>NC_079194.1:105732451-106332451 GCF_029499605.1 Hyla sarda | reverse complement strand
CTGTAGCATCATCTTTGTCCAATTTAAAGCATAGGCATGGACAAAAACCAGTAAGTAAGGGTGAGACTAGCACTCCTCTGTGCTCACTCCTGTCCTATCAGACTGCAACATGAAAATAGACAGGAGGGGGTTACAGAGCAGCCATCAGGGATTGGATTAAGAGACACAGCAGACTCAGGGATAAGTATGATTCATGCAGAGTGAGGACACGCCCCCTCCAGAGCACAGAATGGCAAACCAAGTGAACAACAGATAGAAGGTATTTTTAAGAGAAATATAGGTGCTAGACACTTAAAACTGATAGGTACTCTTAAAGCCCTTCCACCCTTTCCATAAAGTCCCTCAGCGAAGGATTGGTTGGGGAGATGAAGTTCCAGGATTCTGCATTGGTGTCCCTTGCACAAAGGTTCCTCTAATAAACTGTATTTGCAAGCTTGTTGCTGTGATGGTAAAGGGGTACTTCGCTGGCCAGAATTCAGAACATTTAGTGGCTGACCCTCGCAGCGCGCACACAGCGTTCGGAATGAAATGTTCTGAATGCTGGCCAGTGGAGTACCCCTTTAACATGTTTTATACCTTGATGGAATGTGATGTCCCCAGTAGAGCAATAGAATCCACTGCACTGCAGAACGTGTTACCCTCATTTTATTGAAGTATTATTACTCCTGGAGTGGAAACAAAAGATTCTAATGACCTTGTTACTGTTCTTTACAATGCCAGACACAGAGAACCATTCACTTTTACAAGCCCCTTAGCAAGCTGTGCCAAAACACTCTAAAAAGGTTTCAATGCAAAAAAAAATTCCTTCGACAATTGTTCATTTTCGGCATTGTTGCGCCACCACAGGAGGAATTAAATATTACATCATTTTATTAAAAAAAAAACAATAGGCAGTCCATGCAAAACATGAAAGCCAAAATTTCCTCCAACATAGCGACGGGATTGAGAGGCGCTGGACACACAGACTGGAGGGATCTCAAGTTTAATCACCTATGATGCAACGCGTTTCACAGTAAGACTGCTTCATCAGGCATCAACACTACGGTATCACACTACAAAGCGCTGTCTGTGCTTTGTTTTATCATGCAAAACATGGACATACTGGGGGGTCCTGAGTGAGCAATGCTATTTGTAACCACTTTCTACCCTGGCTGAAGTATGAGAGTCCTGAACAGGAGACCACAATCTGTTCTTTATTATTTTCTACATAGAGTATTTACATTCACAAGTACTTCCTAATGCTGATGCATGAAGCTACCATTGCAATCTGCGAGGTGGGATTGACAGCAGGGCTTGTATATCACAGCTGATTTTAATTGCATATTGTCCTAGATAAGTGGTTGTCTTTGTGGTGGCCCAGTATGGGAGATGTTACCCCGTACCCTTGCTGCCCTGTCAGGCAGCCTCCTTCAGTGTCCCCATGGTCCCTTGCACCTGTGTCCCCCCCCCCCCCCCATACATATGTTCTGCAGTGTATTGTATTATAAAATGTGTTGTATCTTTAAGAGTTATGTCATGTGATTGTTACCCAGGAGCTACCAGTGACCAGGTGACCCCAAGAGTGACCTATGGGCTCCTTGCTAGTCTCCCCCATATAAGCTCTGGGTGGAGCTAGCCTCGCTCTCTTTCCTTACAAGTCTTTGCTGAGATCCAGTGCAGTAGTGCCTAGTGTATATGTCCAGAGCGTTGGAGGCCTCAAAGTCCAGTTCTGCAGCCACCATCACTTCAAGTAAGCTAAAGTCACATCTTTATGAGTCAGGTCAAGTCAGTCCCTGTCATCTGTCAAGTCAGCGTGGTCTGCATTCAATTGTGCAGTCCTACTAAAAGTACCAGCAAGCCCTTAAGGTCTCTGCGTCACTGGTCACCTCCTTGGGCCCTGGTTGAGCTGTATAGACTTTATCAACTACCCCCAGTAAAGCTACCATTGTCCATAACTTGGCATCGGAGTCTTTCTTGCCCCCATGCCTAGCCCAGGATCCAGCGGTATACCTTCGGGTGGTTTTAGGCTAAACCACTCCCTGGCGCCACGAATACAAGGGGTTAAAGCATCTACCCCTATGGTAACAACATCTGCCCTCATCACACCCCGCTACCACATCTTCCTAAGCCCTGCCTTTATAAACACTAGAAGCGTGGGCTAATGATGGCCGGATGGTCTAGTTACTCATCTGAACTTCATGCAATGAGTTGCACCCATTCTATCACAATAAGACTAGAAATAAATAATTACCATTATATAATATGTAGAGGAAAGGGCATCTTGTTTAAACAAGCAGACTGGTCATACTGGTTTTGTGAGTTTTACTGCTGGTTAAGTCTGCAGCAAACACTGTTGGAAATGTAAGAAAAACAAAAAAAGTTGCTTGACCAGGGAGAGAACTGCAAGCCGCGTGACCACTAGGACAAATGAATGGACATGGCTACAAACTGCCTCGGTCTTCTGTTAGGGAGATGATCACAATCCATTATGGCTTGTGGGAGATATGGAAAGACTACCAGCCACTTTCCCACTGGAAAAGACATTGGAAGGAAGCTCCATGGTTAGTATAGAGTCACAGCTAGGATTTTCCTTAACCCAGGGCAAAGATTCAGGGTTGCTGGCTTTTCAACCTTGACCAAGGCAGAGTGGATTTTTGGCACCCTACTGGCAGACATCACCAAGAGCATATGCCCCACCAGCTGTCCACTGGTTAAGCAACATCAATGTTCCAGTACAGAACTGCAATGGATACCAGTATATACCAGTATATACCTCTTCTAATGAATGCAAGTGATTAATCAGGAAGTGGATACTGAATAGAGTTGAATGTATAAGTTGTCAGCAGTATTATACACTATAAATACATGTTATACAATTAATCAGCACAGAATTTTGGCACCGAAGGGTGAACATTCTCTGTAATGGCGCATTTACACTACAGAATGTCTGTCCGGATAAATTCTGTGCGGATGTTCCGTGCACTGCAGGCGCCAACTGATTGAGTCAGCACTAGGAACGCTTGGACATGTGCCATCTCCATAGATGGCATTGAATGATCATTCTTTTAACAGGGACTGGAATTTTCCACCGCGGAAAGCACAGTGCAGCAGAAACCCTTTGAAGACTATAGGAAGCTGCTGCGCTGAAATTTCTGAGTAGAAATTATGTAGTGTGAATGTGTCCTAAGTCTATTTCCTTTTACCCTTTTCCATTAGATGTGTATGTATAGAATATGTATTTCTAATTGTATGTTTTTATGGTTGTAGTTATCATTATAACTTTAGTTTATGCTACTCATAGTGTTCTTCAATGTTGTGACTGACAAGAAGCCGGGAAAATATCTGCCCCTATGATCTTTACTTTGCCTCACAAATCTCAGGGTCATTTGCATACACATGTGTGACTGATATTGCAGGATGATATTGGCAGGTCATACCAGGGCCAGGGCAGGTTGGCATATTGCCAGTTGGGGACAAGCATTAGGGTGTGTTCACAGTAAGGTATTATTGAATACAAAGCCAGAAATGGAGGACGTGTATAAAGGAAAGACTAGAAATTCTAATCTTTTCAAATTCATTTAATTATTGCATTTAAAAACCAAACCTGAATGTGTAAACACATCCTTAGCTACCACTATACAAGCACCAATATAACCTATAACACCGCCATGCAGTGATTATGTAGTGCTCAGATACCAGGTCTATACAAGTAGCCTACAGATTTTATCATCTCACTGCAGATAATACAGGAATATACTAGGTGTAGTGACAGGGAGAATTCATCACATTACATCCAGTGACTCACAGGGCACGTCTTCCTTAATTGTAGATGTTCTATTCCTTTTTATCTTGGCCAGACCGATATAACGACTTCTCCTGATCACTGGCCTGACCCCAAAAATTAGTCAGACCCCAAACCTGACCCTTAAATTAATCACATCACAGGCCATTTCTCAAATGAAATATATTTCTTGGTCTGATGCATTTTACACCCCCTTTAATCCTGAGAATGAAAGGTTAATGAAATAAAAAATAATACTTACACCCCTTACACAGACGCAATCACACATTTCTTCGCCACCTACACATATGCACTCACATACACCCTCTCCACTTACAGACACACACTCACCTTCACCACTTACACATATGCACTCACATACACCCTCTCCACTTACAGACATACACTCACCTTCACCACTTACACATATGCACTCACATACACCCTCTCCACTTACAGACACACACTCACCTTCACCACTTACACATATGCACTCACATACACCCTCTCCACTTACAGACATACACTCACCTTCACCACTTACACATATGCACTCACATACACCCTCTCCACTTACAGACATACACTCACCTTCACCACTTACACATATGCACTCACATACACCCTCTCCACTTACAGACACACACTCACCTTCACCAATTACACAGATGTACTCACATACACCCTCTCCACTTACAGACACACACTCACCTTCACCACTTACACATATGCACTCACATACACCCTCTTCACTTACAGACATACACTCACCTTCACCACTTACACAGATGCACTCACATACACCCTCTCCACTTACAGACATACACTCACTTTCACCACTTACACAGATGTACTCACATACAACCTCACCACTTACAGACATACACTCACCTTCACCACTTACACAGATGCACTCACATACAACCTCGCCACTTACAGACATACACTCACCTTCACCACTTACACAGATGTACTCACATACAACCTCGCCACTTACAGACACACACTCACCATCGCCACTTACACATACACACTCACATACACAATAGCCACATACAAGCACACTTACCTTTGCCACTTACACAGACACAGTCACATACACCCTCGCCACTTACAGACATACACTCACCTTCACCACTTACACAGATGTACTCACATACAACCTCGCCACTTACAGACACACACTCACCATCGCCACTTACACATACACACTCACATACACCCTAGCCACATACAAGCACACTTACCTTTGCCACTTACACAGACACAGTCACATACACCCTCTCCACTTACAGACATACACTCACCTTTACCACTTACACAGATGTACTCACATACAACCTCGTCACTTACAGACACACACTCACCATCGCCACTTACACATACACACTCACATACACCCTAGCCACTTACAAGCACACTTACCTTAGCCACTTACACAGAAACACTCACATACACCCTGGCCACTTACAGGCACACTTAAAGGGTACATCTCATCAAAAAAACTTTTGATATATTATAGATTAATGTATGCAGAATAGCTTTTCAATTGCATGTTATTAAAAATATGCTTCTTTCTATTTAATTTTCCACTTTGAAGAAATGACCACTAGGGGTCTCCCTACCAGTCCTGGCAGCAAGCATTTCAGACTCATGCTGGAGTCCTAAACACTACGAGCTGCCAGTCTGCTTTGTTCACAAAGGAGAACACTCAGAGCTGCCAGCCTGCTTTGTTCACAGCCTGTTTGGCTGTGAACAAAGCAGGCTTGCAGTTCTGAGTGTTTAGGATTCCAGCATGACTCAGAAATGCTTGCTGACAGGACTGATCGGGAAAAATACAATAGAAAGAAGCATATTTTTCATTAACATGCTATTGGAAAGTTATTCAACATTCATTAATCTAAAATATATCAAAAGTTTATTTGATGAGAGGTACCCTTTAACTTCGCCACCTACGCAGGCGCACTCACACTCGCCATCGTCATTTACAGATGCCCTCATACATACCTTTACTATACATACATATTCATATACATGTATACACAATCGCATAAAGAAATGAATGTTCATATCCAGGGCTCAAGTCCTGCAGGAACGTGTGGGAACTGAGTTCCTGCACTTTTTCCACAGCAGGAACACCATTCCCATTACCAGGAGTCCTGCAGGACCAGCCCTTATGTGGAAGAGTTTCCACACTTTTTTTCCCAGGACTTGACCCCTGTGTATACCTTACTGCTGGTGAGGCAGGACATGGCAGCAGCTTGGGACATGATGAGATGAATAGAAAGGTCCCAAAGGGTCCACACTTCTGGTGCACTGGGTGCAGATTGACGTAAGTTCTCATTGGTTGATAAGTGTGTCCATGAGTCTAAGGAGGGCGTTCATTGGTAGACACCTAAAGAAAACTTATTTTTATTACCATGTCCCCCTTCCATTCTGTTGTAAGATGGCGCCCTAGGCAGTTGCTTACCCTGCCTACCCCTTGTCCCAGCCCTGGGGAATATCCCATAACCAGTAATAATTAAGTAGATACCAGTAGACTTCATATCTTGTAACTAGTAGTGAGCAGATCCAAGTTGACCTAACTCCGGAACCAGTAGGATCACAGATAACTTCAATACTGGGGGACTACTAAGACGTTTAATTCTATTTACAGCAAGTCTGAGTTTCCATTGAGTTACAAGAATGTACCTGTCTGATACCCTGCAGTCTTTTCTGAACACGAAATTGACACCGAGATGACCTTCCGTATCCAATTCCAGACAATGAAGATGTCTGTTCTTTATTCTGTATTGCTCACATCTTCACACATTTTTACTGTGTAACACACAATAAAAGACCCTGGAGGGAAAAAAAAGTGTACGGTTTCATAGATATCTCACTGCAGGGAGATGCAGCAATAGGATATTGTATATGATATAGAATATGTCGGACAAAGCTGTAATTGTGGCAGTGGAATAAATGTGGGTTGGCTCATATCTACTCCAAAGTTAGAAAGACCTGCAAAGTACAGATCAAACCGGTGAAGTATAAAGCCAGCTATAGATATGAGAGAAAGGTCAGACAAAATGCTTCATCATTGTTTGAAAATTATAAGCGATCATTTGCAATAATCGGCGTCCAGGTTGGATTTTTTAGGCCTTTTTGAGACCTGGAAAAAACAAAAACTGATCATTTGCTTATTTTGCACTAGGGGAATAAATAAAAAGTTTTTGCACATAAAAACAAGTAAAAAAGTACTAATAGTACTAACAAAAAAGTGTACTCAGTTGCCCCAATCCCCTAGCACTGTCCTTCGATGGCTCCCGGTCTGATAGCTTAGCACTTCCTGGTCTTGTTCTTATATTTGTACTTTTTATCTATTTTATACCCAAAATATGTAGCATCAAGCACTGAATTTTCTAAAGTTGCATTACTCATCTGACTTCAGGAACCGATCCTTAGTTACAACCTTAGTCATCTTCTAGAGCTGTGGCCTCCTAACTGTGGGCCTCCAGATGTTGCCATTGGCTGCCGAGGCATGATGGGAGTTGTAGTTTTCCAACATCTGGAAGTCCACAGTTTGGTGACCACTGCTCTAGCGCCTTCACAATTTCTGCTAGTTGTTATTGGAAACAGTCAACAAGTTATAAACCCTTAAAAGCTTAGTTGTGGGCATATAATTCTGGGGGACATTTTCAACATCCCTTAGTATGATGTCTCCTCACCATCCTATATACCCATTTATCAAGGTTCTTCAAGGGTTTTCTTTTTCCTTCTTCCTTATTGATGTTCATGTTGTTGTTTTTTTTTTTTTTATTCTTTGTTATTTCTGGTGCGTGCTAGACCTAGTTTCACATTTTCTTGTTCCAGCAGGTTTTGTGCTGATATTGGGCCCACAAGAAATGCTGGAGGATTTTAGGTCTGAAGTCTGCAACAAATTAATATTTTTAAAGTGTAGTTTGACATGGTTGTTGTCACTTAGTTGATAATCCCAAGTGACAAAGAATAGGCTTAATTCTATTTAACAATCCTGAAAGGAAGGTGTAGTTGAGACGGTAAAGATTGGAAGACTTTTAGTGAGTTATTACTCAAGTATACTGTAAGACCATGTTGACAATACGGAATGTCCGTGCAGAATTCCGCCGGAATATTCCGCAGGGACATTCCGCTGCAGCAGAGTCTTATTGATTTTAATGGGATTCTGCTGCATTGTGCATACGGCGAAATTTCCACGGCAATCCCGATTCTGGTGTCTGCAAAAAGAATATTCCTTCTGCAGAGTCTGCTGGAAAATATATTGTCCTCTATGAAACGGCACATATCCGAGCAGTCCTAGCAGCCACTGAATTATTCAAATGTGCGGAATGTCCGCCTATTTTCGGATGTGTGAACCCTGCCTAATTTTGCAGGTACAATGCCTGTCCTTGCAGCCAAGACTCTCACAGATCTTCTCTCCTTTATTCTACAGGGAGGGATCCTTTCTACATATATCTCTCTCTATGAGCCTCTACCAGCAAAAATGTTGTGAGGCCTCTGTTAGTGTCACGGCTTTGACAGGGCTCACTCTTTCTCCCAGATCTTCAGTCGCTCGTTCTCCACTTATCAGACTCTGGGGGAGATTTATCAAAGGATTTAGACTGTTTTTTCCTGTCTAAATTTGTCGCACAGAAAGTCGCAGTCTAAATATGTGCGACTTTTGTTGTGGAGGATTTTTAGAACATGATGCATGCAAGTCTATTTTAGACGGAAATGCATTGGAAAATGCATTGGTGCTGAATTTATCAAGTGCAACTTTTGTGCGACAAGTCGCATCTGCCCAAAATACGCTGAAATGTCAGACCATGTTGGAGCAGGTCTAAATGCAGTTTAAGCTGTAGACCCTGAAGTCTGAGCACAGAATTTATCAAGGGCTGTGAGACCTTTGATAAATTAGGAGCACAATAGACAGGAGACTACCACATGCGCTGGTCTATAAGCATACCCAGAATAGACTAGATTAGTAAATGTCCCCCTCTGTTTCTGTTTTACATCCATCCCAGCCCTAAACTCATTATTCACTCTGAAAAACAGTCTTGTACTTACAAGATCAGCTCCTAGAAGGATCAGGTTACATGCTGCCCATAGAGGTCAATAGAGGGGGAAGGGGAAGTGGTTGGAGAGGGCCAGTGACGGAGACTATAGAGAGACTACATGAGCTTACTTTGAGTATTATATCTCTCACAGGGCTTGATTCACAGCTTAGATTACTTATTACCGTTCTATAATGTTGTCCATGTGGCTATTGCTTTAAAGGGTGTGCTACAGAGATGTAGGGGTGCAGGATCTTGCATGTGTGTGTGAAGTGTATGTGACACATGATCTCAGCTAGTTTCCACCAACTAGCTCAGGGACAACTGAACATTAGAAATGGAGACTGCAGAGGAGAAATCTGACCAACACTGCTATATAGAAAATATAATGTCTATAAATAGTGCAACTCCTCATCTAGACACACATGACAGTTTATCATGAAACCTTACTTAAATCAACAGGTACACTTTTACTTTGGGAAACTAACCATTTTCCATAAACATTTCAGGTGTGAGCCCCGCCATACCATACAAGTTTCTGCGTCATAATGCAAACTCTGTAACTGGGTCCCCACCTCACATGCCCTTCATTATACCGATGTCTTCTTATGTGACAGAGGTGACTTTGGCCCTCAGGCTATTTATGCACATCCTATAGCTACTTTTCTAATGGGGCCAATCAGACTGGGCCCCTTTACAGCATACAAATCTATGCAAGCATATACGAAACCAATGTTTTAGGAACACAGCTTTAGTATAGCATGATTCCTAAGGACAATATCAGATTGTAATGGAAATAATTACATAAAGTCCATTCAATAGAATCCGGCACAATGTGGAGTAATTACACCATAGACAAGACGTAATAACAGCTTGCGTATCTGAAAAATAATGACACATTTTACCACAAACATCTCCAAGATCCCATGACAGTGACATCAGTCATTGTCATGGACAGTGGTTATCTTATCTGTTTATACCATGCGGGGCTAATATTAGTAGTTACGCTTTAATTACATTAGTTTGTAAAAAAAAAAACTACAAGACGGATCCTCTAATCTACAATATTAGACCGCAGCTCTTGTTCCTGAGACGAAGAACCCACTTATCTCTGTAGAACACCAGTTCAATGCTGTCAGTTCCGCCACTGACAAAACAGTTATACCACTGGGAGTCATCCGCGGTCCTCAAACAAAAGACTCGCTGTCCTAATTGTATCCCACTGGTATAAAATCTTCATGTTCAATAATGATAATATTTAAAGGGTCTCACAGGCGAATACATCTAAAAAAAAAAAAAAAATATTGAATTTTCTTTGTGGCTTGTAATAATTGGTGGTAAAAGGGGATTTAAATAAAAATGACATCCCCCCAGAATATGCAGAAGTATTTTCATGCTGTAATAAGATTAGGGGCATTCAATTACAAATTAGTTGTCATAGAATTATAGAATATGGACAATCACTTTTAGTTAGAAAATAAGCTGGCCACAATGTGTCTTACTGTAAGCACTCAAATGGAATATGTCGGGGACCCCAACAGCAATAATTCAATTTCCCTCTAGTGCCACCTCAGGGGAAATGAAGCATTACACAGATCCTATTAAATTTATGTGGCTGTTACATTGGCACATATTGGAGTCCTGCATCGGGATTGGGATCCTGTGAGTCCCAGAGGACCCAATAAAAAATGTACGGGCGGTAATGAGGTTGGAGCAAAACAGTACAGAACATACAGCGGGTCCCGCAAAATACAGCGCAGTCCCGCAAACCTCTAAAATGCTACATTGGGTAATGGCACAAGTGGGTACTAGTTATAAAAACTGTGACAAAATGTTTGCAGGGGCTGGCGGGAGTGGAGCACACACCTTGCGGGAATGGGCAGGAGTGGAACACATACCTTGCAGGAGCAGGCGGGATTTGACACACATGTTGCTGGGGTGGGCAGGAGTGGAGCACAAGTAGTGACGGGTATGGAAGGGCAGATGTTATTAATCCTTTGTGATCGTGAAGCCAGCCGAGGTATAGCCGTATTATTCCTTGGCAAGGCATGGGGCAAATAATCACTACGACGCAAGGTAACGGAACAATGGCTCTTTACTGAGGCAGACAAAGTATACAGCTCAGTTCAGCACCAGGGAGATGCAGGGTGAATTTAGGGAAGCGTATAGGCTTGCTGGGACTTGTAGTTGTAATTGACTTGACTGAGGCAGCCACGCTTGTATTAAGTAATTGACAGACTTGACTATCTTGACTGGACTTGGACTTCTGTAGTTTCCCCACTGGTTTAGTTTCTACCTTGCAGCTTTGACTTTCACTACAGGTGAAGGGGTTAACTTGTGGTAGAAGAGTGGTTGCAGGACTAGGCCCCAGGCCTCCTTCTGGATCACAAAGACAAACTCCTCATCTCTTTACTTCACTGTACCTCAGCTAGATCTGACTAGGCTAGCTCCTAACAGCTCTGTATGAGAGGAATTTAGAGATGTCCCATTGGCTACTGACAAGTCACCGGTTCACCTTGCATACTTCCCTTGACAACAAAGGTCCTTAGTAACACAGATATAAGTTAACAGTGCATAAACAATACATTATATTAACTCTGGTATAACAATACATTAGTAATACAATCCTTAATGCAATAAAGAGAGTTCTAGGGAGAGGGGACCGTTGACGGACATTGAGGTGGATCTGCCTGACAGGATGGGCAGAAGTACAGCAGAATACATGACTTCTGTACTGGGTTACCACAAACTCCCCCTCTAGAAGAAAGCTGTCCTCGGTGCAATGTCCTGGATGCAGATATAGTGAAATGGCCTAATGGGCCTGGATTAGAACACACAATAGTTCCTGGGGCATTTTGTAATAAACAAGGGTGTTAGAGTTCATGTGGCACTTGTACAAATATCCTGACATACTCCATTGAAATGGATGAATAATAGGAGGAAATTAACTGTTCTTGTAACAGTTTGGTTGTGAAGGGTTCTATGTACCTTTTGTACTGACATTTAACCTTTTAATACTGTACCAACATTTAAAGTATATGAACATGTTTACTTACTGACTATACATATACATTAATGAAACTTTGTACACATTTCTAGTTATATGACATGACACATTTCGGATCGGGCTGTCCGTGCCTCCCCCTCATCAGGTGGAAGGGTGTATACCCAGTGGAACAGTGGATGGTGTTGTTGTATATCAGCTCAGGTAGTAGTTGAGGCCACTACTCATGACGTGACACAGAGGCTGCTCGCAGCATATGGATGAACACTTGGTTAATCCTTTCACACAACCCATTTCCTTGGGGGTGATAGGCAGTGGTTCTGAACTTCTTACAATCGTGGAATTGACAGAGTTCTTGAAATAGTTGGGCCTCGAAGGCCGGTCCACGGTCAGGCATCCCAGCGTTTGTACCCACTTGGAGTAGAACATTTGGGCTGCCGTCTTGTCCATGAGATCTTTGACTGGAACAACGACAACCCACTTGGAGAAGTGGTCGACTATGGTGAGGGCATAGGTGTACTCGGATCGGGTAGGAGCCAATTTCACGTTGTCTAGCGCAACCATCCGGTTAGGTCTGTTGCTCTGGATGGGATGGAGGGGTGCCCTTGCGTCTTTACTACATTCTTGGTAACGTTGCAGTAGAATCTTCTCCAAACTGTGGCTTCTGTCTTATGGACTCCGAAGTGTCCCAGCTGGTCATGGTAGGTGTTGAGGACCACAGCCGCATCTCTTCTAGTAGTCAGAATCTGATGTAGATGTTCAACGGAGACCGGATCCAAGGAATTGCAATACAACAGCCCTTTGTGCATAAACTGTCATTTTCTCTGACGCCACAGTCGTTTCAACTCATAGTCACAATGGGCCCGCCGCAGTCTGGTCGGCACCTTCTTCGCCAGGAGGTAATGCATCAAGTCTCCCATGACTCGGCTTTCATCTTGCAGAGTCTTCCAGGTATAGAGATCCTCTTTAACCTTCTCTGGCCTTGGTTCACCCTCGACAAAGGTAGTGACAACATTTTGATGTGTAAAACACTGATACAGCGGAGGCATCTCCACATCCTCCCACTCAACTTCTTGGGGTGACTCTTTTCCTGGGATCATCCATAATAGCACATCAGCATTGACATTTGACTTGCTGCTTCTATACTTGATAGTGAAGCTGTAGTTGGCTAACCTCGAAGCCCATTGCTGTTCAAGAGCACCAACTTTAGCGGTGTTCAGGTGTGCCAAGGGGTTGTTATTGGTATAGACTGTGAATGGCGTGGCCGCCAAATAATCTTTGAATTTCTCTGTCACCAGGGTGAGAAGTTTCAACTTGAAACAGCTGTAATTGGCATCATTCTTCTCTGCTCCTCGCAGATTCCGACTGGCGTATGCTATCACTCGCTCTTGACCATCTTGGACTTGGGACAGGACAGCTTCTAGGCCTTCAAAACTGGCATCAGTATATAGCCGGAATGGCTGACTGTAGTCCGGATACGCCAAGATGGGTGGCTGTGTCAGCAGACACTTGAGAGCTTGGAACGCTGTCTCTTCCTCTTCGGCCCAGTCAATAGGGAGTCTTCCATTATAATTCTCCTTCGCTTTCCCCAGCAGGAGAGCTGTAAGGGGTTCTGCAATTTGTGCGAAGTGTGTGATAAACGGGCGGTAGTAGCCAGTGAATCCCAGGAAGCTCCTGACATCTTTCACCGTGTGAGGTGTAGGCCAGTTCTTGACAGCATTCACCTTTTCAGATGGGTCCATCCTTCTTTTTGACTAGGACGAGTGGCGCCGGCCAGGAACTTTCTTGAATCACGTCCGCTACCTTCGTGTCAGCAAGCATTTTCTTGACTGTTTGATACATGCCTGGCACGACAGGATGGTGTCTCTCTTTGATAGGTGGGGTGTCGCCTGTGAGGATGTGATGTTGGATAATTGACATCTTCCCAAAGTCTGTTGGGTGCTTACTAAAGGTTTCATGATACCTCTTCGCCACATTCACAATTCCATTAACCTGTTCCCGAGGGGTAGAGGCATCCCCAACCTGGAGTTGCGCCCATCAGGGTTCTGGGGGCCCAGTACTGGATCCACCGGCGACTTGAGCCACTAGCAATCGGACCACCAGACATTCAGTCACAATATCTCTTGACTCGAGGAGGTACAATTGGAGTATACTTCGGTAAGACAGTAGCGGTATCAGACAAGTCCACTAACCGTACTGGCACTCTTCCATTTGAAACAGTGACGAAACTTCTCACAGCTCAGATTAATGGATGGTGTTCAAGCTGCACGGGGCCTGATAATCACTCCGGGACATGCACAGCATTATACGATGGTCTCAGTGTTGGGTTGCAAGGTCACCAACCTGATGTCTTCAACTCGTACTCTGCATATTTCACCTTGTTTGTTCGCAAATTTCTGCTCGGCTTGTAGGACTTTCAGGTGGTGCTGAATAGCCTGCTGGTCTGAGGGGGAAATATTGGGAAGAGAGGCATACAATGCATCTAAAATCTCACTGAAACACTTTCTCATAATGTTCATCCCCAATATGAATTCAGCAGACCCCTTATCTGTCACAATGGTTACAATTACTTTCTGCCCTGTGGGTACATGGTTGCCCAATTGAATGGTTGGCTCCCAGTATCCATGTCTGGGGACTGGTTGCCCATTACCTGTAATGACTCTGAAATCAACCTCAGGCTCACACGCTAGACTAGCATCCCAATGTTGATAGAAAACACGCTTAGATATGGTAGATACTTGTGACCCTCTATCAGCGCCTCTAAAGGTACACCTTCTACAACAACTGTTACAAGGGGGCAGAAGGCGAAATAAATTGAGAGTCCTGACTGAGGTTGTCCGGGGGTTGGACCTGTTGACTGTTTTCCTGAGGGACAGTCCTCGACCTCAGGGGGAATCCGTTTAAATCACAGCACTGCATTTTCCAATGGTTGGGCTTGTTACAATAAGTGCAAAAGGGTCTCTGAGTCCCAGAATACCTATTGGGTGGAGGATTACAGTAACTGGGATTGCGGGGAGCAGGGGGAAGATTCCTAGGTAGGGATTGTTCACAGGAGAGTGGAGCAGGCCGGGTAGCAAGCTCCTTGACAGCTTTAGTCAGTTGTTCAATGTCCTGCCTAACACTCTGTAAATCTGGGATTGTGGTGACTGGCAGGGTAGGTTGCACTGGGGCAGGGACAGGTGATGGTATGGGCCTGGCCATTGCCCCTAGTGGTTCCTGAACAGGTGGTGGGGGAGTACAAACATCTTCAAATTCAGTCCTGGACTCAATTACATGTATAGCCAGTCTCTTAAAAGCAGGAAAAGACATGTTGGGGTTCTGGACTGCAAACATTCTCAGTTGGGCCTTGTCCCACTTATTATGAGCCCCATCAATAAATCTGTCCATTAACACTTTGTTTCTCTGCTCGGGAGTTATACCATCTAACTTCTGGACAGTCTCTAGGGCATTCTGTAGGGCTACAGCATATGCTCTCAGAGTCTCACCTGGCTTTTTTCGCCTTTCATACAGCCAGAGATGTACCTTTGAGGGAGAATGTGACTCAAATACCTGGTACAGTCCTTCAGAAATCTGCTCCACAGTCACCTTCTCAGACACTAGCCATGTGCGAATTTCCTCTAATGCCAGTCCCTGGAGTTGTCCCGTTAGTAGTTGCACCGATCGGTAGGAGAATAAAGAGTAAAAGAGAAACAGTCTCTGGATCCTCTCTTTGAAATCCCTCAGGGTGAAGGGGTCTCCATTGTAGGTAGGAAGGACAGGATTCCCCGTGAATACCGGAGTGGTTGCTGAAACACCAGGGTTGTTGATACTGGAAGGAGACAGGACACTAGCCGCTGTGTCGCCATGGGAGATGGAGGGGCGCTGGCGCCCAGTTGATCAGTGGTGCTTGGTTCAGACATCTTGAAGTCAATAGGGTGTTGTCGCTTTAAGGAAGATGATGTGGGTTGCCCTTTAAGAAAGTTGAAGAGGTGCTGCAGCAGCTTGGAGTTTGCACCTGAACTGTGGGGATAACAGCAGGCACTCCCCCTCTGTTTTGCAGGTACCCGGTAATGGTAGACTTGAGGACTGATAGGACTGACTTGAGGACAGACAGTACAAGAATAATGGTGGCAGACCTGGGTACCGGAGACTCTGTACTGATGATCGGTACGGCTTTCAGGAGTTGCAGTGCAGCGCTGACTTTGTATACAACAGCCAGGCATGAACGCAGCAGCCAGGAGCTTCTAAGATGGCTGCGCCCAGGGAACTTCCTGTTTGGGTCCGGTCAGGAAAGTCTTCCCCTGTGCAACACAGAGCAATCCTTTTTGTTCCCCCTCGCTATGCTGGGGAGACGGTGTTGCTGGAGACTGGTAGGGGCGGAGCGGCAGCCACTGGCGCACATGGGAATCCCGGCAGCTGATTAACCCCTTCAAGGTAGGACAGCACTTTTGCAATGTAACACAGTCTCTGTATAGATTTTGTACAGGACGGACACAGACTTGTTTTGCGGGCACAATAACCAAAATAAACTTTTCTTCTCCCCTTCTTTTCACAAGTGCCTTTCCACATACGACTTTTAAACATAGACAGTCCCGTACGGATTTCTGTCGCACCGGCGTGCGATTTTTCTGCAGTATTGGACACAGTTCAGACTGTGCTAAAGACCCACACAATGTAAACCTTTGTCTGGGAATATCTATTTAACAGGCTTAGAATCAGAGCTTCTCATGTTCAGGTCATAAGATTTTACAGACTAAAAGGGAGAATGGGTACAAACTGGTACTGACTGGCAATGCCCTATGTGCACTGATCCATTATAAGCTGGAGGAAGTGAGTTAAGCAAAGTGCTAGATGGACATGAGTGGGAGAAATGATTCATCCTTCTTTTTTCTGATTCACTGTGTCTCAATTATGGGATGAAGTAGAATTTTTTTTTTCTCTCGTTTTTTAATGTTTTCATTTCATAATTCAGTATAAATCTGACAGTGAGAGTGAATGTTTATCTTAGAATTTCATAATATCCGTAACTATTATAGGCACGGAATGGCACGGAATGCTTTATCATAGAGGAGGATTCTACAAACCTATATACCACTTATACCAGTCTTCTAGCAGACATAGTTCACCAATGTGCGCCATGTCCACCTAGGCAAAAATCAAGCTGCTGTAAAAAGGCATCTACTTTCTACAAGCTGGCACCGTCATACCCACCGATCAGCTGATTGCTAGAGCTGCAAAGCCAACATACACAGTAAATGGTGCCACAAGTAGGCATATTGTGGGGCTTTTATCAAAAGTGAACTTGGTTTTTGTTCACTTTAGATCAAAACAAGTTGGGAGGAAAGTGGTATCCGTGCGCCAATTTTATCAAATGGCACACAGACGTTGATGAATGACCGCTGAATTGCTCTGATTAAATGTTGCAGAGCTGTGGTTAGCTGTGCGACAATTGTATTAAAAGTCACACGGACCTTAACACAATTGTCGCATGGAGTGACATAGGGCAGGGTTGAATTTTCCCTGTGATTTCTTCTATATCTGGTCCGTGCGAATCTTGGCAAATTTTTGCAGAAAAGTCGCACACGATAAATTAGTGACCACTGCACAAAGGGATCTAAATCAAATCACTTCATGGTAATAAAAATGAAACCGTGTAAATTAAAGGTTGCAGGAAAAGTCAAACGGAGTAACCCAATGTACAGAGCTATCTGCTACTGGCTTCATTTACTGTGAACGTCCGAGTGGTTCTGGCAAACAGCTGATCGGTGAAGTTGCTTGGTGTAAGACCTAAACCAATCTAATATTGATCATCAATCCAGGAGATAGGCTATCGATTAAAAAGAAAAACCCTTTACGCTTGGGTTCACCAAATCTGAACCTATACCAATTTCATGTTGGTAACAGATGCAGAAATCTGTGCTGATTCATTTCTTTATTATATTTCCTTTTTTCTGTTACAAATTCCCTACTGAGATGTACAGTATAAAACATGCTGGCTGTCTGCCAACTCTAGAGGGAGCTAGAGAGCAGTATATTGTCTTATTACGGAGTGTATACTCCATATTCAGGAAGTTCCTTCAAGAGGAAGCTGCAGCAAGCTAACAACTCATTCACTATATCTGGAAAACAGACGTTTGGCCTCTATGAATATAAACTATAAAATTAATTGCACACAATTTGTAATCTATTTAGATTAAAATGGTGTTTAAAGGTGAACAGCCCATGTTAGAAGGTCCCTGATGCTGAACTGATCACAGGGAATTCCACAGATAGGACCCCCAGTGATCATCTTTACTCTGTGCAGGAACCTGGCAGCAAGTGTTTAATTTCCCTGTAGCGCCACCCCAAGGTAAATTAGGTATTAAACACTGAGAATTGCTGTCCTGACTGTCCTGGCTGTCCATTGACTGTGTAATGCATGCCAAGTTCTTAACAGTGTCCCCCAACCTTTGGCTCTCTAGCTGTTGGCAGAAGCTGGCATAATGGGGGATTTAGTTTTGGGGAACACTGTCCTAAAGAGTAAGACACAATCTTTATAGCCATTTCTTATTCTGTTCATTATCTTTTACTATAGCCAGCATCCTTTACTATGCAAACAGTAAAAAAACAAAAACAAAAAAAATAAATTTCCTGTTCAAAAGAAATATTTTTTAAAAACAAAACACAATTGTTTCTATTTGTGTGAATAATTCTCAAACAATGACTTCTTCCGCCTCCTATTGAAGTGATAGACATTTCTTCAGTATTTCCTGTTCATCATTACTGTAACATGGGAACATGGTGAGACAGGAAAAAGCTTGGGGTGGTCAGGTCAGAGGAACATCTCAGTAAACAAGACTGGAGAACAAACACAGAGGTAAACAAACATCTGCGCTAGAATCTCTGAATCAATAATCTCTAACCCATGGCACTATAGCTGCTGCACAACTGCAACTCCCAGCATTTCCACAGGATGGAGATCACTGCTCTAAATTTTAGGGATTCTTGGAAGACGCATTTATTAACATTTATTAAGGGGTATTCCAGGAATTTTTTTTATTTGAATATGCTACAGGGGCTGTAAAGTTAGTGTAGTTTATAATATAGTGTCTGTAGTGATGGTTTTCTCACAATTCTTCTGTGATTTTCACCCCACTATTTATTTTTACCAGCATACAAAATGACTGTTGTCTCGGATTTTTCCCAGCTTGCAATGCAGCCGAGACCTGACTCACTAGTCAGCTGATGACAGGGAGCCCGTCTGCTTCAATGGGTGGAGGGATCAATCTGCAACTAATGCAACAGCTGGAGGCACCCTGATTGAAAACCACAGGTCTTTTGTTTCAATGGGTGGGGTGACTGATGTGTGGGAGGGAGGAGAATGGCATTGTGGGATTTTTAGTCAAAAAACATAAGACAAACAGGAAATACCAGTTCATAAAAAGCTAGCAACAGTGTTATGGTAATCTCACAACATAGCCATTTAGCCCCAAGACAAGGGCAGATCCTTCCTAAGCTTGTCCATTACTGTCTGCCAGGTACGTACTAAAATCTCCTTATGCTGGATAACCCCTTTAAACAGTAAGAAGTTATTCACATGGCAGAATTTTTGCTTGTGGAATTCCGTCTCAAATTAAAGCTCATAGACTTCTATGGGATTCCGCACTCCCATTCACACTTCTGAATTTCCGCAAGCGGAAATTCAGAAGTGTGAATGGGAGTGCGGAATCCCATAGAAGTCAATGGGCTTTAATTTGATGCGGAATTTCTGTCGTGTGAATAGAACCTAACACAGACATCTAGATTGTTGTCAGTTATCCTTGACCAAGGTGGGCACGGAAATACCTACCCAAAGCCCCTTGGCTTAGTAAGGTACCACTCGAATTCTTGGCCCTGCCTGCTTTACCAGACCAACTGAGTCTTACCTACAATCAACTGACCTACCCCAAATCATAGCTGCCTTCAGAGGCAGAGATATAGGGGTACAGAAGTAATAATCACCCCTGCGCCCTGGTGCCTGAGGAGGCCCTAAGGCTCCTCTGCCACAAAGTAGCATAGTTTATTAGGTTGAAAAAAGATGAGAGTCTATCAAATTTAACTTATAACTGTCACGATGCCGGCTGGCAGGTAGTGGATCCTCTGTGCCAGAGAGGGATTGGCGTGGACCGTGCTAGTGGACCGGTTCTAAGCCACTACTGGTTTTCACCAGAGCCCGCCGCAAAGCGGGATGGTCTTGCTGCGGCGGTAGTGACCAGGTCGTATCCACTAGCAACGGCTCACCTCTCTGGCTGCTGAAGATAGGCGCGGTACAAGGGAGTAGGCAAAAGCAAGGTCGGACGTAGCAGAAGGTCGGGGCAGGCAGCAAGGATCGTAGTCAGGGGCAACGGCAGAAGGTCTGGAAACACAGGCAAGGAACACACAAGGAACGCTTTCACTGGCACTAAGGCAACAAGATCCGGCAAGGGAGTGCAGGGGAAGTGAGGTGATATAGGGAAGTGCACAGGTGAACACACTGATTGGAACCACTGCGCCAATCAGCGGCGCAGTGGCCCTTTAAATCGCAGAGACCCGGCGCGCGCGCGCCCTAGGGAGCGGGGCCGCGCGCGCCGGGACAGAACAGACGGAGAGCGAGTCAGGTAGGGGAGCCGGGGTGCGCATCGCGAGCGGGCGCTACCCGCATCGCGAATCGCATCCCGGCTGGCAGCGGAATCGCAGCGCCCCGGGTCAGAGGACGTGACCGGAGCGCTGCCGCGGGGAGAGTGAAGCGAGCGCTCCGGGGAGGAGCGGGGACCCGGAGCGCTCGGCGTAACAGTACCCCCCCCCTTGGGTCTCCCCCTCTTCTTAGAGCCTGAGAACCTGAGGAGCAGACTTTTGTCTAGGATGTTGTCCTCAGGTTCCCAGGATCTCTCTTCAGGACCACAACCCTCCCAGTCCACTAAAAAAAAATTTTTCCCTCTGACCTTTTTGGCAGCTAAAATTTCTTTGACCGAGAAGATGTCCGAGGAGCCGGAAACAGGAGTGGGAGGAACAGATTTGGGAGAAAAATGGTTGAGGATGAGTGGTTTGAGAAGAGAGACGTGAAAGGCATTAGGGATACGAAGAGAGGGAGGAAGAAGAAGTTTATAAGAGACAGGATTAATTTGACACAAAATTTTGAAAGGACCAAGATAGCGTGGTCCCAACTTGTAGCTAGGGACACGGAAGCGGACATATTTAGCGGAGAGCCATACCTTGTCTCCAGGGGAAAAAACGGGGGGAGCTCTTCTTTTCTTATCCGCGAACTTCTTCATGCGTGATGAAGCCTGTAAGAGAGAATTTTGGGTCTCTCTCCATATGATGGAAAGGTCACGAGAAATTTCATCCACAGCGGGCAGACCAGAGGGCAAGGGAGTAGGGAGGGGGGGAAGAGGGTGACGGCCGTACACCACGAAAAATGGGGATTTGGAGGAAGACTCAGAGACCCTGAAGTTATACGAGAATTCGGCCCATGGGAGGAGATCTGCCCAGTCATCCTGGCGGGAGGAAACAAAATGTCGCAAATAATCACCCAAGATCTGGTTAATCCTTTCTACTTGTCCATTGGACTGGGGATGATATGCAGAAGAAAAATTTAATTTAATCTTGAGTTGTTTACAGAGAGCCCTCCAGAATTTAGACACGAATTGGACGCCTCTATCCGAGACAATCTGCGTAGGCAACCCGTGAAGGCGAAAAATGTGTACAAAAAATTGTTTAGCCAACTGAGGCGCAGAAGGAAGACCAGGAAGAGGGATGAAATGTGCCATTTTGGAGAATCGATCAACGACCACCCAAATAACAGTGTTGCCACGGGAAGGGGGTAAATCAGTAATAAAATCCATACCAATCAGAGACCAAGGCTGTTCGGGGACAGGCAGAGGATGAAGAAAACCAGCGGGCTTCTGGCGAGGAGTCTTATCCCGGGCACAGATAGTGCAGGCTCGCACAAAGTCCACAACATCCGTCTCCAGAGTCGGCCACCAATAGAAGCGGGAGATGAGTTGCACAGATTTCTTGATACCCGCATGACCTGCGAGATGGGAGGAGTGACCCCATTTGAGGATTCCGAGGCGTTGGCGAGGAGAAACAAAGGTCTTTCCTGGAGGAGTCTGCCTGATGGAGGCAGGAGAAGTGGAGATCAGGCAGTCAGGTGGAATGATGTGTTGCGGAGAGAGTTCAACTTCTGAGGCATCCGAGGAACGAGAGAGAGCATCGGCCCTAATGTTCTTATCGGCAGGACGAAAGTGAATCTCAAAATTAAATCGGGCAAAGAACAGAGACCACCGGGCCTGGCGAGGATTCAGCCGTTGGGCAGACTGGAGGTAGGAGAGGTTCTTGTGGTCGGTGTAGATAATAACAGGAGAACTTGATCCCTCCAGCAGATGCCTCCATTCCTCAAGTGCTAATTTAATGGCTAGAAGCTCTCGATCCCCGATGGAGTAGTTCCTCTCCGCTGGAGAGAAGGTCCTAGAGAAAAAACCACAAGTGACAGCATGCCCGGAAGAATTTTTTTGTAGAAGAACAGCTCCAGCTCCCACTGAGGAGGCATCAACCTCCAACAGGAAGGGTTTGGAAGGGTCAGGTCTGGAGAGGACGGGAGCCGAAGAAAAGGCAGACTTGAGTCGTTTAAAGGCGTCTTCTGCTTGAGGAGGCCAGGACTTGGGATCAGCATTTTTTTTGGTTAAAGCCACGATAGGAGCCACAATGGTAGAAAAATGTGGAATAAATTGCCTGTAATAATTGGCGAACCCCAAAAAGCGTTGGATAGCACGGAGTCCGGAGGGGCGTGGCCAATCTAAGACGGCAGAGAGTTTGTCTGGATCCATCTGTAGTCCCTGGCCAGAGACCAAATATCCTAGAAAAGGAAGAGATTGGCATTCAAACAGACATTTCTCAATCTTGGCATAGAGTTGGTTGTCACGAAGTCTCTGAAGAACCATACGGACATGCTGGCGGTGTTCTTCTAGATTGGCAGAAAAAATTAGGATATCGTCCAGATATACAACAACACAGGAGTATAACAGATCACGAAAAATTTCATTGACAAAGTCTTGGAAGACGGCAGGGGCGTTGCACAGTCCAAAGGGCATGACCAGATACTCAAAGTGTCCATCTCTGGTGTTAAATGCCGTTTTCCACTCGTCCCCCTCTCTGATGCGGATGAGGTTATAGGCGCCTCTTAAGTCCAATTTAGTGAAGATGTGGGCACCTTGGAGGCGATCAAAGAGTTCAGAGATGAGGGGTAAGGGGTAGCGGTTCTTAACCGTGATTTTATTAAGACCGCGGTAGTCAATGCAAGGACGTAGGGAGCCATCTTTTTTGGACACAAAGAAAAATCCGGCTCCGGCAGGAGAGGAGGATTTACGGATAAAGCCCTTTTTTAGATTCTCCTGGACGTATTCGGACATGGCAAGAGTCTCTGGGGCAGAGAGAGGATAAATTCTGCCCCGGGGTGGAGTAGTGCCCGGGAGGAGGTCGATAGGGCAATCATAAGGCCTGTGAGGAGGTAGAGTCTCAGCTTGTTTTTTGCAGAAAACATCCGCGAAGTCCATATAGGCCTTAGGGAGACCGGTTACTGGAGGAACCACAGAGTTACGGCAAGGGTTACTGGGAACCGGTTTTAGACAGTTCTTGGAACAAGAGGACCCCCAACTCTTGATCTCCCCAGTGGACCAATCCAGGGTAGGGGAATGAAGTTGAAGCCAGGGAAGTCCAAGGAGAATTTCCGAGGTGCAATTGGGGAGGACCAAAAGTTCAATCCTCTCATGATGAGATCCGATGCTCATAAGAAGGGGCTCCGTGCGGAAACGTATGGTACAGTCCAATCTTTCATTATTTACACAATTGATGTAGAGGGGTCTGGCGAGACTGGTCACCGGGATGTTGAACCTGTTGACGAGAGAGGCCAAAATAAAATTTCCTGCAGATCCAGAGTCCAAGAAGGCCACTGTAGAGAAGGAGAAGGCAGAGGCAGACATCCGCACAGGCACAGTAAGACGTGGAGAAGCAGAGTAGACATCAAGGACTGTCTCACCTTTGTGCGGAGTCAGCGTACGTCTTTCCAGGCGGGGAGGACGGATAGGACAATCTCTCAGGAAGTGTTCGGTACTAGCACAGTACAGGCAGAGGTTCTCCATACGGCGTCGTGTCCTCTCTTGAGGTGTCAGGCGAGACCGGTCGACCTGCATAGCCTCCACGGCGGGAGGCACAGGAACAGATTGCAGGGGACCAGAGGAGAGAGGAGCCGAGGAGAAGAAACGCCTCGTGCGAACAGAGTCCATATCTTGGCGGAGTTCCTGACGCCTTTCGGAAAAACGCATGTCAATGCGAGTGGCTAGGTGAATAAGTTCATGTAGATTAGCAGGAATTTCTCGTGCGGCCAGAACATCTTTAATGTTGCTGGATAGGCCTTTTTTGAAGGTCGCGCAGAGGGCCTCATTATTCCAGGACAATTCTGAAGCAAGAGTACGGAATTGTACGGCATACTCGCCAACGGAAGAATTACCCTGGACCAGGTTCAACAGGGCAGTCTCAGCAGAAGAGGCTCGGGCAGGTTCCTCAAAGACACTTCGGATTTCCGAGAAGAAGGAGTGTACAGAGGCAGTGACGGGGTCATTGCGGTCCCAGAGCGGTGTGGCCCATGACAGGGCTTTTCCGGACAGAAGGCTGACTACGAAAGCCACCTTAGACCTTTCAGTGGGAAACAGGTCCGACATCATCTCCAGATGCAGGGAACATTGGGAAAGAAAGCCACGGCAAAACTTAGAGTCCCCATCAAATTTATCCGGCAAGGATAAGCGTATCCCAGGAGCGGCCACTCGCTGCGGAGGAGGTGCAGGAACTGGCGGAGGAGATGACTGCTGAAGCTGTGGTAGTAACTGTTGTAGCATAACGGTCAGTTGAGACAGCTGTTGGCCTTGTTGCGCTATCTGTTGTGACTGCTGGGCGACCACCGTGGTGAGGTCAGCGACAACTGGCAGAGGAACTTCAGCGGGATCCATGGCCGGATCTACTGTCACGATGCCGGCTGGCAGGTAGTGGATCCTCTGTGCCAGAGAGGGATTGGCGTGGACCGTGCTAGTGGACCGGTTCTAAGCCACTACTGGTTTTCACCAGAGCCCGCCGCAAAGCGGGATGGTCTTGCTGCGGCGGTAGTGACCAGGTCGTATCCACTAGCAACGGCTCACCTCTCTGGCTGCTGAAGATAGGCGCGGTACAAGGGAGTAGGCAAAAGCAAGGTCAGACGTAGCAGAAGGTCGGGGCAGGCAGCAAGGATCGTAGTCAGGGGCAACGGCAGAAGGTCTGGAAACACAGGCAAGGAACACACAAGGAACGCTTTCACTGGCACTAAGGCAACAAGATCCGGCAAGGGAGTGCAGGGGAAGTGAGGTGATATAGGGAAGTGCACAGGTGAACACACTGATTGGAACCACTGCGCCAATCAGCGGCGCAGTGGCCCTTTAAATCGCAGAGACCCGGCGCGCGCGCGCCCTAGGGAGCGGGGCCGCGCGCGCCGGGACAGAACAGACGGAGAGCGAGTCAGGTAGGGGAGCCGGGGTGCGCATCGCGAGCGGGCGCTACCCGCATCGCGAATCGCATCCCGGCTGGCAGCGGAATCGCAGCGCCCCGGGTCAGAGGACGTGACCGGAGCGCTGCCGCGGGGAGAGTGAAGCGAGCGCTCCGGGGAGGAGCGGGGACCCGGAGCGCTCGGCGTAACAATAACCCTACTGTGGTAATCAGCGGGAAGGCAAAAAATACACTTATAAAGGTAGGTGTCAATTGCTGCATACTAGTGGAAAAAATCCATCCCAATACCAAATATTACAGAATAAATCTCTGGATTAACGCTCCACCACTAGAAATCTACTAACTGTAACTTGTAATTTATTTTTTTATTTTTGTAAAGAAAGGCATCCAGGCCCCTCTTGAACTTGTTTAAGAAATAAACATGATAGTCTCACTGCTTTTACAGTGAAGAATCTCTGTCTGTGATGATGGTAAAGCCTTCTTTCCTCTCGACATAGAGGATGCTTCCTTGGTTAGTGGTCTAGGTATAAAAAGATCACTAGAAAGATCTCTGTACTGTCCGTTCATATACTTGTACAGTGTGATCAAATCCCCCTAAGACGTCTTTTCTCCAAACTTAATAACCCGAAGCTTGATAATCTGTTTTGGTCTAATCATAGAAACATAGAATGTGTTGACAGATAAGAACCATCCTTCCATACCATTTATTAATTTGGTCACCTTCTCTCGCACCAGGTCAGTCATGTCCTTCTTATATACAGGTGCTTAAAATGGACATTATGTTGTCTAACTAGTGAAATGGATTGGAACCGGACCCGATATCAGATAAGTATCTGCCCCCTTCCTAATTAGGTATCAGGATCAGCATATGCACGAGAGAAGAAATCACACTGACACACACACAGTTCAGCAAATTATACTTCCTGTATTTAAAACAGTTACAAGGATTTTTATAGTCTGAATAACTGTCCTTGTGATTGGTTTCTTCCATCTTCAGGCATTCCTCACCCAGCACGTGGTCTTATCATCTTGGGTGTAGTCCCTGTTTGGGCGCCATCTTATACACATTGGCCCTCATTTACTGTTGCAAACCCGACATGTTTTGTCGGGTTGTGCGCCAGTTTCGGGCGCATTGCGCCTGAAATTCTGTCTGCACCAGAATATGCGCCTGAAATTCTGTCTGTGCCTGAAATTGCGCCTGAATTGAAAAAACCCCAACTGACTCTTCATTTTGTTAAGAAAACCCGAAAAAGGGGCGTGGTCGTCGGGGAAAGGGGGTGTGGTCACAGAAAGGGGCGTGTTCCCGCCATTTTCACAAAATCCCAACATATTTACTAAAGTTTCCACAGAAAATGTGGTGGATTTCAGCTGAGGAAAACTCTAAAGATCAGAGCAGGTGTAAAAAAAAGCAAAATGTAGGGAAAGTGGAAAATGTAGGGAAACCTTAGTAAATACCGTGGAAAATAAATTGTAGGGAATTAAACCCCACAAAGAAACCTACACAACACTCTTAGTAAATGAGGGCCATTGTTTCAAACTCGATGGGAGGGGGGGGGGGGAGTGATTTAATTAGTGATCATTTTAGCAAGCATATTCTGAAATAGACATTTTACCTCATCCGCCACACTAGTAATACCCCCAAGTCCTTTACAGTGGTAGTGTTACCCAGTGTTTTACTATTTAGCACATAGTAAAACATCTTGTTGAGCAAAACTACTATTGCAACAACACCATCATCAGTAGCGTAAAACTAACTAGTCTCACAATGGTCTAATATAAGGAGAAACCAGTATTATAAATGATACATGGTAGATGGGGAACTAGTACACATTTTGCATTGGGGCTTTAACCCCTTAAGGATGCAGCCCTTTTTCACCTTAAGGACTGAGCCCTTTTTGGTAATTCTGACCACCGTCACTTTACGAATTAATAACTCGAAAACGCTTTTACCGAATATTCTGATTCTGAGATTTTTTTTTCGTGACATATTCTACTTTATTTTGGTGGTAAATTTTCGGCGTTACTTGACTCCTTTTTTGGTGAAAAATCCCCAAATTTCATGAAAATTTAGAAAATTTTGCATTTTTCTAACTTTGAAGCTCTCTACTTGTAAGGGAAATGGATATTCCCAATAAATTGTATTTTTATTCACAAATACAATATGTCCACTTTATGTTGGCATCATAAAATGGACATATTTTTGCTTTTTGAAAAAATTAGAGGGCTTCAAATTTTCAAAAATTTCAGGAAAATTGCTAAATCTGAAGGGACAGATGTTACAGAACTACAACTCCCAGCATGCCTGCGCAGTCTAGGCATGCTGAGAGTTGTAGTTTGGCAACATCTGGAGGGCTACCGTTAGGGCACCACTGTAACAGCGGTCAACCCCCCCGTCGCTTCCCTACCTGAGCCAGGATCCAGAAGTCTCCAGCGACGATCCGGGGTCCCCAGGCATCTTCTCCTCCAGGTACCGGCCTCCATCCTCTTCCCACGATCCCCTCGACATCCGGGGTTGGCAGAACGGGTGGTTGCCATGGCAACCCACTGTCCTGCCCTGCCATTGGTCAGAATCAGTTCTGACCAATGGCAGGGGATAGGAGGAGATCGCAGCACTGCAACCTCACTCCTAGCCCTCAGGATGATCGGGGCTGTCACTGACAGCTCTGATCATCCCTATTTTCCGGGTGATCTGGTCACCAGAGACCCGATCAGCCCGGAATAGCAGAAAATCGCATGTCTGAATTGACATGCGATTTTCTGCGATCGCTGACATGGGGGGGTCTCAGGACTCACCTGGGCGATGTGTCGGGGTGCCTGCTGAATGATTTCAGCAGGCATCCCGGTCCGGTCCCCAACCAGCTAGCGGCAGGGACCGGAATTCCCACGGGCGTATGCATATGCCCATGTCCTTAAGGACTCGGGATGCAGGGCGTATGCATAAGCCCGGCGTCCTGAAGAGGTTAAAGGGGTATTCCAGGAAAAAACTTTTTTTATATATATATATATCAACTGGCTCCAGAAAGTTAAACAGATTTGTAAATTACTTCTATTAAAAAATCTTAATCCTTTCAGTACTTATGAGCTTCTGAAGTTAAGGTTGTTCTTTTCTGTCTAAATCCTCTCTGATGACACCTGTCTCGGGAAACGCCCAGTTTAGAAGAGGTTTGCTATGGGGATTTGCTTCTAAACTGGGCGTTTCCCGAGACAGGTGTCATCAGAGAGGATTTAGAGAGAAAAGAACAACCTTAGCTTCAGAAGCTCATAAGTACTGAAAGCATTATATATATAAAAGTTTTCCTGGAATACCCCTTTAAGGGTTACTACGGTGGAAAAAAAATTGAAAAAATTAACTGGTGCCAGAAAATTATACAGATTTTTAAATTACTTCTATTTAAAATCCGCTGTATGCTCCAGAGGAAGTTGTGTAGTTTTTTTTTTCCAGTCTGAACATAGTACTTTCTGCTGACACCTCTGTCCATCTCAGGTGTGTCAGGTTTGCTATAGGGATTTTCTTCTACTCTGGACAGTTCCTGACACCAACCGAAGTGTCAGCAGTGAGCACTGTGGTCAGACTGGAAAGAACTGCATAACTTCCTCTGGAGCATACAGCAGCTGATAAGTGCTGGAAGGCCAAATATTTTTAAATTGAAGTAATTTACATATCTGTATAACTTTCTGGCACCGTTGATTTAAAAACATTTGTTTTCCACTGGAGTACCCCTTTAAGAGCTGTGAGTTTCACCGATATGGGATTTATAAGAAGAATATGAAACTCTTCGTTTATCCTGCTTTTCAGGAAATATAAAGGAGTTGCTCAAATAACAATTCCCTAATATGCCGATATTAATGCACTGGTTTTAAGAGTGACCCGGTTATGATCTTCCCTTCTGGGGGGAGGGGGTTATATTGAATATAGACATGCTTCCTGTTTTGTGTGGTTTACAAAGTGAGATGATCTATTGTCTATTCATTTCATTCATTCATAACAAAAGGATGAGAAAAATGAATAAATCATGAGTTTTGTAATTGTCTTAAAATAAATTCCTCCTGACGCTGTCATGTTTCTTTGATGTCCTATTGAGCAATGCTGAAAAATTATGGAATTTTCATGTTTACTTTGGAAGAATAGGCTTTTTGCATGAAGCATCTGTTGATACTTGGTACTGCAGTTACAGTATTGCTCAATGCTTTACGATACACAAACATAGGTACTCCTACATGTTCACTGAATATTTCATTCTTCATAACATTACTAAAGAAACTGCATCAGTACTTTAAATATTTAAAGGGCCAGTAACCCAAGATTAGTAGATCTATCAAGTCATATATTTTAAAAAGAGCAAGGGATAGAAGGAAAAATCTATAGCTCTGGAAATCCTGACAAATGACCCGTAATATTGTGCTTAATAGATGTTCCTATTCTTTGCAAGGTAAATATTTATAACCCCTTTAAAGGGGTACACCACTAGATAACAAATGTTTTTAATTTAACAGGTACCAGAAAGGTATACAGATTTGTAAATTATTTCTAAATAAAAATCTTAATCCTTCCAGAACTTATCAGCTGCTGTATTCTCCAGAGGAAGTTGTGTAGCTATTTCCAGTCTAACCACAGTGCTCTCTGCTGACACCTCTGTCCATGTCAGGAACTGTCTTGAGTAGAAGTAATAGCAAACCTCTACTCCTCTGGACAGCTCCTGGCAGGGACTGAGGTGACAGCAGAGAGCCCTGTGGTCAAACTCAAAAGAGACACACAACTTCCTCTGTAGTATACAGCAGCTGATAAGTACTGAAAGGCTTAAGATTTTTAAATAAAAGTAATTTACAAATCTGTATAACTTTCTGGTACCAGTTCATTTGAAAACATTTATTTTACCCCTTTAATCCAGTGTTTTCCCAACATTGTGCCACCAGCATTTGCAAAACTTCAACTTCCAGCATGCCTGGACAGCTGAAGCCTTTGCAACAGCTGGAGGCACACTGTTTGGAAAACACTGCTTTGAGCACACCTCAATATCATACAATGCAAAAGTTCTATAAAAGTGGTGGAATTTTATGAGAAACGGTTTTTAAGAATACTTTGGGGACATTTTTCACGTGAATTATATGCAATATATTAAGCTTGATATCTTACGAGTACTTATAATATAGGGTTAGCAAAAATAATAGTTGTGCCCTAATAGGAATCACAGTGAATATTGCCTAATATTAACCCCTTAAGGACCGAGGGTTTTTCCGTTTTTGCATTTTCGTTTTTTCCTCCTTGTCTTTAAAAAATCATAACTCTTTCAATTTTGAACCTAAAAATCCATATGATGGCTTATTTTTTGCGCCACCAATTCTACTTTGTAATGACGTCAGTCATTTTGCCCAAAAATCTTCGGCGAAATGGAAAAAAAAATAATTGTGAGACAAAATTTAAAAAAAAAACGCTGTTTTGTAACTTTTGTGGGCTTCCATTTCTACGTAGTACATTTTTCGGTAAAAATTACACCTTATCATTATTCTGTAGGTCCATACGATTAAAATGATACCCTACTTATATAGGTTTGATTTTGTCGTACTTCTGGAAAAAATCATAACTACATGCAGGAAAATTAATACGTTTAAAATTGTTAAAATCTTCTGACCACTATAACTTTTTTATTTTTGCGCATATGGGGCGGTATGAGGGCTCATTTTTTGCGCCGTGATCTGAAGTTTTTAGCGGTACCATTTTTGCATTGATAGGACTTATTGATATTTTGGACTTTGGAATTTTTTTGCACGTACGCCATTGACCGTGCGGTTTAATTAACAATATATTTTTATAATTCGGACATTTCCGCAGGCGGCGCTACCATATATGTTTATTTTTCTTTACACTGTTTGGTTTTTTTTATGGGAAAAGGGGGTGATTCAAACTTTTAATAGGGAAGGGGTTAAATGATCTTTAATAGTAAAAAAGAAACAGAAGTGGCACCGATACCTTAAGCCTCCTAAGACCACGAGATGGAGACGGCGTCCCGCTAGTCTGGAAATCCACCCTGGCAGCGGAGGTGCTAGGACAATAAAGACCGTAGTCACCAAATAGTAGTAAATAAAGAACAAAGGTGCCCTGCACTCACCGCTTCAGTCCAGGTAATCCTGCTCCCATCTCGGGTCACAACTCGAACACGGAGGACGGATGAAGCGCATTCCTATGCGTGAAATCGCCGGCAGTCGCCTCTGAGCGCTCCACTGTCCATGTCCTCAGTGTTCGAGTTGTGACCCGAGATGGGAGCAGGATTACCTGGACTGAAGCGGTGAGTGTAGGGCACCTTTGTTCTTTATTTACTACTGTTAAATGATCTTTATTCACTTTTTTTTGCACTTCTTTTTGCAGTGTTATAGCTCCCATAGGGACCGATAACACTGCACACTGATCTTTCCCATTGATCACTGGTTTCTCATAGGAAACCAGTGATCGATGATTTTGCCGCTTGACTGCTCATGCCTGGATCTCAGGCACTGAGCAGTCATTCAGCGATCGGACAGCGAGGAGGCAGGTAGGGACCCTCCTGCTGTCCTGTAAGCTGTTTGGGATGCCGCAATTTCGCCGCGGCTATCCCGAACAGCCCACTGAGCTAACCGGCATGCTTTCACTTTAGACGCGGCGTTCAACTTTGAACGCCGCGTCTAAAGGGTTAATAGCGCGCGGCATTGATCGCGGATATTAGCCACGGGTCCCGGCCGTTGTTAGAGGCCAGGCCCGACCCGTTATGGCGTGGCCCCGCGTTATAGATCGGGAGCGGACACATGACGTACTGGTACGTCATGTGTCCTTAAGGGGTTAAGTTCTGATATAAAGAAGATGTCTAGTACCTATTTTTCTCTCACAAATACCTTCTTTCTGTTGCTCACTTGGTTTATCATTTTGTACTCTGGAGGGGATGTGTCCTTACTCTGCATGACTCATCTTGCTCCCTGAGTCTGCTGTGCTGGGTCTCTTCATCAAATCACTGCAGGCTGCTCTGTATCACCCTCCCCTCTGTTTTCATGCTGCAGTCTTTTAGGACAGGAGTGAGCACAGAGGAGTGCTAGTCCCACCCTAAGTTCCTGGACTTTGTTCCAGCCTGGGCTTCAGCTGGGACCAAGATGATGGCATAAGAAGATTTTTGCAAGATGTACAACATATAAAAAGTTTATGTATGTGTCAGTGCCCATTTAAATCAGCCCCGAATTCAGGATTAATGAAAACTGGGGCAAAAGAAAAGTAGGACTAGGGTGGGGGTGGAGGAGAGTAGAAATTGTTGAATTGTATATAGTAAATAAGTATGCGTGTTTTCTTCAATAAAAATAAATAATAGTAATAGTAACAATCATCTTTGTTTTTGCTGTGTAAATATGTTTATTGTTGTGTTGCATACTGTTTATTTTAAATCACATGTTCACTGCTGAAGTTACTGTAAGCTAAAACAACATGATGCTGGGGAAATTCCAGCCTTTTGCGGCATGCTGCTAATGGAAGTTATAGGGGATAGTATGCGGAACCTTTCAGGTAGATGCTGATTGATGTTGCAGCATGAGATTCCCTGTGCTCTCTAAAAAGGGTCATGATGCCTGCCCGAAGAGGGGTAATGGTGGTGTGTGACAAAAGAGAAGTTGTGCTGTGCTGAGCTAGGCAGAGGGAGCTCGTCAGGTAGAAAGTGCAGGCTCAGCAAAAATGTCGGCAAGCAGACTGTGTGATGGGCCATGACAGATACAGTGTGTGGAGCTATGTGCTGCTGAGACTTCTGCTCTGCCCCCCAGAGGATTGCTGTATGGGCCGTCAATTGCAAGACACCACTCAATTTCTGCTGTGAAAGCATCTGGTCTTCGGGAGGCTTCGAGAGCAGAGTCCTTCATTGATGGGCAGGGTATTTTGGGTAGGGGAGTGTGCTGTCCCTGGACAGAGTACAGGCCAGGAAAGTAAAAAGATCCCTAGTCACAAGAGTGTAAAGACTACGCGGAAATTTATCAAAACATGATAGCAACCAATCAGATCGCTTCTTTCATTTTTGAAAAGGCCTCTGAAAAAAAAAAGAAGCGATCTGATTGGTTGCTATGGGCAACTCGGCAACTTTCCCTTTGGACAGGTTTTGCTAAATCTCCCCCTATGTATTGTGAACCACTAAAGCAGTGAGCCAGACTTTTTGTTGAAGCTGCACCAGAAACGCCAGCTTATTCTGTACCAATAGCCTCTTCAAGAGAACTGCCAAGCTTCCTGCAAATGCATTTATGTTCTTATTTATGTAATGAAAAATACTATCCAGCTTCCATGAATGTTCTGCCAATCCCCCTCCTAAACCCTCCCTTTCCAAAGTTCCTGGTGCCTGGACCACCCACCCAGTGCCAAAAATGAAAAATGTCCATCCAGCACAACAATAATATTTTTAATCCTCTTCTTTATTTAGCCATATTTAAAAGCATTCACATAGTAAAGCCATGTTCTGCGTTACACCTCCGACATGTTTTGAGCATTTTGTTCTTCATCATCAAGAAACTCACACCCCTTTATAGTGTACTCCCCCCCCCCCCCCCCCTATAAAATTTCACTTTTATTAGTTCCAATAAAACCCTCAGAATAGTGTTTTAAAATGGTCTGTGACAGCGCTGTAGTAGGTTTGGATTATCAATCCTGGGACAATTCCCTTTTTAAGTATTATGGATGGTGCTGCAGACACCTTTCTCAAGCACTGTCACAGTGTGTGATTAAAAAATAACACTTTGTCACCCTCAACATGTTTCGCCATAACAACAGCATTGTCAAGAGGCTGAACATTAGCAGTTGTTCAGCCTCTGTTCAGCCCCTCTTCAGCCTCTTGACAATGCCATTGTTACGGCGAAACATGTTGAGGGTGACAAAGTGTTATTTTTTAATCACACACTGTGACGGCGCTAGAGAAAGGTGTCTGCAGCACCATCCATAATACTCAAAAAGAGAATTGTCCCAGGATTGATAATCCAAACCTCTATTTATATGTATTCATGATGACTTCATCCATACTCGCCAATAGTCTCCATTCTAACATCACATAGTTGCAAGCTGCCAATCAACTAATTCTGATCGCAAGTACTACCAGGTCATGCAATTAGTACTCACCTATCACCATCCTGCTACGTGTGTTTGTTTTTGTCCGATGCCAATCGCCGTCTGTCTTCTCTCGTCATTCTCCTGTGACGAGATTTGCTCGTGCCGCACATCCGCAAGAACTTTAATTCTGCGGGTGGACTCCCGTCTTTAACACGCAAGTCCCTGACTAGTCGTCTGTGCGCATGCAGTAAAACATATATGCCGTCTTGTAGGTGATTTCTACCGTGTATGTCGGCTAGAATCAAGTTCACCGTCAGCGCATGTTTCTGGACTTAGCCTCAAGAGGATAGGATATGTTTGATTGCGCATGTTTTAGGACTTAATTTATAAACGCTCCTAGACCTCAACATTGAATATGTAGGAGTTCAGTACAGGAGCTGATGGTACATAATGGGACTGAGCCTATGCCTAGGAATGGATGACAGCACCCAGTGACCAATCCATGCTTTTTAATATTTAATTGTTGTCTCTTTTATATTATTAATAAGCATGATGATAACATCAATAATAAACATATTGATTGAACTCCTTATTTTGGGGTGTGAGTTTCTCCAGGCTTTGACCCTGGAGTTTGTGGTATTGTCATTAATGACCCCTGACCCTCTTTTTTTTTGTTTTTTGTTTTTTGATAAATAAATCTCCCCTCACTGTATGATAAATATGTGTGGTATGATACGATTGTCACTTTACTGCAGTGAAGTAAAACTTATCTTTTGCTGATTCAGCTAAATAGGTGAACTTACAAATTGAATAAACTCTTATTTTTCCTTCTAGGTTTTACATTGAAAGTATAACATTTCTTAAAGAAATCACAACAGTGGAATTGTTTTTCCTCAATGCAAAAGCCTGTGTATTCAAGGTAACATATCTGTAATTCCAAATATGATTTGCACATGTTTGCTCCATTCTGTGTTACCAAACATAAGCAGTGTTATCACAATATATGACATATTTTTACATTGTTCTGGACTCTTCAGAAATAAGGGAGATGTTGTTGACTCCCAATGTCTCTCCCTCAAAAACTGCACATGCATTACTAGTGCATGCTTTGATACCAGTGGGAATGGTTTATATATGTATCCAGTGAGCTCCCCCTTGTGGTGGCTTTTGATAGAGAATTTTGTAGTGGTGTAAAAAGAATTCTGCTGGGACTGTTTTTCAGGGAGCACTTTGCAGGCACTATTAATAGAGGCCCTTTAGTTGTCCATTTCTTGACCCTGCACTTGTGGGGATGGTTTGTACAGAGAAAGAAGTTTCCAAAAAGTGCCCTTCTTTTCATGTCTGCTTGAAATGTATTCATATCCCTACACATGATCCTTTGTTCCATTTATGATATAGCCTGTACACATCCTCCATCCTGGCTAGTAATTGTATTAAGCAGGAGCAGAAAACCAAGAGTCTATGAAAAAAAGGTGGAACTTAAATTATGGTCATTGTGGTTGTCACTCAGCTCTCTGTGAAGCGGCTTAACTGATTTTTTTTGCTGTTAGGAGTTGCAGACACCTCTGGATAGCTGTTTAACGGCAAACTTTACCTTTTCTGGAGCTGATGGTGGTTGCCAACTTATAAAATTGCCTTTTTATTTCTCAGCTAAGTGTCAAGCAGGTGGAGCCAAGCTGCACAAGTGCCACAGCATGCATGCCTCACCCCCCAGCCACTCCTTGACTGATAAACAGAGCCTTGTACATCAATCAGATTGGAGTTGGGAGGTAAAGACAAGGAGGTCTGCGAGGATGTGGCACTTGAGCAGCTCGGCTCTGCCTCCTTAACGCTTGGCTAAGAAATTAAAAGGCTTATTTATCAGTTTAGCAACCACCATCAGCTCCAGGAAAGGTACAGTTTACATTTATACCCTCACAGCTATCCACTGGTGTCTGCAGCTCTTAGCAACAAATCAAGCTGACAAATCCCCTTTAAAGAGGCTATTCCATGATCAATACTTATCTACAAGATAGGGGATAATTGGTGGGGATCACACCTCTGGGACCTCCACCGAGGGCAGTGCTCAGTCTCATAGAGCAGTGTTTACCTGCCAGTGAGCCTCCAGCTGTTGCAAAGCTACAACTCTCAGAATGCCCAGACAGCGTTTGGCTGTCCAGACATACTGGGAGTTGTAGTTTTGCAACAGCTGGAGGAACACTGATTGGGAAACGCTGCTGTAGAGGAATAAGGTTGTGTTTCTACATGTAATGGCAATGTTTATCCTCAGATTGATCTACACATAATGGAGGACATACATCAAGTGACAGAAAACTATTTTAGGTAGTTTTCAGTGACTTTTTTCTTCCTTTATATGTGTTCCTGAAAAAAGAATGTATTGCACAATTAACAATCAAGTTATTCTTTTTAAGCATAAGTGAAATGAGAAGTTCATCTGCTAGATAAGCGGTGCCAAGTGTGTCTTGCAGCCCGATTATTCTCCACCGCTTGGCTGTGCATGTTAATGGAGCTATCTGGGCTGACAGCTGTTGGCCCAAAGCCATTCCCTGTCTATGGTCAGCTTTCTCCTGTGGTTGCCTAGTGCTCCTATTATACAGCTCCCAGATAAGAGTGGATGGGAGACCAACAAGACCTCACTTCACTTTAAAGGGGTACTCTAGTGGAAAATATTTTTTTTTTTTATTAACTGGTGCCAGAAAGTTAAACAGATATATAAATTACTTCTATTCAACAATCTTAATCCTTCAAGTACTTATCAGCTGCTGTATGCTCCAGAAGAAGTTCTTTTCTTTTTGAATTTCTTTTCTGTCTCACGACGGTGCTCTCTGCTGACACCTCTGTCCATGTCAGGAACTGTCCAGAGCAGGAGAGGTTTGCTATGGGGATTTTCTCCTGTTCTGGACAGTTCTTGACATAGATAAAGGTGTCAGCATAGAGCACTGTGGTCAGACTAGAAAGGAAATTCAAAAAGAAAATAACTTCCTTTGGAGAATACAGCGGCTGATAAGTCCTGGAAGGATTAATGTTTTTAAATAGAAGTAATCTACAAATCTGTTTATTTTTCTGACACCAGTTGATTTAAAAAAAAAAAAAAAAAATCCACCTGAGAACCCCCTTTCTCTTTTCTTTTTTTTTTAAATCAACTGATGCCAGAAAATTAAAAAGATTTGTAAACTACTTCTATTAAAAAATATTTACCCTTCCAGTACTTATTAGCAGCTGTATGCTACAGAGGAAATTCTTTCTTTTTGAATTTCTTTTTTCTTTTTTGTATTGTCCACAGTGCTCTCTGCTGACACCTGATGCCCATATCAGGAACTATCCAGAACAGGAGAAAATCCCCATAGCAAACCTATGCTGCTCTGGACAATTCCTGACAGGGACAGAGGTGTCAGCAGAGAACACTGTGAACAAGACAAAAAATAAATTAAAAAATAATAGAATTTCCTCTGTAGCATACAGCTGCTAATAAGTACTGGAAGGGGAAAGATTTTTTAATAGAAGTCATTTACAAATCTGTTTAACTTTCTGGCACCAGTTCACTTAAAGGGGTACTCCGGTGAAAACCTTTTTTCTTTTAAATCAACTGGTGGCAGAAAGTTAAACATATTTGTAAATTACTTCTATTAAAAAAATCTTAATCATTCCTGTACTTATTAGCTGCTGAATACTACTGAGGAAATTCTTTTCTTTTTGGAATGCTCTCTGATGACATCACAAGCACAGTTCTCTCTGCTGACATTATTATAATAATAATAACACTTTATTTATTGTTGTCCTTAGTGGGATTTGAACCCAATTCCCCAGCACTGCAAGGCAGCAGTGCTAACCACTGAGCCACCATGCTGCCCTTAGCATACATCTGCTATGCATCTGCTATGCATGGTTGGTAAAATGGACAGAGATGTCAGCAGAGAGCACTGTGCTCGTGATGTCATCAGTGTTCCAAAAAGAAAGGATTCAGCAGCTAATAAGTACTGGAAGGATTAAGATTTTTTAATAGAAGTAATTTACAAATATGTTTCACTTTCTGCCACCAGTTGATTTAAAAGAAAAAAGGTTTTCGCCGGAGTACCCCTTTAAAAAAAAAAAAAAAAGTTGAGGAGGAGCTGCTGGTGAAGGAAAGTCTAAACCTAATAGAGGATTTGTCTGGGGAGGGGGCTTTTATAGAACCTTTTTGCTGTGTGCATGACGGTTTATGATCTAGCAGAATTACCACCCCAGGTAGACGTTTCATGTTGTCAATCAGAGGGTGAGCTTGATATACTTGTCCTTCTCCTCAACCATGCAACTATGTAACGCTGTATAACTTTCCATAAACAAGGAGGATATGGTTTTGGATTTGTGCCACCTGGGCTGAGTATAAAACGTAACTACTGACGGCAAAGAATGCACGTGAATGACAAAGTCAGCTCAGAATTGTAGGATTTAAAAGATGCAGAAAAGAAGAGGGTAGAGTTCATTTCTGACCGGCAGGAGAATCTACATCAGCTGATACCTGAGCTCATACAGGTGTCTTATCTCCGCCCTCTGTTATAACTATTGAACTGCTGGAACATATTAGACTTCTCAGGTACACCCATACCCCAATGACTGTCCGCCTGTTTAGTACTTTACAATATAGATTACTGTACTAATTTATTTGCTCTTGCGCTAGATGTCCGTATAATCCACTGTTTTCTAACCAGTGCACCTCCAGCTGTTGCAAAACTACAACTCCCAGCATGCCCAGACAGCCGAAGGCTGTCTGGGCATGCTGGGAGTTGTAGTTTTGCAACAGCTGGAGGCACACTGGTTGGGAAACGCTGCTGCAGGTTATATTCATCAGGGTTATACGATCATACAAATACATTTGTCTAAATCACTGAGGAACCTTTAGAGATTAATTTGTAAGGAGGATAAACCTCATATGCCCCCCCCCCCCCCCCCTCTAGGTATGATACCGTGGTGAGCTTGTGGGGATGTAAGGTAGGTAGGGTGTAGCTGTGCAGTGATGAAAGGGTGCTTGACTAACCCTTAACTGTCGTGACGCCAGGGTGCGGGTTCTTCCTCAGTATATCTATATCCTACCGCCACCGGTCCCAGGAACGATAGGGAGGAATAAAGGATTGTCCTTAACCGGAGGTTTAGTAAACTGGATATAACCTTTACTGCAACTTTTATGCAGGTTAACAGTAGTAACAGTCTTTACAGAGGATCGGACTTAAGTTCCTCACAGTTGGTTGGGACCTTGTAGGGAATATAAGCTCTGAGGCTTGCTTTACGCTGTTCCACTGAATTTGGGGTTTGGGTTTAGGTTCATTAGTTACGTAGATTTAGGATTGAGTTTAGTTGAACTCACGGATTTGTATTTGGCTGAAGTTAGCAGGCTTCAGGCCTAGATTTGTCTTGCAGGTATACACGGAACTCCTCTCTCTCTGATAGTCCGGAACCCAAGAGAGTGTGGTGTCCTGGTACCGTATTGCATACCGTACCTTGTATGGTGGTCCCCAAAGTCAGAGTTACTACGTTCAGGTAGGGTCCCCCAGGTGGGACAGCCCCTAGTTGCCTCCTCCTTCTCTAATTTTATAATGTTTATGTGTACATATTTAATAATGTATATATTTAATATAATGCATAGTACTTACCTTGGTAGCGTCGCAGGACCTTCGGTCATGTGACTATGGTATGTTGGAGGACCTTTGGAGGTCCTTGGGTCGCATGATTACCCATAATCCTTTGTAAAGATGATTGACAGAAGTATGGACCAGTGAGCATTAGTCCAGCCCCTGCCCATATAAGGGAGCTGTAGCCACTTATTGCTCTCTTGAATTGCTGCTCTCGTGGATGCCGGACTAGCAGGACGGATCTGTGCAACTTTCAAACACAAACTAGGCCTGAAACCTGCCAGCCTCAGCCTAAACTAAACCGTGAGTTAAAATCTCCATCCCCGCTAAAGGTAGCGTGATAACTGGACCGAATCTAAACCCCTAAATCCAGTGGATCACCACAACAATTACCTTCCTAAGCTCAATAAGCTCACGAGGTCCCAATCACTGTCAATCTCTAAGAGACTTTGCCTGTATAGAGACTGTTCCGGTTATGAAGCTTGCATAAAATTTTCAGTAAAAGTTCCGACTGTTTTCAGCAAACTCTCCGGTTGTGGACATTCAATGATTCCATATCTCCCTATTGCTCTTGGGAAGGGTGGCGGTAGGACAAGCATTGCAGAGGAGCCTCACCCTGGTGTCACGAATAGAAAGGGTTAATCAGACACCCTTTAATTACCGCACAGCTACACCCCATATACCCTACACCCCCAGGCTATCACAAGAGCATGTGGAGAAGAGAGCGATCATTGGGTAACAGCGCCCTTATATGGCAAGGGGCAGGCTCATAGCTTATTGGTTCCACCCACTGTCAGTCCCTTAACAAAGCATTGTGGTACATCATGTGACTCACTCACGTGACCTGGAAGGTCCTTAAGTTTAACCTCTTAAGGACCCAGCCATTTTACACCTTAGGACCCGGCCATTTTTTGAACATCTGACCACTGTCACTTTAAACATTAATAACTCTGGAATGCTTTTAGTTATCAATCTGATTCCGAGATTGTTTTTTCGTGACATATTCTACTTTAACATAGTGGTAAAAAAAATTTGTAACTTGCATCCTTTCTTGGGGAAAAATTTGAAAATTTTATGAAAAATTTGAAAATTTTGCATTTTTCTAACTTTGAAGCTCTCTGTTTGTAAGGAAAATGGATATTCAAAATATTTAAATTTTTTTCACATATACAATATGTCTACTTTATGTTTGCATCATAAAATTGACAAGTTTTTACTTTTGGAAGACACCAGAGGGCTTCAAAGTTCAGCAGCAATTTTCCAATTTTTCACAAAATTTCCAAACTCACTATTTTTCAGGGACCAGTTCAGGTTTGAAGTGGATTTGAAGGGTCTTCATCTTAGAAATACCCCACAAATGACCCCATTATAAAAACTGCACCCCCCAAAGTATACAAAATGATATTCAGTCAGCCTTTTAACCCTTTACGTGTTTCACAGGAATAGCAGGAAAGTGAAGGAGAAAATTCACAATCTTCATTTTTTACACTTGCATGTTCTTGTAGACCCAATTTTTGAATTTTTACGAGGGGTAAAAGGAGAAAATGTATACTTGTATTTGTAGCCCAATTTATCTCGAGTAAGGACATACCTCATATGTCTATGTAAAGTGTTCGGTGGGCGCAGTAGAGGGCTCAGAACCGAAGGAGTGACAAGGGGATTTTGGAGTACGTTTTTCTGAAATGGTTTTTGGGGGGCATGTTGCATTTAGGAAGCCCCTATGGTGCCAGGACAGCAAAAAATACCCACATGGCATACCATTTTGGAAACAAGACCCCTTGAGGAACGTAACAAGGAATAAAGTGAGCCTTAATACCCCACATGTGTTTCACGACTTTTGCATATGTAAAAAAATAAAATAAAATTTCACTAAAATGTGTGATTCCCCCCAAATTTCACATTTTTGCAAGGGTTAATAGCAGAAAATACACCCCAAAATTTGTAACCCCATCTCTTCTGAGTATGGAGGTACCCCATAAGTTGACCTGAAGTGCACTACGAGCGAACTACAATGCTCAGAAGAGAAGGAGTCATATTTGGCTTTTTGAGAGCAAATTTTGCTCGGGGGCATGTCCCATATAGGAAGCCCCTATAGTGCCAGGACAGCAAAAAATACCCACATGGCATACCATTTTGGAAACTAGACCCCTTGAGGAACGTAACAAGGAATAAAGTGAGCCTTAATACCCCACACGGGTTTCACGACTTTTGCATACGTAAAAAAAAATAAAAAATTTCATTAATATGGGTGTTTCCCCCCAAATTTCACATTTTTGCAAGGGTTAATAGCAAAAAATACCCCCCAAAATTTGAAACCCCATCTCTTCTGAGTATGGAGGTACCCCATAAGTTGACCTGAAGTGCACTACGAGCGAACTACAATGCTCAGAAGAGAAGGAGTCATATTTGGCTTTTTGAGAGCAAATTTTGCTCGGGGGGCACTTCGCATTTAGGAAGCCCCAATGGTGCCAGGACAGCAAAATAACCCCCACATGACCCCTTGAGGAAGGTAACAAGGGGTACAGTGAGCATTTACCCCCCACTGGTGTCTGTCAGATCTTTGGAACAGTGGTCTGTACAACATTTTTAATTTGCACAGCCCACTGTTCCAAAGATCCGTCAGACACCAGTGGGGGGTAAATTCTCACTGCACCCCTCATTACATTCCGCGAGGGGTGTAGTTTCCGAAATGGGGTCACATGTGGGGTTTAGTTTTTTTTGCGTTTGTCAAAACCGCTGTAACAATCAGCCACCCCTGTGCAAATCACCTCAAATGTACATGGCGCACTCTCCCTTCTGGGCCTTGTTGTGCGCCCCCAGAGCACTTTGCGCTCACATATGGGGTATCTCCGTAGTCGGGAGAAATTGCGTTACAAATTTTGGGGGGCTTTTTTCCCCTTTACCTCTTGTCAAAATGAAAAGTATAGGGCAACACCAGCATGTTAGTGTAAAAAATTTATTTTTTTACACTAACATGCTGGTGTAGACCCCAACTTCACCTTTTCATAAGGGGTTAAAGGAGAAAAAGACCCCCAAAATTTGTTAGGCAATTTCTCCCGAGTACGGCGATACCCCATATGTGGCCCTAAACTGTTGCCTTGAAATACGACAGGGCTCCAAAGTGAGAGCGCCATGCGCATTTGAGGCCTGAATTAGGGATTTGCATAGGGGTGGACATAGGGGTATTCTACGCCAGTGATTCCCAAACAGGGTGCCTCCAGCTGTTGCAAAACTCCCAGCATGCTTGGACAGTCAACGGCTGTCCGGCAATACTGGGAGTTGTTGTTTTGCAACAGCTGGAGGCTCCATTTTGGAAACAGTGGCGTACCAGACGTTTTTCATTTTTATTGGGGAGGGAAGGGGGGCTGTGTAGGGGTATGTGTATATGTAGTGTTTTTAACTTTTTATTTTATTTTGTGTTAGTGTAGTGTAGTGTTTTTAGGGTACAGTCACAGGGGGGGGTTACAGCGAGTTTGAGCTGCCGCGCAAAATTTGCTGCATCGCAAACTTGCAGCCTGATACTCACTGTAAGCCCCCTGCCCATGTGAATGTATCCTGTACATTCACGGGGGGGGGGGGGGGGGGGGGGCCTCCAGCTGTTGCAAAACTACAACCCCTAGCATGCACAGTCTATCAGTGCATGCTGGTAGTTATAGTTTTGCAACAGCTGGAGGCACACGGGTTGGGAAACACTGAGTTAGGAAACAGACAATGTTTCCCAACCAGTGTGCCACCAGTTGCTGCAAAACCACAACTCTCAGCATTCTCAAACATGCTGGGAGTAGTAGTTCGGCAACATCTTTAGAGCCAGATGTTGCAAAACTACAACTCCCAGTATGTAAAAATTGTCCAGGCATGCTGGGAGTTGTAGTTCTGCAACATCTGAAGGGCCAGATGTTACAGAACTACAACTCCCAGCATGCCTGGACAGTAAGGGCATGCTGAGGATGTGTAGTTTTGCAACATCTGGAAGGGCACAGTGGTCTCCAAACTGTGGACCTCCAGATGTTGCAAAACTACAACTCCCAGCATGCCCAGACGCCAATGGCTGTCTGGGCATGCTGGGAATTGTAGTTTACAGGGTCCCAATACAGCAATGCATGTCGCTTTACGGCGACGTGCATTGCTGTAAAGGGCCCGGCCGCGGCTGAAGATCTACTCACCTGTCGCCGCCGCCGCCGTCTTCATCGCCGGGATCCGGGTCTTCAGGGACGCGGTAAGTACCGAGGCCGGTCCCCAGCACTCCCCCGTCCCCCGCCGCGTCCTCCGGTCTTCCTCCCGTCCTCTCCGGACTTCAAGGGGTCGGGCAGGACGGGAGGAAGTAACCGCCCCCCCTCCTGCGATTGGTCGGTTAACTAACCGACAGATCGCAGGGGGATAGGAGGAGGTGGCAGGCTTGCCACCTCGCTCCTATACGTTAGCATGGTCCTGGCTGTCTGTGACAGCCGGGATCATGCGAAATTACCGGGTGGTCGGGTCCCAGAGACCCGATCAGCCCGGTATCGCCGCAGATCACAAGGGTGATTTCCCTTGCGATTTGCGGCGATCGCCGACATGGGGGGCCTACATGGCCTCCCTCGGCGTTTGCCCTGGATGCCTGCTGAAGGATTTCAGCAGGCATCCAGTTCCGATCTCTGCCCGGCGCGCGGCAGAGACCGGAAAACGCCAGGGCGTACTAGTACGCCCTGGGTCCTTAAGGCCCAGGGTGTGAGGGCGTATCCATACGCCCTGGGTCCTTAAGAGGTTAACCTAACAGCAGGCGTAGTAGTCATGTGACCTAAGGACCTGGAAGTACTATACATATATATAAATTATATACAATTATATACATCAAACATATAAAATTAAAGAAGGAAGAGGTGACAAGGGGTAATCCCACTAGGAGGATCCTACCGATACACAGCAACTCTGACTTTAGGGACTTAGCACACAAGGTACGGTACAACGTACGGTACCGGGACAACACAATACCCTAATTAATAAAGTTTTATTGGCTTGATGCTATGTACATACTGTATGTACTATGAATATCATGCATGTATTGTAGTTAACAGTGTTATGATATTCATGGAGGTACATGGCCTCAGAGGAGCCTGCAGTGATTGGATGAAGAGACACAGCACAGTACAGCAGACTCAGGGGGGAAGTGAAGCCAAATACAGAAGCTAGTCACATAAAAAGTCATGTAAAGCATCTGTGTTACCTAGTGAGTAATATATATATAAGCATTATTTTTTTCTGTGGTATGACAAGTACCCTTTAAGCTTTTCTAGAGCCCTGAAGTGCAGATTCTCAGCAATAGAAGGGGACATGGGTTTTTTAATGGGCACTGTCATTGATTTGTCTCATGTGATAGAGAAAACTCAAATGTTTTGGTTGAGGACGAGTTGGGAGAAGTGCATGCTTAGTGTCCTTTTTTCCGACTCTTTGTCAAGTGATGGGGCCATCCAGGCCATGATGGATTTCAACTGCCCAATCATTTTGGGGGACATGTATAAAAACCTGTGCAGACGAAAAGTTGCTGAGTTGCCTTTAGCAACCAATCAGATTGATTCTTTCATTTTTGAAAAGGCCTCTAAAGAATGAAAGAAGCGATCTGCCTGGTTGTTAAGGACAACTCAGCAACTTTTCCTCTGGACAAGTTTTGATAAATCTCCCCCTTTGTCCATGCCTGTGCTTCAGCTAAGACAAAGATGATGCTGCAGTCGGACATGGTTATGTTCTGGATGGTTTGGGGACCACTAGTGGAAAGGTAAGCCACTCTCTCAGTGTGGTGTGCCACGGGGGTGTGAGGTGAGGTGTATGGGGCAGGTGTTGTAGTTGCCCAGGGGTAGATGGTATTAACCCCTCAATGTTCGTGATGCCAGGGCTTGGTTTTAACCAAGAACCACCTGAACACGGTAGCACTGCTAGTCCTAGTTTGGCAGGGCAAATAAGAGTCCAAGGCCAGGTCAGGGTAAACGGTAGCTTTACTGAGGTAGACAGATGGTACAGTCTTTACAGCTAGGCCAGGATCCCAGAGAGATCACCAGTAACACAAGGGACCTCACAGCTTGCTGGGACTTGCAGTGACTTTGACAGACTTTAGGGCAGCCATGCTGACTATAATAGACTTAACTTGACTGAAGATAGTGACAGCAGACAGAGATGACTTGACTTACTGACTTGTGGCTGTAATTTAGGCTTGAGGCCTCCAGATGTGCTGGACACTGGCTCTGAGACGTCTGGACTGGACTTGACCTCAGGATCTAAGAGTGATGAATGATCAAAGAGTGAGATTGTAGCTCCTCCCTTCCTTAAATAGGGGGGCTGAGCAAGGAGCCCATAGGTTAGCTGCGGGTCATCTGGTCACCTGGTGCTCTCTGGGTAACAAAACATGTGACTTTAACATATGGCAACCATTATCATGTGACTCATAACCACGTGACCACATCAAAGGTCCTTTACACATAATATACAATTATACTTATTATATGGGTACCGTGCAGGTGAGTCCTGGGGACATGCAGGGACTCAAGCTGATAGGACTGTGAGATGCATATCCCGTACTGGGACATCACATCAGCAGTCTGGCTTCTGCTTGCTCCTCCTCTTTCCACTGAAAAAACATCGGCTGAGCCAGGCATGCCCATGTATAGGCAATCCAGTGAGAAAAGTAATGGCCGCTTGAGTCCACCAGTAAAGAACTACAAAAACATTGGAGACAACAGCGCATACTAGTAAAAGGGTTTTATTGGCAAAAGACTTTCTTCTTGTAAAGACCAGCTGGGACCCCTAAAAGGTCAAGAATGAGGAAGTCCCATTTCCCGTTTTCAGCATGCACAGTCATTCTCCATTGAAAAAAATGGTATATACCAGTGTTTCCCAACCAGGATGCCTCCAGCTGTTGCAAAACTACAACTCCCAGCATGCCCAGACAGCCGAAGACACCTAAAGCAAGAGCAAGTAAATGAGAAAAACAGAAGTGCAGTAATATATCGTAAAGCACTAAACACACCGGTAGTTTTTATCCCCTTACCTGACTGGGCAGTTATATTGACCCAGCGGAGTTATGACCCGGTAATAGCTGATAGAGGCAGGTATGCAATAGCCACCACCCAGGTTTAGTTAGGTTCAGTTTTGCAATATTTTCCCATTTAGCTGATACAGATCTGTCCAGGGTGACTTGTGCTTAGCAATAAAACTTGTTTGTTAGATACTTTCAAAACCCTTAAAGGGAAAGTAATGGATAAAGATACGGATATCGCCTTCCCTTATTGATTTACCCAGGCACAACATCCGTATTATGATTCCATTAGGAAGAATGTTCCAGTATGGTTTTTTCCTATGTCAGGCTGGGTTCACACAGTGCAAAATGAAAAAGAAAAAAAAGCAGAAGGGTCAGTTCACACATCCTTATTTTTGCTGCAGATTTGCTGCCACAGATTTTCCTGCCCATTGACTTCAATGGGTAGAAAAATCTGCTACAGTAAATCTGCAGCAGAAAATATGTGCATGTGAACTGACCCTTAAAATAGGGGGAAAAAGTGGCAGTTAAATTTTTTTTAAAGGGGTACTTCACCCCTATACATCTTATCCCCTATCCAAAGGATATGGGATAAGATGTCTGATCGCTGGGGTCCCGCCGCTGGGGACCCCCGCAATATAGCATGCAACACCCACCTGTTACTGCTCCGGAAGCGCTGGAGGGTCTGGGTCCCGACCACGGGAACGGAAGATCGTGACATCACGACTCCGCCCCCATGTGACGTCACTCCCCGCCCTCTCAATGCAAGTCTATGGCGTGACAGACCCTCCAGCGCTTCCAGAGCAGTAACAGGTGGGTGCCGCATGCTATATTGCGGGGGTCCCCAGCGGCGGGACCCCCGCGATCAGACATCTTATCCCCTATCCTTTGGAAAGGGGATAAGATGTCTAGGGGTGGAGTACCCCTTTAACACATATGTTCTTTTAAAGTCTATGGAAAAGTGGCCGTCAGTGCACACACTGTATAAAAAAACACATTGGAGGACATTTACTAAGTGCATCATCTTCATACGCCGCACTTCTATGAAACTCCACCCATTTTCAGTTCGCATAGACATCGGCCTCTGCTTTGAGTAGATTTCTGCGTATTTGCTGTTGCAAATCGGGTCTAAAGTCACATGTGAGGAGGGCACGCCCCCTCCATACAAAGCTCCACCTCCTTTCCTGCCTCCTTTCCTCCCCCTTGACGTAAAGCAATATATTTGTGCAAAAGTAGCATTTTTGCAAATGAAAATATATAATTTTGCTTGAAATGTGGAGGTTTTATGCAAGGAGTGGACTAATGGTGGTTTTCCCATAGGCTTTAAAGGGATCCTCCAGGATTAGAAAAACAGAGCTAATTATTTATTTATTTATTTTTAAAACTGCTCCATACCACAGCTACAATACCACACACAACCTGAGGACCCCTTTAATAGTGTGGTGTGCCACGGGGGTGCGATGAGGTGTATGGGGCAGATGTTATTAACCCCTAAATGTTTGTGACGCCAGGACATTGTTTTCATAAGTAACCACCCGAAGGTAGCTCCTCTATCCCTAGGTTAGGTAGGGTAATAATAGTCCAAGACCCGGTTAGGGTTAACGGTAGCTTTACTGAGATAGACAGATATTATCAGTCTTAACAGCTAGGCCAGGATCCCAGGGAGGTGGCCAGTAACACGGAGGGGACCTTGCAGCTTGCTGGGACTTGCAGTGACTAGACAGACTTTAGGACAGCCACGCTGACTATAATAGACTTGACTTAATTGAAGATAGTGACAGCAGACAGAGATGTCTTGACTTACTAACATGTGGCTGTAGGTTAGGCTTGAGGACTCCAGGTGAGCTGGACACTGGCTCTGAGACGTCTGGAGTGAACTTGACCTCAGCAGAGAATGTGGTGGAAGACAGCGATTGTAATGGCTCCCTTCCTATAAAGCGGGGCTGAGCAAGGAGCCCATAGGTCAAGCTGCAGGTCACCTGTTTAGCATGTGCTCTCTGGGTAACAAACAAGTGAATTGAACGTGTGGCCACATTATCATGTGACTAACTCAAAGGTCCTTTATACATAATACACATAACACTATGGGGGAAACGCTGCAGGAGAGCCCCTAGGGCACAAAGGGACTCAACCTGACAGGGCCTAAGTACTGTATGGGACTATATCCCGTACTGGGACATCACAATAGAACACATTATTACATTTAAAAATGATGCATATTTATGCCTGCTTTCTTCCCAAAACAGCATCACACATGCCCTCAGGTTGTGCGCGGTATTACAGATCTGCTCCCTTTACTTTATATACTTAGCTGCAATGCCACCTGAAGACAGGTGTGGTGCTGTTTCTGAAAGAAAGCAGCTCTGTTTTCTAATCCTGGATAACCCATTTCAGTATGTCCAGTAAATTGTATAATCTCCAAACTTTGAAGCTACAGTCTTATTTATTATATAGGTTTTCCTACATGTCCTTTGCAAGTTTCTCATTTATTTTGCAACATTCGCCAATGTAGACAGACGGGCCGAGTGTACGACTTTCCTCTGCTACTTTTGCAGGTCACAAAGCCGACTTAACACACCCTACAATAATTCCCTATTGTTCCAAGGGTGTGGTAAACTTCACATGAACTCCTGTTGTTAAGAAGAATAGAAGCTGACACCGGCTTTTAATATCCTTTTAACACTTCATGGGCTATTTTTTTGTTTTCCAGTGAAAATGCGAAGGGCAATGATTAGCATTAGCTATGTGAATGGCCGGGAATTGCTCATTGACAAATTATTCTCCATTTATCAGGCGTGTCATTAGGATAAGTGTAATGATCAAAGATGCGTATAAGGCCATGTTCACACGTCAGGAATTCCAATGGGGAATAGGGCACAGAGATTCCGCTGCAGCAGAGTCTTGTAGATTTCCGCGGGATTCTGCTGCGCTGTACACACAGCGGAATTTCCGTGCCAGATGTTCTGTGTCAGAAATTAAATTTATCGTGTCTGCACAAAGAATTAACACGTTCAATCTTTGTGCGCAGTCCACACGGAATGCATAGCCGTCTATGAGACATAGCATTCCTGTGCGGTCCTAGCGCCAGAATAACATGTGTCCGGAATTTCCGCAAGGAGAATCTCCGTGCGGACATTCCGTCATGTGAACATAGCCTAAGGCGTACTGTGAAGAGTCAATGATGAGGGAGTGCTATTGATACTCAGTACAGAGAAACTATCCAAAGTTTAAAGTACAGAATAATGAGATTTCGGTCAAATCTGCAAGAGCTAGCCAAATAACCTGTCAGATGAAGCATTTGTTTCTGGGTGCATTGCCAGGTAGCAAAGATATGTTGCATGGTCTAAAACCACAGGGTAAAATGGTCCCAAAAGTCCATCTTCACAAAAAGGCTTTAGTTCTTGGGCCCAGTTAAACATTTTACAGACCAACAATATTAGGGTACGTTCTCGTAGTAGAAAATGCTGTGTTTTTCCACAGCAGATAATCCAAAGCATTTCTGCAGTGAACTCTAAAGCCATGTGTGGTAGGTTGGGGGTGTACAATAGGTAGTGTGTAGCTGTGCAGTGATGAAAGAGTGGTGAATTAACCCTTAACTGTCGTGACGCCAGGGTGAGGGTTCCTCTCTGTATATATGTCCTACCGCCACACGTCCCAGGAACGATAGGGAGGAATAAAGGATTGTCCACAACCGGAGTTTAAGTAAACTGAAGATAACTTTACTGCAGATTTTATGCAGGTAAAACATAGTAACAGTCTTTACAGAGGACCAGACTTTAGGTTCCTCACAGGTTTGGTTAGGGACCGTTGGGGAATAAGCTTGAAGTATTTGCTTGATGCTTTTCCACTGAATTTAGGGGAATTGTTTAGGTCCAGCTGTCACGTAGGATTAAGATTGAGTTAGATTGAACTCACGGTTTTGTATTCGGCTGAAGTTAGCAGGCTTCAGGCCTAGGTTCTCTTGCAGAATTGTACGGAGTGATACTTTCTCTAGAGATGATCAGGAAACAAGAGAGCGATCATTGGGTAACAGTGCCCTTATATCTAAAGGGGCGGGCTTCAAGCTTATTTGTCCTCCAGACCTGTCAGTCCTAATACAAAGCATTATGGTACATGTGACATGAGCACCTGACCTGGAAGGTCCTTAACCTTAGCAGAACAATATAATTATTAATCATGTGACCTAAGGTCCTGGAAGTAATATTTACACTATACATTATATATATTTCAAACACATAAAATTAAAGAAGGAAGAGGTGACTGACTAGGGGTTATCCCACGAAGAGCATCCTATCAGTATGGAGGAACTCTGACTTTGGGAACTTATAAGACAAGATACAGTATGTGTACGGTACTGGGACACCACACATGTTTATATGGCGGATTTTTGCTAAATGCATGGTCGGGAGATGAAATTGCTAGGACTGCTCGGAAATGCTCCGTCTTCACAGAGGGCAATGCATTTCCAAGTGGATTCCGCAGAAAGAATTGGCATTGGGGACACTGAAGGAGGCTGCCTGACAGGACAGCAGGAACACAGGGTAACACCTCCTGTATTGGGCCACCACAATTGGTTGCTATGGGCAACTCAGCAACTTTTCTTCTGGACAGGTTTTGATAAATCTCCCCCATAATGTTTACACCATAGGTCGTTTTCATTGCGGACTCTGTGTGGTTTTTTTTTAGGCATCATAATGATTTCACAGTATTTCTTCAGACCTCCTCCTCAAGCCATATTCGGACGTAGGGGTTTAGGTGCAGTTCTCATTTGAATGTGTTTTTTCCATGCATAGCCACAGTTCTGCAGCTAGGGCAAATAAGGCCATAAACAATAACCCAGGCCACCCTGTAATCTGCTAGATACACAGCTAGAACTTCTGGAAGGGAGGGCCACACAGATTGCTGGATGGTTCATGTGGTCTTTTCTGACAATAAGTGGTCAGCTGCACATCTCCTATTACACAGGGGAATGTGCGGCCAATGGCTGATGATTTTTAGAGGGTCAAAACGACCCAATCAGCCAACGGTTAGCTGGTCTTTGGCCCAATAAGCTTGTATATCAGCTGGCCTTTGCACAAGGTGATGTTGGTCTGTTTAATCAATAATAGCCCTGTGTAGAAGGGCCCTATGGCACATTAAAACTGCAGCAATTTTTGGAGCCAAAATATCAAGTGAAAACTTGGTGACAACCAATATGACTACCACTTGCTTTGTTAGCCTGCTTTCCTACCACCCTGCATGGCAGTCTGACTAGTTTTCGGGTGATATCAGTGCAGGAGTTAGTTTCCTGCATAACTAAACAAGCTACCAACTTGGGTGGGGGCTACAATTGTTGTCACCCAGTTTTTGGGGAAAAAATATATATCTATGAAACTCCTGAATATTGTTTTGAAGTACCTGACAAAATACCATTGAGGGCTATAGGTTAGTGATTTTATTTGGGTCTTCTGCTTGTGATGAAGTCATGATGAAGTTTGCACACTGACAGTGGTATCTTCTGGAGCATTGCCCTCTGTTCCTTTCACCGGAAAGTTAATATTGTACAAACGTTTGTCAGCACAAGGATCAATGAATCATTATAATAGATGTAATAATAATCCAATCAGTTTCCTGAAGTATAAATTTGGTCATTTCAGTTCGGTGCTTGTTTGGCATTAGATAAAGTACAGAATAATCATCTGCTGATATATTATAGATATCTCATGTGCGCATTGTGACAACATGCTACTAGTGGATGTGATGTCACCTGAGTCTGTGCCCTAAGGGTAACTGATGTCATGCCATTATTTACACATTCATGAATTAGTCATATCAGATATATATATGATTAGTGATATCACCTCACTGTCAAACTGAAGTCAATGCCTGGCAACAGGGGTGCTTCTGGGCTCTCTACTACCTAAATGGGCACTGTCAGATACAAAAACTTTTGATATGTTGTAAAGCATGTATAACCAATAGGTTTTGCAATTGATTTCAATTGAACATTTTCAGTATTTCATACTGAAAAAGCCAGTCAAACAACTGCCCCCCCCCTGCCTGTTTGGACACATACTACTCCTGCTGTGTCCATGCGTCATCACCTATGTCATGGACACACTACCTTGATTGACAGCTGTGAGTACAGAGCTCTCAGCTGAAGGAAAAATCCTCCCACTGTCAGCATGTGTCCCATTACTGTCAGTGAGGACAAGCTGGGAGTTGTAGTTTTGCTAATGCTAGGGGAGATGTGAGCAGACAGCATACTGAGGGAGGGGGCTGAGACCTGCACAGTGAGGCCACACCCCCTCACTTTGAGAGGAATTCAGACTAGTGAGCAAAATTAAAAGTTTAATAAAGAAATTTAAAAAAAAGGTGCTAGACACATAAAAATTTGATGTACAGGGTCAGGATTACTTAGGTACTTAGTGATATATTAAAAAAGAAATTTGTTGGATCTGACGGATACGCTTTAAATTGGAGAGGAGGAAAAAGGTCATGTGCATCTAACATGCACAGTGGTCCCTTTCCCTTTAGAGGGGTTATCCAGGAAAAAACTTTTTTTTATATATATATATCAACTGGCTCCAGATAGTTTAACAGATTTGTAAATGACTTCTATTCAAAAATCTTAATCTTTTCAGTACTTATGAGCTGCTGAAGTTGAGTTATTTTCTGTCTAAGTGCTCTGTGACGACACCTGTCTCGGGAACTGTCCAGAGTAGAACCAAATCCCCATAGCAAACCTCTTCTACTATGTGCAGTTCCCGAGTAATTTACAAATCTGTTTAACTTTTGGGAGCCAGTTTATTTAAAAAAAAAAAAAAAAAAAAATTTTTTCCTGCAATACCTCTTTAAGGTGCTCTTACATTCAGCACTGCTGGCTTTAACTAGCTCTTGTGATCCCGAATTGCAGACAGGACCTAGACTTGCTACTTTAAACAGTGACAAGTGCAGGTGCAGCCGGCATTTATTGGTGAATTATTATTATTATTATTGGTGAATATTATTATTTTGTGACGGGAGAATAAACAGAAGAAATGCAGTATTTCTCCCGTTACTATCTTCCGTCACAAAATAACGTCCGTTATTAATAACGGACTATAACGGATTAAAACGGATAATGTAAAAATCCCATAGAGTATAATGGGATTTTCTAACGGCCGTTTAACGGCCGATTTGCAGGGTTTTCATGACGGAACATCAGACGGATCTTTAAAACGGATGAATTTTATAGTGTGAAAGCAGCCTAACTTTTGCTGAGAGCAAAGAAGGACACAGAAGAAGGTCCTCCGGCAATGCCCCAAACTACACCCAGACTCTGCTGTTCATAACCTAGCACATATCTGTGACCAATACTCCATTCATTGTTTATGAAGCATTGCTGCTCCATCGAATGAATAGGGCACTGGTGCTCTCCCTTAATTTTGTCAGAAATTTCCTCCATTGTGGTGATGTGGGGGTCCAAGCGGTAAGAACCCCACCGTTCAAGTTATCCCCTATTCTGTGGATAGGGGATCATTTTAAGTTGTGAGAATACTTTTATTTTATTTTTTTCTGAATACAAAATTACTTATTACATAATCATACAGTTACAAAAACAACCCCCCTCTCCCTCCCCACCCTCAATTGCTCATCGAGGGGGGGGGGGGGGGGGGGACACACACACACACACCAAAAACACCAAGATTTATTATCCTTTTTTTCTTTTTTCCTTGATTCTCTACACCTTACTTCCTCATATGCCTTTACTTTATTAAAGGGGTACTCCGTTGGAAAACATTTTTTTTGTTTTTAAATCAAGTGGTGCCAGAAAGTTAAACAGATTTGTAGATTACTTCTACTAAAATATTCTTAATCCTTCCAGTACTTATTAGCTGCTGAATACTACAGAGGAAATTATTTTTGTTTTGGAACACAGAGCTCTCTGCTGGCATCACGAGCACAGTGCTCTGTGCTGACATCTCTGTCCATTTTAGGAACTGTCCAGAGCAGCATATGTTTGCTATGGGGATTTTCTCCTACTCTGGACAGTTCTTAAAATGGACAGAGATGTCAGCAGAGAGCACTGTTCTCATGATGTCGGCAGAGAGCTCTGTGTTCCAAAAAGAAAATGATTTCCTCTGTTGTATTCAGCAGCTAATAAGTACTGGAAGGATTAAGATTTGTTAATAGAAGTAGTTTACAAATCTGTTTAACTTTCTGACACCAGTTCATTTGAAAAAAAAGTTTTCCATGGGAGTACCCCTTTAACCAGATTCAACCAAGCCTATAGATCCGACCCCTCGGATCCCACCACTTTCTCAATATCATCAACCTTGCCAAGAAAAAGAGACCAAGTAGCAAACTATTATATTTCTGTTCATTATTCAAATCATGCTATATATGTGAAGTTAAGGAACATCCAATAAGGCAGTGATACAAAAATAAAATATAACTTTTATTCTGATTCTGTATCTAAAATACGAAAATTGTAAAAGTCCATAACTGGCAGTATAATTGGTCAACACAGGACCGTGCTCAAAAGATGGGTATAGGGTAACAGGTGAATACCTATATCTAAATAGTCCTACCTCATCCTAGGACTATCCCTCACTACGTTTAGTGTGGGTGGGGGTGGGGTTTAGTGATTTCCACTCGCAGGTGGTTGGCTAATTATTCTCTCATACTCCTGTCCAACGCGTTTCTCCCACTTGTTTTAGGGGTTCATCAGGGAACCGAGGAGGAGATACTAGGCTACCAATATATAATCATATCACACCAGGGTACATAGAAATAGGTATATATGGACTAAGTTCAAATCAGTAGATAGTCAAGATCAATAGATGGTCTAATACCGACCAGATAAGTATTAGATAGAAGAGATAGATGTGTCAGTCAGTCACTGGCAAGTTGGAACCACAGTTGATGTCCAGCTTGGTAAGTTTGCAGTCCGAAACAGTCATTCGGAGTGCTGTATACACCGTCAAAGAGTCCAAAGTCAGTCTAATAACCACAAGCCACCATGTCATAATTTTAAATTCAGTAAAACATAAAGATTATTTATATGTAACACCACAGCCATATATGTGTCATCACATCCATGTAGGTTCCAATATTGGCAATGACATAGAGTGGTTGTTACTTCCACACAAAAATATAGTGCCACTCAGGTTCTATGCATATGTAGATGAACTTGGTTTTGAATAACCATGTATGAGGGCTTGGGTGGTTAATTCTCCTATGTAGACTGGCGGTGTTTATTGTTTATACTCTGGACCATGTGATCCCAGCAAATGATAATGCCCTGGTGGATGTACTGACAGATTGCCATCTAAGGTCTAATTAGACCTTCCACTTTGGGGCCCTATCCTTGGCCTCTAGGTGCTTGGACATCACTGGATGTCCAAGCACCTAGAGGCCAAGGATAGGGCCCCAAAGTGGAAGGTCTAATTAGACCTTAGATGGCAATCTGTCAGTACATCCACCAGGGCATTATCATTTGCTGGGATCACATGGTCCAGAGTATAAACAATAAACACCGCCAGTCTACATAGGAGAATTAACCACCCAAGCCCTCATACATGGTTATTCAAAACCAAGTTCATCTACATATGCATAGAACCTGAGTGGCACTATATTTTTGTGTGGAAGTAACAACCACTCTATGTCATTGCCAATATTGGAACCTACATGGATGTGATGACACATATATGGCTGTGGTGTTACATATAAATAATCTTTATGTTTTACTGAATTTAAAATTATGACATGGTGGCTTGTGGTTATTAGACTGACTTTGGACTCTTTGACGGTGTATACAGCACTCCGAATGACTGTTTCGGACTGCAAACTTACCAAGCTGGACATCAACTGTGGTTCCAACTTGCCAGTGACTGACTGACACATCTATCTCTTCTATCTAATACTTATCTGGTCGGTATTAGACCATCTATTGATCTTGACTATCTACTGATTTGAACTTAGTCCATATATACCTATTTCTATGTACCCTGGTGTGATATGATTATATATTGGTAGCCTAGTATCTCCTCCTCGGTTCCCTGATGAACCCCTAAAACAAGTGGGAGAAACGCGTTGGACAGGAGTATGAGAGAATAATTAGCCAACCACCTGCGAGTGGAAATCACTAAACCCCACCCCCACCCACACTAAACGTAGTGAGGGATAGTCCTAGGATGAGGTAGGACTATTTAGATATAGGTATTCACCTGTTACCCTATACCCATCTTTTGAGCACGGTCCTGTGTTGACCAATTATACTGCCAGTTATGGACTTTTACAATTTTCGTATTTTAGATACAGAATCAGAATAAAAGTTATATTTTATTTTTGTATCACTGCCTTATTGGATGTTCCTTAACTTCACATATATAGCATAATTTTTCTCTCCAAGGGCATCTTTATCAATACACCCTATTAGTGAGAAGTCTCATGGGGAAAGGGGTGTTCTTATTGAAGAATAATTTCCCAGTGATATATTATTCATTATTCAAATCACCCAGAATAATGCTTCTTGGAGAGCATGTTAGTTTAACCTTTAAAGGGATACTCCGGTGAAAAACTTTTTTTTTTTAAATCAACTGGTGCCAGAAAGTTAAACAGATTTGTAAATTACTTCTATTAAAAAATCTTAATCCTTCCTGTACATATTAGCTGCTGAATACTACAGCGGAAATTCTTTTCTTTTTGAAACACAGTGCTCTCTGCTGACATCATGACCACAGTGCTCTCTGCTGACATCTCTGTCCATTTTAGGAACTGCGCAGAACAGCATATGTTTGCTATGGGGATTTCCTTTTACTCTGGACAGTTCCTAAAATGGACAGAGATGTCAGCAGAGAGCACTGTGCTCATGATGTCAGCAGACAGCTGTGTTTCAAATGGAAAATAATTTCCACTGTAGTATTCAGCAGCTAATAAGTACAGGAAGGATTATGATTTTTTAATAGAAGTAATTTACAAATCTGTTTAACTTTCTGGCACCAGTTGATAAAAAAAAAAAAGTTTTTCACCGGAGTACCCCTTTAATACCCCTTCAATGTATTCAAGTACCTTATTCCAGAACTTCCGTGTTGGGCCACACTCCCAGATCAAATGGAAAAAACCTACCCCGTCCTCCCCACATTTCGGACAATGGTCTCCACTCCTAAATCCCATACTCTTGAACTGTCTTGGGGAATAATAGAGTCTATAAACCCACCGCAATTGGGTAAATTGGTGTTCTGCATTCTTAAAGTGACCTAGATTCCCATTATCCCACAACTTAGTGAATTGAAAACTACCTTCAATATTACATCTAACCTTCATTTCACTCCAAATTTTTCTAACCATTACCACCAGTGAATTATCTCTATACTTTGTAACTGGAAATCCTGCTTCTGCCCATTCTATTATACTCCTGGTTTTACCTTGCTGTTTCATCCATAACTCTCTCATCCACCAATTCTTACCACCTTGTTTTAAATTCATTATTTTTGTTGGGATAAAATAAATCTTGAAGTCTTGAAGTGCACACCCTCCCTGACCCTCTGGCAAAACCAGATTTGAATACTTCAATCGAACCCCAGATCTCCCCCAAACCAATCTCCCCAACATAGCTTCCAGCCCTTTAAACCATTTATTGGGAATCCAGATTGGGGATGATCTAATCACAAACAACAATTTTGGAAGAATAACCATTTTTATTAAAGAGACCCTATCAGCAACTGTAAGGGGCAACTTTACCCATACATCATTTTTTTTTTCAAAAGCGGTTTCAGATTTAATTCAAGGAAGGAATCAACTTTACTCCCGATTGCTATCTCCAAATATTCCATGTGATCCGCCTGACCCAACACTTTAAATATATCCACCTTGGGGTCTACTCTGAACCATTGGTAACAGGGAGGATTTTTACTAATTGATTCGCAGTCCTTACAAGCTACCATAACTATCGACCACCTTCATCACCTCAGGAAACATAGATTCTGCATTTTTCAAAAAAAGAAGTAGATCGTCTGCATAAAGTAATACCTTATCTAAACTACCCCTCAAACCGAAACCCCATATCCCACTGCTACCCCGAATTAAGTTTGCTGATGGTTCAATAAACTGCATGAAGAGCAGCGGAGACAGGGGGCATCCCTGCCGTGTCCCTCTTGTGAGCTGGGAACTTCTCGATAGAGCCCCATTTAAATTAATCCTCTGGATAGGTCCATTATATAACAATTTCACCCAATTCAAGAAAACTGAACCCATCTAACTTGCACCAGAGAAACCTCCACTCCACCCTGTCAAATGCTTTCATAGCATCAAGAGACAGGATGAAGTGGAGAGAATCCCTGGCCGTTTCCATGGCAACTAAGGTATGCATCAAATTCGTCTGTACTGACCGCCCCGGGACAAATCCCGTCTGTTCCTCAACCACTAATTTTGGAATAACTTTAACGAGTCTCCTTGCCAACCATTTGGCCAGGATCTTGGCATCAGTGTTGGATACGAATCTACTCTACAGGGGTCTTTATTCTTTTTGGGGATGAGAATTATCATCGCTTCAAGCATAGATCAGGGAAGTTCCCCAGTTTTAATGCATCTTCTAACACACAAGTTAAAATTGGCAGCAATATATCTCCAAATTATTGGTATACTTGAAAGGGTAATCCATCTGGACCTGGTGCAGAGGAGCCTTTACAAGTATTTACTATTAACCACAACTCCTCTACTGTAATCTTCCTTCCCATGAACCCCACTTCTTTAGGCGAAACCATAGGTAAATCACAGGTATGGAAAAATTCATGGATGATATTATTTGGTGAAGCGTCTTCTTCGAATAGAGATTCGAAAAGAACTGGACCACCTCCTCTTGAATACAATTTGGATCACTTGTAATAACCCCCTCCTGTGTTTTGATTGACAATATCTCACATTTTTCTCATTGTACACTAATCAAATTCATAAAAAATTTCCCTGGCCGACCACTTTCCACGAAATATTTTTTGTTGGGCTTTTATCACCATAAATTTTTCTAATTTCTACTGTGCTCCCTTCAGGCTCTGATAGTTTTAAACTCTTTGATCATCTGAAAAGGACTCCTCTGCCCTTATTACCTCCTCTCTTACCTCTTTATCTAAAAAATTATCCCCTGAGTATCGCCTTCAGGGTGTCCCAAACAACCCCAACGGTTGTGAACCCTTCATTAATACTCAAAAATTCTAATAGAGATTTCTTAATTTCTTCTTTATCATTTAACAGCTTAAGCCATTGTGAATTTAATCTAAAGGGCCCCCCTCCAAATTTCCTCACATTACCCACATCTAAATCAAAAATCAAGGGGGTGTGGTCCGACACGGATCTGGATTCATACTTTTTTATAAACTGTGACCCTACAAGTTGTGAGAATACTTTAAGGGCAATAATGTTGTCAGCCTGTCACCTGAATTTAGGAGGAGATCCTATTCAACTGCTATCATTACCACAACAGACTATATAAGTGATTACAGTGCAGTTATATCCATTGATGCCCTTACATAATGCCTAAATAATGCTGCCACACTATAATCTCTATCATTACCACTGAAAATGATATAAGCGATTACAGTGCAGTTGCATTCAGTGACTCACAGGTAACATCTCTGATCAGAGTAGTTCACTTTCCTATTTTTTCTCCATCCTGCACAGACCATCTCACAATTTTAACCAGCCACAAATTGTCTCTGCAATATCCTTGGAGGTAGTTGCCCCCTGTAGGTAGACCCTCCTGGAGATTTTTGTGTCCTGTAGGTAGACCCCCAGGGATAGTTGCTTCCTGTAGGTACACCCCTAGACATAGTTGTTCCTGTAGGTAGACCACCCAGGATAGTTCCCATTATAAGTAGACCCCCCTAGATAGCTGCCCCCTAACAAAAAAAAAAAAAACATTGATACTCACCTTCCCCTGCCAGCTCCTGTGCAGTCCACAACATGGTCTCTATTCTTCTCTTCTTCCTATTCCCTGCAGGTGCATGATGCCATCCCTCATATGTTCCAGAGCACAGAGGAAGAGATGATTTGCCTATTGTGGCTTCTGGCATCATGCTGTTGGCACACAGTTTTTTTCAGCTGTTATTAAGCTTAAAAATGAACCAAAAGCAGTTTTTTGGTTATTATTATTATTATTATTATTTATTTTTCTTTTTTGCTTTTGTTCAGTTTTTCTTCTTTTTTTGGGCTGTACAGACCAAAATACTGTCCCAGAGTTATCACTCTTCCTGAAACCCAAACAGACAGTTTTTTCCCATAGCAACCAATCGCAGTTCAGCTTTCATTTTACTGGAGCTCGCTATGAACATAGCCTCATAATAAGTCAAATACTTTCATAACCCCCATTGAAAGTAAGTATGCGTTCCTGCTTTCTTATAGGCTCATATTGTTGACCACAAGAGTTTGATAAAATTACATGTTTTTTTGGCTACTGAAGCTGTTGTAAACAATCATTATATACCTTATGCTCCTTTGTTGTCCTCCAATGAACACAATTCACGAGCCACAGCTTCACTGCTATTATTTTCATCAGTGACGTCAGTATTGGTGGAAAATAGTCATTACAGACTGTACAGTGCAATGTTGTGTTACAGACTTATGTGTAAAGTTGACCTGCTGTCACACTCCATAAGTAACTAACCTGACACAGTATAGTATTAGTAACCTTAATGGCACTGTCCTAGAGTAAATTGTGGCTATTGTTCTTCAGAGACAAAGATAAAGGTGAACCCAACATTAGAGAATTGATTGAATTCCCCCAAGAACTAACATAACATTGAGACAGTTTATGTGGCTGCTAAAGACCTGTTCCAGAATCTCCTCTCCATTAAGGCTGGCCTGACCATGTGTCTGATGACCCAGAATGACAGCTCGTGTATCTCAGGCTCTCCCATAGAGATGCATGGAGGGCGCATGCCGACTGGAGCTTCGAGCAGGAGGAGAGCCGTAGTGCTGTACAGTAGATTAAGAGGGGTCCCAGTGGTCAGACCCCCTGCAATCAAACACTTATCCCCTATCCTTTGGCAAGAAGATACATTTTCCTACATGGGACTTCTACTTTAAGTACTGGAAAGTCATGCCTATGTATTTTCTTGCATTGCAGTGTGTTTTTTGCACTGTGATTTCATGTGTACTCTGATGTAATGACAATGTAAAAGGGTTAATATTGCTCACTTGTCATGTATTATACTGTACAGCTGAAAAGATATTTAGTCACATGAAGTCTCCAAGCCAATAGATGCAGGAACCAGTCTCAAGTCCATCCTACTCTCCTCGGTATTAAGGAGGACCAAAACCAGTTGTAGTTAGTCAGGGCTTGTTTTTTGTTAAAACCATGTGTTGTCTCTCAGCCCAGCTATTCCTGAGGAGACAAAAGCCTAGTGATCCTAAGTAATGCTAAAGTTAGACATACCTCATATATAGGCCACATGTCACCAGCCTAGTTTGCTATGAAGCTAAATGTGTAAAAACAAAAGGAGATAAACAATAGGGGCGCTCCTTAGTGCAGTAGCTTCATGAATCAATAGTAAAGTGATATAGAAAACAATGCTCACCTGTCGGAGTCATTGCAAGTATCAACAAATTATAGTGATTTGTCTGGCAGGTGCCTGCGTCCCGGCCAATCAGCAGATGATGTCGGAATCCAAAGTGAAGCTAGATCCCATCAGGGAACACAAAATGGGCTTGCTGTAGCACTGTACCAGTGGTGTGTTGAAGGATGAACCAGAGAAAAGTTAAAAATAAAAAACAATGTTTATTCCATCTTAAAGGGTACCTCTCATCAAAAAAACTTTTGATATATTATAGATTAATGTATGCAGAATAACTTTACAATTGCATGTTATTAAAAAATATGCTTCTTTCTATTTAATTTTCCACTTTAAGGAAATGACCACTAGGGGTCTCCCTACCAGTCCTGGCAGCAAGCATTTCAGACTCATGCTGGAGTCCTAAACACTACGAGCTGCCAGTCTGCTTTGTTCACAAAGGAGAACACTCAGAGCTGCCAGCCTGCTTTGTTCACAGCCTGTTCTGCTGTGAACAAAGCAGGCTGGCAGCTCTGAGTGTTTAGGACTCCAGCATGAATCAGAAATGCTTGCTGACAGGACTGATCGGGAAAAATACAATAGAAAGAAGCATATTTTTCATTAACATGCTATTGGAAAGTTATTCAACATTCATTAATCTAAAATATATCAAAAGTTTATTTGATGAGAGGTACCCTTTAACAATCTCAGGCAATGTGTTTCTTGAAGCATCCGTTTCACTTCTTCAGGTCCACCTAGGTGATATTTGCACTTTAAACAGGCACTGTTACTTTAAAAAGAAACTTTTTGACAGTTTGTAGAGAGTGTCAAATGTTTTGATCGGTCAGGGTCTGAGTGACCGATAGCTAGAACTCGCTGGGAGCAAACTTACAATGTAAATCTATGGAATTGTGTCAGTCTGCTTATCTCCGCGCTCATTCTAAAAATTGGTTGGGGTCTGAACTCTTTGATCCCCACCCATCAAAACTACGGCATGTACGACATATCAAAAGTCTTTATGCAACTGGTACACTTTAAGGGACGGTGACTAAATTCTTATCCACCTGACTTCTAAGCTGTACTATAAATAGCAGTATTATAAGAGAGTGTGGGGAAATATTCAAAACTGAATCTGCCCTTTTTTGTGTGTACTCCACCAGAGAAAAAGTGTTATGGCCTCGGAAAGAGGACAGGCAATAGGCGGGTTTACATTGTTCCACATTTTCAATAACATGCACCAAAAAAACCTTGCCTTAGCTATATCATCCAAAAGGTGGTGCAGACTAAGAGTAGTAAGTAGTGGTAAAATGCGCCGGATTTTAAAAAAAATCAGACTGTAAAAAATGTGGCGCAATCTTAGACTGCCTGGTCTAAGTTGAAGCTAGCAAGTTTTTGAATATCCCCCGTGTGTGTTTTCTGAAAGGAATTCCTAGCCCTAGCTACATTACTACAACTGCCAGTCAGGAGTCTTGGAAAGCTAGGTGACAACCCTCTGCAGCCGCTAGTTTTGACTTTGCCTCTACCCTGCCCCCTATTGATGGGGCTGATTATAATCACATGTGAGTTTTAGCTGCTGAATACAACAGAGGAAATTCTTTTCTTTTTGGAACACAGTGCTCTCTGCTGACATCACGAGCACAGTGCTCTCTGCTGACATCACGAGCACAGTGCTCTCTGCTGACATCACAAGCACAGTGCTCTCTGCTGACATCACGAGCACAGTGCTCTCTGCTGACATCTCCATTGTCCACTTTAGGAACTGTCCAGGAGCAGCATATGTTTGCTATGGGGATTTTTTCCTACTCTGGACAGTTCTTAATATGTCAGCAGAGAGCACTGTGGTCATAATGTCAGCAGAGTGCTCTGTGTTCCAAAAAGAAAAGAATTTCCTCTTTAGTATTCAGCAGCTAATAAGTACTGGAAGGATTAAGATTTTTTAATAGAAGTCATTTACAAATCTGTTTAACTTCCTGGCACCAGTTGATTTAAAAAAAAAAAAAAAAGGTTTTCCACCGGAGTACCCCTTTAATTCCATGTTTAGTAAACCTTTATCCTTCCTCTTTATTCTCAGTCAGCACTGGGTTAAAACTTTCCAGTGCAGCAATAAAATAAAAAAGTTATCCGTTCATCCGGCAGTGGATAGGACCATTTTCTGCATGAGATCCCTGCGGTAGAACAACAAGAACTGGCTTTGTGTCTTCCTGCCTAATACTAAACCTTGAAGTGGAAACTTATCTCTGGGCATCAGGCAAGACCATCCATCTGCAGTGGGTAAAAGTGGGCACCTGAAATGCTTAAAACTGCACCCAGACATTATAGGGACCTTACATGCACCTGCCAAACGTTCGTGTGCAGCCATACTAGCCTACCGCACCTTCATGCAAACTTTTGCACTATACTCTGTCTGCTAAGTCTGAATGCAGAGCAGCTCACACCTTTGTATGTAATGAAATCCTCAGCGGACCGGCCTCCCCTGCGCTGTGGAATGGTACAGCCTGTTGTTGTAGCAGAGCCCAGAGGCAGTGACATGCATAGTGTATAGTGATTATTCCCCACCGCCTGTGCTGACTCTCTTCTTGTTATAACAGGGGCAGATCGAGGTGGACAGCGAGACCGTCTTCAAGTTGGCTGCGCTTATTCTGCAGGTAAGGACGCGTGCACTCGCAAGTTGGGCGCAACCGAAGTTATGTGATCATTTTTTTGCTGGCGTTGCCCAAGTTCAATGTTTCTGACAACCTGTCCACTTTGGCTGCATTCACACCACGTTTTTGCCGTATCAGGTTTTTGATGAAAAACGGATTCCTCAAAACCTGACTAAACTGTATCAAATCGTGTGTACAAATTTTAACCCGTATACAGTTAAAAACCGTATACGGTTCAAAAAGTGATGTCCGGTTGCATTCATTTATTAAGAAAAAAAAGTTTTTAACTTTTCACTCCATTATGAATAAAGTTTCACTTGTTTGATTGAAATCCCAAGAAAGGAAAAAAAATTGTGCAAAGTCAAAAACCGTATGGTGCAAACCGGATGGAACTGTACGCACATACGGTTCTGTACGGTTCCCATTGATTCCCATGTTAAAAGAAAACAAATACGGTTTCATACAGTTTTTCACCAGGACCAAAAATCGTAGTAGGCTACGGTTTTGGGTACGGGGAAAAAAAACGGACATGCATACGGTTTTTAATACGGTTCCGTATGGTTTTCATATTGAAAAGGTATACGGGAACTGTATTGCAAAAACATGGAGTGAATGCAGCCTTTGCCAAGTTTGCTGCACCGTTTCGGGTTTCGCAGGTGCTGCAGAACAATGAAATTTGGGCAGTAGATGGATGAAACAATGGACAAACTTGATGCCCCTGGGCAATTGGTTTAATCAATCATCTCGATGTAGGTGGCACAGAAACTTTGGGGCAGTGTTATGTAATGAAGTCTATATTCACATGTGGGATATGAGTGGGGAGGGGGGTTACCCCCACAAAAATGCCTATGCATGCATAGGAGGGGGCATTTTATCGATCAGTAGTCTTCAACCTGTGGACCTCCAGGTGTTGCAAAACTACAACTCCCAGCATGCCCCGGGCATGCTGGGAGTTGTAGTTTTGCAACAGCTGGAGGTCCGCAGGTTGGAGACCACTGTTATAGATGGTATGATACAGTTTATGACGCTATTATTGGACCTTGCTAAGTAGGCTGGAGCTACCTGTTGGCATAGGGTAGCGGATCAGCACCTGCATTATTGTATAAATCCGGGTTTAAAGGGGTTATCCAGGAAAATTTTATATATATATATATATATATATATATATATATATATATATATATATATCAACTGGCTCCAGAAATCTAAACAGATTTGTAAATAATTTCTATTAAAAAATCTTAATCCTTTCAGTACTTATGAGCTGCTGAAGTTGAGTTGTTCTTTTCTGTCTAAGTGCTCTCTGATGACACGTGTCTCGGGAAACACCCAGTTTAGAAGAAAATCCCCATAGCAAACCTCTTCTACTCTGTGCAGTTCCCGAGACAAGCAGAGATGTCAGCAGAGAGCACTGTTGCCAGACAGAAAACAACAACTCAACTTCAGCAGCTGATAATTATTAAAAGGATAAAGATTTTTTAATAGAAGTAATTTATAAATCTGTTTAACTTTCTGGAGCTAGTTGATATAAAAAAAAAAATAAAACATTTTCCTGGAATACCCCTTTATCCCCTTAAGGGGGTTTTTCCGTTTCGGGAGTGGACTCATGACGTAACGTTACGTCATGGGTCCTTAACAGGTTAAATATTCTACTCACGGCGGGGCCTTGTGCCGGCGTGTCTGTGACGCGCGGCTCTGCCTCTAAAACTCACTACACGCATAAGGCTGCCGCCGGAAAGTCCTGTGTGTATAGTGAGCAAGGAATACGCAGCGTATTTCCAGCTGCTGCCATAAATTTTGCGCAGCGTCAAATACGCTGCGTATACGCCCTGTGGGAACGCACCCTTAGGGTATGTCCACACATGCATATTTTTTTTAATTCGAAGTCAATGGGCAATAAAGTCTGATGAAGCAAACTTCAGCAGACTTTGCTGCCCATTGAAGTCAATGGGCATTTAAATCTGCAGTAGATCTGCAGCAAAAATACGCATGTGTGAATGTACCCCAAGGGTACATTCAGACATGCGTGTTTTTGCTGCAGATTTGCCTGAACATTTACTTCAATGGGCAAAAAAATCTGCAGACTGAAATCTGCAGCAGGAAACTCTAAGGGTACGTTCACACGGGCAGATAACCTGCGGGTTTTGTTACCATTGACCTTAATGGGTCAGCAGAAAATCCACAATAGAGGCAGATTTGCAGATTTTTCTTCAGATCCATTGAAGTCAATGGTAGCAAATCTCATATCTGCTGCAGATTTGCTGTAGCTGATTTTGCTAGCAATTGAAGTAAATGGCCAGCAAAATCTGCAACAGATCCGCAGCAAAAATACGCACGTGTAAATGAGCCCTTAGGGTGCGTTCACACGTGCATATTTTTGCTGCAGATCTGCAGCAGATTTGCTGCTGCAGATTTTTCTGCCCATTGGCTTCAATAGGCAGCAAGATCTGTTAAAGCAAATCTGCAGCAGAAAATACGCACGTGTGAACGCACCCTTAGGGTACGTTCACACGCGCTGATTTTTTAGCGGCTTTTCCGCTGCGTATTTGAAAGTGGGCGGGCTCTTCTCCGCTGTCCACAGGAGATTTTGCGTGGCGGAATGTTCACTGTGGAAAATCCACCGCAAGCCCCATTGAAGTCAGTAGGGACTGTGGCGGATTTTCCGCAGTGTAAATTCCGCCACGGAAAATCTGCTGCGGACAGCCGAGAAGAGCACGCCAACATTCAAATGTGCAGTGGAAAACCCGCTAAAAAATCTGTGCGTGTGAACGTACCCTTAGGGTGCGTTCACACGTGCGTATTTGATGCGCAGGATCTGCTGCAGATTTGCTTCAGCAGATTGTGCTGCCGATTAAAGTCAATGGGCAGCAAAATCTGCAGCAAAAATATGCACATGTTAATGCACCCTTAGGGTCCGTACACATGGGCAGATTACCTGCGGAATTTCCGCAGCATATTTGCTGTATAAAATCCGCAGCAGATTTTGCTATCTGCAAATCTGCCTCTACTTTGGATTTTCTCCTGACACATTGAAGTCAACGGTAGCAAAATCTGCAGCGGATTTTCCACAGCAAATACCCTGCGGAAATTCCGCAGGTAATCCTCCTGTGTGAACGGACCTTAACGATCAGGAGCAGGGATAAGCGCACCACAGCATGCATTATTCCCTGGCACTCAGCAATCTTTGTCTTGCAGCTGCATAAACTGAGATGCGGGAAGCAGATGACTTAGAGCTGTGAAGTAATGGACAGTGCCACACGCTTATCTTGGCTTGTTCTCCTTTTCTGTATGGGTCCCAGCACTGAGACCGCGACAGATCACAACTTTTGACATGTCTCTGAGCTGTTTAATGGCTCAAAAATAAGTCCCAAAAAATGTCCGTTTACCTGTGTTCTCGGGATCAGCAGGGGCTCCAGTGGTTGTACACCCCACCACTACCAATTGACTGGTTATCCTCTATCCTGTGGATAGGGGATAACTTTCTGAAATAGGAATACCCCTTTAAGTGCAAGGCCCTTTTTCCAGTGTTTTTTTTTTTTACACATATGGGCTTTATCTGGTATTGCATAATATCCTCTTCACTTTAATGTGGATGAGCTGCATTACACAACAACCATGTTGACAACTAAGTGAACTTATTCCACTGTTTCAGGGTTGTATTCGTTTCGAGGAAAGCTGAAAAACAAGCTGAAATTATGGGCCTTTATAGCAGTGTTTTCCAAACAGTGTGTCACCAGCTGTTGCAAAACTACAACTCCCAGCATGCCCGGACAGCCTTTGGCTGTCCGGGCATGCTGGGAGTTGTAGTTTAGCAACAGCTGGAGACACACTGTTTTCAAAACACTGCTATAAGAGGTCATCACTGAGATTTTCCAGATAATAAAAGAACATAATAAGATCAATTATATATATATATATATATATATATATATATATATATATATATATATATATACATTATTTTATTTAAATGGGCACTGTCAGATACAAAAACTTTTGATATGTAACTTTTGAAACCAATAGGTTTTGCAATTGCTTTCATTAGAAAGTTTTCAGTATTTCATACTGAAAAACCCAGTCAAACAACTGCCCCCCCCTGTCTGCTCGGACACATACTAGTCCTGCTGTGTCCATGAGTCATCACCTATGTCATGGACACACTTCCTTGATTGACAGCTGTGAGTACAGAGCTCTCAGCTGAAGGAAAAATCCTCCCACTGTCAACTTGTGTCCCGCTACTGTCAGTGAGGACAAGCTGGGAGTTGTAGTTTTAGCTAATGCTAGAGGAGATGTGAGCCGACAGCATACTGAGGGAGGGGGCGGAGACCTGCACAGTGAGGCCACGCCCCCTCCCTTTGAGAGGAATTCAGACTAGTGAGCTAAATAAAAAGTGTAATAAAAAAAATTAAAAAAAAAGGTGCTAGACACATAAAAATTAGATGTACATGGTCAGGATTAGGTACTGAGTGATATATTAAAAATATGTTTTTTTGTTGGATCAGACAGGTACACTTTAAATAAATGTTTGAGCTTCTGTACCTTCCACCTTTGGGTTCTTTTTTTCCTACCAAATCCAAGTACAGCTCCAAGATAAAGCTCGGTTTCTTGTTATCTACGTGTTCAGACATAATTGTGGTATTCCACAATCCTTTGAGATAACATCCCATACTTTTCATGTCTTGCTGGGTGTTTGAAAGATCCGGCAGGTCCAAGATAAGATCCTCTTCCTGCCCAGATAGGTCTTAGGACATATTTTCCACGTTGACGTCACATTGATGAAACAAGTTTTCTTCTCAAATATCCATCCTTGGCCAGTCCACGACTACAATACATAGACTGATAAATAATTCATGCTGCATATTAATATTGTACGACCTGACGTAATGGTCACTGCAGCCACCGGGTAGGGATGGGGTTCGCATTTTCTGACATAATTTTAATGTGACAGAAAAAAATTAAAATACTGTATATACTCGAGTATAAGCCGACCCGAATTTAAGCCGAGGCCCCTAATTTCACCCCAAAAACCAAGGAAAGGGCAGGTCTCCTTGATGGAAACATCTATTAAAATCCTACATAGAGTCTATATGGTCCCTTCTAGATTGCACACACTATACCCATCGGTGTCTCCTCTTTGCTTCAGGGGATGTCAGACTACTGGTTCTATGCATCATATTTGGTGGAGCTGCCCTACGGTAGCGCAATTGTGGAGAAGGGTTCATGCAGTCCTGGTAGATTTATTTGGTGACCGCATGCCCAGTTCCCCATTTTTTGTCTTTTAAGCAACAGACCCAGTAGGATGCCATTCCGCACCTTTCGAATGGCTCAATTCATTCTTATGGCTACCAGGATTCATATAGCGGCCCAATGGAAATCCCCGTTATTGTCATTTCAGAAGGTTATCGATAGAGTTATCTTTATTATGCTTTGTGAAAAATTGTCTGCCATTCGTGAGAACAGGGTGGAATATTTTGATAAATTATGGGAAGAATGGCAGACCTCCTCTTATTGCCCACCTATGCAGAATTGCCTTTCTCTATATTGAACTGGGGGGCGGGGAATTTTCCTAGGTATTATATGTGCTTGAGGCGACTGTTTGGGACGACCGATCCTGCCATTACCCTGTATTTGTACTGTTTTCCATGTATATGTTCTTTGTTTCTGTGCGAACCAACGAGATGATGTAACCTCCATGTTCTCTGTTTTATCTGTTATTATGTGATTTTATGCCTGTAAAGGCATTTTACTATTTATCTTTTGCCTTTTGTACTGCTATCGTTATTCTTTTCAATAAAAGATTCTTGGTTTGACTGTTAAAAAACCAAGGAAAGGTTATTGACTCGACTATAAGCCTAGGGTGGGAAATGCATTATCCCTCCATGTCATTAACACCCCCGTCATCATCATCCAGACCCCCTTCATCATCCCCCTCGTCATAATCCCCCTCCCCCTTCACCATCACCGCCTGTCAATTCCCCCCCCCCCCTTTAGTTTTCTACTCACCTACCCTCGGTGGGAAGGAAGGGTGAGCTGGTCCGGGCCAACTATGCTGCAGGGACCGTCCGGTGGGGAGGGTTAGTCGTTCCGGGCTGTCCATTTTCACTAGGCCTGCCCTGGACTAGTAACGGCGCCTTGACGACAACGCACAGGGATGTTCATGCGCAGGGACATCCCTGTGCGTCATCGTCAAGGCAACGTCACTAGTCCGGGGCCGGCCCAGAGCGGAGAAAATGACCTCCCGGTGAAGATGGACAGCCCAGAACGACTAACCCTCCCCACCGGACGGTCCCTGCAGCATAGATGGCCCGGATCAGCTCACTCATCCTTCCCACCAAGGGGAGGTGAGTAGAAAACGAAAGGGGGGGGGGGTCTGGATGATGACGAAGGCCCGCAGTGGTCTTCAACCTGCGGACCACCAGATATTTCAAAACTACAACTCCCAGCATGCATGGACAGCCGATGGCTGTCCGAGCATGCTGGGAGTTGTAGTTTTGCAACATGTGGAGGTCCGCAGGTTGAAGACCACTGAGAAGGGATTGACAGGTGGAGAGTTCACTCGAGTATAAGCCGAGGGGGGCGTTTTCAGCACGAAAAATCGTGCTGAAAAACTCGGCTTATATTCGAGTATATACGGTAAATCACCTTGCTCCTAATAAAGTATAGCAGCAGAAGCATATCCTTAGACTTTGAGCGTCGAAGCATTTTATACCTGTCCCCACCATAGGCATACATGGATAGAGCATTAGGGCAGCCTGACCTCTAAGGCCACGTTTGCACGTCCGGAATTTCCGCACGGAATTCTTCCGGAAATTTCGGAGCAGCAGAGTCCCATTGTATTCAGTGGGATTCTGTTGTGCGGTGCACACGGCAGAATTTCTGTTCCAGATGTTTTCCGTGTGCGCAGAAAAAATAAACCTGTTTATTCTTTCCGTGTACTCCGCAGGGAATGCATAGCCGTCTTTGAAATGACGCATTCCTCTGCGGTCCTTGAAGAAAACTGTGCCCCGTAGTGGAATGTGACCCTCTGCACCGGGACACCGTTTTCTGCTTTACAGCCCACTCCCTCGCACTCCATCCCCGCTACCCTCTCTCTGAGGGATGGGGACACAGTTTCTACACAGCCTAGGCTCCTTTCACACTATCAATTCATCCGTTTTAAAGATCCATTATAATGATCCGTTAACAAAACCATTAAAAACGGCCGTTAAACGGCCGTTACAAAATCCCATTATAGTCTATACCAGTGGTTCTTAACCTCAGTTCGATCGAACCCCAGGGGTTTGGTGAGTCAGTCCCGGGGGAGGTCGCAATAGGACAGGCAGAACAAGCAATTGCTTGGGGCCCCGAGCAGAGCCTGTGTTTTCCCGTCCTGTAGCAACGGGCAATTCCCCACCTCCCCCCCCCATCACTATTAACTCCCTGCGGCCCTGTGTTAAGTTTAAAAACGCTGGGACATAGCGCACACCGGGACGTCACTGACGTCCCGTGCGTGCACCTATGGAAACGAAGGTGCCGAGGACCGGAGGATCGAGAAGACGCGCGCTGGCCAGCTTGGTAAGTGACCAGCGGCACGTCATCTTCGGTGCTTCGAAGTACACAGGCATACAGCCTCCAGCTATGCATACACTGTATATGGCTGGAGGCTGTATGTCTGTGGGGGCCGTTGGCTGTCCGGGCATGCTGGGAGTTGTAGTTTTGCAACATCTGAAGGTCCGCAGGTTGAAGACCACTGGCCTACATAATGTGGGGGAACACTGCCTGCCTAATGTGGGGGAACACTTCCTGCCTAATGTGGGGAACACTGCCTGCCTAATGTGGGGGAACTCTGTCTGCCTAATGTGGGGGGGAACTCTGTCTGCCTAATGTGGGGGAACACTGCCATCGTTGCGAAAATGACATGAGTGGCACTTGCCAAGGTAAAGCCGCGCATTTCTGAACTGGTCTCCGAAAGACAACCGCAGAAGTTACACTGATTTGTAGTAAATATTCATTATGTTTTTGTGTGAAAATCATGTTTTCATGGTTTTATTCTTAATGGTTTTGTTCATTTTGTGCACCTATGTATCAATATATACTTGAATATATACCTCCTATGTTTTGAATTTGAAAAAATCATATTACATTTTTCCAATTAAGAGGGGTTCGGTGAATGCGCATATGAAACTGGTGGGGTTCAGTACCTCCAACAATGTTAAGAACCACTGGTCTATAGGATTTTTACAGTAATGCAAAAATCCCATAGACTATAATGGTATATTGTAACGGCCGTTTTTAATGGTTTTGTTAACTGATGATTATAACGGATCTTTAAAACGGATAATTCTATAGTGTGTGTGAAAGCAGCCTTAGACAGACTGTGGAGCGCAGCCAGAGAAGCGCTCCACAGCCTTTCTGCCACCCGCCCGCTACGCAGATCTACCATTGCCCACTAACTGTTGCAAGACTACAACTCCCACAGCATGCCCATACAGTGAGGACATGCTGGGGGTTGTAATCTTGGAACAGCCAGCGGGTGGATGGTGGACGTGTGCAGTGCGGGAGAAAGGCTGGGAGATGTGCAGAGAAACTTTTTCCCATCCCCCTGAGAGAGGGGAAGCGAGGATGGAGAGAGAGGGAGCGGAGAGGGAGAAAACTGTGTCCCTGTGTGGAGCGTCACATTCCGCTACAAGGACACAGTTTTCTTCATTTCACCAGAATATTGTGCGGGAGCCAGCAGTCTCTGTAATGTCTACACAGAGGCATTCCGGAAGTGTGAACTTAACCTTAAAGGGGTACTCCACTGGAAAACTTTTTTTTTTTATCAACTGGTGCCAGAAAATTTTACAGATTTGTAAATCCCTTCTATTTAAAAGTCTTAAAGGGGTATTCCGGGAAAAACTTTTTTTTAATATCAACTGGCTCTAGAAAGTTAAACAGATTTGTAAATTACTTCTATTAAAAAATCTTAATCCTTCCAATAATGATCAGCTGCTAAAGTTGAATTGTTGTTTTCTGTCTGGCAACAGTGCTCTCTGCTGACATCCCTCCTTGTCTCGGGAACTGCACAGAGTAGAAGAGGTTTGCTATGGGGATTTGCTTCCACTCTGGACAGTTCCCGAGACAGGTGTCATCAGAGAGCACTTAGAAAAGAACAACTCAACTTCAGCAGCTCATAAGTACTGAAAGGATTAAGATTTTTTAAGAGAAGTAATTTACAAATCTGTTTAACTTTCAGGAGCCAGTTGATATATATATTGGATTTGTTGAGTATTTTGGTGTGGACTATGGTAATATTGTTGTGGATCTGCAATGTATCTGCAGCAAAATCCTCAATAACTGCAGTTTTTTGCAGATTTCTTTTTCCATGAAAATCTGCAGCATTTCTGCAGGGTAAATTGACATGCTGCGCATTTAAAATACAAACATTTTTATGCAGCACGTGGGCGAGATTTCTACAAATCCCATGTACTTTTGTGCTACTCTATTCTGCTGAAGAGTTCTGCTCATGTCCGCTCTGTGTGAACATACTCTCTTCAGGGTAAATACACTTAATGGCCTATCTGCAGAATAGACGATCAATCACTGATTGTAGGGGTGCCAACACTCGGTCCCCCCCCCCCCCCCCCCCATGACTGTGGCCGGTCTGGTTAATGCAGCTTATTTCAAGTTGAATTAGTTGGGCAATAATTGCACCTTCTAAATGCCATTCAGACTTGTGCCCATTATACCAAAATCTCTTGTGTAAACTGTCTCCCAACTATATCAATTTTCTCCTTTGTGTTGAGCAAGTGGTCAGAGGGCATTGCATGCTGGGAGTTGTTGTTCCTTGGTTATTGAAGAGTCACATGTAGTAAATGAATGTCAGCAAGATTTCTCCATCCGAGACAATCTAACTTGTTTCTTCTTCTCCCCTTGTAGGAGGCTCGAGGAGACTTCAGTAGGTAATTAATCACCATCTTTGTCTCTTGTACGTTCATGTTCAGTGTTGGTTTCTGAATGGTAGGCATAGCTGCCAAAGTCTACATCTTCCCCCAGGCCACTTGAAGTTATGTCTGTAGTACTGGGTGAGTAGTCTGCAGACGGGAGGGGGGCTGGTAGGGAGACTGCGCTGACAATCCAAAAATAGTCTTGGATAACATCTCCTAGGTTTCAGCCCAAAATACAACATCTCAGTCAGACAGTGAATGCAGTAGAGCTGTCTGTCATCCCGGGGTTTAATGAATTCCCTCCCTTTCATTATACTCTGTCCTTAGGTCTTGTGGTTACGAACAGTCCCTGTTTTATTGCTGGATGATCATCTGCGGACATTTTCATAGACTCTTATTTTATTTTTTTAGCACAGTGTCAATTCGTAGTGAGTAACTGGACTCTAAATCCCAAATAGATTTTTGTAAAATGTGCAGATTCATGTATAAGTATAGGGTGAGTCTACATGACCCACCGAATGAGTCAAAAATAAGAAAGCATTTTACTTGACCCCTTCAACGTCGAAATAAACTATCTTACTCCCCTGACAGCTTTGTGTGAGTATCTAACATTGGGCCTTGTCAATTTTTGGTGAAAGGGTCATTTTCGAGCACACCCTGGTCAAAGACAGTTACCTGTTATGGTTCACCAATGGGCTCCTGTCATCCTTGTTGGGGAGAAGACTTGTCTGTGAGCATCCTTTAGTCTTGGACGGTTTGATGGCCTTCTAGTGAGGTCTGTGCTAGGTTAAGATACCTTTTTTTTGTTTGTTTGTTTTGTCTTATTTTTAAGCCCAAATTGGCTACTTGTAAAAATGAATTGACCTATAATATAGTTTGATAACCGTTATGTTTTTCTCATAAAGAGCTCCAAATCCCCTGCAGGAGCACAGAATTATATGATAAAATCTGCAGCCACCCCTAGGGAGCTTACTTTCATCATGCATACTGGTTATACATTGAACTTAAAGTTTACCTGTCATTAACACAAAAGTTTTACATAATGTAGATAATACTATTATATGTATATTTGTAATATACAAAAAAAAAATGTATATTTTTGGGTGAAAAAATGCTGTCCCTGAAGCTATTGCCTGTGTGTCTCTATGAGGAGTCCAAATACAGGAAGTGAGGGCAGGACTCTGTGCAGGCTCGTGGCTTGTCAGTCATCCTGCTGTGTGAAGCAAGGGGCATGTCACAGAGGCTAAAAGCATAGAGCCCTGCTTGTCCTCAGTGCACAGAGCCCTGCTTGTCCTTAGTGTACAGAGCCCTGCTTGTCCTCAGTGTAGAGAGCCCTGCTTGTCCTGAGTGTACAGAGCCCTGCTTGTCCTCAGTGTACAGAGCCCTGCTTGTCCTTAGTGTACAGAGCCCTGCTTGTCCTCAGTGTACAGAGCCCTGCTTATCCTGAGTGTACAGAGCCCTGCTTGTCCTCAGTGCACAGAGCCCTGCTTGTTGTTAGTGTACAGAGCCCTGCTTGTCCTCAGTGTACAGAGCCCTGCTTGTCCTCAGTGTACAGAGCCCTGCTTGTCCTTAGTGAACACAGTCCTGCTTTTTCTCAGTGTAATTAGCCCTGCTTGTACTCAGTGTACAGAGCCCTGCTTGTCCTCAGTGTACAGAGCCCTGCTTGTCCTCAGTGTACAGAGCCCTGCTTGTCCTCAGTGTACAGAGCCCTGCTTGTCCTCAGTGTACAGAGCCCTGCTTGTCCTCAGTGTACAGAGCCCTGCTTGTCCTCAGTGTACAGAGCCCTGCTTGTCCTCAGTGTACAGAGCCCTGTTTGTCCTCAGTGTACAGAGCCCTGCTTGTCCTCAGTACACAGAGCCCTGCTTGTCCTCAGTACACAGAGCCCTGTGTGTTAACTGCCTTGGGGTGTTGTGTAGATGAGGTGTTGCTGTCTTGGTATATGAGGGGTTAATCTAACTCTTGTCACTCGTGATGCCAGGGTTAGGGTTAATACGCTGAGGTAAATCTTCGGCCTATCGCCACCCTTCCCAGAAAGGATAGGTGCGTGCATAAATGACTGAATGTCCACAGCAAAGATGAACTTGAACGTGCATGAAACTTTACTGAGGTGTTTGCGGTACATCCAATAACAGCAACAGTCTTATTAACAAAGTCTCTATTCAGCACAGCAGTGATTGACAGATGCTGAGGACCATTGAGTTATCCAGAAATTATTAGAATTAGGGTTTCTTGCAGAGATCCGCTGGATTTAGGGGAGTATTTAGGTCCAGTGGTCTTGCGGAATTAACAGGGATTGAAGTAACTCACAGTTTTTGAGAGATGGCCGCGGCCGCAGGGCTTAGGCCTGGCAAGTGCTGATGACAGCTGCGCAGATTCGTCCTCATCAGCAGCGCAGGAACAAGAGAGAGATTAATGGCCGCCGCTCCCTTATATGGGCAGGGCCGTTTTGGATTGGTCCAATGTCAGCTGTCACTCACCGTTACAATGCATGGTGGGTGATCACCTGACTACCTCCAAAGGTCCTTAACTAGAAAACCATAGAGTTCTGGAATGCATCACGTGACCCTCAGGTCCTGCGACACTACAACAAGGTAAGTATACATTATATACATATTTACACTTAGAATTTGAATAATTTTAACTACTAAAGGGGTGACTAGGGGCTAACTATAGATGAGGACCCCACCAGTACCTAGGGACTCTGGGGACCTCACCACAAGGTAACGGATTCAATCCGGGACCGGGACACCACACCTGCTTGTCCTTAGTGAACACAGTCCTGCTTGTCCTCAGTGTACAGAGCCCTGCTTGTCCTCAGTGTACAGAGCCCTGCTTGTCCTCAGTGCACAGAGCCGTGCTTGTCCTTAGTGAACACAGTCCTGCTTGTCCTTAGTGTACAGAGCCCTGCTTGTCCTCATTGTACAGAGCCCTGCTTGTCCTCAGTGCACAGAACCCTGCTTGTCCTTAGTGAACACAGCCCTGCTTGTCCTCAGTGTACAGAGCCCTGCTTGTCCTCAGTGTACAGGGCCCTGCTTGTCCTCAGTGTACAGAGCCCTGCTTGTCCTCAGTGTACAGGGCCCTGCTTGTCCTCAGTGTACAGAGCCCTGCTTGTCCTCAGTGTACAGGGCCCTGCTTGTCCTCAGTGCACAGAACCCTGCTTGTCCTTAGTGAACACAGTGCTGCTTGTCCTCAGTGTACAGGGCCCTGCTTGTCCACCCACGCTTCCTGTATTTGGCCTCCTCACAGAAACACACAGACAATAGCTGTAGAGACAAAGATATACAATTTTTTTTAAGCAATCTATACTACAAATATACATATAATGCTATTATCTACATTATATAAAAAGTTTTTGTTAGCTACAGTTACATTTTAATAATAAAACAGTATACAGTAAGCTCTCTATTGGCATGCACATAAATAATGAAATTCACTGTCTAGCTTGGGCATTATATTATCTAGTTTGCTACAATGTAATCTTTAGTTTGATATTATTATGTATAAATCAGATATACTAGGTCATTGGATATTTTTAGTTGGCTAAAACTGAAGGGACCCAGTGTGTGATTGAATGTTAATGTAGCATAGATTGGGGCACCAATACATATCATAAAAAGCTTCCCTTTTTTTTATTGATATCCGTATGGGGCTCGCCCTGTCTGGAGCACAATGGCTGGCACGAGGCACAGGAATTACAGGTTCACTTTGCCCTATTATTTGCTTTGTTTACCCTTTATCATACTCTCTACCTACATACAAGGAACAATATAGAGTAGGAGAAATCTTCTGGTCTATAAGTGAATGGACCTATTAGTAACAACTCACTGAACAAATACCCATCACAAAGGTCACACATGGGCTGTTAATGATTCATCCGTCTTTCCCTCTTTTCACTGCCAAAGTGCAGCTGATAAAAACGTAAGAAGTCCTTCCCACCCAATGTCACAGGCCTGGATTAATAATAACCAGTGACCATCTGAACTTGAGACTTCCCAGCCTCTAATCCATGACTTGTGAGCAAGCCACCACATTGTTTAAGGCTTTTCTATTGCGTTTCCTAGTTAACAAGGCAGGGGGAAATGCGTGAATATTTCTTTGAGGGGGAGAGGACATTTTTAGACAATGTAGTCCATGGTTTGTAGCCAATGTAGTCTTCTGGGAAGACTCTGTACGAGATATTGCAGTGTCTGTAAGCATTTTTGCCCATTCATCCAGAAGAGTATTTGTGTCAGACACTGATGTTGGGTGAGAGGACCTGGCTCACAATCCCAGTTTTAGTTAATCCCAAAGGTTTTCGATGGGGTTGAGGTCAGGGCTCTGTGCGGGAGTGTCAAGTTTGCACCTGGTATGGCCAATGGTTAGATATTTAGTCCGAGCCCTACATTATATTTCTGGTGCCTACTGAGAGTTCTGGTATCACACCAGCTGGAGAGCACAAGATCACAGACCATTGACATATAACATTGTCCTGTCAGCAATATTCTGCAGGTTCCCAGGCACCTCCTTGCTACTAAAAATAATCACAATTACAGTTTTTTTCTCAATTGTTCTGATGTGCCAACCTGATTATATAGGGTTGGGTGACTACTGCAAAATCTAGGGCATTTATGAAGAGATACTTATGTGACACTGTTGTTTGAGTGAAAGCACGATATTACAATAAGGATCACTTGTATGGAAAGATACTAAACATCAGGTCTATGACTCTGTCACCAAACAACAACCCTTCACAGAGGAAGTGGGATTCCAACCATTTTGCTGTCTGGGATGAAAAATGAAACTCACCCATTCCACCTACCCAAATAGAAAATAGGGGAATTGCATAGTTGGAATGTTTGTTTGCAGATATACTGCCCACCTTGCCTCGTGGATGCTGCTTGGTCATAAAGAGGATTGCTTGGTTGCCAATGGTCCTAGTTACTGTTTGTCTACCCTGTCTTGCAATAAGGCTCCTTTCACACTATAGAAGTTCACCCGTATAAAAGCCTGTTTGAAAAGCCATTTTAAACGTGCGTTAAACAACCCCATTCAAGTCTATGGTGTTTTTATATTACACGTTATGACCCGTTATAGCCCGTCATGAATAACGGACGTTATTTGTGATGGGAGAAATAACGTGACATGCACTAATTTTTTGCCCGTCACAAGAAACATGTAAATTAACCTCTGTTATTTATAACATTGAAGTCTATGGCTGACATACGTTAGGAAATACACCCGTTAAAGGGGTACTCCGGTGAAAACCTTTTTTCTTTTAAATCAACTGGTGGCAGAAAGTTAAACATATTTGTAAATTACTTCTATTAAAAAATATTAATCCTTCCAGTACTTATTAGCTGCTGAATGCTACAGAGGAAATTCCTTTCTTTTTGGAATACTGATTACATCACGAACACAGTGCTCTCTGCTGACATCTCTGTCCATTTTAGCAACCATGCATAGCAGATGTATGTTAAGGACAGCATGGTGGCTCAGTGGTTAGCACTGCTGCCCTTCAGTGCTGGGGACTTGGGTTCAAATCCCACTAAGGACAACAATAAATAAAGCGTTATAATAACGTCAGCAGAGAGAACTGTGCTCGTGATGTCATCAGAGAGCATTCCAAAAAGAAAAGAATTTCCTCTGTAGTATTCAGCAGCTAATAAGTACAAGAAGGATTAAGATTTTTTAATAGAAGTAATTTACAAATATGCAATGTAGCAATGAGTTACTATTTACAGACCGGTAACAATTTCTAATATTACAGACTGTTTGCTACTGTATCTAAAAGGGACATATCTACCCTAAATATCTAGAAGAGCAACTCTCTAATATATTTGCATGGTACAGATCTTACTCTGCTATTTCATTCTATTATTCTATGCCAAGTTTATAGTTTTAATACTATTGCCTAATACATTGTTAGGTTGCCTTTTAATATGTATGTTCTTCTCACAAGGGCCCTGTGAGAAGTGTCGAAATCTTATCTATATTTTATAAATAAATGATAATTATTATTGAAGCACGATCCACGTATATCCATTTTTTACTCACCTAGAAGGTCCGGGCTACATTGCATTTTTTGGTTTTCCTTTTCTAGCAATTAAGGTATAGTTGCTTGCCCAGTTTGACCTCGGTGCGTAATAGTTGTGAGCTGCACACACCTACATAGTTTTTTCTTTAATTTACAAATATGTTTAACTTTCTGCCACCAGTTGTTTTAAAAGAAAAAAGGTTTTCACCGGAGTACCCCTTTAATGCCCGTTATAATAACGTCCTTAGTTTTACTGAGCATGCTCAGAAGAGGTGACATCACCAGACTCCTGCAGTGCTGAGGGACTACTACTACTCCCATCATGGAACAGACTTGTTTCCATGATGGTAGTAGTAATTCCCTAGCTGTGGGAGTCTGCAGACAGCTGGGGAGGCTACATTAGTGTTTGTACTTCTACACCCATCATGGAACAGAGTCTGTTCCATGATGGGGGTTGTAGTACAGGGGCTGAGGGATTGATCGCACTGGGTTTCACTTCTGAGACCTGATGCGATCTGAAGTTATTAAGCAGGGGAGCGGGTGGCATGCTCTGCAACCCTGCGATGTATCAGTGTATTTTAACTTTCATTTTTTAATCCCCCGCAGGGAGCCCTGAATGGCTGGTACCGAGGAGCCAATCAGGGCTCTCAGAGGGAGATTTAAAAATTTACATTGTGAGTACCAGGGGCCATATCTATATTAAAAGCGCTGTGGGGGGAAAGATATATAGTGCTGCGGGGGGGGGGGGGCAGATATATAGCCTATATATCTCGCCCCCCAGCAGCGCATTAGATATGACCTCCGCTGGCGCATTAAATATATACCCCCCGCCGGCGCATGAAAAAAAATATATCCCCCGCCGGCGCAGTAAATATATACCCCCCCGCCGCAGCTCATTTATAATGTAGCCTCGGAGCACTTCTATATACCTATGCTGCTGCAGCGCTATATGTGAAAAGCATTCTAGCAGCAGCATCAGCCGCTCAATGCTGCTGATAGAAATACTTTTCATACATAGCGCTGCAGCGGCATAGGTATATAGAAGCACTGTGGGGGGCGGATAACGCTAAATGTCTGCCCCCCCCCTCCAGTGCTTTTATAAACATATATCCCTGCAGCGCTATTAATGTAAAATATTTCTATTAGCAGCACATAGTGCCGGCAGACGGCTCCTGACACTATGCGCTCCTTATAGAAATACTTTTCATACATACATACTGCCCCCCCCCCCTGCAGTGTATGGGGGGGCAGATAACGCTATTTGTCTGAACCCCCCCCCCCCCCGTGCTTCTATATACATATACCCCTGCAGGCTATGAATGGAAAGTATTTCTCTAAGGAGCACATAGTGCCAGGAGCCGTAGAGTCAGGAGCACTATGCGCTGCTAATAGAAATACTTTTCATTAATAGCGCTGCAGGGATATATGTATATAGAAGCCCTGTGGGGGGCAGATAACTCTATATGTCTGAAGTCCATATATCCCTGCAGCGCTATTAATGAAAAGTACTTCTATTAGCAGCGCATTGTGCCGGCAGACGGCTCCTGACACTGTGTGCTCCTTATAGAAATACTTTTTATTAATAGCGCTGCAGGGGTATATGTATATAGAAGCGCTGTGGGGGGCAGATAACTCTATATGTCTGAAGTCCATATATCCCTGCAGCGCTATTAATGAAAAGTACTTCTATTAGCAGCGCATTGTGCCGGCAGACGGCTCCTGACACTATGTGCTGCTAATAGAAATACTTTTCATTAATAGCGCTGCAGGGATATATGTATATAGAAGCGCTGGGGTGCAGACATGTAGCATTATTTGCCCCCCACAGCGCTTCTATATACAAATACCCATGCAGCGCTATTAATGAAAAGTATTTCTATAAGCAGCGCATAGTGTCAGGAGCCGTCTGCCAGCACTATGTGCTGCTAATAGAAATACTTTCCATTAATAGCGCTGCAGGGATATATGTATATAGAAGCACTGGGGGGGGGGGGGCAGACATATAGCGTTATCTGCCCCCCATAGCGCTTCTATATACATATACCCCTGCAGTGCTATTAATGAAAAGCATTTCTATAAGCAGCGCATAGTGTCAGGAGACGGCTGCAGGCACTATGCGCTGCTAATAGAAATACTTTTCATTAATAGCGCTGCAGGGATATATGTATATAGAAGCGCTGGGGTGCAGACATATAGCATTATCTGCCCCCCACAACGCTTCCATATACAAATACCCCTGCAGCGCTATTAATGAAAAATATTTCTATAAGGAGCACATAGTGCCAAGAGACGGCTTCAGGCACTATGCGCTGCTAATAGAAATACTTTTCATTAATAGCGCTGCAGGGATATATGTATATAGAAGCACTGGGGGGGCAGACGTATAGCAGTATCTGCCCCCACAGCGCTTCCATATACATATGCCTCTGCAGCGCTATGTATGAAAAGTATTTCTATCAGCAGCATCGGGCGGCTGATGCTGTGGCTAGAATGCTTTTCACATATAGCGCTGCAGCGGCATAGGTATATAGAAGCGCTGCTAGGCTACATTATACATGCTCTGCGGGGGTATATATTTAATGCGCCGGCGGGGGGTATATATTTATTAATGCGCCGGCGGGGGGTATATATTTATTAATGCGCCGGCGGGGGTCATATCTAATGCGCTGCTGGGGGGCGAGATATATAGGCTATATGTCTGCCCCCCCTGCAGTGCTATATATATCTTGCCCCCACAGTGTTTTTTAATATACATATGGCCCTGCTACTCACAATGTTCATTTTTAAATCTCCCTCTGAGAGCCCTGATTGGCTCCTCAGTACTGGCCATTCAGGGCTCCCCGCGGGGGGATTAAAAAATGAAAGTTAAAACACACTGATACATCGCAGGGTTGCGGAGCTTGCCGCCCGCTCCCCTGCTTAATAACTTCGGATTGCATAGGGTCTCAGAAGTGAAACCCAGTGTGATCAATACCCCAGCCCCTGTACTACAACCCCCATCATGGAACAGACTCTGTTCCATGATGGGGGTAATATTACAAATACTAATGTAGCCTCCCCAGTTGTCTGCAGACTCCCGCAGCCGGGGAATTACTACTCCCATCATGGAAAGAAGGCTGTTCCATGATGGGAGTAGTAGTAGTCCCGGCCGTGGGAGTCTGTAGGCAGAGGTGTTCGTTAACACCCGTTATTTCAACCGTTATTAAACGTCCGTTTTTTACACAGAAAACAGATGTTAAATAATGGGTGAACTTCATATTGTGAAAGGAGCCTTAGGCAGAGCTGAGATGGCAACCGCCATTGTATTCTTTAACACAAGTGATCTCAACAGTGTCACATCAGCAGGGAGGCATTTAAAAAAGAAATGATAGCTGGTTGGATCACTGGCCATAGCCTAACAATGGATTCATTCAGGATCTAAGACAAGCCGGAAGCGCACATCAAACCCGCTCCAAGGTGTAAGCTCTGTGCTTTGTACATGTAATAACCTGGCCGTACAAAACACATTCACAGCCTGAGTGACAGTCAAGGTCAGCAGTCACTGCTGGAAGGTGTGAGAACGTACGGGCAGCAAAGGCTTTTTTCTTTTTACCCCTGGGAAAGGTTCTATAGGGTTGTAGCAACACGTTTTTTAAGTGAATACAATACATGAAGAATACTATTGATTCTATATTCTCCCTATTGGGTAGATTGGCAGGTGAGACATCAATAATGTTGCCGCTTTAATAAAAGATTTGATAAGGTCAAGTTTGTCACTGACAAAGAAGTCAGTACAGCCGATGTGTTATTTTAGAAATAAGGTATGGATTGTAAACAGGAAAATAGCAAGACTCCCCCAAAAGATGACACCAATGTAGTTGAACATATTTATTGATAATTTGGTCAAATGCTTGGTGGTTACAACTCTCAAAGAGGCATGATAAGCATAGTGGTTACAGGTATTCCATACTAATGCTTGGCACTTGAATGTGAGAAACTTCTAAAACAAACGGCTAACACTCTGCTCATTTGGGTGGAGTGACCTGCACAATGTCAGTACATGACCCCTCCAGGGAAGTTACTCTTTCTCTACGCCATGCTTTCCAGTCCCTGAAGCCTTTCTGGCCTTCTCACAGTCACACCTGGGTGCCTTAGGCCCGCCACTCCTATTACACAAGCAGCAGGTCAGGCCTTTCATACATGCAGACAACTCACCAAGGCCTGCAGTCCTATAGCACTATGTAAACTGTCCAGGGACGTCCTCCTCTTTTTTTCTGCTCTGTCTTCTGCTGGGAAAGTTCCACTCTGTTCAGTCAGAGCTACAGAGCTGGCAGCGGGCTCCTCTGCAGAACACGTGGTTGAAGCCACACTAAACCCCAGGCCCTCTTCTCTTGTTATGTTACAAGAGTTCTACACTGTGAAGTAGCATCACTCTATGGAGGCTGAATTGGTCTACGCTCTTAAACCCGCTGGATTGTGTCATGGCACTCGTTGGCATGATGACAATAACACAATGTGTTGAGTGACAATGACACTCAGTTCAGTATAAAAAGTATAGCACATGAGCTATTCTCTTTCCCTAATTCCCAGGTTATGGAAACAACATAGCTTTCTGTGCTTTACCATTACCATAGCTCCCATTCATTCCTATGGGAGGTACAGAAACCACAAAGAAAAGCCAGCTCACCGCATCAAGGTGTTATAGGGTTTGGGGGTCCTATTCTAGACATAGATATTGGTCCCAGAGGTGGGTATGCCATAAATGTCTGAATGTCTGAGATGGTAATCCCATCTCAATGCAAATATTTCCTTTGGCTATAGATACGTTTTAACATTTGGATACACCTTGTGTCTCTGTTCTTTACAACTGCTTGCTGGCAGTGAATAGGAACATTCTAATCCAGTGTCTTAAAACCTTCAGACTTAAAGTGTGGTTACTTTTGTGCGCTCCTACATTTTTAATGCAACATACTATAAAATTGCAGACATGTTAAAAAGATGATTTCATATAGAAATAGAAACCTAAACATATGATGTAAACTGGTGAATGTTTTCCTTGTTTTGATTCTAGACGCATTTTGGGGAGTGAATGTGTCTCATACAGATACTGTACATTGCTTTGGTATCACCTGGACACCAGCCAAGTCTTGTAGATAACACAAGTATTCCGACTGGGGTCCACATCAAGTGCTTTATACCATCAAAACATTGGCACGGACTCAGCCCGCAACTCAACATTAGTAAACCACATGAATGCCTTAATGGGAGGTGTTGAGCTCCCAAAGTGTAATGTCAGCAGAAGGGGTAAGGGCGATGGTACTTGGCACTCGATTTACCATTTCTCATACTGTAATTATGTTTTCAAAATCAAAACTGGACAAAATTGACCTAATGTTGGATTGTAATTTTCATACTTACTATAAACTGCTATAAATGCCAAGTCAGCTGTCACCTGGATAATAGATATGACTACAAAGTCTCCTCCACAACCTTCTCTATATAGAATGCTGGAAAGCCATTTGGGATTTATCCCATTGCATATTGGCCATATAAAGTCGGATTCCTTCCCTTGGCCTGTAGAAGGGTGAGCTTGCTTGTCTGCCTATTTCTAACTCTGTAGATTCTGTAATCTAACATGAACACGATCTCTTAGAACAAAATGGTGATAATGTTTATGTAGATATATGGAATCCTTATCTAAGGTTACCCTTCCCCTTCACTCACCATATTCCTTACCTACACACACATCTTTCTTTAGTTGAACTTGATGGACATGTCTTTTTTTCAACTGTACTAACTATGTTACTCTATAACATTTTAGAAAGTATTATTATTCGAATGCATGAATTATTGAAGAAATACAGGATCTGCAGTAGCTGTAGCAGACATGTCCTTCCTGCCACCATGACCAATGCAAAATAAGAGACAAGGAAGCAGAAATGTTATATACTGAACTTGTGACACAAGGGGTAGAGCAGGGCAGTATATCAGGGGAGTATAAATGTGTCATTGACATAACATGCACATCTCTATTAGCCACTGTTATAGCATGGCCTACCAATGAAAAAATAGTACAACTGGCAGCAATAAAACTGGGATGTAAAATAATTTTCAAATAAGTTTTTTAGAACCCTTTGAAAGGGCATCTGTCACATGGATAATGCAGATCTGAGCTGAGCAGGGGGGGGAACAGTTCCAGGATAACTTGTCATTTGTTTATGTTAATCTCTGTTTATTCTGAGCCATGTTGTTATCTGTATAATTATTCATATAGAGAGAGCTGTCAATCACTGAGTAGGACCACCCACTTGACTACTTAGCAGAGGTTTACATGAATAAATGATAAGTTATCCTGGGACTGTTGCCACAAAACTATATATCAATATACTCTACTCCTCCTCCTCCTCTATAAGTTGATGTCTGCAGAGCTGAAAAACCTTGATTTACCTCCCCCATTCTCTTAGTGCCTCTGGTATTACATGCCCGGCCTCCACTGTGATCCTGTTCCTGGCTTCCAGAGGTCAACGCAACCGACTTCAGCTTAGCCAAATGGCCGCAGCGATGTCCCACCTCAGCCAGTGATTGGCTGAGCAGTAGTGTGACGTACTGGACCCCAGTACCTGGAAGAAGACAGGGACTGGGGCTCCATACCTCCCTTCCGCTCAGCCAATCACTGGCCGAGGCGGAGTTGAGCTGCAGTCTGAGGTGTCGACCTGCAACCAGGAAGAGAATCGCAGTGGAGGCCGGGGCAGTGATATTGAAGGCATCGGGGGAGTGGCGGAAGGTAAGTCTTATAGTTTTTGGTTTTATTGCTTGCAGACTAGGAAGTTTTTTTTTTTTAAAGAAGATAAGGTTTGGTAGGTTATGGTGGTGCTACTGACCTCTTCATTGTTTTTCCTTTGATATGCCTTTAAAGAGCCCATTCAGCCAAAGACTGCTACCATCATGTGGTATGTGTTCAAGTCTGTGCTTAAAAACATTTTTTTTTTGCCCATTGGGAACTTTTAAGATTAGTGATCACCATTATACCACTACAATTCTATGACTGTGGGCTGACAATAAAAACTAGAAAAAAAAAAAAGATATTGCAGTGAATGCTTAGTGCATAGATAATGTCTCCACTAAGTACTAAATCCTTGTAGATAATAAGAACAATTAGTCTGGAATGTAAAGTTTACTGTCAGTCTTGTATGTCCAAACTTTTACTGGTATGAACTGGTGGCTGCGCTGATACCACATGACTGTGATATAAGGTATTTTTATAGTGCAAACCATTATCTAGTCATTATTCATCCAGTGACCCAGCAGGCCTCTTATCCAATACCTAATAATCCTTCTGTCCATGTCACATGGGTAACCACCACGCATTGCCCCATTAGCTTTTCTCTAGTCCAACCCATAAGTTAAGGGTGACTCAATGCCTTAGAGTGATGTATTACAACTAAGTAGATACTAAAGGCTAAAAGGGGATTAACCTGGTGACCCAAACAGAGGAAAACGAACAACTCCAATTGTTCTTGCCCAGACAGAAAGAATTCCATTTTCATTAATTTTCCATCTACAAAAAAAATAGTAGACTATATGACTAATGGCATTAGTGGTGTGTGAGTATCTATCTATCTGTCACCTGCACTTTTACTCACGGTTGGGTCTAGGGTCAGTTTCAGGTGACTCTAATACAGATGCATTTTTTACATCTATGTTATGGCTTTACAGCCATTTATCCTTCGCTTTTGTTCTACTGAACCAAACATAGATCACAAAAGGGATCTGTGGTCACCTAAGCTCTGTTCAGTGGAACTGTTGGTGGTCGTGACTAGGGTTTAGAAATATGTAGAACTATGCTTTAGAACAGGGGTCTCAAACTCAATTTATCTGGGGCCACTGGAAGTAGCAGCTGGGTGAGGCTGGACCGCATGATCCCCTCACATATAATGCCCCCATCATGTGCCCCTCACATATAATGCCCCCATCATGTGCCCCTCATCATCCACCAGCAACACCCCCCATCGGCAGTAGCACCTCCATCATCCACCAGCAACAACCCCCTCCCCATTCCCCCTACCCCCCTGTGGTAATAGCATGAGCTGACGGATGATGGGGGGGGGGGGCTACTGCTGGAGGATGAGCATTAGGTAGGTAGCAGTTTCCCTACATTAGGAGGGTAGCAGTTTCCCCACATTAGGTAGCACAGTTTCCCCACATTAGGTAGCTGTAGCACAGATACCCCACATTAGGTAGCCTTAGCACAGATTCCCCACATTAGGTAGCCTTAGCATAGATTCCCCACATTAGGTAGCCGTAGCACAGTTTCCCCACATTAGGTAGCGCAGCACAGTTTCCCCACATTAGGTAGCGCAGCACAGTTTCCCCACATTAGATAGCGCAGCACAGTTTCCCCACATTAGGTAAAATCGGGTTGTAAGTCTATCTTGCTTTCTTACCCGACTGCTTTTTTCCCCTGGTATTTATTATTATGTCACATCCTGTTTGTCGCACGTGGGTTTTGTAGGTTTTGGTTTCCAACTCCTCTGAGTTGTCGGGAAAAAATCCACAACAATTCAACAAATTCGGGTTGGAAACCTTTATAAATATGTGGTAAAGCTCAGAAATGTCGGGTTACGCCCCTTTTTCGGGTTTGGGAGAATCCACATCGGGTCCGTCGGGAAAAAATGTTGCATTGTGTCGCAGACTGGCGCACGATGTCTGCGACATGGCGCAGACAAAGATGCGCCAAAAAAAACCGACAAAACAAGTCGGGTTTAGAATAGTAAATGAGGGCCATAGTGGATTGCTGAATCCTTACCTCCCATGGACTCCCATTTGCTACCAAAACTGGTGACAGTGGCACCACATTCCCTCGACGCTCCTACATGGAGAGAACCAGAGGACCAGGCTTCCAAGTACACGTGCGCTCTCAGAGGCGACTATGAAGCCTGGTCCTCGAGTTCAAAACCTAGCAGTGAGGGCAGGATACTTTGTGTTACTTCCCACATACAATTTATTGAAGCCGATCCCTAAAGGGGTACTCTCGTGGAAAAAAAATTTCTTTAAATCAGCTGGTGCCAAAAAGTTAAACATATTTGTAAATTACTTCTATTTAAAAATCTTAATCCTTCCAGTACTTATCATCTACTGTATGCTCCACAGGAAGTTCTTTTCTTTTTGAATTTCTTTTCTGTCTGACCACAGTGCTCTCTGCAGACATATCTGTACATGTCAGGAACTGTCCAGAACAGGAGCAAATCCCCATAGCAAACCTCTCCTGCTCTGGACAGTTCCTGACATGGACAGAGGTGTCAGCTGAGAGCACTGTGGTCAGACAGAAAAAAAGTTTAAAAAGAAAAGAACTTCCTCTGTAGTATACCGCAGCTGATAAGTACTGGAAGGATTAAGATTTTTAAATAGAAGTCATTTACAAATCTTTTTAACGTTCTGGCACCAGTTAATTTAAAATAAAAAATAATAATTTCCCTGGGGTGCCCCTTTTTAGTAGCCCAGACGCAAGAGATAAAGGTTGGCCAATTTGGGGCATTTTGGCTGATCATCGCATGTAAATGACATGAAAATGATCGTCTGTGATGGCAGATCAACGTCTGTTCAGATAAAATCAGCCATGTTGGATTACTTTGGCCATGGTTATTTGCTAGCTGTGATTTAATTTTTTTGAATCCCAGTGATGTGCCAGTTTGGCCTGACATGTGACTGGTGGGATCGTTCTTATGAACAATCTCTTAGTCCCAGGACCGAATTTGGTTGATAAATGTCCCATGTGTATGGTCAGCTTTATTCTTTCACAATGCTGCTATCGGCATGGTAAAGAATTAGACAGCGAAAGCAGCATGGCGGACATGTGATAGACAAGATTTGATTTGTTTCCATAAAGCTATTTCTGACTGCGCAGGAAATCTGTTATCAAGACAGAAATAACTTGGTGTAAATGTGGAGAGCATGACAAAGATAACATTGCACAGAAGGGTATTTGCTGAGGAAACTGAACTGGCGTCCAGATGGGCACATGGTGCCGGTTGTTTTCTTTAAAGAGCTGACATGTAAGATTTCCTATCCAAGCTTTATGCCGGGAGCTAAACATTGGCTAATACAACATAACACAGGGGAGACTTGTATTGTCCAGAGCAGCTGGACTCTGGATAGAACAAGAACTGACATTACATGAGAGATACAGAATGCTATTGGGATCATTTGATCTAGAAGTTTATGCCTGTTTAAAGGGTGTGTTTTATTATTTATTTTATGTGTTTGTAATATAAAACAAAGTAACTTTCTAAATAGTCATAATTTAAAAAAAAAATTTAAAAAATTCTCCTGCTGTTTTGTGTATACAGCTCCTTTGCAGCCCAATGAGCCTCTATGGTTACAGAGTACAAACAAACCCTGTGTACTCTGATCCTAGAATGCTATTAATTCTGTCAGTAGAGCCGCGCAGCCTGGAAACAGCGTTCACTTTATATCGAATTTACCACAAAAAAACTAACCTCTGCAATTTCAAAAAGTTTCATATATGGGCTTTTCCAGGGAGAATTCAGCCGAAAGAATGAACACGTTCATTCTTTTAGTGGAATCCAGATCTGCATCAGAAGTTCTGCTACGGACCTTCTGTAGTGTCCACTAAACTGCAGAATCCCATGGAGATCAAGGGGGTTCTGCTGTAAACTGATTATTCTGAGCCGAAAATCTGCCCCTACTTCTTGTACACCTAAACATAACGTGCACATTTCCAACACCAGCCTCCAATAATAGGTAAACCCCCAATAATAGGTATCAAACATAGAAAAGGTAGATTCCAATCCAGCGTGGTAAATGGTATAAACTTTATTTAAAAAATTATATGGACACAACACAATCCAGATGAGTGGTGAAACGCTGCTGACACAGTCCAGTTTGCAGGAAAATCCCATAAAACACTGGACCGCACTGCTGATCAATGATTTCTTCATGGTCCCTATATTCTAAGCAGTGATACATTGCAGCAAATGCATTGAGTGGCCTCTTAAATGTCTTCTATCCAGGTTACAGTGCTCCATTCCTCATTTCAAACAACATAAAGCAATTTTATTTTTATTTTTTTATGGACTGGATTGTTTGTTCAAAGAAAGGATTAACCAGATTTCGAACAAAAAGGGTCTACTTTTCCTCCAGATACGTCACCACACCTGGCTATGGGTTATATCTGGTATTGCAGCTCAGCTTCATTAACCTGTATTGGGTTGAGGTGGAATACTGGACCCGTGGACTAAGATGGTGCTGCTTTTCTGTTCCTGGACCACTGATATGAATGATCTAGACATATGGCCCTGGGGATTTGGACGGCATTGTTTGCAGTCAGGGTGCTGCACTTTTGTCCCTATGTCATCCAGCGTGGATAAGGTTCTTGAAAACCGGGCAATAGTCATCAGGTCACCATGTCCAGCCGATGCTAGTCACAGCTGTTGGTGCTGTCCTGCTTCTCCATGTCTCTCAGCAATGTATTTACCTTGTGAGTCACTGTGTATTCTAGGTTCAGGCTGTAACTCTTTAAATATATTGTTTACTATGTGAACACTGGGTAGGAACTGCCTTAATAGATTACTTGAATGGGATCCAACAGGTTGATTATGATCTATGCATAAAAGCTTGTAGAAAGTAAAATAAAGTGTTTTAGTAGAGTAGTAAGATAAATCCAGTCTGTTCAATCCAAAACCGGGTTGATCCTCTCTTTCAATGTTCTATATGTCCATCACATTCTTCCAAAATCTGCCCCCCTCCACTACTTAAGACCTGCTTTCCCAAACTCATTTTACAACACTGTACAGTGGCATGTCACTTGACAGTAGCAGCAAATCGCAGTGGGACCCATCAAAAGTGCACAATCTTTTTTTCTTATCTCTGACAACTTAGACCACAGTCTAGCATTCTAGGAGCCACCACTAGGAGCAGCATAAGGGAAATCTATCAACAATCTTGAGCCTTTAAAATACTGATAGCTTTATAGGGAGGTCAGTGAGGGGAGTGTAGAGATACCTGCTGTTTCAGACATGCAACATGTATGAACGATTTACCCAATTTCATTTCAAGGCCGCCACCATAGCAAGTGCCCAGGTGGTGGGCTCTTCTGGTTAAGTGCCCTGAACTATTTGTATTAGGTTTCCCTGGCCCCTCCTACATGGTGGTGTCTTGATCTGGACACTAGAGATGTCAATTGTAGCTGAAGAGGCCAGAGAAACTCAGTACTGGGAGCTCTGTATACTTAACCAGATGAGCCCACTTCCTGGACACTTGCCATTGCAGTGACCAGGAGATTAAAGGGGTTCTCCACCATAAGATGATTTTAGTACGTACCTGGCAGACAGTAATGGATATGCGTAGGAAGGATCTGCGCTTGTTTTAGGGCTAAATGGCTATGTTGTGAGATTACCATAACACTGTGGCTAGCTTTTTGTGAACTGGTATTTCCTATTTCAGTTTTCTTCTTTGCCTACAAATCCCATAATTCCATTTTCCTCCCTCCCACACATCAGCCACCCCACCCATTGAAACATAAATGAGCTGCATCCATTCAAAAGACCTGTGGTTTTCAATCAGGGTGCCTACAGCTGTTGCAAAAATACAATTAGTTGCAGATTGATCCCTCTCCCACCAAGCGATCGCTCCACCCATTGAGCAGAGAGGCTCCCTGTCATCAGCTGACTAGTGAGTCAGGTCTCGGCCGCATTGAAACCTGGGAAAAATCTGAGACAACAGTCATTTTGTATGCTGTTAAAAATAAATATTGGAGTGAAAATCACAGAAGAATTGTGAGAAAACCGTCACACACTGGTACAGACACTATATTATGAACTACACTAACTTTACAGCCCCTGTAGCATAGTCAAATAAAAAACATTCCTGGAATACCCCTTTAAAGAATTATTTTCTTGGTTATGCAAGTTTCATGACCAAAACAACAGATATTGTTGACTCCCGGATCCCTGCTTTTAATGGCTCAAAACTTCTGACATATCCCCTTTGAAAGCTTACTGTATACTATGTGTATGTGTACATTAAACTGAAAATGGCAAAATAAGAGATTTGGAACTCTGTAGCAAAAAAAGAAAAAAACAAAGCTCCAAATTATTTTTAAAGATAAATTATTAGTTTAATTATTAGGTTATTCAGCGCATAATGATGGACCTAAAAACTGACACAGGGTTAAAAGGTGGACATTCTTTTTCAGAGTCTTTATCTCATTGGGGTAATCACTCACTGTATTGAGGGCACTAACATATACACAGCATAAAAAGATAAGGTACAAATAGAACACTTGAAGATGGCGTGGCTCTTGTTGGCTTTACTAATGGTTCCGTAACTTCAGTCATCTAGTCTGCCAAATAAAGGCAGGCATTTAATATCCCCGGAGGAGTCCGACCTGTCAGGACAGATACAGGCCCAGCATAACACAGACAGACGTGTACTTAAAAACAAAATAAACATTTTCTGTCTCCCAAAGCTTATATTTGGTTACTGAACTTGACTCCGTAATGATACCCATCTGCAGACACAAGTGTCCACGTAAGATCTTCTTATTTGTGTTGAGTTTCATTAGGTTTTACCTATCAAGAAATATGTTGGATAAAGATGTTGGATCACGTTGAGTTGGAAAATGTCCTCCTCGAAGTTATTGTGATCTAAATAAGTACCGTATATACTCGAGTATAAGCCGAGTTTTTCAGCACGATTTTTCATGCTGAAAACGCCCCCCTCGGCTTATACTCGAGTGAACTCTCCGCCTGTCAATCCCTTCTCAGTGGTCTTCAACCTGCGGACCTCCAGATGTTGCAAAACTACAACACCCAGCATGCCCGGACAGCCATCGGCTGTCCGGGCATGCTGGGAGTTGTAGTTTGGAAACATCTGGAGGTCCGCAGGTTGAAGACCACTGCAGGCCTTTGTCATCATCCAGACCCCCCCTTTAGTTTTCTACTCACCTCCCCTTGGTGGGAAAGAAGGGTGAGCTGGTCCGGGCCATCTATGCTGCAGGGACTGTCCGGTGGGGAGGGTTAGTCATTCCGGGCTGTCCATCTTCACCAGGAGGTCCTCTTCTCCGCTGTGGGCCGGCCCCGGACTAGTGACGTTGCCTTGACGATGACGCACAGGGATGTCCCTGCGCGTCGTCGTCAAGGCAACGTCACTAGTCCGGGGCCGGCCTAGTGAAAATGGACAGCCCGGAAGGACTAACCCTCTCCACCGGTCCGTCACTGCAGCATAGATGGCCCGGACCAGCTCACCCTATCTTCCAACCGAGGGGAGGTGAGTAGAAAACTAAAGGGGTGGTCTGGATGATGACAAAGGCCCGGCAGTGGTCTTCAACAGCCGATGGCTGTCCGGGCATGCTGGAAGTTGTAGTTTTGCAACATCTGGAGGTCCGCAGGTTGAAAACCACTGATTGAAGGGATTGACAGGCGGTGATGATGAAGGGGGGGGGATTATGATGAGGGGGATGATGACAGGGTGATGATGACGGGGGTCTGGATGATGACAGGATGATGATGACGGGGGTGTTAATGACAGGGGGGATGATGTATTTCCCACCCTAGGCTTATAGTTGAGTCAATAACTTTTCCTCGGTTTTTGGGGTGAAATTAGGGGCCTCGGCTTATATTCGGGTCGGCTTATACTCGAGTATATACGGTAATTGTGCATCTGCACTTAATCCACACGCCCAATCCACCGCTTGTAAGTGTCTGCAAGGGAGGATGGCCCGGATACCTTCTGCTATCGATTAAGGCAGTGTTTCCCAACCAGGGGGCCTCCACATGTTGCAACTCCTATTATGCCCAGAAAGCCTTTGACAACATAACATAACAAGGCCGCAACATAACATATTGTGAAAGAGTCTGAAAAAAAAGTAATCAGGAGGAATTTTAAGCATTTAATTTTGTTTTGTAGCAGTTTTGAGAGTCAGCTCAGTGCAGGGGTAACTCGCTGTGCAAAGTGCTGCTCCTGATGTCTTTGAAGTAGGGAGAATTCCAATTTAAAACTAGTATAAAATATTGGAACATTTGGCCCATTGTAGTAGCTAATCCTCCATGAATGGCCCTCGAAAGCTTTTATGTTTATTAATGGCTCATAGCCTCCCCAGGAAAGTTAAGTTGACTGCATAAAGGAACCATATGCATAAACCCTAATGCTGCCTAAAAACATTGGTGCAATTTATCATTATGTTTGGAAGGTTTTTTTTTTCTATTCATGTTGCAATGGTTTAGCACACTCATTTTCCGAGAGAAAAGTGTGTGACTTTTCGTATAGAAGATTTTTCAGGCTGTTGACTATATGGTTGCCATGTGGTAATAACAGTGCTTCCTAGGGAGAAAAGCTTTGCAGTACAGCATATTATGAAGCCTACCAGAATTTATTTGACAGATTTGTGATAAACCTCTATTGGTATCTATATAAAATTATGGTCCATAGCAGGGTATAGATTATATATGGGGCCTTAAAGGGGTACTCCGCCCCTAGACATCTTATCTCCTGTCCAAAGGATAGAGGATATGATATCTGATTGCGGGGGTCCTCAGTGGTGATCTCAGCTGCGGCACCCAAGACATCAGGTGCACAGAGCGAACTTCGCTTTGTGCCGGATGACTGGTGATGCGGAGCGGAGGGTTGTGATCTCACGGTCATGCCCCACTCATGATGTCACAGCCACGCCCCCTCAATGCAAGACTTTGTGAGGGAGCGTGACAGGCGTCATGCCCCCTCCCATAGACTTGCATTGAGGCGGCATAGCTGTGATGTCACAAGCCTGTGTTGCTACACCCGATGCTCTAAATGAACGCCGGGTGCAGCAGGGAGATGACGGGGGTCCCCAATGACTGACTGATCAAATATCTTATCCCCTATTGTCTGCATAGGGGATAAGATGTCTAGGGGTGGGGTTCCCTTTAAGCTAGCCATACACTTAAGATATGTGTTGGTTGAACATATAATATCGTGTTGGAGAGATTGGCCTAGATTGGTTGGTTTTCAGCTGCCCAATCCTTTTGTTCTTGGGAGATAAGCCTCCACCAGAGGGGTCTGGCAGAAGCTTTGTTCCATCTACCCATCTAGAACACATGCATGAGTGGCCAAGCCAATTGGGCATCTGTATGGGGAAAGGAAAGAAGGAAAGCTGTGAGCAAAATGAGCATTTAGCTGACAGCTGTCTTATGTGCATGTCCACCTTTAGACAGTCCTTGGTGAACAGTTTCATAAAGTTTGAGGGTAGCAGTTGGTCATTTCATGAAAATCAAAAAAGTGTCAGGATTTGTTTTTTCTCAACCACCCCAGAAGACCATTGTAGGGCAGTAAGGGCCAATTCCTGCAACACAGTCTTGGGTAAATGTACGTAGGACAAGTAGACATTTAAATTCAAGTAAGGTAAAACTCAGACACCATCACTTATGAAAGGCTCCATGGGTTCTTCACAGCTACTGTAATAACAGACATGGCCATGTATACAATGCTGGAGGCAACAAAAGGAAGCCAGACTCATGTAACTAAGCCACCTATTGTATGAACAGGAAAAATGGGGAGTGTAGCAATAACAGTCTGTTTTGATGGTTTCCATTAGATATCAAGCTGACCATGAATAATGTTGGCTTGACTGGTGGTAAATCTCAGGAAAAAAATTAGACCAGGCATTATTTCTGCCTGATTAGCAAACACAGAGACGGTGCAGCCAACCTAAAGGAATGGCTTCAGTAAAGTAGACCTTGTCATCTAGCGTAGAACTCACAGATTAATAATATTTTCAGTCATTGTTGTAATTGTCATTGCTTCAGCGTGTTCTGTTACTTACTGGTTTTATGTTCGACCAATAAGAAGTGGTAATGAAAGATAGGTGCCTTCTTCTGAGATGTGTATTTTTCTAATGAATATGGTTGTTTTGGCAGGTAAAAGTAAAATTTAGGATCTTTAACTTTTTTAGATTATTGTTTGTTTTTCTCATTTGTAGCATTGTCAAGGCCATCAGTGTAAAATTGACTGTATAAACAATCATTTTGCTAATGCAGCCTGACAATTTCTGGTTCCACAAAAATTGGCAGGTTCTACTGTATATAGCCAGTCTAAGATTATCAGGAGATACTAATGATATTAGTAAGATCCACTAACAATAATCTAAATCTATGGCCAAGTTGAAAGTAGGTAGACAGTTCATAGAGTGATTAATTACAGCCATGAGAGAACACTTATACTGTACAGATGAATAAACCAGAGAGAAAAAGAAGATATGTTATGCAACCAAGCTGATCGGCCAATCAGCCTCCTGACTCTTCTTCAACAATTGATGTTGGGTGAGAGAAGGATCGGCATGTTGAATTTCAACTGCCCAATGCTTTTGTTCTAGGGGAGGTAAGTTTCCACCAAAAGTATATGGCAGAGCCCTTCTGAGCACCTGAATCCTCCGCTAACGATTGGGAGAGGTAGTTATTGGCCAAACAATCATGGGCCAACAGCCATCTTATCTGGTTGGCTAGATGTTGCCAAGCTGTTGGCTTAACATACAACCAGGGGTCAAGTCCTGGGAAAAAAACGTGTGGGAACTCACCTAAGATTTCCACTCAAGGGTTGGTCCTGCTAATGGGAATGGTGTTCCTGCTGTGGAAAAAGTGCAGGATCTCAGTTCCCACACGTTCCTCCAGGACTTGAGCCCTGCATACAACATATTATTTCTTTCAGAACTGTTTTGGTTCACTTTTTGATTTAATAGAAGCAGAATGTAACTATCATAGAAAAAGTCTCATAATACCAAAATCTTATAAAAGGAATACATATCACATGACCTGAAGGTCAAAGTGGTTAGAATTGTTTGTAGGCGACACATTATAGCAAACATCCCTTCACCAGTATTGTCTTGTAATGAACTCTGTGGAGATATTGTCACTAGATTGATCTGGATTTCAGCACCACAAAAATTCTGGAAGGGAATATTTTTTAACTTATGTACAATGGACCCCCTCTGACATAAGCATTGTTCACTTTCATTAATGCAGATGTGACTTTATAACAAGATCATAAACAAAAGTATTGACACTACCTGGCATCCAAAACAGTGTGCATTGTATCTCAGCCAGTGTTTGGAGGCCTCCCCATTTCTGTACCGCCTTGACTTGAATAAGTTGTGGGTTTGTTTGAGAGGTGTAGCCTCTGTGTACCGTACTAATATTTACATATCCTCAGGTCTGAGCATGTCTTATTTGTGCCACATGGTCTCAGTGTACAGTATGGAGGGGAGAAGACATTATGTTTCTGACACAGGGCTTACGTATTGATATACCTATTACTAATGACCATATTTAAAGCTATCCAGGGTAAGACCAATTTATATGGATTGTCCCTGTGGTCTCCAAACTAGGACTTTTCAGGTATTTTAAAACTACAACTCCCAACATGCCATGACTGCTTGACCTCCAGGGATTTTATTTTCCTTGGATTCTGCATTTTATAGAGTCCTTAAATTTTTTTCAAATTCTACTTAAAGCAGACTGCCAGGTGAATTATGATGTATAACCTGGGAGCTGTCGCTCCTAGGAAAGACATCGGGTCTCCTGTGCCCCGCCCACACATGGTGATTGACAGCTTCCTTATATCAGATTGTACACAGCAAACACAATCAGTCAATCAGCTGTGGGCAGGGTAAGCAGGACTCTCACTGTCTCTCTTAGGCTGCATTCACACTATAAAAATACATCCGTTATAAACGCCCGTTATAAAAACTTTGATAGCCGTTTTAACCCGTTATCGCCCGTTATTAATGACGGACATTATTTAGTGACGGGCGAATGAACGGAAGAAATAGTGCATGCCCTATTTCTCCCGTTACTATCGCCCGACACAAAATAACGGCCGTTATTAATAACGGGCTATAACGGGTTAAAACGGCTATTAGAAAAATTCCATAGACTATAATGGGATTTTCTAACGGCCGTTAGGGATTTTTTAACGGACAATTTTCAAGATTTTTATGACAGACGTTCATTACGGATGAATTTTTATAGTGTGAAAGGGGCCTTAGGAGTCCAGTCAGTCTTTGACTCAAAAGACCTGCTCCAAACTATATAATTCTATATGTCACAGCATTCAGCTTTTTTTTCCTAGTTCATATCCTTCTCTTATCTATCATGCATAATGTTACAACTTAGCATTATTCCAGAAGAAAGAAGACTATCTCTCTAGTGCCAGTTATAAAAAGTTTCCATGTAAGTCAATATGGAACCCCTTAAAGTGCCTTGAAATATGACTACGTATATGAGCCAAACCTGACACACCCATCTGTATGGTTTTATCTTTAGTCATGTTTCAAGGTCTGATAACATGTCAGACATTTAAATGCAGAGAACCTACCTAACGGTGGCACTAGAGAGAGTTATTATTTTTTTTTTTTTAAAGAGCACAAATTTCATTACTGTTCTGAAGGAAAACAGCTTGAAAGGGTGACCATAGACATAGGATAGCTGTATGCTGAATGCACCTTTGGCTGGCAGCTATCTCTCACGATCCATCATTCATATACAAGCAGAGGATATGCCACAGGGCCCCCCCCTTGCCATATTTGCATGATGGCCAACTGTCGCCATCATTACTAAGGGGTCAGCACTACTGCCAGACATTCCTGTCCGGCAGCAGCAGAGACCAGATAAGGGCAGGGCAAGAACAGCGCATAATGCCCTGACTGTCTACCCCTGCCTTGCCCTGTTTTGTTAAAAAAAAAAAAAAAGGCCCTGGCAGCTCTGCTCCCCACAGGGCCTCCTTCTCTGGTGGCGCTGAAGGGGGCCTCTCTCAGTCCGGTCCCCCAGCCCCATGTAAAGTCAGCCGGGGCAGGGACACTGCCCCAGCTGCGCAGGAGGAGGAAGACATCCCGACGACGACTAGAGCTGCTGCATCCTCCCCACAAGGTGGACAGGAGCTGAAGACAATGACGGAGGGTCAGAGGTGAGAGTGGCTGCGCCGGGGGCGGGGGGAGCATTTGCTGGCTAGAAAAGGAGGAGGAAGGAGGACAGGGGGGTTGTAAAAGGAACATGGAGGGGGACAGAGAGAGGGGGGTTGTAAAAGGAACATGGAGAAGGATAGGGGGTTGTAGAAGGAATATGGAGGAGGATGGGAGGGGGTTGGAAAAGGAATATGGAGGAGGACAGAGGGGAAGGTTAGAAAAGGAACATGGAGGAGGACAGAGGTGGGGGGTTGGAAAAGGAGCATGGAGGAGAACAGAGGGTCTGAAAACTAAAGGGTCTGGAGGAGGACTCTAAGGAGTCGGGGGACTTAGCGCTTGTCCATACTGCGGACATTCTGCTGGCAGAATTCTGCTGCGGAAATCCGATTGCGGCGGAGTCCTATTGTTTTAAATGGGATTCTGCTGCTCTGTGCATACTGTGGAATCACTGCAGCGGAATTCTGCCGACGGAAATCTGCCCAAAGAATGAATATGTTTATTTTGCCAGATTGCGTTGCTGTATAAGAGACAGTGCACATCCTGTGGTCCTAATGCTGATACTTTGGTGGCGCCTGCTGCAAATGGACATTCTGCTGGCTAAATGTCTGCAGTGCGGACAAGCCTTTAGGGGTCTAAAGGAGGAAAGATGGGTCTGGGGGAAGTTAGAGGGTCATTTTCAGGGTTATGATGTCTGAAAGGGGCACATTTTGTGGTGGCAGGGTTATATTTAGGAGGTGCAGTGTGTGGCAGAGTTATAATTAGGGGTGTAGTGTGTGGCAGGGTTATATTTAGGGGTGCAGTGTGTGGCAGGGTTATAATGATTATTGTTGTCATACAGAGAAAGAGGATCTGCCGGCAAATTGAGGGCCCACTAATTTCCTGACATCAGACTCAGCAGAGGAAGATGTAGCAGGAAGAAGTCCTGGCTTCTGGACCAGATGAAAAGAAAAGGAAAGACAACAGAGAAGACGTCTCCTGTGAGTGAAATCATTGTTTAGTCACTATTTAAGATTTGAAGGGGTTATTGGTCAATCTATACCCCAATCTTCAGCTCTCCAGCTGTTAAAAAAAACTACAACTCCCATAGTTGGGAGTTGTAGCTTTGCAACAGCTGGAAAGCCACTTGAACCAAGGTGATTTTAGACTATGCAGCCCATTTTATTTTGGTGGGGGTCTAACTGCTGGGACCCCCACCTAAAAGACATGGGCATAAAATGCATAGTCTAATATGCCCAAGCTTATTTTTGGTCCCAGTCTGGCCCTGCTTGCCACATTAAATGAGTGGAAAGGAGGAGGCACACACGAGCCCCATCCAGGAACCCCTGCCCTTCCTCCTATAGTGTGTTGTGTGCCCTGCACTTGAGAAGACAACTGACATGCCACTGCATCCAAGCCACTATCCTGGCCAGCCCACTGCAGCCGGTATGGCCGCTTTATCCCTTAAAAGGAACCAATCAGCACATTTTAGCATATATAATGCTTGGCAATGCGTTATATATGCTAAAATCATTATCCTCACTCTCCCCGGGGGACGTTTGTGCCTCCAGGGTTGGTGAAGATAGGAGCAAATAAGGTCCCCCCACGCCACCCGGCAAGTAGTCCCCTGGGCGGGCCTCTCAATCGCCAGCTCCGTTGGCTGTAGCCGTGGCTCTGCCCCGACGACTTGAATGACGGATGGCATCACCGCTCTGCTCCATCTGTTCCCCTTAAGGACACTGCATGCTATAAATATACGGCTCTTTAGCATGTCTCTTTATGCTCAGCACCATGCATTTAAGGCTCGGCTATAAAGGGAGCGCAGGAGCTTTAGGGTTAGTAGGGTGCCCAGGGCAATTTTTTGCATCAGGGCCCTGTGGTTTCTAGCTTCGCCCCTGATCCTGTGAAGATGCTGTCTAAGATTCTGCTTGACCATCTGGAGGATCCTTGTACCCTGTGGACGGCCTGTTTAACTATGCCTCCCATCAACTTCACTGCTTGTGCAGCTTTCTTTTCCTTCCAATAGAAGAGCCTTTGGCTGTCCCTGCTGTTACCTTGATTAATTTGGCTAGCTGTAGACGTGATATGAAAGCATAGGTAAACCTCTGGTGAGAGTACACTTACAGTATATGTTAGGGAGGTGCATACATAGTAATATCCCTTTGCTTCAGTTATAAGAATGGTGTGCTTTATGTGATATAATAAAATATGACAGGTTTAGGGATGTCAAAATTTCCTGCAGCCTGCAGGCAGACTGTTTTATGGCAGCCTGTGCCTACGGCACCATACAATATCCAGATCCTTCTGTCATCATCAATCACTATTTCAGGAGCACATTAACCTGATCTCCAGTGCAGGAGCTGGAATGGCGGGTATGGTCTTCCAAGTGACAAATGCGTCTTAATCAGATGTCCTCTGTGGTGTCAGCACATGCCTTCCCAGCAGGGAGCGTTGTTCTGGTGACTGCCAAGCTGTTAGTTTGACTCCTGTATGGACAAGACAAACATAATAAAAAACAGGTTACATGTGAGAAATAGCACGGGTAGCTGGATTTACAATGGGCAGCCTTGTCTTCCCCTTGGAACATGTGTTATAACCGTTTGTCACTTATATAAGGACACACAGGAGAATAAACACAGGCCCCTGTCTCCTCAAAGGGATTTGTATAGTTACAGTAAAGAATGTGTCTCCGCTCTTCACTATCATTCATTATTGACAGTTTGGAAGACTTCCTAACCCTGTATATAGGAATAAGGCAGCCATAGGCAAAAAAAAAATATTGTAAAACAAATATTCAAAAATCAGAAATCATTATATTTGACCTTATACTATTTTCTTTTAGAATTGTAGATATTTCATATCACCTTTCCTTTCTGGAATATCTGTCGGACATCCAATAAGGACACAGTTTTGTCCAGCTTTCCCACAATCCTATCAAAATGACACCTATACCACTGAGGATCCAACAAGAAATGCGTTGGCCTGGAATCAGACCCGGGTCAACTGCTTGGAAGGCAGCTATGCCCACCACTATACCACCAACACTTCTTGGTATAGTGGTGAGCATAGCTCCCTTCCAAGCAGTTGACCCGGGTTCGATTCCCAGCCAACTGAGGATCCAAGAAAGCCTTTTTTTTCCTTGTTACTCCTTTGTGATCTTATAGGGATTTTCCAGCCTAACTTTCTTTTTAATGTTGTAAATATGGGTTTAAACTATAAAAGTTACACTTGGCCACTCCCAGTTCCCTGATCCACCACTAGTCTTGACACCTGACCAGGGAAAGCCAGTTTTTGGTCATAGTGGTGATGTCACTGTGAGGTGGAACATATATTGCCATGGGAGAACAGGATCCCAAAGGGGCAGGATTTATGTCTCTCAACCATATTCCATTGGTTTAAAAAAAAAAAAAATTATAACCTATAAAACCCATTTAATATTTTTATATTGTTCATTGGTAAATGGATTAAATATAATAAATAAAAAATTTACCACAAAACAAAGGCCACAAATTAAGCTAAACATCCAAACATGGAATTTTTATTCAAGAATTATTACGTTGTGTGTAATTTTCAATTTGATAAATGGTGAAGCAAAATGTTTTATGTGAAGCAAAATTAATGCATAAAAAGTTTTAGTTTCTGGTTGTTCCTCCGCCTGTTGTTTCAGTATGACTTGTTTTACTTTCGGTCAGGCTGTGTTTAGTGATTGGGCGAGATTTATTAGACCTGGTATCACTGCAGGAGTGTGGTCTTTAACATTCTTTAAATTCCAGAATTTAAGCGCTGGTTACGAAACAATTTTGAATAATCTATCAAACTCTATTTTATTCAAATAAACAACCTCATTGCAACTGATGGATGGTGTATAAAGAAGCTGGATGTTTATCCCCCCTTATTTGGGTAGAAGAAATCTTGCCCTTTATATGACTTAACTAAAATACAGAAAGGTTCTTACAAAAAAAAAAAAAAAAAAACTGTGAAAATTCTTATCTAATGGATCACCTTGGTGAAGCCTATGATCATAATCCACCACAACTTATTTTTAAAATGAAAAGGCTTTATAAAGAGCCCTTTGGCACCCCAGTTTGCTTAGAATTTTAGGTCAAAGTTCTTGTAGCAGTGAGACCTCTTTATTCTGGTCATTATAAGTGATCACTCAAACTAGATTATGGGGTGATGCTTTAGGTAGGTAGGCATAGTTGACTTTGCCTACTGAAGTCTCTATAGGCATAATAAGGATCACATACATGTGTAGCCACTTCTCCACCTTATTTCAGCTGAAGAGGATCACCAAACAGACATCACAGAGCACCCTAGGGTCCAAGACACATGCCCTATGTGCCCTTTACGGTTGAGGGAACAGGAGATCTTTATCACTGGATTTGATAAAGAAGAATAAAGAATTATCTTTCCTAACACCAGACCCCATTATAACTTACTTTGTACAACAGATTGACCCTGTGAACAAAAACCATAGCAAAAGTGTAAATATAGCCAAATCAATTCTAGATATATTGGGCCTTATGCATGTACAAATTTCCACCCAAAAAGCCAGACCCCCTGTGTTGTTCATAACCAACAGTCAGTTCACTTATTTTATTTTCAACTCTGTCCTGAAAACTACACCAGACCTGACACTAGACCAGACCTGTATATTAATTTCAGACACCAGATCAGACCCTTAACCATTATCTGACATCATACCAGATTACTTGTAGTAAAGAAAGTTCATCCAGCGCAGGATGTGCAGGTAATATCTTGCTTTATTGAAATATTCCAACGGTAGTCACATACAGAGGACAATGTCTGATGCGTTTCGCACCTCGGTGCTTAATCGTAGACTGACACAGTTTACAAACCACCCAAGTTAAAATACATGTGAAGGGGTCATTACATCATTAATTACAAAAACACTCGAGACAACTGAAAAACCCAGAGTTGATGTATTCATTGCGTCCATCAGGGGACATTAGTCCTTTACATGTTTCTGGAAACCATTATTTAGTTTAAACTTTTAGACTTTAGATCAAAAGCATATTGCTCAGAACGGTAACTTAAAGAAATTTCCACTGTAACATTGGTGGGGCCCCTAGTCACCGTTGAGTTCCCAATATTTTCTGTGTTCTCCCTTCCATTGCTATGGGTTACCGCCTGTTGGACGCAATGTTCACACCTTCACAATTATTGACATGGAAACCACCAGTTCTGAAAGAGCAACAACACTTTCATAAGAGATAAGGCCAGGTTATGAGAAATTCAGGTAATCCTCTTCAACATAGAAACCAAACAAACATTATATATATATATATATATATATATATATATATATATATATATATATATATATTGGAGAGGAATGAATACATCTACTCCGTGTTTTTCAGTTGTCTCGAGTGTTTTTGTAATTAATGATGTAATGGGTCATGTGACCCCTTCACATGTATTTTACCTTGTGTGGTTTGTAAACTGTGTCAGTCTACGATTAAGCACCGAGGTGCGAAATGCGTCAGACATTGTCCTCTGTATGTGACTACCATTGGAATATTTCAATAAAGCAAGATATTACCTGCACATCCTGCGCTGGATGAACTTTCTTTATCACAAGTTTGTGTGCAAGCCGAGGGCGGGACTGGCGCGTCCCTGCACAGGTGGTGCAGTGAGCGGCTGAGTTGGTGAGTGGTATACATGTTTACACCATACCAGATTACTATAATAATATCAGACCTTAGACCAGATCCCTATAATAATATCAGACCCTAGACCAGATCTCTATAATAAATATCAGACCACAGACCATACCCCTAACCATTATTAGACCCCAGATTAGATCCTAGTATACATATCAGACCAGACACTTAACCATTATCAGACACCAGATTCGATCCCTGTATAAATATCAAACCAGACCCCAGACCAGATCCCTATAATTATATCAGACCTTACACCAGATCCCTAAAATATCAGACCCCAGGCCAGACCCTTAACTATTATCAGACTCCAAATGATATCCCTATATAAATATAAGACCCCTATACTAATATCAGACCCCATACTAGATCTGTCTGTTAATCTGAGGCTCCAGACCAGACCCTTAACCAGATTATTATTCAATATTAATATCAGTCCCCAGAACAGACCTCTATATATTATTATCAGACCCCAGAACAAACCCCTATATAAAAGAGTTGATTAACAAAAAACAAGGTGTTATTTGGGCTGTCCTGAATCTTAGGAACATCCTTTACCATGATAAAAACAGTAATATACCTTACACACTACAACTGTAATGACACTGTAAATACAAATTATGTATAACCGAGTATTAAATATGTGTGTGTGTGGAGGGGGTTGCTAGCACTTCTTAGCTCAGTGTATAGGCCTGCATTGTGTCTCTAAGCCTGCACTGTCATTTACCCGTTTTTGAGGTATTGAGTCTTACCTTAGAGATTCGTTTCTCAGTGTAGATTATTATACTTTTTAGTAAATTTAAAGATGCTATCAGAAATGGTAAAAGCTCATTCATTTTCATTAAAGCTGATTAATAACCAGTAGGGCTCCCATTATAGTTCCCAGGGAAGTATACACTGGCTTTGCCTCACTGAAAAAAACAAAAAACCTATTTACCAGTAATGTACCCCCTACCCCCCCCACCCCCAATAGGGTATAACTACTTAACTAGTCAGATTTGGCTTCCGGGATTCTAGGAAAGTAGCCATGTTGGTGTTTTCATCATAGAACAACATGATTGTAACATACATTGTTTTATAAATTTTTTTGTAGGCTCTACTGTGTGAGTTTGCAGTCTATAGAGGTGTACATAACCTAATTGTATTGTATCCCTGTCATTTGAGAGTTGGCCTACCTTGAAATCTGAGTATGTGGTGGAGCAAAGGAACAATGCTCCACGGTGATTAGTAATTCATCCCCTACCAGGAAAAACAAACAATAGTTTATTTTATCTTCTTTGTTTTGCTGCAGTGATGAAAATGCACGAAAAGATCTGAAAATTCTGCCAGCACTGCCCACCAGAACGCTACAGGAGCACCCATCTCTTACCTATTGGTATGTACATACGCTGCATTACTTCGCTTGTACAACCCATACCTAGCTATGTCTAGAAAGCAGCTGGTCACATGCAGTTGTTTACTACAGTAACTCATCAGATTACAGTAGTGATGCATAAGTATTAGTGGCACGTGGTGTTTTCTTTGTGAACATCAACGTAGTCGTCCAGCCTAATGTTACATTTTGTAATCTGTATACTGTTACATAGTAACTACCGTAGTCAAATGAATGGAGGATAGGCTGGGACATGCACTTCCCAATCTGGCTCAGCAGGGGACTCCACTTTATGGTGTCCATAAACGTCACAGGGCATATGTAAGGCATAAGAGAACCCCTTTAATCAATTTATATATATGTTCTACAATATTTAAAGGGTACCTTTCATCAAATAAACTTTTGATATATTTTAGATTAATGAATGTTGAATAACTTTCCAATAGCATGTTAATGAAAAATATGCTTCTTTCTATTGTATTGTATTTTTCCCGATCAGTCCTGTCAGCAAGCATTTCTGACTCATGCTGGAGTCCTAAACACTCAGAGCTGCCAGCCTGCTTTGTTCACAGCCAAACAGGCTGTGAACAAAGCAGGCTGGCAGCTCTGAGTGTTCTCCTTTGTGAACAAAGCAGACTGGCAGCTCGTAGTGTTTAGGACTCCAGCATGAGTCTGAAATGCTTGCTGCCAGGACTGGTAGGGAGACCCCTAGTGGTCATTTCTTCAAAGTTGAAAATTAAATAGAAAGAAACATATTTTTTAATAACATGCAATTGTAAAGTTATTCTGCATACATTAATCTATTATATATTAAAAGTTTTTTTGATGAGAGGTACCCTTTAAATTCTCCATAGTTTTCCAAATCTGTGCTAACTATGAGTGAATGAAAACATTTTTGTTCACATCTAGGAATTTGAAGTTTGTTTCAATTGTATTCTATCTATGCATTTTTTTTTCCTTTTTCTACACATTTTTAGTCTATGAAGGACTTTTATCCTGATGTCAAAAATACAGTTTGATGATTTTGATGTGCTGAAATGCACTTAAATAGTATACAAACCTTACCATGTTTGGCAATATCTATATATTATGGGTTATTTACTATGATGTTCCCGATGTTTTTTTTTTTATTGGGTCTAGCGGCAGAATTTTACGTGCACCAAATTTTGCACCCAAAAAATCCAGTATACCGGATCAACTCGGGAAAACCCAAAAAATGGGTGGGTGTGTCCCCTCTGGAAAGGGGCATGGCCTGACAAAAGTGGCGTGACCCCGACAAAAGGGCCATGTCCCCAACATATTTACTAAGGTTTCCACATACAATCTGGTAGAATTGAGCTCTGGAAAACCCAACAGATCAGAACACTTGTTAAAAAAGCAAAACTTAGAGAAAAGCCAAACGCAGGGAAAAATTTGTAAATACCATGGGAAATACCTGTCAGGGGGGAAAAACCCCACAAAGAAAACTACTCTCCACTCTTAGTAAATCAACCCTATTGTGTTTTTATATCTAGTGAGGATCGAGTAATTCAGCATTGCAAGAAGCTAAAAGGAGTCACCAGAGGACAAGCCATAGTCCGGTAAGATGTTTATGTAAAACTCAAAAAATTATATTTACCAAAAAGAAATATATACAGTGTACATAATATATATTGTGGGTGTCATGCTGCTGGCTTCCATGATGATCAGGTGGTGGTAACAACATGGGGAACCACTCTGTACTGCCCTACCCCAAAATTGGACATTACATGGTGCCCATTTGGTTACTGGAGGGTTCTACACGTGATTATGTTTTTTTTACCATTATGGGCCATGATGTGCATTGTCATGGTCAAGTAGTGTTGTTGGTATTTCATGGTCAGTTTTAATAAGTTTCTTGAAATATGAGACATGTTTATGAGATGGCATTGGTTGATTTCTACTTTGCTTTCCATGCCAAAATGGCTGTATCTGATCAATGCCATTGCTTTATGTATTTTTGTGGTTTTTATGGGAGGCACCAAAATGTATTCAAATGGTTCTCCAGGATTGTATGCATGTGTTGGAAGTACATACCGGGAGGATCTACTGACACCTCTAACTGAGGCTGCATGACCTAAATCAGGGTTTCCCAACAAGGGTGTCTCCAGCTGTTGCAAAACTACAACTCCCAGCATGCATAGACAGCCGAAGGCTGTCCGGGCATGCTAGGCGTTGTAGTTTTTCAACAGCTGGAGGCACCCTGGTTGGGAAAACATGACCTAGATCAGTGGTCTCCAACCTGCGGACCTCCAGATGTTGCAAAACTCCAACTCCCAGCATGCCCGGACAGCCAACGGCTGTCCGGGCATGCTGGGAGTTGGAGTTTTGCAACATCTGGAGGTCCGCAGGTTGAAGACCACTGACCTAGAAGATACATTCCATTTAAAGGAGTACTCTAGTAAAGAGAAATTTTTTTTTTTTCATCAACTGGTACCAGAAAGTTAACCAGATTTGTAAATGACTTCTATTTAGAAATCTTAACTCTTCCAGTACTTGTCAGCTGCTGTATGCTCCAGAGGAAGTTGTGTAGTTCTTTCCAGTCTGACCTCAATGCTCTCTGCTGACACCTCTGTCCATGTCAGGAACTGTCCAGAGCAGGATAGGTTTGCTATGGGGATTTCCTCCTGCTCTGGACAGTTCCTGACACGGACAGAGGTGTCAGCAGAGAGCACTGTGGTCAGACAGAAAAGAACTATACAACTTCCTCTGTAGTATACAGCAGCTGATAAGTGCTGGAAGGATTAAGATTTTTATATAGAAGTAATTGTTTAACTTTGTGGCACCAGTCTTCCACCAGAGTAGCCAATTTTAAGCGTTTCTTCTTTTCAGCATTGGGGACTAGTGGGTAACATATCTGGAGAAATGCTAGGGGGGCAGAAGTTTTGACATATGCACCACCCTTCTGCTGGCCACATCAGCAGTATGGACATCATAGTCACATATTGGTTCTAATGGATTGGTCAGCTAGTCTTTTATTGTCTGAAATTAGGCCAGTAGATACACCCAGTGCCTGTCGTGATGACAAGCTTGGTATGAAATGTTACTGTGTTCATTATTTTACATGACCTCATTTCTTCTTTCTATGTTCCCCCCACCTGCAGGTACATGAAAATAGTGGAAGCTCTGCCCACATATGGTGTTCATTACTACAAAGTAAAGGTCAGTGACCGTTCCTCTACAAACACATCCATAAAATCATTATTTTCTTGTTCACAGACTTTATTACTAGACCAGAAGGGCCCCCGGATAAAGAGAAAAGAACAGGCCACCTTCTTCCAGAGTTTTGATCTTTTAAGATATTTGGCTGCTGTAAAAAAAAAAGCTGGACATTTTTATATTGCTTTCATTTCCTCTTCTTGCTGCAGCTTGGCATTGAGCTGCATGCCGAGGGCTACTTTAGATCCTGCTTTATGCTACACTTTTGCTTTTTTATCCCATTTTATGGATTTATTATGCCTAATCCAGGATACATTCCATAGGTTTTGATGATAACAACAACCAGGACAAAGGACATTTGAACCTAGATTCAGCAAAATTGTCCCTGGATAAAATTCCTTAAAGGGGTTATACAGGAAAAAACTTTTTTTTTTTTTTTTATATATCAACTGTCTCCAGAAAGTTAAACAGATTTGTAAATTACTTCTATTAAAAAATCTTAATCCTTTCAGTACTTATGAGCTTCTGAAGTTAAGGTTATTCTTTTCTGTCTAAGTGCTCTCTGATGACACCTGTCTCGGGAACTGCCCAGTTTAGAAGCAAATCCCCATAGCAAACCTCTTCTAAACTGGGCAGTTCCCGAGGCACGTGTCATCAGAGATCACATACAGAAAAGAACAGCCTTAACTTCAGAAGCTTATAAGTACTGAAAGGATTAAGATTTTTTAATAGAAGTAATTTACAAATCTGGAGCCAGTTGATATATAGTTGATATATAAAAAAAAAAGTTTTTTTCGTGGATAACCCCTTTAAGTTTGAGGGGGTTTTCAGTCATTTTATATAAGTTCCTGAGAAAGGTGTTCACTGCCTGTATGGCTGCAATGTTGGCTCATTTAGGGGTTGTCATCCTACCGTTTCTGCTATTCCAAAGTACCTGAAGGAGCAGAATTCTAGCATTGGGTCCTTTCTACTGCATAAAGGTCCTAGGGGGTAAAACATTGTCTAACAAGGACCTTTCTATCAGGATTATCTTTCATGCTAAGCGTAGGACAACCTTGTTTACTAGCAATGTTTGCAACCATAATTTATCAACGCAGCCTTAAAGGGGTACTCCGGTGGAAAAAAAAAAATGTCTAAATCAACTGGTGCCAGAAACTTAAACAGATTTGTAAATTACTTCTATTTAAAAATCTTAATCATTCCAGTACTTATCAGCTGCTGTATAATACAGAGGAAGTTCATTTATTTTTGAATTTCTTTTCTGTCTGTCCACTGTGCTCTCTGTCAGGAACTGTCCAGAGCAGAAGCAATTCCCCAGGGCAAACCTCTCCTGCTCTGGACAGTTCCTGACATGAACAGAGGTGTCAGCAGAGAGCACTGTGGTCAGACAGAAAAGAAATTCAAAAAGAAAAGAACTTCCTTTGGATCATACAGTGGCTGATAAGTACTGAAAGATCAAGATTTTTTGATAGAAGTATCTTACAAATCTCTTTAACGTTCTGGCACCAGAAACTTGTTTTTCACCAGAGTACCCCTTTAATGACTTGGTTCCACCCAGCCAAACCAATATGTTTACAATTTAGTGCACCATGTAGGTTGCCTGTAGGATTTGTCTTATTTATAGTTATATTTGTTAAAACTTTTTTCCATTTTTTTTCCAGGACAAGCAAGGAATTCCCTGGTGGCTGGGAATTAGCTATAAGGGAATTGGACAATACGATATTCAAGATAAAATAAAGCCTAGGAAGGTATGTTCCCTTATAATCTCATTTGAATAAGTACAACTTGTGTCTAAAGGTCCCCATACATTAGTAGAAACAGCCCTGCACCTGTCCACTGGCCAGTGCTTCTATATTGGACTATATATAGAATATATATATATATATATATAGAATATATATATATATATATATATATATATATATATATATATATATATATATAGTCTGCTGTGCATTGACACTTTCCTGTTCTGTATCACGTCTGCCAACTTTTATCACGTACAGTGCGGTAAATTTAGTCCAAGAAGTCCATAGAGCCATCACATTGCGTACATGGAATAAAGTTGTATCACTTATTAAAAGTTATGATGAATTGACCCACAGCACATATGCAATTACCTGTATTGAGTCACGTCTCTAGTATTTATGGCATTTCTGCACCGCTTGTGATTTTAGACAGAATCATATTTAACTGTTGAGTAATGCAGGTTGCAGGAAAAACGGGTATAATGCATGTGCGTGCAGTACATATTCCTGTAATCTAATCGTCTGGTATCAACCTGACTTTTCAGGGACTTTAATGTAATTACTGTACAGTGATCCCTCAACTTACAATGGCCTCAACATACAATAGTTTCAACATACAATGTTCTTTTCTGGACCATCGTAAGTTGAAACCAGACTCAACATACAATGTTACAGACAGTCCAGATCTGTGATACCTGTCAATGGCTGGAAGAACGACCAATCAAAATGGGCATTCGCTGGTAAAACCCCTGTATTACTGAAGTGTATGCACTGACTGGTGTCTGGTAGCGCCCCCTACAGTACAGGGAGGTATTACATGTTCTGTACCAGGGTTAGCTGCTCCTGGTGAGGGCGATTCCATTACTTTTTTAGGACACTGTGTACTGTACAGGACCCTGAAGAAGCTCCTGTCCTCTACATAGACCAGTGTTTCCCAGGCAGGGTGGCCCCAGCTGTTGCAAAACTACAACTCCCAGCATGCCCGGACAGCCTTTAGCTGTCCGGGCATGCTGGGAGTTGTAGTTTTGCAACAGCTGGAGGCTTGGGAGTTGTAGTTTTGCAACAGCTGGAGGCACCCTGGTTGGGAAACACTGGCATAGGGTGGGTTCACACTACGTTTTGTCCCATACGGGAGCGCATACGGCAGGGGGGAGCTAAAAGCTCGCGCTCCCGTATGTGACCGTATGCGCTCCCGTATGTCATTCATTTCAATGAGCCGACCGGAGTGAAACGTTCGGTCCGGTCGGCTCATTTTTGCGCCGTATGCACTTTTACAACCGGACCTAAAACCGTGGTTGACCACAGTTTTAGGTCCGGTTGTAAAAGCGCATACGGCGCAAAAATGAGCCGACCGGACCGAACGTTTCACTCCGGTCGGCTCATTGAAATGAATGACATACGGGAGCGCATACGGTCACATACGGGAGCGCGAGCTTTTAGCTCCCCCCTGCCGTATGCGCTCCCGTATGGGACAAAACGTAGTGTGAACCCACCCATAGACAGTGATTACAGCTCCCAGCAGATCTTTCTTCCTTTTATATGTAAGAATTTGCTCTATCTATATTAGTTATCTACTTATTTTTCTAACTTTTTCCTATTTTTGGATGACATTTTGGTGCCTTTAGAACCAATTACCAGGTTTCCATAGAGTTATGGTCTCAACATACAATGGTTTCAACATACAATGGTCATCCTAGAACCAATTAATATTGTAACTTGAGGGACCACTGTTTATGTAGAAACATCACCCTTCTTACCCATGGACTATGTGTGGTATTGCAGCTCAGTGTCATTTAGGCGGGCCTAAGGGTACTAACCAACACAGCACATGGACAAGATTGACAATGTTTATAGTGAAAAGAAGCCATCTTTTTCTAAGCCATTTTAATCAACGCTTTTCATATTGTGCAACTTATAGTGCTGCTTCTAGGGTGGATTAAATTGCCAAGTGTATTTACAAAGAGGGCTTATGGGTGGATAATTTAGGGACTACATGAGAGAAGGCCATAGCAGATTTTACCAAGCTGAACGTGATCTACCAACAGGATAATGTCTATGGGAAAAACTAAATTGTCACCAAAAAGCTAATACTTACCAGAGAATTCTCTCTCACCCTTCAAGACCTTCCACATCAAATGCTCATGATCATGGAAAAAACAACCGTAAAGCCTCAATTGTTCGTTTCATAATTATTTTGTATATGGCCACTTTAAATGGGCACTCTCATTAAAACAAAGGTTTGCTATTGCACTCCTTATGGGAAATAAAAAATCTTTCTAATAATCTTTGTTTGAAAAAATAAAGATTTTTATGTTTTATTTGTGTTTAAAAAAAGCTGCCACTAGATGACACCACATCTTTATTCTGTAGGTCCATATGGTTCGAAAAATACCTAATTTATATAGGTTATATTTAATTTTACTACTACATGCACCAAGATTTGTATGTTTAAAATTAAAAAATTTTTGCACCGTGATCTCAAATTATTATCGGTACCACTTTTTGATCGCTTTTTATAAATTTTTTAGGGTATACAAAGTGACCAAAAATATGCAATTTTGGACTATGGAACTTTTTTTTTTATGTGTACGCCATTGACATTTACACATGCGATGGTATCACATGTTTATTTTTGTTTATATCAACTGGCTCCGGAAAGTTAAACAGATTTGTAAATGACTTCTATTAAAAAAAAAAATTAATCCTTTCAGTACTTATGAGCTGCTGAAGTTGAGTGGTTCTTTTCTGTCTAAGTGCTCTCTGATGACACGTGTCTCAGTAACCGCCCAGTTTAGAAGCAAATCCCCATAGCAAACCTCTACTACTCTGTGCAGTTCCCGAGACAAGCAGAGATGTCAGCAGAGAGCACTGTTGCCAGACAGAAAACAACAGCTCGACTTCAGCAGCTGATAATTATTGAAAGGATTAAGATTTTTTTAATAGAAGTAATTTACAAATCTTTTTAACTTTCTGGAGCCAGTTCATATATAAAAAAAAAAAGTTTTTCCTGGAATACCCCTGTAAATCACATGTATTAACTTTTTTTTTTTTTACTTTTTTACACTTTCTTTTAGTCCCCGTAGGGGACTATAGCATGAAATCCTTAGATTGCATACACTGAACAATGCTATGCCATAGCATAGCATTGATCTGTGTTATCTGTGCTCGATTTGCTCCAGCCTGCAGAGCCTTTTTGGAGCATCGAGGGACAGATCGGACAACGAAGAGGCAAGTAAGGGCCCTCCCGCCGTCCTCTCAGCTGTTTGGGATGCAGGGATTTCACCGCGGGGTCCCAAACAGCCCGCTCAGCTAACCGGCATGTGCTTTCTCTCTCTAGGCATCTAAAGGGTTAATACCGGACATCAGTCCGATTGGCGATGTCTGGTATTGGCTGCGGGTCCTGGTTGCTGACAGCAACCGGGACCCACCGGGTATGAAGCACACTCAGCTCCTGAGCGCACTTCACATAACGGGACCCGGCAATGGACGTAAATATACGTCCATTGCCGTTAAGGGGTTAAGAATAATCAGATCATAAGTGTACCCCTTTTGGGATCCCTAGCAATCAGCTATAATATGTGGGTAAATGCTCTTTGCAACCACTCTCCCCTATTGAAATGGGGTCAGGTGTACAGAAGGTGGGTTAGGTTCTTGACTTTTGACTCTGTATATGATCAGTATACAGTAGATATGTATGTGTAGCTGTCTACTCCACTGTGCATGTTTTGTACCTTTTATAGCAATATTTGAAGAATGTGGGATGGTATACTAGACCTTCCATTCAGCCCTGAAACTCATTCAGTGCATCTGATTTCCTCCACCTCTTCTATAAATACTCTCTGCTCCACTCCCCGGCTCTTCTGCAGGATTTATTTGGGTGGAGGCAACACGAGAGAAAAAAAATGTCAATGGGGAAACCGGCCACATCATTTGATTCATGACTTTCTCACGGTCCCGTCCAGACTAATATGACTTCTTAAACAACTAGGTTCCTAATTGCCGAAAATTTTTTAATTGAATGACGCAGCTCTGGTTTTCATTGGCATTAAAAGAGACAGAAGTGGCCTGATTCCCATTCTTTGCATTGCCGTATGTGTTTCTGCATTCAAATGTATTACTGTATTTAAAACCTGAATTTATCATTGGTTTCAGTTGTTGCGTAGGGTATTGTCTTCTGTTATAAAACCTTTTTTATATACTATAAACTTGCTGTACACATAAACGATCAATCATAAAAATAAAACCACCTGCCCAATATTATGAATACTCTATGAGGGAGATTTATCAAAACCTGTGCAGAAAAAGAGTGGCGCAGTTGTCCATAGCAAACAATTAGACTGCTTCTTTCATTTTTCACAAGACTCTTTAAAAATGAAAGAAGCAATCTGATTGGTTGCTATGGGCAACTGCACCACTCTTTCTCTGCACATGTTTTGATAAATCATGTGGCTATCCAATTCCATGAGCAGCAAGCTGCACAGCCCTGTGTGTTCTGATATCTTTCTATTGTGGTGAGGGTGTGAGGTGGGCAGATGTTATTACCCTAGGGGCAGATGGTATTAACCCCTTGTATTTGAGACGCCAGGGCGTGGTTAACCTCTGCACCACCCGAGGTATGGCCGCTGGATCCTGGGCTAGGTGTAGGGCAAATAATGACTCTGATGCAAGGTTACGGAACAATGGCAGCTTTACTGAGGCAGACAGGTGTTATAGTCTTTACAGCTCAGTTAGGCCCAAAGAGATGACCAGTGACTTTAGGACACTTGCGGGCTCGTTGGAACTTGTAGTGAACTTGGATAGAATGCTGCAGACCCAAGCTGAATTTAGACAGATTTGACAGACTTGACTAGGACTGACTAGACTTCACCCCTTGTGTAGCTTACAAGGCTTTGACGTTCACCTGTGGGGCACTTGGTCGGTAGAAGCGTGGCTGCGTGACTAGGCCTTGGGTCTCCTCAGGACACCGGACACTCTCAGGTCTTGACTGTACCTCAGCATGCTCTAAACTGAAACTAACTAGCTCCTCCCAGGGTTTATAAGGGAGCAATTTGGAGGACTCCCATAGGTCACCACACAAGTCACCTGGTCACTGACACCTTCCCTGGTTACACAGGACTTGGTTACAACATTTAAAGGCATATAACATTATAAAGACAATGCAATCAATGACATAGGGTATAATTAACCATTTGAGCTATATACAATAAGGGGGGACTCAGGGGACATTGCAATAGAGTCCGCTACACAGCACAGAAAGAGTACAGGGGTGCAACTCCTGTACTGGGCCACCACACTATCATATCCAGCAGTAACATTTTGAGTCATTTGTGCTACAATAACTATTTTGAGGAGTCAGACCTGAAAGGCAATCTTTAGCTCTCCACATGGTTCATTGAGCTTTGGGTACCCATGACCCGGGTGCCGGTCCACTGATTTTTGGAACACTCTTAGATGGCACTTAACACTGCATACCTAAAGCACTCCATAAGACCTGCCATTTTGAAGATGCTCTAACCCAGTCATCTAGCCATCCCAATTTGGCCCTTGCAAAGTTGCTTCCAGAACCGACTGTTCATTTGCTGCCTAGTATTTCTCATCCATTGGCAGGTGCTTTTGTGACAAAATAATAATCATATGTTTATAGGCAATACAGAATGCTATTATCATTTAGTAGTGTTTAAATAGGAAACCATTGAGCCAATGCCATCTGCTGATATGTTCTGAGGTTTGGCCCACACACATTTGCTGAATGATGGTATTTTTTTTTACAGATGTGTTCTCCGCCACAGTATTCTAGGTAGAAAGTCATTGGGATTCTGAAACAAAACATAGTACTCATACTATCCTGTATGGATCATAGCTCTACAGTCAATGACAAAGGGTCCCTATTATAGTCAGTTTGTTCCAATCGCTAGCAACTGAGCATGTGCTATAGTTCTAGGCTTCAGTTCAATAGTAGCCAGGATAAATGGTGGTCTGACCTTTTCTAATCACAGTGAAGGTCCCAAAGTTTCCATTCATGATCAGCGAGTTGTCCACTCCATTCTCTATAGAAAGGGGATCTCAGAAAAAGCCAAAGTGAACATACTGCAGTTTCTGACACTTATTTCTATAGAGAGTGAGTAAACTAGTGTGCCCAACTATCTGGCCAGAACGGTTGTAGATGCCGGATGTCCAACCCATCCCCCACCTATCCTTTTTTATGACCTGTTTGATTGACATAGGAATGACCACCCTCCCAATGTGACACTGTGATCAGTTTATCCTGGAAGACATCACATGTCACTTAGAGCAAATCCTGTTTAGCACTGATGAGAATTCTCTCTTTAATATGTAAATTGAATTCACCTAATCTCTCCCCATCACCCCCTGTGTTTTGAGGCTGTTTGGAGGGGCGACCAAGCATCCATTCCGGGCTAAGTAGGGTAACAGTGTGAGGAACAGCTGGAAGTCTTGGCCCCTGTATTGGTCTCTCCTTCCAGCTGTGAAGATGACAAGACTGTGATTTTGAACCTTGTGAGGATTATCTGTATCTTTAATTCTTGGGAGACCTCAGTAGTCAGTCTTATCAATTGTAGTAACACATCCATTCGGCGTGAGTCATTGGCATACAATAGGAAGCCTGAATAGTGCACGCAAAGGTGTTCACTAAGCCTAAAGTCAACAGCGTATAATAGTGCAGGAACATTATATGGAGATGTTGATATCAGGCACACAGAAATAGGTAAATGACCTGGAAGAACTGAAGACATGTGAAATATAGCAGTGACCATGGTGGCAGATATTGTTCTGGAGTCCCCATCAGTCATCTTGTAGAAGAATACTTTCCCTAAACGTTCCCTAAATGTAATGGCTGATAGCAGGAAACAATCAACAATACCGTATTACTGTCACTTTAATTTTGTAAATGGGTGTCTATTACCTTAGGTGGACTTGTACAGAAAGATTTAACCTTCAAATGCACTTTATTAACCTCATCATGGCTGTATCAATGCCAGACAACCCAGATCACCCTTTCTGCCCCCGTCCTGTCAGATATGAACAATACCTTTGCCCTTGCAATACCTCTGTCCTACTCCACATCTAGACCGTACACTGTAAAAGCTGATAATGTAGTCAGCCTTGTGTGACACTCCTCACTTACCATCTCATGTGGGTGGCTTGAGGTGTGAACAGGTTGTGTAAGTGAGACTGGACCAGAAAGGAATTATATAAATTGACACCTTATTTGTCAGAATGGTAGACAGCAAAGAAAATATAAAGTTCATTTGAATGGAATAGTCATGGACTGCAATGGGTTGAATGGTTGGACATTTGGGCTTGGCAATTGGAGGAACAATGGAGAAAAATGACAGGGATCTCATTCTTAATAATGTACTGGGACCCCTGAATGCATTGATACTTTGGGCCCCCATTTACTTTGCACACACAGACTGTTTGCCTTTAGGACTCCAAGAAAGCTGAACTGGAGTTGCAGTGGTGGCCATATTGGTTTTTACCCAGCTTACTGTTTCTGGAGTGAGACATAGATCCAGATAGGAAGACAGCACCTGTCCCAGCTCCTATGTTCGTGACCATCTGGGTAACCAGTCCAGAATCACAACATCCGTACAGTATAGGTCACAGCAAAAAGTAAGCGGACTCCCATATGCAAAAAAAGGTTGTGGTCTTTATTTAGGTCATCAGCAGTGCCACGTTTCGACTACAATCTAGCCTTTGTCAAGCATTGTCAAGCATGCTTGACAAAGGCTAGATTTTAGCCGAAACGTTGCACTTCTGATGACCTAAATAAAGACCACAACCTTTTTTTGCATATGGGAGTCCACTTACTTTTTGCTGTGACCTATACCGTACGGATGGAGTGAGACATATGTATATCAGCAATTCACGTCACTCACTGACCCATAATAACTTTGTCATTGTTCGGTAATTTTTTTATATACTGACTATTTCTGCTCTGAATATAGAAAGCTATGAGGCAAAACACTATTAAATGTGATATGTCATGCCCTTTTATAGGTGTAAACATTTAAAGGCAAAATATGATCTGTTTACAAGTAAGGTTTATTTCCCATTAACATAATCATAAAACAGGAGCGCAAGATTTACTGTGCAAGCTAAAGATTTGCACATTCTAGCGGGAACAAATAAACATGTATGTGCTTTTTACTGATGCAAAGGCCGGGGGAAAGAAGGATCGGGCATGTTGGAGTTTATCATATCCAATCCTTTTTACCACCATGTGGCATATGCCTTTGCCTAAGGAATCTGACAGAGACTTACCCAGAATGGTGGTGACCATGCAATGCATGGACAGGTCAGGTTCTCTTGGATGAAGAGGGCCTGTTGGAGATTGCATTATTATTAAATTATTAGGGGTGCTCTGACCTCTGTACAGATATGCCATCCCGTTCCCGACATATGAGGGTTTATAGTCTTACAATTTAGAGAATCAGTTAGATGGGCATGAACTGTGGGTGGGATTATACAGTCAGGGGGTGTGTATTAGGCATGCATGTCCCTCAATGTAAAACGTACACATACCCTGACTATAATCCCACCCATCATCTGATATTCACTCCCATTATTAATATTCAGTTCACACCCATCTGACTGATTCCCTTATTTGTCAGACAAACTAAGAACCCTCATATCTCAGGAATGGGAGGGTGTATCGAAAACTGTATAAGGTGTGTGATCAGGGTATCCCATGCTACTTAGTTAAAGGGGTTATCCAGGAAAAAACTTTTTTTATATATCAACTGGCTCCCCTTGTGTGAGCGTCCAAGCCTGGTCCAATCATCCTTTGCGCCAGACGCATGCGTCATGTATATTTTGAGAGTCATGTTCGGCGCGTAGTGCGCATGTCTGGTCATTTTGTGATTCGCGTTATCAGCACTTACGCTTACAGCATAGTGCTAACGTCGGCTGCGTCAGTAGCGTAGCCCTGCGCATGCGCAGTAGTCCTTACAGATAAGGGCTTACGTTAGTAGCGTAGCCCTGAACTGTAAGGACAACTGGGAATGCGCAGGGCTTTGCTAGAAACGTAAGCCCTGAACTGGAAGGAGAACTGCGCATGCGCATGGCTACGCTACTAACGTATGCTACGTTGGCACTACGCTGGCAGCGTAGGGATGCGCAGGCGCACATTTCTCTACCGAACGATGGAACATAATGGGCGTGGAAAGAAGAAACAAGGGGCGGAAGCTAGGACGCCTATGGGTGGAAATAAAAAAAAAGGGGCATGCACATAGTCGTCAACAACAAAAAAAGATCGGCGGAATAACAAGGAAAAATAGGTGGCACCTAAGCGCATAATCAGGCCGCAAAGTATTAGGGGAATGGTAGTTTTCACGGACCGAACAACAGGAAATAAGCAACAACGTGAGCCAGACAGAACACCAACTCAGGGAACGACAACGCTAATGGATAAGGTGCATACAGTACAGGGGTGTTATGTGAAGTCATCAAGTAAGAGGTAAAAAGTTGGTGAAATAAGCACTAGGCAGCGGAGTACCCCTTTAAACAGAGTTGTAAATTACTTCTATTAAAAATCTTAATCCTTTCAGTACTTATGAGCTTCTGAAGTTAAGGTTGTTCTTTTCTGTCTAAGTGCTCTCTGATGACACATGTCTTGGGAACGGCCCAGTTTCGAAGCAAATCCCCATAGCAAACCTCTTCTAAACTGGGTGGTTCCCGAGACACGTGTCATCAGAGAACACTTAGACAGAAAAGAACAACCTTAACTTCAGAAGTTCATAAGTACTGAAAGGATTAAGATTTTTTAATAAAAGTCATTTACAAATCTGTTTAACTTTCTGGAGCCAGTTGATATATATATATATATATATATATATATATAAAAAAAAAAGTTTTTTCCTGGATAACCCCTTTAAACTAAAATCACATTTTTGGTGTTGGTCACAGGTCCTCTTTGATGGACCTCCACTCTGGCTAATGTCTTGAGTGATATATACTCTTCTATGCTTCTATGACTTCTTTATGCTCCATTAGGGCATATCAAAAGGGTTGTCTTCTTTAGCCCCTATAGATTGCAGCTCATAAAGCAGCACATCCCTACCTTAAAAGAACTGTTCATCCTGGGCCACCTGGTGAATAGAATAAAGAGTGGTGTACTGCCAGTCTATTAGGATGAGGGAGTAGGAAACAGGGTAATTCTAAATAACTCTTAAATGCAAGTTTATATGCCATTTAGCATCATATTCCTTATGGCTACTGAAATTGCTTCTGTCATCTGTAAAGCAGATACAAAGTACAGAGGTGAACAATTTTTAGGGGGTATGCTGCTCCAAGGATTTACAATGGGAACAATTATAATATTTATTATTATTATGTTATTCAGTAGAGAATTGAATGGCTTTTTAAATATGGATCCAAAACAAAAGATTCTCAATTCTTCTACCCATGAATATACAGGGTGAGGCCTTTTGAAGAGACCTGTTAATGGAGGAGGATTGTCCTTCCCAGCAGGGTGATGTGATTCTAAGTAGGTTTCTTCATCTAATGTGTGCTTTTCTCACAGATAGTCACATTGATCAGACCTGTGATACAATACACAGCAAATGGCCAGAACCCAGATAGGCAAGGAAATGAGATGTGCAGCCTCCACTTCTGGAACAGATGCAAACCTATGTTTGGTGGTTTCTATTCGCAATGACATTAGATCTGATTATGGTTACATCACTAGAAAACATTGCCACCTTTAATTCAATAAATTGCCAAAAATAGAGGTTCTATCTTTTGCTTAGAAAACAATGTAACCATTAATATGGCCGCCTTAACAGATCACATTTGCGCTATTACGCCGAGTGCTGAAAGGCAAATCCTAATACTAGAGCAGGAGATGTCTTATTGCATCTGTGATAGCCTGGGGGATGTAGGGTATGGGGAGTGTAGCTGTGCAGTAATTAAAGGGTGCTTGTTAACCCTTGCTATTCGTGATGCCAGGGGGGGGGGCTCCTCAATAAAGCTTGTCCTACCGCCACCCTTCCCAAGAATGATAGGGAGGTAGATAATAATAGATTGTATACAACCGGAGAGTTTTCTGAAACAGTATTAACTTTTACTGAAGGTTTTCTGCAAGCTTCAATAACACAGCAGTCTCTAAGCATAACAACGGCTTTCCTTGGAGATTGACAAAGGTTGGGACTTTAGCATTTAGAGTCTTTTAGTACTATGCGCTGTTCCACTGGATTTAGGGGTTTAGTTTCGGTCCAGTAGTCATGCTAGCATTAGCGGGGATTTAGATGTGAACTCACGGTTTTGGTTCAGCTGAGGCCGGCAGGTTTTTGAGGCCTAGCGTGTGTTTGAAAGTTGTGTAGCACCGTCCTGTTAGTCCGGCATCCACGAGAGTAGCAACCCAAGAGAGCGATAATTGGACGCAGCTCCCTTATATGGGCAGGGGCTGGACTAACGCTAATTGGTCCGTACTGATGTCAATCACCATTACAGAGATTTGTGGGTAACACGTTACCCAAGGACCTACAAAGGTCCTCCAACATACCATAGAGGTTACTAGCATGGTCACATGACCGAAGGTCCTGCGACGCTGAACAAGGTAAGTACTATACATCACTATAGAATATATATAATTATTAAATATATACATTTATTATTATTAAAGATAGACTTGAGGAGAGGCGACTAGGGGTTGTCCCACCTGAGGAACCCTACCTGAACGTAGTTACTCTGACTTTGGGGACCTCTACACTAGGTACGGTATGCAATACGGTATCGGGACACCACGCATCACTTGACAGATTTGCTGTTCAGGATTGTAGAAAAAGCTGGGTGACACACAGGGAAGAAATTTACTTAGCTTTTTTAATCATAATACAGTATAAAGCCTTTTGATATGTTCAAGTGCCTACCATGAGTTTGCAAGCAAACTATCAAGAGGTATTGCTAATAATAATCCTATAGGTAAAGCTATGTCTGCTATTCCAGCTATGCGTATCTTCAGGCCTTTATGTCAGTCACCATGTCCATGCAATATATAGTGTTGCCAGAATTTGCTATTAAATGAATTGAAAACGTTTTTACAGGAGGTACAGATATACTAAAGGATAAATACCTGGAATATTATATTAAATGCCCGCTTTATTGTCCGTCCAATGTTTTGTTTAGGAATTAATGTGGATTGATGTGATTTGGATAAAATCTATATGACAACAATGCTGAGCATGGCAGGAATTGTTGTCATGAGAGCATTGAGAGAATACACTTCAAGTTATAGGTCAATATACTGTTGTTGTATCCTTATATCAGGGGTGTCAAACTCAAATTCATCGGGGGCCGCATCAGCAGTTTGGTCACCCTCAAAGGGCCGGTTGTATCTGTAGGACCCCTCCCCCCCCCCCCCCACACATACCGTATATGCCGGCGTATAACACGACTGGGTGTATAAGACGACCCCTAACTTTTACAGTTAAAATGTAGAGTTTGGAATATACTCGCCATATAAGACTACCCCTCCTACCGTAATGTACAGTACCTTGTAGTTTCCCCCACATTAGGTAGGCAGCATGTTCCCCCACATTAGTAGGCAGCATGTTCCTCCACATTAGATTGGCAGTAGAGTTCCCCCCACATTAGGTTAGCAGTATAGTTCCCCCCACATTAGGTTGGCAGTATAGTTCCCCCCACATTAGATTGGCAGTATAGTTCCCCCCACATTAGGTAGGCAGTATAGTTCCCCCCACATTAGGTAGGCAGCATGTTCCCCCACATTAGTAGGCTGCATGTTTCCCCACATTAGGTTGGCAGTATAGTTCCCCCCACATTAGGTAGGCAGTATAGTTCCCCCCACATTAGGTAGGCAGCATGTTCCCCCACATTAGTAGGCTGCATGTTCCCCCACATTAGGTTGGCAGTATAGTTCCCCCCACATTAGGTAGGCAGCATGTTCCCCCACATTAGTTGGCAGCATGTTCCCCCACATTAGGTTGGCAGTATAGTTCCCCCCACATTAGGTTGGCAGTATAGTTCCCCCCCACATTAGGTTGGCAGTATAGTTCCCCTCACATTAGGTTGGCAGTATAGTTCCCCCCACATTAGGTTGGCAGTATAGTTCCCCCCACATTAGGTTGGCAGTATAGTTCCCCCAACATTAGGTTGGCAGTATAGTTTCCCCCCACATTAAGTAGGCAGTATAGTTCCCACTACATTAGGTAGGCAGCATGTTCCCCCACATTAGTAGGCAGCATGTTCCCCCACATTAGGTTGGCAGTATAGTTCCCCCCACATTAGGTAGGCAGTATAGTTCCCCCCACATTAGGTAGGCAGCATGTTCCCCCACATTAGTAGGCAGCATGTTCCCCCACATTAGATTGGCAGTATAGTTTCCCCATTAGGTAGGCAGTATAGTTCCCCCCACATCAGGTAGGCAGCATGTTCCCCCACATTAGTTGGCAGCATGTTCCCCCACAATAGTTGGCAGTATAGTTCCCCCCACATTAGGTTGGCAGCATGTTCCCCCACATTAGTTGGCAGCATGTTCCCCCACATTAGTTGGCAGTATAGTTCCGCCCACATTAGGTTGGCAGCACCCCCCCCCCCTCCCTCCCTCCCCACAGACATCCAGCCTCCAGTCATATACAGTGTATGGCTGGAGGCTGTATGTCTGTGTGCTGCCCCCACTGTGATCCGGTCACCGCTTTGGGGTCACAATCTACTGCTATGGCCTATGGACCATAGCAGTAGGTGCCAGGACCGGTCGAGCGGGGACCGGAACACTGAAGAGAAGAAGATAACGCGCCGTCGGTCACTTGCCAGGCCCCGACCAGAGAGCATCCTCCTGCGATGATCCTGCTGTCCTCCCGCGTCTCTATGGTTGTACGCACGGGACATCACTGACGTCCCGTGCGTACAACCATAGAGGCGGAGGACCAGGAGGACCGAAGGAGGATCGCTAGAGGGCAGACGTTGGTGAAGGCTGGCGGCCGGTGGCGGCTACGCGGGCCACATGACGAGGTCTGGCGGGCCAGATTCGGCCCGCGGGCCTTGTGTTTGACACCCGTGCCTTATATTAAAGGGGTATTCCAGGAAAAAAAACTTTTTTTCTTTATATCAACTGGCTCGAGAAAGTTAAACAGATTTGTAAACTACTTCTATTAAAAAATCTTAGTACTTCCAATAATTATCAGCTGCTGAAGTTGAGTTGTTGTTTTCTGTCTGGCAACAGTGCTCTCTGCTGACATCTCTGCTTGTCTCGGGAACTGCACAGAGTAGGTTTGCTATGGGGATTTGCTTCCACTCTGGACAGTTCCTGAGACAGGTGTCATCCGAGAGCACTTAGACAGAAAAGAGCAACTCAACTTCAGCAGCTCATAAGCACTGTAAGGATTAAGATTTTTTTTTTTAATAGAAGAAATTTACAAATCGTTTTAACTTTCTGGAGCCAGTTGATAAATAACTAAAAGTTTTTTCCTGGGTTACCCCTTTAAATTCACTCTGTACGGTCTAAACCATGGAGGGGAAAGAACAATAGCATTTTGTACTGACTTCTTCAGGTCTAGTTGGTGGCTGAGGGCTCTGCCATTGGCGTGGGTCACTCATCCACATCAGTGTGGGTTTCAGATTATTGCATTGAATGAGGTGGGAAGCCATATTTATTCCAACTCACCACTACACAGCCAGTTCTCCTCAATCTGGGAATCGCAGTTGTGCTGCAGAGGAACAAATGACATATTTACGACCCCTATGGAAACTCTTCACACCCAGGACTGTGGAGAACAGGTGACTCGATGTAGTGGCTGCCATTGTCACGTTTGTTGGATACTTAGTTCCATCTGTCTGCACGTTGGCATCAGCTACCTACAGTTTCTATAACCAATCTCAGATCTTTTGTGAGTATAGAGCAGTATAGTAGACACGTGTAAAAAGAGGAGGTTCCTATAATAAGGTTGTATTATGGAATTGTTACTTACATATGAGACATATATGAGGTATAACTTTAAGCTCTTTTGCCCCAATGATGAATCTGAGGGTCCCCACCTACCAAGTGCCTTTATAATGCACTGTCCTCTTATGTGACAGAGGGGGCAAAGGAAACCTGTCACTTTGAGCATATTGGGGGTCATTGGGTTTTGCACCCAAATTGTGTCACACCAAAAAATCTGATTACCGTAACTGCTTTTTGAATCAGAAAACCTGAAAAGAGGCATGGCGGCTGGGGTAAGGGGGCATGTCCCCAACAGTTTTGAAAAATCCCAGCAATTCACTTATGTTTCTGCATAAAATGTGGTGGATTTGAGCTCTGGAAAACCCGACAGCCTGCGCTTAGGAGTCCAGTGGGTGGTTCTAATCAGGAATTTACAGCCTTCCATTTATGAGTGTATATACAGAGATACTATAGTAATAGTATAGTAATAGTAATAATAGAATATTATAGATACTGTACTATAGTAATAGTCAGCAATCAAGCAGAGACATGCCAAAAGTGTTGGCGGGGTCAGGGTCAAAGTGTTCAGACCCCCACCGATCTTTAGATATACCTTGGCGAAGCTTGTGGTTAAGTGCTTCTTCCCCCAACTTCCTGTGATCACTATCTCGCTACACAAGATCTTGTACTTAAAATACTGGATATATTGGAAGGATGACTATAAAGTGTTAAACATGTGGGTGTTAAGTGTGTCTTTTATACCACTCTTTAACACAGTGTTTTCCAAACAGTGTGTCTCCAGCTGTTGCAAAACTACAACTCTGAGCATGCCTGGACAGAGTTGTAGTATTGCAACAGCAGGAGAGACTATGTTTGGAATACACTGCATTATAGAAAGCTTCCCTAAAGTGGTGGCATGCTGTACACTGCTTCTGACTGTCCACTGAATTGCCCTAGTAGGTGGCAATATGTAAAGGTATCGCCCCCTATCTTTCTGCTCGCAGCCAATCAGCATCTAAGTTACCAAAACCTTTGAGATGGGCAGTAATACCCTCAGACCGCACCAGTGAGTAGGTGGGAACAATATGCAATCTGCCCCCCATTAATATTTTATTACTCCTGTTATGAACCACTTACTAGTTAAACTCTTCACTGACATCTTCTAATTTATAATATTTAAAGGGGTATTCCAGGAAAAAAAACTTTTTTTCTTATATCAACTGGCTCCAGAATGTTAGGGTGGGTTCACACTACGTTTTGTCCCATACGGGAGCGCATACGGCAGGAGGGAGCTAAAAGCTCGCGCTCCCGTATGTAACCGTATGCGCTCCCGTATGCCATTCACTTCAATGAGCCGACCGGAGTGAAACGTTCGGTCCGGTCGGCTCATTTTTGCGCCGTATGCGCTTTTACAACCGGACCTAAAACCGTGGTTGACCGTATGCGCTCCCGTATGGGACAAAACGTAGTGTGGACCCAGCCTTACACAGATTTGTAAATTACTTCTATTAAAAAATCTTAATCCTTTCAATAATTATCAGCTGCTGAAGTTGAGTTGTTGTTTTCTCTCTGTGCTCTCTGCTGACATCTCTGCTTGTCTCGGGAACTGCACAGAGTAGAAGAGGTTTGCTATGGGGATTTACTTCTAAACTGGGCGGTTCCCGAGACAGGTGTCATCAGAGAGCACTTAGATAGAAAAGAACAACTCCACTTCAGCAGATTTTGTTAATAGAAGTAATTTACAAATCTGTTTAACCTTCTGGAGTATATATATATTATTATTTTATTATTATTACTATATATATATATATATATATATATATATATATATATATATATTACTTTTTTATTATTATTACTATATATATATATATATATATATATATATATATATATATATATATATATATTCTGCTAGAATGTAAATTATTACTGTGTCATATCTGCTTAAAACAAATTTCCAATAATAGTATTAGCTGTGTCCTGGCATATGAGGGTTGGAGATGTCATACTCGTTGTTTCTCATATCTGGCTGGCACACAATAAGTACACTGACCACATTGTCTGTCTTTTTACACATTCAGACACACAGCTTGAATTTCCGCCCGGATAACAGCTGTATTTTGCAATAGTGCACTTGTCGTCCTTGGCTGAGTAATCTGCTGTGGTGGGATATGTAACCATATCCACATTGTACACACGCTCCGGATTATCAGTCCTTCAGGGAGGTGACTAATAAGAACATTGTGCCAAGAATCCTGTTTGTGCTAGCATATGCCAGTGCATCATTTTATCAGTATTGGAGGTCAATTCCCTGTTATTTTATGTTCTTACATCTTATTGTGTAAGAAATTATGTGAGATTCTTTTAACGTCATCCATGGGTAACCATGTTCTTCTGCTTCCTATTCCCATCTGCCCTCATAAGGAAATGTATTACCTAGTTATTTTTCCCCTAGTCTGTTTCTATTTTTTTTATTGCAATTTTTTTTATTAGGGCTGCCATCTTTCCTGAGCTGTTAAAAGCCTTTAGAGAAATGCTCTGCAGCAAGCCTTATGGACCATAGACAACAATAGGCAGGACCTGTCCCATTCAGATGATTTGAAGACATTACTGGGCATTCTCTGTGACCTTTTCAGAGGTCCTTCAACAGGAAGGGGGATGCTGATCTATGCAGTAAGTGGTGGTGAATCCAGAGTTATCTATACATGGGTATCACCTATTACTGTAATCCTGTCTAAGAAGAAAGGCATTAATGGGAAATGATCAGGAAGCCTCAGTTTTGTTTTAGGCCTAGTGACCAGAAAGGAAACTGCATTTATAGTATCATTATAAAATATAAATAGGAAAATTAGAAACACATCACAAAAAATTTGAAACACATCACAGAAATTAGGGACATGGTGGGACATGTATCCAGAAGTGCTGGAGCAGCAGTGTGCGCCGAACAAAACTCTGCACAATAGTAAAATCATAAATCTTTATAAAGGACACAGAGGGGGAGATTCTCAAAGAATTTTGCGCCAAAAAAAAAAAAAAATAATATTTTGACGCAAAAAGTATTGACCATATTTTCAAAGAGTTTGTTAACTTAATAAATGCAGATCACAGCGGGTCTCTGGAGAATGACCCGGTGCGATCTGCCCCTCAGCCCCTGCACTATAACTCCCATCATGGGCAGAGTCTGTCCGTGATGGGAGTAGTAGTCCTAACTGTTCCAAAATAGTCCCACATCCGGAGGGGATGTGCAAGTGCCATCTCTCAGCGCTGCGGTACAGACTCTGTCCCATCATAGGAGTAGTTGTAGTTTAGCAGTGTTGAGGGACGGCTCCTGCATCCCCCGGCTGTCTCGGAAGAACACTTTCCTACGTGTCCTTTTTGATGGTGTATTTTTGCGTTAAAAAAAAAATTATTTGTGCAAAAAAATGCGTCTAAACAAAAAAAAAATGCACATGATAAATTAGTATCCACTTTAGAATTCATTCCACAATACACAAAAAAATAGAGCACTTGCTTTTTGCTCTATCAAAAAAGACGCACAAAAAAGATGCAGTGAAAGTCACTGCGCAAATTTGTGCCCACAAAATACACAAGAAAAAGGGGTAAACTCAATGATAACTCTCCCCCATGGGGCCAACTAGCTGGGGTACTGGGGCAGATGTAGGAGATCATTTATCCACACATTTTCTGTTTGTCTTGATTGATCTATGAGATTTCTTTATCAGATATGGAGGTTTTGTGCTGACACATCACATGCTGTAGATCATTTCTACAGTACATCTATTCCCCAAAGCAGTGTGACTGCTCATACACATCATTTTAGGATTAGATTGGTAGCTTTAAGAAATGCAAGATGTTTCCTTTCGCGTCATAAATGAGAAAACTAAAAACAAAATAGGGAAGTTCGGAGAGTTTCTTCTTATTTATTGTTTGTTAGAACTGTGATTTCATTGGTATTTATGTCATGTCGTGCCTGTGTGCAGTGTGCAATTCATGTCAACCTGTTTTTGGTGTAAAGGTCACATTCAGACTATAATAGGGTGAAATAAAAATCATGATGCGGGAGTCATGTACATTGGGCAACTTTAATAGTAATACATATATATATAACATTTTCACTGTTACATTTAGACGATGGAACTTTCTGATAACAGAAGTGGTCATGGTGAACTTACTACAAGAGTTCAGAAGGGGATGTCACCTCTTACTGGGAGCATGATAATATTAAAGGGGTACACCGGTGCTTACACATCTTATCCCCTATCCAAAGGATACCTATCACGCCCCCTTCCTTAGGCTTGCATTGAGGGGCGGAGCATGATGTCACACGGGGGGCGGGGGCTTGACGTCACACGCCGCCGGCTCTGCGGTCGAGCGTAATCAGACCCGGAGCGAACACGCTCCGTGCACTGATTACAAACGGGGTGCCGTGTGCATGATCGCGGGCGTCCCCAGCTGCAGGACCCCCGCGATCAGGCATCTTATCCCCTATCCTTTGGATAGGGGATAAGATGTGTAAGCACCGGAGTACCCCTTTAAAGGTTATAGTTATTACACAAGGGTTAGTGATCCTGGGATTTGGAGTCAGGGAGAAATTTTTTTTTACCTAAAAATCTAATATATATATATTTTTTTTACCTTATAGGAATCCTATGTGTCAGTGTTTTCCAAACAGTATATACTCGGGTGTTGCAAAACTACAACTCCCAGCAAGCCTGGACAGCTTTTAGCTGTCCTGGCATGCTGGGAGTGGTAGTTTTGCCACAGTCGGAGACATACTGTTTGGAAAACACTGCTATATGTGATTTAAAGGGATTGTCCAGATAATTATTTTTATCTTCAAATGTGGTCACTAGAGATGAGCGAATTTACAGTAAATTCGATTCGTCACAAACTTCTCGGCTCGGCAGTTGATGTCTTATCCTGCATAAATGAGTTCAGCTTTCAGGTGCTCCCGTGGGCTGGAAAAGGTGGATACAGTCCTAGGAGACCACCGTAGCACCTGAAAGCTGAACTCATTTATGCAGGATAAGTCATCAACTGCCGAGCCGAGAAGTTCGTGACGAATCGAATTTACTGTAAATTCGCTCATCTCTAGTGGTCACAGAGGGTTGCAGGTGAGTACCTTTTTTTATCCTTTTCTGAGCACTTTTTAAAGATTAAAAAAAAATTTCGTAGCCAGCTCCTTTAACACTGCAGCTCAATAGGCTAAACTGGATTAATTATGTTATTGAGACCATATTTGACATAAAGCCTGTAACTCATTGACTTTCTCTATTGCTGGCCGTACATGGGCTACATCTCTAAATCCAGTAGACAACCAGACATGATTATTGGGTAAGAATCAGGTCCTTATGAAAAAACAGTAGAAGAAATAGAGGGTGGCACTCACCCCATGGAATTAAAACATCTGACTTTAATGTGACTTTCATTAAAAACATGATAGCCCAGCGCTGATCATTGACTCTCTCTGTGAAAAGTCACATTAGTTGGATGTTTTGATTCCTTCGGGTGAGTGCCACCTTTGATTTCTTCTATGGTTTATGCATTGGAATATTCCTTAAGTTGGGTTGTACAATCCTGGATCTTTTTGTACCTTTCTGAATACCTTTTTCTTTATATTCTATACCATGAATTTTTTAAGCACTAGTGCCAGCCTTGCTTTCCTTTCAGCCGAGTGTGTACTCAGGTCCTTATGAAGATATGAAATGAGTTTCTCATTGGTAAAAGCATACTCCACGATAGAAGCTCTTCTCACAGATGGGAACAATGGTTTCCACCACCTATGGCCCCAGCGGTGAGGTCTATCAAACCTGCATGGGTGGTCTGGATGTCAACTCTACATCTTCTGATCCTTACACATGGTGTGCCTACTGGTCATGTGTATATAAGATATACAGTGCCTTGTGAACGTATTCACCCCTTTTGTCTTGTTTTGTTGAATTACAATCTGGAATTTAATTGATTGATTGATTGGTTTTGGGTTTTTTTTTTGTTTGTTTTTAAGGACTGGGGGGGGGGGAGGGAGGGGATGTTGTTGTATCATTGATTTATACCACAAGCCTACCTAAAAATAAATTTAAAAAGTAACTTTAATTTTAATGTGAATAGGTATTTATCCCCCCATAAAAGTCAATACTTTGCAGACACCTTTTGCTGCAATTACAGATGTATGTAATGTCTATTATCTTAGCACACATGCTTTAAGTAATATGATGACTGTAGCTGATCAGGCACATTGTCTATTGTTGAACCTACAAGGTACATATATGCAATGGAGTAAACTATGGGAAAGGAGTATTTACTTTTAACACATAAAACATCAGACTTAGAGGAGGGCAAACTATCCTGGATGTACTATGACATGTGAAGGGATTCAGCAGTTGTGCAAACCTTTTGGTTCCTTTGCACATCTGGGTTTTCTAGTCTTGGATATGCTGGGAATGTGCAAAGTTTGTTTACTAGGGATCCAGTTACGAATGCAGAGAGAAGAGTCATGTGTCAGTGTATTATTAAGGAGCTGAAGGAGTGACCAGGTCCGCGTTACTGGCATTGCTGGCATATGCCCGGTTTACCAACCCTGGATCAAACAGGAGCTAAAAGCAGGAATACTTGAATTTCTTATTCAGTAACCATATTGGATTTAGCTTGTGCCAATGGACGAGTGTTCAGCCACACTTGGAAATGAACTGGGTTCATACATCACAATAGTGTTTATCATCCCTGCTGGGGATAAATATTGTTTTTGTGTACAAAAACTCATCGTTAAAGGGTACCTCTCATCAAATAAACTTTTGATATATTTTAGATTAATGAATGTTGAATAACTTTCCAATAGCATGTTAATGAAAAATATGCTTCTTTCTATTGTATTTTTCCCGATCAGTCCTGTCAGCAAGCATTTCTGACTCATGCTGGAGTCCTAAACACTCAGAGCTGCCAGCCTGCTGTGTTCACAGCCAAACAGGCTGTGAACAAAGCAGGCTGGCAGCTCTGAGTGTTCTCCTTTGTGAACAAAGCAGACTGGCAGCTCGTAGTGTTTAGGACTCCAGCATGAGTCTGAAATGCTTGCTGCCAGGACTGGTAGGGAGACCCCTAGTGGTCATTTCTTCAAAGTGGAAAATTAAATAGAAATAATAAAAAGTTATTCTGCATACATTAATCTATAATATATCAAAAGTTTTTTTTGATGAGAGGTACCCTTTAACCTCTTAAGGACCCAGGACGTATGGGTACAGTGATCCCTCAACTTACAATGGCCTCAACATACAATAGGTTCAACATACAATGGTCTTTTCTGGACTATTGTGACTTGAAACCAGACTCAACATACAATGCCACAGACAGTACAGATCTGTGAAACGTGTCACAACTGGAGGAACTGACCAATCAGAATGGGCATTTTACTGGTAAATCACCTGTATTACTTAAGTGCATGCACTGACTGGCTGTCTGGTAGCGCCCCCTACAGTACAGAGAGGAACTACAAGTTCTGTACTACTCCTTACCTGTATTACTGAAGTGCATGCACTGACTGGCTGTCTGGTAGCGCCCCCTACAGTACAAAGAGGAACTACAAGTTCTGTACTATTCTTTACCTGTGCCAGGGTTAGTTGCTCCTTTGGACATCAAGTAAGGGCGGCTCCATTTGTATATTACCCTGAAGAAGCTCCTGTCCTCTACATAAACCATTGTTTCCCAACCAGGGTGCCTCCAGCTGTTGCAAAACTACAACTCCCAGCATGCCCGGACAGCCAACGGCTGTCCGGGCATGCTGGGAGTTGTAGTTCTGCAACAGCTGGAGGCTCCCTGCTTGGGAAACACTGACATAGACAGTGATTTACAGCTCCCAGCAGATCTTTCTTACTTTTATATGTAAGGATTTGCTTTATCTATATTAGTTATCTACTTATTTTTCTTTAATCCTCACTAGAGATGAGCAAACTTACAGTAAATTCGATTCATCACAAACTTCTCGGCTCGGCAGTTGATGACTTTTCCTGCATAAATTAGTTCAGCTTTCCGGTGCTCCGGTGGGCTGTAAAAGGTGGATACAGTCCTAGGAGACTCTTTCCTAGGACTGTATCCACCTTTTCCAGCCCACCGGAGCACCTGAAGGCTGAACTAATTTATGCAGGATAAGTCATCAACTGCCGAGCCGAGAAGTTCGTGACGAATCGAATTTACTGTAAGTTCGCTCATCTCTAATCCTCACCCTTTTTCCTATTTTTGGATGACATTTTGGTGGCTTCAGAACCAATTAACAGGTTTCCATAAAGTTCTGGTCTCAACATACAATGGTTTCAACTTACAATGGTCGTCCTGGAACCGATTAATATTGTAACTTGAGGGATCACTGTATCTGGCTCTAATCAATATAAAAAGAAAAAATAGATACATTCCTTTTAAAAGTCTCTGTAAACATGTACTAGGCAGTGTATATAAGGCTGTGATATTAACCTCTTCCTTACTGAGTCCTGTGTCATGAGTCACATGACCCGGTGAGCCTCCGTGGTGGTGGAGCAGTAGGGGATGACTTGACAGGCGATGTTAAAGGGAAATTGAATCATATGTTCTTATTTGGAGGGGAGCGCGGTGAGATTACTCACTGACATGTGTCTCCGCAGGTCTGTCAATACTGAAGCCTTCCCATAGGGTTCCCGACTTTACTGTAATGAATTATTAGCCGGGAATATCATCCAGTGACGTTGTAGTCATGTATAATGCTTTATATCCAGGGAAGAGTCTGGAATGTGCGGACTATTAGTCATTCTGTGATACAGGAATGACACAGGTACAAGACAAGGTGTGTCTGTAACCTGCGCCATCCGCCTGGATACTCCACCATTATTACCTGACTACTCCTGCTCACTCGTTCGCCTAGTAATACTGGAAATATATCTTGTAAAATTTCTTTAAAAAAATAAATAAATATTTCGGGCATATTTACACACAGCTTATTAATACCAGAAATTCCTGCTAGTGTGGTATTCATGTGAAATATCCCCTAGAGATGAGCGAATTTACAGTAAATTCGATTCGTCACGAACTTCTCAGCTCAGCAGTTGATGACTTTTCCTGCATAAATTAGTTCAGCTTTCCGGTGCTCCGGTGGGCTGGAAAAGGTGGATACAGTCCTAGGAAGGAGTCTCCTAGGACTGTATCCACCTTTTCCAGCCCACGGGAGCACCGGAAAGCTGAACTAATTTATGCAGGAAAAGTCAGCAACCGCCGAGCCGAGAAGTTTGTGACGAATCGAATTTACTGTAAGTTCGCTTATCTCTAATATCCCCATTCAGGGTAATGGAACTAATTTTTAGGTTAACTTGACCTTTTATTGTAATGGCTTATATAACTATAGGATCTTGTAGTGATTTAATCTGTCTAGTTTACTAGACTTGCTTGAATACTGGGTACGACTGCCGTGATGCAGACATCAAAACGCACTAATTCTACTGGCGTGTGAACACAACCTTAAAGGGGTATTGCAGGAAAAAATCAACTGGCTCCAGAAAGTTAAACATATTTGTAAATTAGGAACAATGTATTAAAAGAAAATGGGGCTCAAAGGTCAAAGATATCTGGTTTAGATTAATTTGTATTTATTAATATAGAATATAAAATGAATTAAATAGGGAATGCACAGGGCCCTTGTACTCCCCTAATTAAATTAGGGGAGTACAAGGGCCCTGTGCATTCCCTATTTAATTCATTTTATATTCTATATTAATAAATACAAATTAATCTAAACAAGATATCTTTGACCTTTGAGCCCCATTTTCTTTTAATACATTGTTCCTATTTTTTACACCGTGGGTATAGGTGTTTGTTGGGTCGCTCGGGTCTTTAGTGACGGTCAGATAGACAGGAGCCTCTCCATTGTGTTTATATTATATTTGTAAATTACTTCTATTAAAAAATATTAAAGGGGTATTGCAGGCAAAAACTTTTTTATATATATATCAACTGGCTCCGGAAAGTTAAACAGATCTGTAAATTAATTCTATTAAAAAATCTTAATCCTTTCAATAATTATCAGCTGCTGAAGTTGAGTTGTTGTTTTCAGTCTGGCAACAGTGCTCTCTGCTGACATCTCTGCTTGTCTCGGGAACTGCACAGAGTAGAATAGGTTTGCTATGGGGATTAGCTTCTAAACTGGATGGTTCCCGAGACACGTTTCATCAGAGAGCACTTAGACAGAAAAGAACAACTCAACTTCAGCAGCTCAAAAGTACTGAAAGGATTAAGATTTTTTCTAAATAGAAGTAATTTACAATTCTGGTTAACTTTCTGGAGCCAGTTGATATATATATAAAAAAAAAAAAAAGGTTTTTCCTGGATAACCCCTTTAAATTGTTACCAGAATACAGTGCTCCCTCAAGTTACAATATTAATTGGTTCCTGGACGACCATTGTATGTTGAGTCCATTGTATGTTTAGACCAGAACTCTATGGAAACCTGGTAATTGGTTCTAAAGGCAACAAAATGTCATCCAAAAATAGGAAAAAGTGAGGATTAAAGAAAAATAAGTAGATAACTAATACAGATAAAGCAAATCCTTACATATAAAAGTAAGAAAGATCTGCTGGGAGCTGTAATCACTGTCTAAGTCAGTGTTTCCCAAGCAGGGAGCCTCCAGCTGTTGCAAAACTACAACTCCCAGCATGCCCAGACAGCCAAAGTCTGTCCGGGCATGCTGGGAGTTGTAGTTTTGCAACAGCTGGGGGCACCCTGCTTGGGAAACACTGGTCTATGTAGAGGACAGGAGCTTCTTCAGGGTCCTGTACAGAACACGCAATCTCCTAAAAAAGTAACATGGAGCCGCCCTCACCTGGTGTCCAAAGGAGCAGGTAATCCTGGTACAGGTAAAGAGTACAGAACATGTAGTACCTCCCTGTACTGTAGGGAGGCGCTACCAGACACCAGTCAGTGCATACGCTTCAGTAATACAGGGGTTTTACCAGTGAAATGTCCATTCTGATTGGTCAGTTCTTTCAATCATTGACACGTTTCACAGATCTGGACAGTCTGTACAATGTATGTTGAGTCTGGTCTCAAGTTACAATGGTCCAGAAAAAACCATTGTATGTTGGAACTATTGTATGTTGAGGTCATTGTAGATTGAGGGATCCCTGTAGTTGGTGGCAGGATACAGTTACACTTAAAGTGCAATATGTATATTACTGTTACTGTCATGTAAGAAAACTTTTGACATATCATAGAAACATGCCGAGAGTTTTGATGAGTTGGGGTCTGGCTGCATTAGATGGGCTCCACAAAGTTACTATAGAATCCATATCCTTCAGTGAGACCGGGAGAGCAGCAAGCTGGGGAGAGAAGCACTGTCGAGCACTTCACCCCGCTTATTCTAGCGATTCAGTGGGGGTCTGATCAAAACAACCCCGACCAATCAAAACTTTTGACGTCTCACTATGACAAGTCAAAGGTTTTGATAAATGACTGTAACGTTTTAATAAGGTTCTAGCAATTTTGTGGGGGCCTAAACGTCCAGAGCTTGACTGATCAGAACTTTTGCCATGTTTCCGTAACAAGTCAAAATGGGGTTGACTTCACGTGCCGGTAAAATTTTGGTGCCATTTTGATGTCTGTATTACGGCAGCACTATCGGACGGTACTGGCCACGGCTCACTGATGCCAACAGCTTACTCTTACCAGCCACGTCTCTCAGTGTCTAGTGTCATGACGTCACGCCTGACCCCTAACTTTGTACTTCCCGCGTTTTTACTGGTTTTACGGGAAGTAAATGTGTTTGTATATAACCCCCTCATTAAGGGTACGTTCCCACACGGCGTATTTGCTGCGTATTTGCTGCTGCGTATTTTATTTTCCCTGTTGAAGTCAATGGGTAGGAAAATATGCAGCACCAAATACGCAGCAAATACGCAGCAAAATACGCAGCAAAATACGCCACGTGGGAATGCACCCTTATATTATTCTGTAATCACCTGACAAAGTGAGTGCCCGTTCGCGAAACTCGTCATCCTTGTTTGGTTTATCTACATCTGGAATTTGTTTCCTGACCCTCACTGCATGCCTCAGGTGCCACTGCTGCATCTTGTTTTTTGTGAGATATAACGAAATTCTCACAATCCAATATTGGGCAGCACTACCTTGACTTTCAGCTGTCCTACTGAACCCGGCTTAGATTAGGAAGCTATAGTAACCTATAGTGATCTACGCCAGTACAACCATTAAAGGACTTGGTATTACGGCCACATGAAAGCGGCATTTGGAGTATTAAAGGGGTACTCTGGTGGAAAAAAAATTCTAATCAACTGGTGGCAGAAAGTTAAACAGATTTGTAAAATACTTCCAATAAAAAATCTTAAAGGTGTACTCCAGCACAAAATAACTTATCCCCTATCCATAGGATAGGGGATAAGTTATAGATCGCGGGGGTCCGAGCGCTGGGGCCCCCCGGGATCTCCTGGACGGGGCCGCGGCAGTCTGCCAGAAGTGACGTTTCGTCACCAGCAGAAAGCCACGGCAGACACTCCCCCTCCATGTATCTCTATAGGAATCATGGAGGGGGCGTGTCGGCCGCCGCGTCATGCAGGGACAGAACGCCCCTTTCCTGTATATTGCCGCAGCCCCGTACCGAAGATCGCGGGGGGGCCCTTCGGATAGGGGATAAGTTATTTTGCACTATAGATGTCCTTTAAGCCTTCAAGTACTTATCAGATGCTGTATTTTTCTGTTCTGTCTCACCACAGTGCTCTCTGCTGCCACCTCTGTCCATGTCAGGAACTGTCCAGAGCAGGATAGGTTTGCTATGGGGATTTGCTCCTTGACAGTTCTTGACACGGACAGAGGTGTCAGCAGAGAGCACTGTGGTCAGACAGAAAAGAACTATACAACTTTCTCTGGAGCATACAGCAGCTGATAAGTAGTGGAAGGGTTAATATTTTAAATAGAAGTAATTTACAACTCTATTTAACTTTTTTTATTCCTTTTTTTATTCCTTTTTTTTTTTTTTGTTTTTATTAATTTTCCCAAAAAAGCCTATTTAACTTTTTGGCACCAGTTGATTTAAAAAAAAAAATTCCACTGGAGTACCCCTTTAAAATAATATAAAGTATGTCCAGAAAAAAACAAAATGTTGCAGGAAATCGGATACATGGGGCCCCATCCACTTCTATTGCTGTTTTATGGCTACATACAACTCGGAAGTATACAGTTCCTGTAAGGTGACATTTGTAGATACTCAGGGGTTTCCATATGGTGCCTGGGGGAAATAACTTAATAACTTTAATTGTATGGCATGTACAAGAGCAAAATAAAAAAATTAATTCCATATGGATCCGTAAGAAAAAAAGTGAAAAAAAAAAAAAGTAAAATAAAAAAAAAAAAATATATATATATATATATATATATATATATATATATATATATATGTATATATATATATTTTTTTTTTTTTTAAGATTTTTTTTCTTCATTGTATTGTTAAACTAGCAATAGTAGAGGGGTAGAGGAGGCTCTTCCAGTAATAGCTGTGACACTGACATGTGTATGTAAATGTGGTAGTATCAGACAGGAGTGGTGACTTCCTGATACAAGCAGTGACGTCCTACTGTTGTGTCACTAGTGGGATGGTCAGGGCTGGGAAGCTGGAGTTTCACCTTTTCAGTATCACAGAGGGAGAGTAAAGAGTTACAAGGCGAGCGCTGCTGCCTCACCGCCCCTTGGATCAGCAGCTGTGTGGATTATACTGATCATGGGGAGACTTTTACAAGGACACAAAGTATAGTAGGTAAGTCATGGATGATCTGCTGGGGCGAGCGCGGAGCTGACACACTGGACCATTTGTGCTTCAGCTGTTTGCGGTGAGCTGCCGGGTCTACAACATTTTTCTTTACATCTGACGTGAACTCATCCCGTCTAGTCTTGCCAAAGGGACGTGAAGATTTTTTTTTATGTGTTCTTCCGATTTTTGTGACATTTCTTTCGAGGATATGTTTTGAATCGTGGTATTTTTTCATTTTTTTTTTTACTATTTTGTTGGATTTAATATAGTTCCTTTTTCGTGGAGTCGTTTCTGGATGTTCTTCTTGTTTTCCGACTTTTCGTTGTGTCGATACATTTTATTTTTTTAAGGTCTACGTTGCAGCCCTTAATTTGATAGTTGCGTTTTACATTATGTAGCAGTCAGTCATGGTATTATTTATATTATTATTATTATTATATTATATTTATATTATTTGTCGTTTTAATCAAATACTGTTATGTCCTGTTATAAAATGCAAATGCTGTTATGTCCTGTTATATATATATATATATATATATATATATATATATATGCACAACATTCCTACTGATAATCAATCATTAAAAAAAAAATCATCAATTAGAACAATGATCCTTAAATTGCGGCCCTTCCAGATGTTGCAAAACTACAACTCCCAGCATGCCCGGACAGCCGTTGGCTGTCCGGGCATGCTGGGATTTGTAGTTTTGCAACAGCTGGAGAACCGCGGTTTGAAGACGGGCATACTGCAAATTTTGGTGTGGCTTTGGATGCAGTCGTTGGTGCCAATCCTGGCTACTATAGAATATATATATATATATATATATATATATATATATACATATATATATAAATATATATATATATATATATATATATATATATATATGCATTAAAATCCATGTGAAATTATTTCCAACTATTCATGCACTTACCTTTGAGGAACTACAAGTCCCATCAATGGCTGCCAACATGCCTAATGACTGCCTTTCTTTAGTGAAGGCCACTTGTGTTGATCTATAGCTATCCTGGATTGGATTTTATTCAAAGATATGGAAATCTGGGCTCCATCTACAAGGCTATGCAAAGCCGAATGTTTGGAAAGGAATTTGGTTGTGGCCGCAGTGTATTGTAACAGTGTAACATTGTGTATGATAAGTTTCTTTGTATTGTGTTGTCAAAAGGCTGGATAAATCAGTGGTGGGCACAGATAGCAGAGGGCACAGTGCAAGAATAGTACCCATGATACAGCCTCCCCCACCCCAACCATAAGTCTGCATAACAATGGAACAGTGATTTTAAGCTATAGAATTTGATAGCAAAATCCCATATATACAAATAAATAGTATATATTGACGTTAAAGGGGTACTCCAACTGGTGCCAGAAAGTTAAAGGGGTATTCCAGGGAAAACTTATATATATATATATATATATATATATATATATATATATATATATCAACTGGCTCCAGAAAGTTAAGCAGATTTGTAAATGACTTCGATTAAAAAATCTTACTCCTTCCAGTAATTATCAGCTGCTGAAGTTGAGTTGTTCTTTTCTGTTTGACAACAGTACTCTCTGCTGACATCTCCGCTTGTCTCGGGAACTGCACAGAGTAGAAGAGGTTTGCTATGGGGATTTGCTTCTACTCTGGACAGTTCCCGAGACATGTGTCATCAGAGAGCACTTAGACAGAAAAGAACAACTCAACTTCAGCAGATCATAAGTACTGAAAGGATTAAGATTTTTTAATGGAAGTTGATATATAAAAAAAAAAGTTTTTTCCTGGATAACCTGTTTAAACAGATTTGTAAATGACTTCTATTCAAAAAAAAAAATCTTTACCCTTCCAGTACTTTTTAGCAGCTGTATGCTACAGAGGAGATTCTTTTCTTTTTGGATTTCTTTTTTATACTTGTCCACAGTGCTCTCTGCTGACACCTGATGCCCGTATCAGGAACTGTCCAGAGCAGGAGAAAATCCCCATTGCAAACCTATGCTGCTCTGGACAAGTCCTGACACGGACAGAGGTGTCAGCAGAGAGCACTGTGGAAAAGATAAAAAAAAGAAATTCAAAAAGAAAAGAATTTCCTCTGTAGCATACAGCTGCAAATAAGTACTGGAAGGATTAAGATTTTTTTTAATAGAAGTAATTTACAAATCTGTTTAACTTTCTGGCACCAGTTGATTAAAAAAAAAATGTTTTCCACCAGAGTACCCCTTTAATAAATAACAAGAACATTTTATTTTAAGGTGGCAGTGGCCCCCTTACCTAGTAAGCCCTGCGTAGTACATATCAGTGTTTTCCATGCAATATGCCTCCAGCTGTTGCAAAACTAACAACGCCCAGTATGCTGGAGGCACACTGGTTGAGAAACACTGACCTAGATGGATGTTATATGTTGCTATTGAATAGACAACTAGTAATCCACAGCGTCACATCTGTAATGACCCGTAATGTCATTGCCTGTACATTATTTACAGTAATGATTAACAGCTAAATGCACCCCTGTAAATCCTTAAATGATGATCTATTAGATGGTGATACCTTATATTACTACATCATAAAATGGCTTTTCTCTCAATTTAGTTGCAATGAAATAGTTACTATGCTTTCTGTCAGTACGTTGTGTGCTGTGTGTATATAGCGTGTACAGTGATCCCTCAACTTACAATGGCCTCAACATACAATAGTTTCAACATACAATGGTCTTTTCTGGACCATTGTAACTTGAAACCAGACTCAACATACAATGCTATGGAATCTGCGAAACTTGTCAATGGCTGGAAGAACCGACCAATCAGAATGGATATTTCACTGGTAAAACCCCTGTATTACTGAAGCGCATGCACTGACTGGTGTCTGGTAGCGCCCCCTACAGTACAGGGAGGTATTATATGTTCTGTACTCTTTACCTGTACCAGGGTTACCTGCTCCTTTGGACACCAAGTAAAGGCGGCTCCATTTTCCTTTTTTTTAGGACATTGTGTGTTCTGTACAGGACCCTGAAGAAGCTTCTGTCCTCTACATAGACCAGTGTTTCCCAAAGAGGGTGCCTCCAGCTGTTGCAAAACTACAACTCCCAGCATGCCCGGACAGCCTTCGGCTGTCCGGGCATGCTGGGAGTTGTAGTTTTGCAACAGCTGGAGGCACCCTGGTTGGGAAACACTGACATAGACAGTGATTTACAGCCCTCAGCGGATCTTTCTTTCCTTTATATGTAAGGATTTGCTTTATCTATATTAGTTATCTACTTATTTTTCTTTAATCCTCACTTTTTCCTATTTTTTGGATGACATTTTGGTGGCTTCAGAACCAATTACCAGGTTTCCATAGAGTTCTGGTCTCAACATACAATGGTTTCAACATACAATGGTCGTCCTGGAACCAATTAATATTGTAACTTGAGGGACCCCTGTATTTCAGTCCTTATGGATATGAGATAATGCCGCCACGTGCAGTACCCTTCAGTACGATTTAGCTATCCAGCTGCCTCTGCGGCACCTCTTTATGCCTGTAATATATTCAGTGGCGGAGTGTGTCACACAAATGAAATGGATGACGATGATCGGGTTATTTATATATAGAGAGCTCTGACATCTTTTATTTTTCTTCCTCTTGTAGCTATTTCAGTGGAAGCAGCTTGAGAATTTGTACTTTCGAGAAAAGAAATTTGCAGTAGAAGTTCACGATCCGCGCAGGTAAGACAGGCGCAGGTTTATTTGTCTCGTACTGTCTATGGAGTGATCACAGTGCAGCCGCCTTGTCTGACGCCTCATACATCGCAGCTATAGATGTGTCATTTACTCATCCATCCAAAATACAAGGCCGAAGTATCCGATTCTCATACCCAGATTCTACTTAGATGGGTTGGGCTGGCCGGAACGTCACAGCTACTGTAAGGACACTGTTTATGGAATAAAGTTCATGTTTACTACATTGGTGCTGTGGAGAGATCGTCTGAATTGTGTGGATCCCTAACCAGGACCCCAGATTCTGCATGCACCAGCTTTTCGGAACATATCTATCTGCGGGTTATATGTTTTTTTCTTTTCTCTATCCATCTCATATCTATCTATCTATCTCATATCTATCTATCTCATATCTATCTATCTCTCATATCTATCTATCTATCTCATATCTATCTATCTCATATCTATCTATCTATCTCATATCTATCTATCTCATATCTATCTATCTCATATCTATCTATCTATCTATCTCATATCTATCTATCTCATATCTATCTATCTCATATCTATCTATCTCATATCTATCTATTTCCTATCTATCTCATATCTATCTATCTATCTATCTCATATCTCTCTCTATCTATCTCATATCTATCTATCTATCTATCTATCTCATATCTATCTATCTCATATCTATCTATCTATCTCATATCTATCTATCTTTCTCATATCTATCTATCTCATATCTATCTATCTCATATCTATCTATCTATCTCATATCTATCTCATATCTATCTATCTATCTCATATCTATCTATCTATCTCATATCTATCTATCTCATATCTATCTATCTCATATCTATCTATCTATCTCATATCTATCTCATATCTATCTATCTATCTCATATCTATCTATCTCATATCTATCTATCTCATATCTATCTATCTCATATCTATCTATCTATTTCCTATCTATCTCATATCTATCTATCTCATATCTCTCTCTATCTATCTCATATCTATCTATCTATCTCATATCTATCTATCTATCTCATATCTATCTATCTCATATCTATCTATCTATCTCATATCTATCACATATCTATCTATCTATCTCATATCAATCTATCTATCTATCTCATATTTATCTATCTCATATCTATCTATCTATCTCATATCTATCACATATCTATCTATCTATCTCATATCTATCTATCTATTTCCTATCTATCTATCTTTCTCATATCTATTTATCTATCTCATATCTATCTATCTATCTATCTATCTATCTCATATCTATCTATCTCATATCTATCTATCTCATATCTATCTGTCTATCTCATATATATCTATCTCATATCTATCTGTCTATCTATCTCATATCTATCTATCTATCTATCTATCTATCACATATCTATAATCTATCTCATATCTATCTATCTCATATCTATCTATCTATCTATCTATCTCATATCTATCTATCTACCACATATCTATCTATCTATCTATTTCCTATCTATCTCATATCTATCTATCTATCACATATCTATCTATCTATCTCATATATATCTATCAATCATATAGAAACATCTTATTCTTTTATAGATAATTGAAATCAAATGATGGATAAGATAGATATACTTACATTTACATTACAAAATGCCAACATATGCCCCGGCACAATACAATTTAGATAACGGACAGACATGCGATGTTTATGCGATAGACATTAGAGAGGGTTGCTGGATAGATAGATAGATCTTCCTCCTATTTCCGAGCTGTCAGTACAGTAATCCGTCGCTGTTATCTATACTGTTCATCGTGCTAAGTGTTTTTTTTCCCCTTGGATTTTCAGAATTTCTGTGTCAAGAAGAACCTTTGGACAGAGCGCTTTTGTAGTTCAGACCTGGTATGCGAACAATTCCCTGATCAAGTCCATATGGGTGATGGCCATTAGTCAACATCAATTTTACCTGGATAGAAAACAGAGCAAAGTAAGTTCTGTAGTGTAAGTTACTGTAGTCAGCCATGAATGGCGCTGATGCTATTCGCCTGATCATTATTGTATTTTTATGGTTACACGCTGATCTGGCTGATATCATTATCTTAGCTGTGAGAGGTCTATGAGAACGGGCATTAGAGGGGCTGATGTACTTTATGGGGTCATTTGCATTTGAAAGGCCCCTGGATTTGTCTGGCCCCTGATGTCATGAAAGGACTCCTACTGACACCTCTGGAGACAGAGAGACTAGCTGCTGCCACACTGGCTTTTAGATTCAATTAGCACCTCTTTATAGGCCGACTGACCCTTTTAAATGGACACTAAACCTGTAGTTGTCTCCTTATAATTAAGTAAATGTTCCTAGAGGTATTCAGGCCTAAAGTAGTCATCCTGGTGGGGAGCATGGCCTTTTCTGATGTCCCCTTTACTCCATCTGAAGAACACTATGGGGGAAATATATACCGTATATACTCGAGTATAAGCCGAGTTTTTCAGCACGATTTTTAGCCATGCTTGAAGTTGTAGCTTTGCAACAGCTGGAGGCACACTGTTTGGAAAACAATGCCATAGAGGCTAATGATAAATCCATACAAAAATGCCGATCTATTATAGACAACTTGTTTCAATTGATTATTGCTCTTTAACAGGCCAAAATCCCTACCGCCCGCAGCCTGGACGAAATTGCTATGGATCTAACAGACAGCACCACTAGCAGAATATCCAAAATGGTGGACGGCAAAAATCCAGTCATCATGGCCAGCAGTGGCAGCTTAATCTCCTCAGGTATACATTATTTCATTTTGTTATATACATCCATTTATAACAATAAAAAAAAAAAAAAATAACAAAAACATTCCGTAGAAGTAAATAAGTGACACAACCAAAGTTTGCATAGAGAAATGATAAAAACTCAATGTTGCCGCAGGTTCCATTGACTCCGAAGTAAGCGAAGAGCAGAAAGCTGAGAAAATCCAAGAACTGAAGAAAAAAGAAAAAGACTTACAAGACGTTCTGCTGAAAAAAATTGAAGAACTCAAGAAGATATGTATGAGAGAGGCAGTAAGTGATCATGAGGACTTTTTGTGATTTAAAGGGGTACTCCGCTGCTCAGCGTTTGGAACAAACAGCTCCGAACGGTGGAGCCAGTGCCGGGAGCTTGTGACATCATAGCCCCGCCCCCTCATGATGTCACGCCCCCACCCCCTCAATGCAAGGCTATGGGAGGGGGCGTGACATCTGTCACGCCCCCTCCCATAGACTTGCATTGAGGGGGCGGGGCGTGATGTTATGAGGGGGCGGGGCTATTATGTCACGAGCACCAGGAACCGGCTCCAGCGTTCGGAACAGTTTGTTCCAAACGCCTCCCTAAGGAGGCAATATTACACTTGTCTACGAAAATGTGATGTCTTACTTCAATCATTGTATCTCTAGGAACTAACTGGGAAGCTGCCGAATGAGTACCCACTAAATCCTGGTGAGAAGCCCCCCAATGTCCGCAGACGAATGGGCACTACCTTTAAGCTGGATAATAATATTCTCCACTGTGAAGAGGTAAATGATCAGTCTATTGAGCTCTAATGTTCCCAATCTATTGTAGTTACGAATGTTGGTCCCAACTTTTTTGGAGACCAGTCTTGTCCTCTGCCTACAGGACGCGCTCCAGTCACTTCCTGTGTATCCCGTTGTTCTTATTATTGCAGCAGACGAATACTTAGGCTCTTTGTAATGTGTTTTTCTGTTTTCTTTGCACCCAGGAATCCGACTTGCAAAATTTGGAGCACAAGTTTCTCGTACAACAACAAATGGTGGAGGCAACAAAGAAACTTTTGATGGAGCCTGACCTTGCAAAGAATGTCAAGAGGAAGAGGAAGCAGGATTACAGTGATTCCATAAAGAGACTGCAGGATATAGAGAGTGCCATCAATGAATACAGGATCAAGAGAGGGAAAGACCCAACCAAGAGGGCCTCTCTTCTCTTTCAAGGTACAAAAGTAACATCGCATCTGAAGGATTCAACACTAATGGAGACCAAAGAAGGGGCAACACCTGGGTGGCTTGAGCTCTCCTTATATGTTCCCATCAAACTCCCAAAAACCCACATACTTTTCAGCTTAAATACTTCCCGGTTAACACATTATTTACAGGACCCAGCTATAAAGTAACTGTACCCTGACTGTTTATAACATCCAGGAGATAAGTGAAGTAGCGATAATACTTTGTTGGCTAACTGAGATGACATAGATTGCACGCTTTCCAGACCTCTTAGGCCCCTTCATCAGGCATGTTATCAATAAAGGTTTCATCACTACTCCACTTATCTCCTATATTTCTAAGGCTAACACGGTACAAACTCTCATCTCATAATAACATTAAGGGGGATCAAAGCCCCCATCATCCATGGAAAAAAATCCCCCCAAAAAGGCTCCTCTACTTTTACAATTCATAACAATATTAAAGGGCTACTCCCATGGAAACCTTTTTTTTTTTTTAAATCAACTGGTGCCAGAAAGTTAAACAGATTTGTAGATTAAGTACTCAATCTTTCCAGTACTTTTTAGGGTCTGTATACTACAGAGGAAATGGTTTTCTTTTTGGAACACAGAGCTCTCTGCTGACATCATGACCACAGTGCTCTCTGCTGACATCTCTGTCCATTTTAGGAACTGTCCAGAGCAGCATATGTTTGCTATGGGAATTTTCTCCTACTCTGGACAGTTCTTAAAATGGACAGAGATGTCAGCAGAGAGCACTGTGCTTGTGAAGTCATCAGAGAGCTCTGTGTTCCGAAAAGAAAACCATTTCCTCTGTAGTATTCAGCAGCTAATAAGTACTGGAAGGATTAAGATTTTTTTTAATAGAAGTCATTTACAAATCTGTTTAACTTTCTGCCACCAGTTGGTTTAAAAAAAAAAGTTTTCCATGGGATTATCCCTTTAACCTTCTTCAATTGTTCTTGTCCTGAAATTGCGGTTACTCTTACCCCAAAGGGGCGTCAGTGAGAAGGAAATTGTAACTTAATGACTGATGATAGTATGATCATCGCACGCCAGCTCCTTCGTGTCTCCACCATTGTTACTCTAGGCTATTACATGACATTTGTGCATCCTCTTAAACATTACTGTGGGGGTTTAATCTGGAATAATTCATTCTTATACTTCCATCATTGAAAAGAAAACCTTAGTCAGCCATTAGTGTCACCTCTTCCTTTCCTTTTCATTAAATATCTTTTCTCTTTCTTTGATTGGATACATTATAGATGATATCATCCCATCAGAAAGCAGCTCTTTGTCGGATACAACCACATTTGATGATGGTAAGTTGTTCAAGAAAGCTTACCTAATACTAGTAGTTAACAGTGCCCCCCCTAGTGACTGGTTTTATATGAGTGAAAAGTCTCGGGGCAGAATATAGTTTGGCACATGTCCATCTGTGTGCTAAGACAAAATTAACAATTGACTTATTTTCAGATGACTCAATCTACCTACAAAGGCCGAGTTCCCGTTCCTTGCAGAATTCTCCCAAGACGCGACTTCCAAAAGACAGAAGCCTTTCCAGAAAATCTTCCCTCAATGAACAGCTTTCAGAAATGCGCCTCATAGGGTAAGAGTCCTAAGACCTGAAAACCCCATAGCAATCAATAACTTCCATGGATGGGAATTGTTAGTGGTCATTTAAAGGGAACTAACTTAGAAGTCAGGAACCACCCAAATATATAAAGTCATCGGCCTTTTACTGCAACCATTGGGTATTTGCACAGCTGTGTATTAGATGGACATGCCCACTGCTGAGACCCCCCGCGATCTCCCTGCAGCACCTGCATTCTATGCGGGTGCTGAATCTCCAGTTTCGGAAACCTCCAGGTTTCCAGGACTGGTGACGTCACGCCACGTCCCCTCCATTTATGTCTATGGGAGGGGGCGTGACGGCCGTCACGCCCCCTCCCATAGACATGAATGGAGGGGGCGTGGCGTGGCGTCAAGTCCCCAGTCCCGGAAACCTGGAGGTTTCCGAAGCTAGAGGCGCAGTCCTCGCATAGAATATGGGCGCTGCAGGGAGATCGCGGGGGGTCTCAGCAGCGGGCCTCCCCCCTTGATCAGACATCTTATCCCCTATCCTTTGGATAGGGGATAAAATGTTTTTGCCCGAAATACCCCTTTAAATATGGTATGTAGGAATTTCTTTGTGAGGATGAACTTTATTGTATATTGACACCTTTTCTGGCTTTCTGCAGTCCATGCCAAATTGTCAGGGTTCTCCAGTAATTTTAGATAAAAAAATGTGTTATTTCTTGCCAGCAAAACCATTGTACCCCAAAACATAAGCTAAATACCGATCATTGAAAAATCTTTTTTATGTATTTATTTATTTATTTATTCACGTGAATATTTTTTTCTAATAGATTTTAAAATAAACCATTACAACAGGCCATACATGGATAGCAATAGTGTAGTGCCGCCTGTTGGACAAATTATTGTTCAAATTTATGTCAAAAGAAGCAACTTAGTAGTACCGCATCATTATTGTATTAGTGTTTTTACACATTTTATAACATTATCAAAATTGGTGATAAAGGTTTAGATTTGGCGTGTTTTTTTTTTTTTTCATTTTGCATGTTTTGGCTACAAATAGTGAATTTTATGTATTTTCTTCCCATATATAGTCACAGAGAACCTACTTCAACACACAGCAGCCCATACAAGACTGCCGAGCGGAAGCCCCACGGGGGTAGGAGCATGCCTTCCACTCCTGTACTGACACGAAACGCCTACAGCAGCAGCCATCTCCAGTAAGTTGGAACAGTTTATACTGTATGTTTTGTTGGACTGTGCAGAGTATTACATGGAGCTGTGGCAGGCGGAATGATTATAGAATGTCTTTATTTAGAACTATGTAAGCTAAATCACAGATCAGAGTAATTCCGAGCATTCTTTTCTTTTTGGGTATTCAATGTCTACCAAAACCCCCAATGAACGCATTTCAGTGAGCACCACTCCAGTGCCAGTGCCCTTTAATTTTGTTTATTATGGGGTCCCGCACATTAAAGGAGTACTCCAGCGCAAAATAACGTATCCCCTATCCAAAGGATAGGGGATAAGTTATAGATTGCGGGGGGTCCGAGCGCTGGGGCCCCCAGGATCTCCTGGACAGGGCCGCGGCAGTCTGCCGGAAGTGAAGTTTCGTCCCCAGCAGAAAGCTGCGGCAGACACTCACCCACCATGTATCTCTATGGGATTCATGGAGGGTGCGTGTCGGCCGCCGCGTCATGCGGGGACAGAACGCCTCCTCTCCTGTATATTGCCGCGTCCCCGTACCGAAGATCGCGGGGGGCCCCAGCGCTCGGATCCCCCCGCGATCTATAACTTATCCCCTATCCTTCGGATAGGGGATAAGTTATTTTGCACTATAGATGTCCTTTAAGGCTCACACATGGCACATTTTCTGCAGATTTTACCTCCAGATTTGTGAAGGTAAAATCCATAGTGGATTATAGGACATGCAAGATTTTCCAGATCTCATGTTGCAGATTCTCATATCCACAATAGGCTCATTCTATTAGGGAAAATGGTGCAGATTTCCCTCCTCTCAGTGTAGTAAGGATGAATTCCATGATGAATCCGCAGCAAAGACTGTGTTAATACTTTTTGGTCTTACGCTGAATAAATGCAAAATGCCGCAACACCCCTATTTTTAAGTCATATATGGTGTGTTTTAATGTTTTTGAGACTATTTTATGTTTTGTTTCTGCTTTGCTAGGAATGAAGTAAGCCATAATGGCAGACAGCGACGGGGCAGCTTAGAATCCCATACTCCTCTCATTGTTGATTCAGTTGATGGAAGTACAACCTTCGCCATCTCAAGCAGTCAAAGGAGCAATAGCACCGAGGTTCTAGATGATGGATCTTCTTACACCAGTCAGTCTAGTTCGGAGTATTATAGCACACCGCCAAAACAAAACTACTGTTACACCACCCAGACACTGGACAATCGACCTCGGGATAGGAGGCGTCACAAGAAGCAAAACTTCTCTGCAGCAAACTCGGGGAGTATGCCGAACCTGGCACATAAGGATGCACGGAACAGTGTTTACCAAATCACCCAGAACCAGCCATCATCCAGCTATTACATCACTGGATATTCTTCCTATCATGACGACCCCTATTACAATGGAGGTTACATATATGAAAACGATACAGAGGGACAGTACAGTGTTAACCCCTCATATCGATCATCCATGCACTATGGCTATGACCACTATACGAGGTATGATTCAGACCAGTATGTGCCTCTCAACGCATATGCAACATTAAGACTTCCGAAAAAGAAACCTGTAAAGACTACAGAACAAATTACAAAGAACATTAACAAGGCCATTGTGGCTGAGCATTTAAGGGGATGGTACCATCGGGCATCGTGTAACAAAGATGCCCCTCATGGACTGCAGGGAATGATTGAATCTGAGCGGGGTTCACAGAGGAGTCTTTGTTATGCTTCTATGCAAGTTCCCTCATCTCCTAGCATCCGGGCACCATCTTGTTCTTCCGGTAAGTTGAGATAGTCTTTCTGTGATTGGTTAGGGGGGTTCCATCCCTTCTCTAGTCTATTAGCTCATGGTGTGCCTAGCTTGAGGCCTTAAAGGGGTACTCCAGTAGAAATCTATTATTTTTTTTTTTATCAACTGGTGCCAGAAAGTTTAAACAGATTTGTAAATTACTTCTATTTAAAAATCTTAATCCTTCCAGTACTTATCAGCTTCTGTATGCGCCAGAAGAAGTTATTTTCTTTTTAATTTCTTTTTATGTCTGACCACAGTGCTCTCTGCTGACACCTCTGTCTATGTCAGAAACTGTCCAGAGCAGGAGAGGTTTGCTATGGGGATTTGCTCCAGCTCTGGACAGTTCCTGACATGTGGTCAGACAGAAAAGAAATTCAACAAGAAAAGAACTTCCTGTGGAGCATACAGCAGCTGATAAGTACGGGAAGGATTAAGATTTTTAAATAGAAATAATATACAAAACTGTTTAACTTTCTGGCACCAGTTGTTTTAAAAAAAAAAAAAAAAAAAAAGGTTTTCCACCAGAGTACCCCTTTAAGCACTACAGCCATAGACAAGGTGGTCTGGTAGGCTTAGCTATATAGATAATATGTTATACATTCATTTTCCTATAGTGGGATTGTAGCAATAGTAAACATTGCTGCATAGCTTATAGGGGGTCAAGGAAGGTAAGTTGCCTTCTGTAATAGATATGTAATGAAAGACATTCTATTAATAAAAAAAAAATACAACATACGGTAATTGTGAAAAATTTTTGATGCAGTCTTAGGCTAGAATTCCACTGAGGTTTTTCATGCAAAAACGCTAATAAAAATGCCCAAATGCCCATTTTCTTTGAAAAACGCTGTGGCCAGATGTTAGCTGCAAGTCAACAGTGAACTGCAAAATGCCAGATCCACTTGGCATTTTTCATTTTGCCATTTTTTTTTTATCCTTTGGGCGTTTTCAGCTCTTTTGGGCTCAGAGGCTGGTTTTCAAAAATGTCCTCAAATTGAGAGTATGGCATTTTTTGCGGGAAAATCTTGGCATTTTCCTTCCATAGAAGTCTATGGGAGTGAAAAAACGCCAAGAAAAAGGCCATGTGGATTTTAACTTTGGTGTTTTTGCAGGCAGTTTTTATTCTTTTTTTGGATTTTAGTGATCCAAAAAAGTGATGGACATACCTTTTTTTGTAAAATTTCGTTGGGTACCATTTAAAAAAAATGTAAAAAAAGATACAGTAGTGATGGAAAAAAATTTATTTAATTAAATTTATGTTTTTTAGAACAAAATTTGTATTAAGTTTTAAACAGGGATCAATTTAACAGACTGTTCCATGATGGGATTAGTAGTAACTGTACTAATAGACAGATTGCAGTAGTGTAACATCTGACACCTGCTGCTATCCTATGGTATAAGCTATAGAAGCCGGCGGCCGGCTGCACTTTTCCGCTCCACTGCCCAGCACTACACTCCACTGTGATGTGAAGTTCTCTTCACTTCACAGATTCATATTTCCCGCTGAGAGCTGTGATTGGCCCGGATAGTGTTGGCCACTCATAGCTCTCAGCGGCATATACGAATCTGTGATGTGAAGATAACCTCACATCACAGCAGAGTTTAGTGCCGGGCAGGGGACCAGACAGGTGCGGCGTGCTGCCCGCTTCTATATCTTATACCAGAGGATCGCAGTGTGTGTCAGTAGTGGCACCCACTGTGATCTGACCTTAACTTCAGGTACTACTACTCCCAACATGGAGCACACTCTGCTCCATGCTGGGAGCTGTAGTACCTGCATTAGATCGCAATGGGTGTCAGAAGTGGTTGGTATCTGGCTGTGAATAAAAATACGGGGAACACTATGCATTTTCTTTCATAAATAAATTTAAAAAAACACATAGGGTTCCCCATATTTTTATTCTCAGCCAGATAACAACCAAGCAGCAACAGCCTGACATTACCAGGGTGGACTAGAACCATTGTTACTAGCCCTCCCCAGCCTAAATAACGCCAGCCTCTTACCGCCTAGGCCCAGGAGCGCCATTTTTGATGCTCCAGGCCTGTTGGTTCTGGCTTTTTCCGGCACCCCTATGGCGGTGGGTACCAAGGTAATAATTGGAGGTTAGCGCTAGCTGTTTTTGGGGCTAAAGCCCCGGCTTAGTAATAGATTCCGTCAATAAGACGGCTTCCACCACTAAGCCTGAAAATTCAATACAAATTAAAAAAAAAGATGACAGATTGGAAAAATTATTTTATTTTTAAAAAATACTCCCCACAGCCCTCGTTAGCCATTTGATTAAAAAATCCAGTTCATCCAGTAGTCCTACGAAACCGCCATAATCCTCTGCATACACGATCTGAAACGAGAAGAAAAAAGAAACACAAAAAATTGGTTAGGACATTTTTGGCGCTGTCCGCTGGGGAGAGTGCCCATAATGCAATGTCTTCCCAAACAGAGAGCCTCCAATTGTTGCAAAACTACAACTCCCAGCATGCCCAGACAGCCTTTGGCTGTCTGGACATGCTGGGAGTTGTAGTTTAGCAACAGCTGGAGTCTCCCTGTCTGGGTAGACACTGGCAGAAGGGTCTGTTCACATTATACAAAACAGACAATGTGAACAGAGCCTCACACCCTTACCAGCCGGGCTCCCGTCTGTAGCTCCACCCACCTAATGACATCATCATTAGGGGCAGAGCTACACTGACCCAGCAGGGACAGGGAGCGAGGGAGATAAGCAGACCTCGTCTTCTGTATAGATATATCTATAGATAGCTGTATATACTGTATACTGCCCAAAGGGGCTATAGGAGCAGGGAGTCCTGTCAGTATAGTGATTGGATTCCCGGCTCCTGTATAGTATACACGGGTACACTATGCACCCCTGTATACTATACTGCCGGAGGAGGTGAGTAGTGATGCTGTACATCACTCCTCATCTCCTTACACTCTGTGGACCGGGCGCTCAGCATCCAACCCACAGAGAAGATAGTGAAAGAAGTGCCACAGGGACCAAATTTGTCTGTTTCCATACACCAGGAAAAACGCCAGAAAAACTGCCAAAATGCCGGAGAAAGCTGTGGAAATTCTTCTGGCAGTTTTTCCTGGTGTTTTTGCTGGTGGGAAAAAACCTCAGTGGAATCCTAGCCTTAAAGGTATATTCCACATTATCAATAACTTCTGACAAGTCATTGAGATGCATCCAAAGATAATCAGTAAAGGCTCGTGATCTGTCCTACAGGCAGCCATGCATCTTCCATAGCTGTCGGCTGAACGGTTGTGCATCTGACCGCTATCTTTCCCAATCTGCTCATACATATGAATGCGTGGTTGGTTCACATATGAAGAGGGGCAAACCTGTTGTCAGACACCTCTGGCAATGACTTATCCAGAGAATGTCCAATCCTTTTCTTCCCTGTATTTCTGCTTGGAGAGGTTTGAGAGGCCAAAATACACATCAGATGGTCGGCTGGTCCAAAGTCGATGGGTTAGGCCGTCAATGTTAATGTTTATGGTGGCCTTGACTGATAGGCGATTTTATGAGGCAAATTCACCATAGAGCATTATGTTAATGGTCTCTCATAAACAGATTGTTTAAATGAACAACAACGAGGAATTTGTTCTTGGTTGTACTGGCATGTCATAAAAAGGGGCACCTCTACTGTCTTATAGAAAATAGACTGCAATTCTAATTTATAGGGAAACCTATAAATTTTTTACATTTTTTATTCCAGTGTCTTCCACAAGCACAGCAGGTAGCCGGTGGGCACACAGCGGCACATTAGTTTACCCAAACGCCGTACCTCACTCGTCATACGCTGGATACTCCACTGCTTACAGCAGCACGCCTCTTCCTAGCAGGTGAGATTGGATTGCAGTCTGACCGGTTAAGCCTCTTTGTATACATTCTCAACTTCCACAGACCCAGAACATGGTGAAAAAGGTCTTCTCCATCAGTCACTGTGTATTTTTAATGCATTTGGGCGCAAGGTCAACAGTTTTTTTTAGAAGACATGGGAGAAAGCCCATTACAGGCATAGAATGCTTGCCATTCCAGGCTGCTGACCTATTACCCTGTGTTGAAATGTGACTGTAGGCGTATGTGGCTGGAGGGGAAGGTGTCTTCCTCGGCATCCACTATGTATATGTTCTGTCAAGTTAGAACAGTAGCTTCAACTAAATGCTCCTACCATTACCAGGGGTACACCTATGGGGGCTGTAGATGTAGCAGTTACATCTGGGCCCTTGTGTCTTGGGAGGCAAAGGTCCCTCTACCATAAGAAAGACCAGTATTATAAACAGCACATGGTATGTAGGAGCCCTGTTACAGAATTTGCATTGGGCCCGGAAGCTTCCTTTCCCCTACAGATATATACAAAGGAAACCCCAATGTTTTTGTAACACCCTTTCCCCCTTCCCATCCCTTCGAGATGAGATGAACATTTTTCTTTGTGTGCAAATGTTGCGTTGTCTTTGAAGTAGGGAAGACCTGTCCACGTTTAACACCTTCCCACAGGAAGGAGGCTTTGTTTGCCCCTTTCCACCTGCACCATAACAATTGTTCCACATCTCACCATCCCAGGACAAGACACCCCAGCTCTTAATCACACCTGTCTGCCATTTTTTCTATTGTAGTGTCTCACCTGCCCCCTTTTTTAATTGCTCAGCAGGACGGGGGCTTACCAGAAATTGGGCATCATCCTCAGGCCCTGTTGTGGTTGTGGTATTGTGTGTATGTGGTATTAGGGTCATGTTTTATGAACATGTATTTCTCTTTTTTATCCATAGACCTTTTCACGCTTACACATCACAAGTAGATGACCCAGACATTGTCCCACTAAGTGATGAACCTCTTCCAAATGAAGAAGACATCTTATGGCACGAAGATTCCAAGCCAGGCACCTTAGTATGAAGTGACAGATTTTCAACACTTTACCCCATTCTTCACTTAACACCTCATGTGCCTTGCTCTAAAAGCACCAATATTGCAAAATCTGCCTAATTGGGTGGAGTATTGGCACTGGGATACTGGTATGAATACTGTCGGCGATCTACTGATTGACAAGGCTCGGTCTACTGGCTTATAAAACAAGCACTTGGTTTTATCAATGAACTTCTAAAAAGCACTTTTTCCGGATATAGTTTGACAAGAGCAACTGTGAAGACAACTAGTGGCTAAAATGATGTACTGCAGCAAGGAAAACGCAAAAAAAAATAATGGAATGCACACTTTGCAGTCAGTATTGGACCATTCATATGAAGGATTTTAACAAGAATGCAATACGATGTCTCTTTAAGCCGCCATATTTTTAATTTTTTTGTCCCAAATAAAATCCAAAGCTTCCAAAAAGTTTATACTGACCCCCAAAAAATCTGTATATATGAAGATGTGTATATACATTTTCTTGGCTACTTTTTATCGGCATTGTATGTTTTTTATAAATATATATATATATATATATATACATTCTCCTGATATTTGCTTATAAAGCTCGATGAATGAATTTCTTATGGTACAGCTTGGTTTTTAGAAATGATCACCAAACCTTTTTTTTTTTTATATCTATATATACATGAAATGGTTATAATCTGCTGGTCAGGTGTCACTAATATCTTTATTATTATTTGCAATGGAACAATTGTGGAGTATCCTGTGTGGAAGGTACGGGAGGTCATCTGCAAGCATGTCCAGGGCCAGGAATTAGTCAGAATGGAGTATTTTTAATTATTATTCCATTTCCATGGATTAAACCTAGAGCTTAAAATGAACTGGTTTGGTGAAATCCTTTATCTTGGGTCATTGCTTCATCAAGATCCCTTACTTGTATGCTGACCTCATCCATTCACTAGTGACATCACTGAGTATTTTTCCAGCCCATAGAATGTCTGCCCAAAATATCTCTGACCCCAGAAGTAGAAAAAAAAATGGCTGCATTTGCAGACAGCAGCCCAGCATGTATAAGCTATTACTGAACCACATCTGTAGAGGGGAACAGCAATAGAGGACCAATGGTCAAAAAAAAGCCCCCATTGTTGGTAGCGTTTTTTTCCATCACATCCCTTCATTGTTGCACTAGTAGGTAAGATGGTGACTTGTTTGCTAGTTTATGGTGGATACGTTGCCCATTTCTTCTCAGGGGCCACATAGCAGCTGCATCTATGGACTAGTGTAAGAGCACTGTATTACTGTGAGCTGTAATACCAGACATAGCCCATGCACAAGAGTGGTGCTGTTTATTATAAAAGTAAAAATGCAAAAAAATTGCAAAAAATTCCAGCTCCCAAAAATAGATAAAATCCAAAATTTATGAAATCAAAATTAAAATGAGGAGAAAAAGTCCAACCAGCTCACCCCGCCTGGACAACCAGAGCACGGATCCAGGTGCTGGACGGCACCGAAGCAAATAGGAAAAATGTAGAGTAGAATCCAGCTCTACGTGCAATAAAACCGTCTTTATTCAAAGGACATGGTCAGGAACAGCAGAAGTTACGCGTTTCAAGCGCCAAGCGCTCTTAGAGCGATTGGCGCTTGAAACGCGTAACTTCTGCTGTTCCTGACCATGTCCTTTGAATAAAGACTAGTTTTATTGCACATAGAGCTGGATTCTACTGTACGTTTTTCCAAAATTAAAATGATAACCCAAAATGGTGAGGTATAAAAGCAAGCAGAAACTCCGACATGTTTCGAACCATATGGTTCTTAGTCATGGGCCATGGCTAAGAACCATAAAGTTCTAAACACGTCGGCGTTTCTGATTGCTTTTATACCTCACCATTTTGGGTATCATTTTAATATGATTTAATACATTTTGGATTTTATTTATTTTTAAGAGCTGGAATATTTTGCAATTTATTTGCATTTTTGGAGACAGTTCACACCAAGAATTGCGGCTTAGACTTGTATTCCGTGCTTCCTATATTATCTGAAGTCTCTTCCTACCAAGAAAAATTCATAGGCGGTGAGTTGGTTTATTTTCTACATTGGCTGTTTATTATAACCAGGGACAGGATCGAATCGTAAGGGCACCGGTGTTCCTGATCCACCAACCCTGGTCCATAGATTCAGGCCTACAGACAACCAGGGACAGGATCGAATCTTAGGGCACCGGTGTTCCTGCTCCACCAACCCTGGTCCATAGATTCAAGCCTAGAGACAACCAGGGACAGGATCGAATCGTAAGGGAACCGGTGTTCCTGCTCCACCAACCCTGGTCCATAGATTCAGGTCTACAGACAACCGTGGACAGGATCGAATCGTAAGGGCACCGGTGTTCCTGCTCCACCAACCCTGGTCCATAGATTCAGGCCTACAGACAATTTGCCATACAAATAATCCACATCTGGGCTTAGTCTTTTTAGTCACATGTATCAAAGTACTGTAGCAGAGCCCTAATAAAACTAGCACAGTGCAAACCAGGATCCTTATATCATTGCTTCCGCTTGAAATCTACATTTTTCTTATAACAACAACGCGTTTTGGGTCAGTTTAAGCAGCAGTTCTGATAGGAGAGTCCTGGGTTTGTTCAGCATGTGTTATCATTCCATAATCTTTCCACAACAAGTAAAGAGGACAGAAGTTGTAGTATATAGAATTGTCGATTTCCAGCACAAGACCATCAGCCCCTGCCCACATGGTGCCTATGCGGATGCCAGTTTGACATTTCATAGAGATTTCTGGGGCTTCACCTGTTTGTAAGGGCTGCAGGTTTTTCTAGAAACTAGGTTAAATGTTAGTCAAGAACAGATGTTTAAGTATTTTGCAAAAGTTATCACAACTTTGGTCTGACAAAAGCAGACCTAATCCTCCCCGTGAGTGCAAGGTAAGGCATGCTTGAACAGGTGCCTGCGCTCACCCCCATGTACTGCCGTCCCTTCAGGCAATATTCCAAGGGATTAACCAGTTTTCTGCTAGACAAGCTTGCAGATCCCTCCCACAACCTCACGCTGCTTCCCACTTATGTGTGTGAGGTTGGTTGTGTTTGTTCGTCGTCGAGATATGTTGAGAATCAAGCTGGTCCTTAGTCATTTGGAATATCTGGGTATGGAAATAAAACAAGAAAACCATATTTATTTGTTTTGTATAGCACCTTCTCTGGTAATGTTCCCTTTTTTTGCATTTAAACTTCTGGAGACGATTTTTGTATGGGCCCAATAATAAAAAAAATTGTGATGGAGGCCTTGTCTGTGAGTGTTTTCTGTTTGTATGGTAATACTAAATCTATAGATATAGGCATTTTGGCATATCACTGTGACAGTGGTGACAATTTGTCTATGTTAGGTAAATTCTTGTATTTCTTGTGAAATATTAATTCTGTGGCACCTTTTCTTAGAACCTAGAAAATACATTTTCAGGAGGAATAATGGAGGAACAGCACATTGTGCTGTTCCTCCATTATTCCTCCTGAAAATGTATGAGTAAATTGCCAGCTGGGTGGAAAGAGTTGGACTGTGTCTCTTTTACAGAGCTTACTGTGTAGGTACACGCTTCTGCCCCAACACCCAGTTGTCAATGTATTCAGATATATTTGTATTCAATATACCGTATATACCCGAGTATAAGCTGACCCGAATAGAAGCCGAGGCCCCTAATTTTACCCCAAAAACCCAGGAAAAGTTATTGACTCGACTATAGGCCTAGCGTGAGAAATACATCATCCCCCCATGTAATCATCCAGACCCCGTCATCATCCAGACCCTCATCATCATCCCCCCCCCCTTCATCATCACCCCCTGTCAATCCCTTCATCAGTGGTCTTCAACCTGCCGACCTTCAGATGTTGCAAAACTACAACTCCCAGCATGCCCGGACAGCCATCGGCTGTCCAGGCATGCTGGGAGTTGTAGTTTTGAAACCTCTGGAGGTCCGCTGGTTGAAGTCCACTACGGCCTTCGTCATCACCCCCCCTTCATCATCACCACATGTCAATCCCTTCATCAGTGGTCTTCAACCTGCGGACCTCCAGAGGTTTCAAAACTACAACTCCCAGCATGCCCGGACAGCCCGCAATGACTAACCATCCCCACCGGACTGTCCCTGCAGCATAGATGGCCTGGAACAGCTCACCCTAACGTCCAGCCAAGGGGAGGTGAGTACAAAACGAAGGCCGCCGATGGCTGTCCGTGCTTGCTGGGAGTTGTAGTTTTGCAACATCTGGAGGTCCGCAGGTTGAAGACCACTGATGAAGGGATTGACAGGCGGAGAGTTCACTCGAGTATAAGCCGAAGGGGGCATTTACAGCACGAAAAATCGTGCTGAAAATCTCGGCTTATACTCGAGTATATACGGTAGTTGTTTCATGGGAAATACACCTAATTACTCAAACACTTCAGGAATGCTACCAGGTCCTCTTTTTGAAGGGGTACTCCGGTGGAAAACTTTTTTTTTTTTTTTTTTAATGAACTGGTGCCAGAAAGTTTGACAGGTTTGTAAATTACTTCTATTAAAAAAAAATCTAAATCCTTCCAGTACTTATTAGCTGCTGAATACTACAGAGGAAATTATTTTCTTTTTGGAACACAGTACTCTCTGCTGACATCATGACCACAGTGCTCTCTGCTGAAATCTCTGTCCATTTTAGGAACTGTCCAGAGCAGCATATGTTTGCTATGGGGATTTTTTTCCTACTCTGGACAGTTCCTAAAATGGACAGAGGTGTCAGCAGAGAGCACTGTGCTCGTGATGTCAGCAGAGAGCACTGTGTTCCAAAAAGAAAAGAATTTCCTCTGTAGTATTCAGCGGCTAATAAGTACTGGAAGGATTAAGATTTTTTAATAGAAGTAATTTACAAATCTGTTTAACTTTCTGGCACCAGTTGATTAAAAAAAAAGTTTACCACCGGAGTACCCCTTTAAATCAGATCCCTGGGTTAGTAAGCCCCTTCCCCCATCTGAAAATAAGGACGGCATTTAGGTGGGCTGTAAGTATACAATGATGTATGCATACAGAATTAATCTATATCACCTATATGGATGCTTCGTTTTGTAAGTGCAGTAAATCTTAAGATTTAGTTAAAAGGATACTCCGCCCCTAGACATCTTATACCCTATTAAAAGGATAGCGGATAAGATGTCTGATCACAGCTGCTGGGACCCCCGCAATCTCCTGGCCGGCACCCCAGCGATGTGATCATTTATGTTCAGAACAGCAGGATCGGGCAGCCATGGACATCACGTCACTCCCCCTCCATTCATGTCTATGGGAGGGGGCGTGATGAGTGACCACAGCTGTCACCCCCCTTCCAATAGACATGAATGGAGGAGACGTGGCGTAACTTTACGACCTTGGCCGCTCAAGCCCAGCATACCGAACATAAATGTTCAGAATGCCAGGGTGTCGGCCCAGAGATCACAGGGGTCCCTTTAAATAACTTATATTTAGAAATAAATTACTTCTATTTAGAAATCGTAATCCAGCCAGTACTTATCAGCTGCTCTATGCTCCAGAGGAAGTTGTGAAGTTCTTTCCAGTCTGACCACAGTGCTCTCTGATGACACCTCTGTCTGAGTCAGGAACTGCCAGAGTAGAAGCAAAACCCCATAGCAAACCTCTATTACTCTGGAGAGATGTTTTGTATGGGCCCAATTATAAAAAAGATTGTGATGGAGGACATATCTGTGAGTGTTTTCTGTTTGTAAGGTAATGCCAATTCTAAAGAAGACTGGGGATCTACAGGCATTTTGGCATAAATCCCAATAGCAAACCTCTCCTACTCTGGACAGTTCTTGACACGGACAAAGGTGGCAGTAGAGAGCACTGTGGTCAGACTTGAAAGAACTACACAACTTCTTCTGGAGCGTGCAACAGCTGACTGGACATCAGGGGTACTCCGGGACTAAGACATCTTATCCCCTATCCAAAGGATAGGGGATAAGATGCCTGATCGTGGGAGTCCCGCCGCTGGGGACCCCCGTGATCTTGCATGCAGCACCGCTGTCACACCCCCTCACATAGGCTTGCATTGAGGGGGCGGAGCGTAACGTCACACGGGGGCGGGGCCGTGACGTCACAATACCCCAGCCCCCGTGATCGCCAGTAATAAGACCCGGAGGGAACGTGCTTCGGGGACTGATTATAACAGGGTGCTGCGTGCAAGATCACGGGGCTCCCCAGCAGTGGGACCCCCGCCATCAGGCATCTTATCCCCTATCCTTTGGATAAGATGTCTTAGCGCCGGGGTACCCGTTTAAGGTTTTTAAGTAATTTATAAATCTGTGTAATTTTCTGATTTGAAAACATTTTTTTCACCCTTTTAAAGGGGTAATCCAGGATTAGAACAACATAACTTCCTTCTTTCAGAAACAGTGAAGCTTTTGTCCTCAGGTTGTGTGTGGTCAGTTTGATTGAAGCGAATGGAGCCGAGTTGTAATGTTTTTGGAAGAAAGCAAGCTGCATTTTTCTAATCCTGGATAGCCCCTTAAATCTGGCAAACAATAATCTAGAAAAAAAATTATATATATGATAATCTGGCACAGAATTTAGTAACAAGACTGGATGCCAAAAAAGGCTATGTTCATACATAGTATTTTAATCAGTATTTTAGCCAAAACCAGGAGTGGGTCCAAGAAACAGAAGAGGTACAAATTGTTCCATTATAGATTCTTCTGTCAGTTCCACTCCTGGTTTATGGTTAAAAATACTGACAATGCTTTTGTATTTGGCTCACAAATCCCCCCCGTTTTGCTGCTCACATATTCTGACATCCAGTGCTCAGGAAGAGGCATGTCATAGGCAAGCACTAAGCCCACCCTCACTCACCATACAGTCACATCCTCCCTGAGTCTGCTGTGCTGCACTGGGTCTTTTCATCCAGTCACTGCAGGCTGCTCTGTAAACCCCTCCTCTATGTTTTCAGACAGGAGTCTGATAGGACTGGAGTGAGCACAGAGGAGAACTAGTCCTATTATTCCTATAAAAAGGAGATACATTTTATCATGAAGTATATAAAAGGTTAATACTTTGGCAAGCTGTACAACATATAAAAGGTTTTTGATTCTGACAGCGCCCCCATGGTACACTCAAAGGTTGTTGGCCGTACTCTTGTTTGGCTGAAAAAGCTCTCTCCCAGTCTCCCCACACAAACAGTTCTGGCAGTGGCTTATCTCTCCTGTCAGGGGAGAATCAGGAGGCCGCCATACACTTTAGACTAGTGTTTTCCAACCAGGGTAACTAAGGCTGTTGCAAAACTACAACTCCCAGCATGCCCGGACAGCCTTTGGCTGTCCGGGCATGCTGGGAGTTGTAGTTTTGCAACATACTTCGTCTATATTGTGCAGAAGTGTTGGCGTAGGGCTCCAGATTGAAATAAAGATACTAAATCACAACGCTTATTATGATTGGAATATTCCTTTAAATAATCATCTAAATTCACTATGGCGGCTATTCTGGCTGTATCCCGAGCCTCTGCCTACAGTAGAATCCCTTTGTTCTCTGCTGAGCTGGTCTGATCTAACCTGACCAGAATTCACACAATTAAAACAAGTTACGCCGCAGCTTGAAGTTTACAACCTGCTGTACGTGGTAGCGCCTACTATTGTAGTTGTGAAGAAGTACTGCCACCTAGTGTTAGACTATCATAGGTACAAAACAAATCCTGAATGCATAGTGAACAAGATTATAAAGCCATGTTCATATGTTCAAGATTTAGGCATGGATTTCATACTTTACACCCCTTTCATGTGCTCATATTCAAACTTGAACTACAATAGGGTCAATCTGTGTGCATGAAACCTGGCCAAGAAGTGTTGTTTTCCTGACAGATTTTTTTTTTTTTTTTTTAGGCTAGGTTCCGATTTTAAAGGAGTAGTCCAGTGGTGACCCAGTGGTGAACAACTTATCCCCTATCCTAAGGATAGGGGATAAGTTTGAGATCACGGGGGTCCGACCGCTGGTGCCCCCTGCGATCTCCTGTACGAAGCCCCGACAGCCCGCGGGAAGGGGGCGTGTCGACCTCCGCACGAAGCGGCGGCCGACACGCCCCCTCAATACAACTCTATGGCAGAGCCGAAGCGCTGCCTTCGGCAATCTCCGGCTCTGCCATAGAGATGTATTGAGGGGGCGTGTCGGCCGCCACTTCGTGCGGGGGTCAACACCCACTATCTGGCCGGAGAGCCTGGCCCCCGTACAGAGAGATCGCAGGGGGCCCCAGCGGTCGGACCCCCCGCGATCTCAAACTTATCCCCTATCCTTAGGATAAGGGACAAGTTTTTCACCACTGGACTACCCCTTTAAGGCTAGGTTCCAATTTTATGGTCCGATAATCAGATGGTTAAATCATGACGAAATCGGATTGCAAAAAATCGTATACAATGTCAAAATTTCTTTGCTATCAGATTTTAAAATCGTATCCCAAATCGTACAGATGAAAACTGCATCCGATTTTCAATAAAAATCTGATCCTGTTTCTAAAATTAATATGTATGCCAATGGCAATAAAGTTTTATATATTTGAAGTGTATGTGTTTTGAAGTCTACTGCGCATGCGTACAAAAAAATCGTGTGCAAAAAAGCTGATAGAATCGCACAGTCTGACACAAATCTGACACAATTTCGATGGTCAACCACGAATTTACCTCCGATCTTAAATCGTGCAAAATCGGATGCGGATCAAAACTGATGCATTTGTTGTCTATCATTAAAGTTAAAAATCGTGAGAAGAAGTAGGATGGTAAAATCGTGTCAGGTGTCAGCAGAGAGCACTGTGGACAAGACAAAAAAAATTTAAAATGTAATTTAAAAAGAAAATAATTTCCTCTGTAGCATACAGCTGCTAAAAAGTACTGGAAGGGTAAAGATTTTTTAATAGAAGTCATTTACAAATCTGTTTAACTTTCTGGCACCAGTTGATTAAAAAAAATGTTTTCCACCGGAGCCCCTATAATGACAAAGTGAAAACAGAATGTAAGAAAGCCTTGCTAATTTATTAAAAAAGGAAAAAATAAAATATTGCAATTATAAGTATTTAGACCCTTTTCTCCAGTGTTTCCCAACCAGGGTGCCTCTAAGTGTTGCAAAACTACAACTCCCACAATGCCTGGACAGCTAAAGGCTGGGGACCATTGGTGGAAGCCATTTTCAAGTCTTTCCAGAGATGTTACATTGGGTTCAATCAGGGCTTTGGCTGGGCCACGTAAGAACATTCACAGAGTAGTTCCTAGGCCACTCGTGCATTGTCTTGGCTGTGTTCTTAGGGCAGTATTTCCCAACCAGTGTGGCTTCGGCTGTCTGGAAAGCTGGAAGCTGAAGTTCTGCAACCACTGGAAGGGCCTTGATTGGCAAATGCTGGCTTAGGGTCATAGGGGGAGATTTACTATCATTGTCTATTCTCCGCAGTACTTTAGACGAGAAAAGTCTCTGAGCATGGGTCTATTGTCCGTGCAATTTATCAAACTTCGCACAGAATTTAGTAAATCTTGCAAATGGACATTATTGTCTATTCTACACAGCACTTTAGAGGAGAAAAGTCGCATAAAAGTCGCAGAGCCTGAGACAAAAATATCAAAAGTCGCACATTTATTATCACAGAAAGTATACGATAAAGTGAATACCTTGTACGTCTTCTGTGAGGTGCCGGCTGGTTACACTTGCTTTCGTTCTTAGGTTCTGATATTTGTACAATAGAATAAACCTTGTTTTTCTTAAATTATTTCTCTATCTATTCTATTTATAATTTTTTTTAACCTCTTCAGGACATAGGGCGTATGGATACGCCCTGCATCCCGAGTCCTTAAGGACCGAGGGCGTATCCATACGCCCGTGGGAATTCCGGCCCCCACCGCTAGCCGGTTGGGGACCGGAGCCGGATGCCTGCTGAAATCGTTCAGCAGGCATCCCGGCATATCGCCCAGGGGGGTCATTATGCCCCCCCCATGTCGGCGATCGCCGCAGATCGCTGGACAATTCAGTCCAGCGATCTGCGGCGATTCCGGGTCAATCGGGTCTCCAGTGACCCGGTGACCCGGAATTACTGGCTGTTCGGGGCCGTCTCTGACGGCCCCGAACAGCCAGAGCCTGCAGGGGTGAGGTGGCACTGGTGCCACCTCACGATCGCCCTTATTCGTCGGCCGGATTACCGGCCGACCAATCAGGGCGCCTGCTGCGGGTGTCACTCCCGCACCCGCTCCGCCCCTCTTCCGGAGGACGTGAGCGGGTGCGGGACGTGCACCCCGGGTGCTGGGGACCCCGATCCCCGGCGTCAATGTTGGGATCGGGGCCCCAGGAGCAGCGGCGGCAGCGGGACTGACACCATGCGGCTGGATCGTTGGAGGTGAGTGACAGCCTCCTGCTGTTGCTTAGCAACAGCTCCCAGCATGCAAAAGAGGCATGCTGGGAGCTGTAGTTATGCAACAGCAGGAGGCAGACCACCACAACTCCCTTATGGGCATGCTGGGACTTATGGTTTTGCAACAGCTGGAGGCACATTTTTTCTATGGAAAAGTGTACCTTCAGCTGTTGTATAACTACAACTCCCAGCTTGCACAAACAGCTAAAGTGCATGCTGGGAGTTGTAGTGGTGCATCTGCTGGTTGCATAACTACAACTCCCAGCATGCCCGTTGGCTGTCGGTGACTGCTGAGAGTTGTAGTTTTGCAACAGCTGAAGGCACACTGGTTGTGAAACTCATTTTTTTTTTTTACCTAACTCAGTGTTTCATGACCGGTGTGCCTCCAGCTGTTGCAAACTACAACTCAGCAGTCACCGTACACCATGCACCGTACATGCTGGGAGTTGTAGTTTTGCAACAGCTGGAGGCACACTGGTTGTGAAACACTGAGTTGGGTCACAAACTCAGTGATACATAACCAGTGTGCCTACAGTTGTTGCAAAACTACAACTCTCAGCAGTCACCGACAGCCAACCGGCATGCTGGGAGTTGTAGTTATGCAACAGCTGGATGTCCCCCCCCCCCCCCCCCCCCAATGTGAACGTACAGGGTACACTCACATGGGCGGAGGATTACAGTAAGTATCTGGCTGCAAGTTTGAGCTGCCGCAAACTTTCTGCTGCAGCTCAAACTGCCAGCGAGAAACTACTGTGAACCCCCGCCTGTGCGACTGTACCCTAAATACACTACACTAACACAAAAAATAAAATAAAAAGTAAAAAACACTACGTATACACATACCCCTACACAGCCCCCCTCCCCTCCCCAATAAAAATGAAAAACCACTGTTTCCAAAACGGAGCCTCCAGCTGTTGCAAAACAACTCCCAGTATTGTCGGACAGCCGTTGACTGTCCAGGCATGCTGGGAGTTTTGCAACAGCTGGAGGCACCCTGTTTGGGAATCACTGGAGTAGAATTCCCCTATGTCCACCCCTATGCAAGTCCCTAATTTAGGCCTCAAATGCGCATGGCGCTCTCACTTTGGAGCCCTGTCGTATTTCAAGGCAACAGTTAAGGGTCACATATGGGGTATCGCCGTACTCGGGAGAAATTGTGTTACAAATTTTGGGGGGTATTTTATGCTTTTACCCTTTTTAAAAATGTTAAATTTTTGGGAAAACAAGCATTTTAGGTAAAAAAAAAAACAAAATTTCTACATATGCAAAAGTCGTGAAACACCTGTGGGGTATAAAGGTTCACTTAACCCCTTGTTACGTTCCCCGAGGGGTCTAGTTTCCAAAATGGTATGCCATGTGGGGTTTTTTTTTGCTGTCCTGGCACCATAGGAGCTTCCTAAATGCGGCATGCCCCCAGAGAAAAATTTGCTTTCAAAAAGCCAAATGTGACTCCTTCTCTTCCAAGACCTGTAGTACGCCAGCAGAGCACTTTTCACCCCCATATGAGGTGTTTTCTGAATCAGGAGAAATTGGGCTTCAAATTTTTAGGGGTATTTTCTGCTATTACCCTTTTTAAAAATTAAAAAATTTTGGGAAAACAAGCATTTTAGGTAAAAAAAAAATTTTTTTTTGACATTTGCAAAAGTCGTGAAACACCTGTGGGGTATTAAGGTTCATTTTATTCCATGTTACATTCCCCGAGGGGTCTAGTTTCCAAAATGGTATGCCATGTGGTTTTTTTTTGCTGTTCTGGCACCATAAGGGCTTCCTAAATCCAACATGCCCCCCAAAAACCATTTCAGAAAAACGTACTCTTCAACCCCTTGTCGCTCCTTTGCTTCTGAGCCCTCTACTGCGCCCGCCGAACACTTTACATAGACATATGAGGTATGTCCTTACTCGAGAGAAATTGGGCTACAAATACAAGTAAAAATTTTGTCCTTTTACCCCTTGTAAAAATTCAAAAATTGGGTCTACAAGAACATGTGAGTGTAAAAAATGAAGATTGTGAATTTTCTCCTTCACTTTGCTGCTATTCGTGTGAAACACCTAAAGGGTTAAAACACTTACTGAATGTCATTTTGAATACTTTGGGGGGTGTAGTTTTTATAAAGGGGTCATTTATGGGGTATTTCTAATATGAAGACCCCTCAAATCCACTTCAAACCTGAACTGGTCCCTGAAAAATACTGAGTTTGAAAATTTTGTGAAAAATCGGAAAATTGCTGCTGACCGTTGAAGCCCTCTGATGTCTTCCAAAAGTAAAAACTCATAAATTTTATGATGCAAACATAAAGTAGACATATTGTATATGTGAACCAAAAAAAATGTATTCGTAATATCCATTTTCCTTACAAGCAGAAAGCTTCAAAGTTAGAAAAATGCAAAATTTTCAAATTTTTCATCAAATTTACGGATTTTTCACCAAGAAAGGATGCAAGTATCGACAAAAATTTACCACTATGTTAAAGTAGAATATGTCACGAAAAAACAATCTCGGAATCAGAATGATAACTAAAAGCATCCCAGAGTTATTAATGTTTAAAGTGACAGTGGTCAGATGTGCAAAAAACGCTCCGGTCCTTAAGGCCAAAATGGGCTCCGTCCTGAAGGGGTTAAGCATTATAAGTTAGCCCTCAACCAGGGGTGTAGCTAGAAACCCCAGGGCCCCGGTGCGAAAAATTGCCTTGGGCCCCCCTACCACCTGACGACCTGCTTCCCCAATCCCGGACGACCCCTTAATCGGCTGCACAAAGATATCAGTGAACACAGCCCTGATGGGACACAGTCAGGAGAATACACAACTATATAAGTGACTAACAGGCAGGGCCAGACAGACAAAACAGGCATTGAAGAATAAGCAGCCCATTTTTCTGGTGGGGGTCCAACTGCTGGACCAATCATCCAATCACCAATCAGCTGTTGTAAAGCTATAACTCCCATCATGTCTGGAAAGCCTCAGGCATTATAGGAGTTGTAGTTTTGCAACAGCTGGAGAGCCACAGATTAGGGTACAGCATCACCCATCATCACTGTGGAAAGCACAATTGACTCCTTCACTTTGCTGCTATTCGTGTGAAACACCTAAAGGGTTAAAACACTTACTGAATGTCATTTTGAATACTTTGGGGGGTGTAGTTTTTATAATGGGGTCATTTATGCTGAACACTTGTCCTGAGATCTCTGGTAGCTGCTTCAGCAAAGACTTAGATGTTACAGCTATGAGCACATAACTCAAAGAACGAGAATTAATATGGCTGCCCCTTTATATAGTGGGGGGCTGGACTATAGCCCATTGGTCAAGCTGTGGGTCATAGGTGAAGCTGGTGCTCACTGGGAGTACATGTGACAACAAATCATGTAACTGCATAACATAACATGTGACCAGCGTACAGACACAGGTCCTGGAGACCTCCACAGGTCCTGTATACTTTCTAGACATAAGGATCTGTCTATGCTTTTAAAGGAACATAAACCACATTTACTAAATTAACAGGAGAACAAGGGGAGTCCCTGCAGCGGAGCCGCCAGGTCACTGAGGGACTCAACCTGACAGGGCCTACAGGTAGTATGGGAACATGTACCTGTACTGGGACATCACATAATACTGCCACTCACTGTATCCCCTTGAATATAATACTGCCACCCACTGCACCCCCTAAATATAAAACTACCATCCACTGTACCTCCTGCATATAATACTGCCACCCACTGTACTCCCTGAATATAATACTGCCACCTACTGTTCCCCCTGAATATAATCCTGCCACACTCTGTACCCCTGAATATAATACTGCCACACACTATACCCCTGAATATAATACTACCACACATTGTGCTCTCTGAATATAATACTGCCACATACTATACTCTACTATGAACAAAATCCTGCCACACACTGTATTCTATGAGTATAATACTACATCACACCATACCATCTGAATATAATCCTGCCACACTATACCCCTGAATATAATACTACCACACATTGTGCTCTCTGAATATAATACTGCCACACACTGTGCCCCTGAATATAAACCCTCAAAAATAACCATGCTATACGCTGTACCCTCCCACATGTCATACATAGATACATACATACATCCTTCTAGCTTACACACATCTCCACACATCATACATACATCTTGCTTACACACATCTATCATTCATACACACACATTATTCATATATACATCATACATACAGTACATACACACATCATTCATGCACATGCCACCTCCGGACCCCCCCCCCCCCCAACACATGCATAATACATACACCCGCCGCCTCCAGACCCCTCTGCATAATACATCTCCACACATCATATGTACATTCTTCTAGCTTACACACATCTCCACACATCATACATATACATCTTGCTTACACACATCTATCATTTCTACACACACATCATTCATACATCATACATACAGTACATACACACACATAATTCATACACACGCTGCCTCCGAACCCCCCACACATGCATAATACATACACATCATACACATACATCATACATAAACACATATCATACATACACCCGCCACCTCCAGATCCCCCCACATAATACATGTCCACACATCATACATACATACATACATGTTGATTACACAACATCTATCATACATACATACCCATCATTCATACATACACACACATCTTTCATATATCATACATACAGTACATACATACATATCATTCATACACATGCCGCCTCCAGGGGGGGTTGGTCGCGTTATGGGGCATATGGATTGTGATTCAGGCTAGCGCTAGGGGGGGGTGTTGAGGCTAGCGTTGGTGGAAGGGGGTGTGGAGGCTAGCGCTGGGGGAGGGGGGGTTGAAGCAAGCGCTGGGTGCTGCAGGTCAGGCTGTGCCTGAGGGCATGATCTGCAGCTGTAGTATAGTGTCGTGGCAGGGGGGCCTGGTCGCAATGGCGACCTTTGCGACCTGTATAGCTACGCTACTGCCCTCAACTCTGTTAGTCTTAGTTCAAAAGGAGGACCATCCATGTGGTAATCGGCCAGAATTGTACGCTAGGTTCACACCATGGAAATTCAATTCCGGATAGGAGATTGGGACGGAGATCCTGCTGCAGCAAAGTCATGTTTAATTCAATGTGACCCTGCTGCTCAGTGCACACGGTGGAATTTCCATGCCAGATCTTTCCCTGGATAGAAATTCCTCACACAATGCATAACTGTCTATGAGACAGCTCATTCCTGCGCGGTCCAAGCGGCGGATAATACTACCAGTGCATGTACTGTACGGAACATGCGCTTAGAGATTCTCCATGTGGACATTCTGTTGTGGGAACATAGGTACAGCCATTATTCAGCAGCATAGTGTCGTGGAACTGAAAAGGGGTAGATTGATGACAACATTTGTAGAGGAGGAGTGGTGCAAGGGAACAGAGCAACCAATCAGATTGCTTTTTCAATTTTTTGCAGGTCTCAACACAATTTTAAAATGTTTTAGAAGGAATCGGATTGGTTGCCATGGGAAACTGCACCATGCTTCCACTACACGTTTTCAGAATTCTCCAGAGACTAAATTGCACCATGTACATGGCGTAAATTCATATTCTTTCTTTGTATCAGCTGCAAAAGGGAAATTGGAGCACTAAAATATATTGAAAATCAAAACAAAAAAAATTAGCATCAAACATCTACAAAGATAACAAAAATGACCAAAAAATAAAAAAATTTGGGATCATTGGGATTAAACTGTATTATTGTCAAATTTTATATATTATTAGATTAGATTACCCTTCAGATTAAAGCTAAAATGTAATTTGAAACTTAAACTGCACTGTGTCACATGGTACATCCCAAAAAATTGATAAAAGGCTTCCTACTAACTATTTAGATTGGATTTCCGCCAGATCTGACATGGTCTGACATTTCGCCCTATTTTCCGTTGATGCGACTTTTTTGAAACTTTCCAATAAAAGTCTTAGTTGATAAATTCCTGACCACTGCATTTTATCCTGGTACATCTTCTGGCTTGCCCCTTGTCGCTCCTCTTCCTTCTCCTTAGAAGAACTTGTCTTGGCAGTGTCAGCCCACTCAGCCCCACCTCACCTCAGTCAGTGATTGGCTAAGCCGGCCATCACTGCCGGGACAGGTCTGTCTCAGAAGAAGGAAGAGGAGCGACAAAAGAGCAGGCGGAAGATGAAGCCCCAATGCACCCAGGTAGGTAAGTATGATTTCTTTTATCCTAGCAACATAAAAAAAAATCTATTCAGAATACCCCTTTAAAGAGTCACTGTAATTTGAATAAACTTTTGACATTATGTAGACATCAAAAGTTTAGATCGCATTGGATCTTATTCCTGAGATCCTCTGCAATTGCAAGTTAAAGCCGGGTAAAGTGGGCAGCAGTGCAGGCCTTACCCCCGGATGTTACTCAAACCCAACCCTTTCACTGTATAAGTCTACGAAGTAAAGGTCAGAGAAAGTGGCTGACAGCAAAGTAAAGAGCGCTACCACGCACGTCACAGTGTGATAACAGCGGCTCTCAGGACTGAGACCTTCTGCACTTTTGACAACATGTCTGGATAACATGTCAAAAGTTTATTCAAAAATGACAGGGAAAACACCAGAAAAACTGCCACAGCGGTTTCCTACGTTTTGACAGTTTTTCTGGCGTTTTTTCTGGCGTTTTTGCCTTTGAGTGAAAATTGCATTTTTGGTCCCTTTTGCGTTTTTTTCTAAATTTGTTGGGTACCAAAAAAATAAAAAATAAAGGGTGCAGGAGGGATGGAAAAAGATGTAACCAACAGAGGGACCTAAAAATGTAGTCAACAATAATAAAAATGTAGAAAGGGGCCATTTAAGTGTAAAAATGATATATTTTTTACAATAAATTTTGTTAAATTTTTTTATTAATAATGTATTTTAATAATGTGTTTAATAAAGTGTGTGTTTTTAACAATTTTTTTCTAAGACGGACAAACTGTCTATTGGGGACTGCCTTCTTGACGTGAGCAGGGTGGTAGCTGTTGTAGTCAAGTAATATATTAGTGGGCGTCTTTTTTCTGAAACCAGTGGTGACCACATCTACCCTCACATCAAGAAACCCCAGGGACTGATCGCCAAATACTGAGGTAAACTTCATTTTCAGATCTTTATTCAAATATTACACAAACTCCGTGAACTGCAATTGGGACCCCGACCAAACTATGATTCCCAAAACATGGGAATCATAAGTCTAAATTTTCCTTTGGGCAAAATCAAGTAATATCTAATTTTTTTCATCCATGTGACAAATGACCAACACCGTTATTTCCCATAAACCAATGCTCCCTGTCTTCAGCTCCATGACTTGACTGACATAAATCTGTATAAAGCTCCGAGTATCATTGTATCCTGGATCTGTGACTGTCACTGAGAAGAGCTGTCCGTCGCCTTGTAATCCTGACATATTGCTGTACATAATCCTCATCACTGATGTTTACACGCTCCGTTCCTACAATACAACATGGGTCTCCTTGGATCTCTGAGGTACTTGTGAAATGGAAAACCAAGTTAGATGCCAGATTCACCACCTTACAATATGAGACATATTCAGTGCCACTTTTTAAGGGCATATAGATGTCATAGGGGTAGTCTGCTGCCTAAAATGCCCTTTTATGAGTAAAGAACTGTTGCATGGAAAATGAACAGCTAGATTCCCTTATATTGATAATAAATTATCATCAGGGTTAGAAAGGAAAGACTTCTGATCTATGATGCAGCTTCTATCTATTATTGCTATATACAAAGTCTTTGCTGTCAGTGAGTTGGAACATTCAGGAAGCCCTGTAGTGGAGAGTATCGGAGCGGAGGGGCACATGACAGGGGGAGACTGGGCTGGACATATGGTAGGGGAGGAGTTAGGAGGGGGTTTAAGATGGAGGGGGTTGGGTCAGGGGTCAGTCGGCGCGAGGCCAGCGAAGTTCCCGCCCACCCGCCCTTGTAGTAGGTTTGGGTTCTTCTTGTCGCGGCAGCGGTAGAGGGATTTGGAGGCAGGAGTGGCAATTTTGTTGGTTTGAGAAGGTGTTGGTGGAGGAGGCTGGGGATGGTACTCAGCCTGGTGAAGGATTCCCCGTGGGCATGGACCCCGGGGAGAGGATTGGGCATCTGAAATGGTGTCCCTAGGTCTGGTGCCTTACGGCTAGGGGCAAATGTAGGAGGCTTGGAACATTGGTTCACTTGGGGTTAAAAGGGGACGTTGCCTCCAGATCTCTCTGCCGCTGTAGGGTGATTATGTTTTATGGTTTTTGTATGAAGTTCATAAAATATGTTATAACAATGTTTAAATTGCTCAATGTTAATAAATATGGGCTGCTGTGGCCTTTTTTTTACCACTAACCGGTGTCAGTCGTTATTGGGATTTTGGGGTGGGGCAAAAGGTAAGCAACTAGGATATCCCCTAGTCATGTAGAGGCTTAAAACTTGGGTCATTCGTGTCATGATTTCACTGGCCCATCAGGGCGCCAAGGGTTCTCTGGGCTTGGAAGGTCCAGCAAAAGACAACTTCATTTAAAGCTGATCTATTAGACTTTATTGATGACGTGTTTTCTGTGACCAATGAAATACGAAATATTACAATGCATGCATTTGGGATGTATACATGTTCTGTATAGACAGAGGGCAGGCTAAAGGAGCTCCAGCCCAACAATGGATGCATGTGCACAGTTTATTACCAAAGACAGCTATAGTACACTGTAACAAGCCATGCAGCTGTTATAGTTAGTCGTGATACGGCAGAGTTTCCATGATGTTACAATAGGGATGATTTGGAGCAAAATGTATGTTAAGATCATGAAGACCCTTCATTATACAATTATTAAAGGAGTACTCCGGAGGAAAAAAATGTTATCAAGTCAACTGGTGCTAGAAAGTTAAACAGATTTGTAAATTGCTTCTATTTAAATATCTTAATCCCTCCAGTACTTATCAGCTGCTGTATGCTCCAGAAGATGATATTTTTTTGTTTTCTGTTATTTTGAAAGTGTAAATGATGTAAATAAAATCTAACTTTTGTTGACATATTATAAGAATGTATAATCTGTAATTTGTTGCCTTTTGGAGATTTTTCCATCTTTCCTTGGTTTCTTTATGCACATTAATGCAAATTTTTACCTGTATCTTTGCTATGGGATTTTCTCCTACTCTGGACAGTTCTTAAAATGGACATATATGTCAGCAGAGAGCACTGTGCTCGTGATGTCAGCAGAGAGCTCTGTGTTCCAAAAAGAAAAGAATTTCCTCTGCAGTATGTAGCAGCTAATAAGTACTGGAAGGATTAAGATTGTATAATAGAAGTAATTTACAAATCTGTTTAACTTTCTGGCACCAGTTGATTTAAAAAAAACTAAAGTTTTCCACCGGAGTACCCCTTTAAGATTTTTAAAGAAAATAAATTTACAAATCTGGTACCAGTTGATTTGAAAACATTTATTTCCTCTGGAGCACCCCTTTAAGTTATATTTTTACAGGGGCATAACTAGAAATTGATTTTGAATCTATTTCGCCCCTATCACGTCCCCTCTTCATTGGCATTGTTGGAGTATATAAAGTTATATGTATTATAAGTAGAAAACATTTGTGAACCAAATCTAAGCTTCAACTTACATATAAAACCCATTTATTTTTTGTTGACTACATAATCATCCTTTCTGATTCCTAGTCCATGCTTATGTGGCCTGGTTGAATAAATGACACAGAAAAATGCAGTCTTGCATTCAAAGGTATCAGCCTTAGGTTAGGATAAATGAAGCAATGGATAATGCGAAAAACAAAACAAATCTAAAAACATGTATATAGTGTGGTGGCCCAGTATGGGAGTTGTGCCCCTGTACCCTTGCTGCCCTGTCAGGCAGCCTCCTTACAGTGTCCCCTTATGTATATATTGTTTGCCATGTGTTATACTGTATAATGCATATAGAAAGTGTTATTACTTTAAGAGAGGTTGACATGTGATCACCAGTTGTCATGTGAGTTGTCATGTGAGTGTAACCCTGGAGGTATCAGTGACCATGTGACTTAAGGGTGACCTATGGGACCCCTCCTAGTCTCCCCTATAAAAGCCCTGGGAAGAGTCTCTTTTTTCTCTTTCTGCTGAGTTGCAGTGCAGTCCTAGAGTGTGTCTGGAGTCCATAGGAGGCCTCAAATCAGTCCAGCAGCCCAATTCTACAAGTAAGCTACAACCACAGCATTGTCAGTCTCAAGTCAAGTCAGCCACAGTCTTCTATTGTCAAGTCAGAGTGACCTGCACTAAAATTGTCCAAATCTACTGCAAGTCCCAGCGAGCCCTTAAGGTCTCTGAAGTCACTGGTCACCTGGCTGAACCCTATAGACTGTACCATCTGTCACTCAGTAAAGCTACCGTTGTCTGTAACTTGGCGTCGGAGCCATTATTGCCCCCGTGCCCAGCCCAGGATCCAGCGGTATACCTTTGGTTGGTATTGAGGATAAATCACGCCCTGGCGTCACTAATGCAAGGAGTTAATGCCATCTGCCCCTAGGATTATTCCATCTACCCTGCATCTCACACCCCATACCACAATTGTATTGTATATATCTCCAAGACAACATAGCAAGAAAACAAGCTATTACTGTGCAAATGCATCCGTTCACTGACAGGTCATGTCTTCTTGGACTTGTTCTCTTTTCTTTTTCTTCTCCAAACCTCTCACAACCTCTTTCAGCCATGATTCTTTTCTGCAGAATCTGCCAGAAGAAACATCGTAGACTCCTTAATTTTCCACCACGCATCCTGCCTCTATGAAATCTCCTCATCTATGACCCCCAAACAGTAATAATTCCCCCTTCCACCTTTGTGCTGTAAAAAAAAAGTGGGTGGATAAGTAGGCCCCATATTAGGTACATAGGTTCCTTATTAAGTATGTCTCCCACAGCAGTTAAGTAGTTCCCCTATTAGGTAGGTATGTTCGTTGGTAGGTAGTTCCACCATTATGCAGGTAGAACCTCTATTAGACAGGTAATCCCCAGTAGACAGGTAGTTCCCCTATTGGGGTATATATATCTCTCACCACTAATCAGGTACAGCCCCCTAGGCATGTAGCTCCCCCAGTAGGAAGTAAAGTCTCCCACTAGTAAGCAGGTAGTTCCCCCCATTAACCAGGTAGCCCCCCTAAGTACACAGGCAGTCTCCCTATTGTCCCAATATGATATAAAAAATGATACTCACCTCATCTTTTACTCAGCCTCCCTCCTCCTTCACACTGGTTGGCTCACTGTGGTGAGCTTGTGGGGATGTACGGTAGGAAGGGTGTAGCTGTGCGGTGATGAAAGGGTGTTTGATTAACCCTTAACTGTCGTGACGACAGGGTGCGGGTTCTTCCTCTATATATATTTATATCCTACCGCCACCCGTCCCAGGAACTATAGGGAGGAATAAAGGATTGTCCACAACTGGAGGTTTAGTAAACTGGAAATAACTTTACTGCAAAGTTTATGCAGGTTAACAGTAGTAACAGTCTTTACAGAGGACCGGACTTTGAGTTCCTCACAGTTGGTTGGGACCTTGTAGGGAAATAGGCTCTGAGGCTTTCTTTACGCTGTTCCACTGAATTTAGGGTTTGGTTTTAGGTTCAGTAGTCACATAGGTTTAGCTGAATTGAGTTTAGTAGACTCACGGTTAGTAAGATGCTGAAGGAATAGGCTTCAGGCCTAGATTTGTCTTTAGACTTGTGCAGAGCTCCGCTCGCTGTCATATCCCAAGGGAAAAGAGAAGTACAAGAGAGTGATGATTGGGTAACAGCGCCCTTATATGGCAAGGGGCAGGCTCATAGCTTATTGGTTCCCACCAACTGTCAGGCCTTTCACAAAGCATTGTGGTACATCATGTGACCCACTCACGTGACCTGAAAGGTCCTTAAGCTAGCGCTGCGGAATCTGTAGGCGCTATATAAATAAATAAATAAATAAAATAAATTAACCTAACAGTAGACTAAGTAGTCATGTGACCTAAGGTCCTGGAAGTACTATACATATATATAAATTATATAAAATGATATACACCAAACACATAAAACCAAAGAAGGAAGAGGTGACAAGGGGTTGTCTCACCAGGAGGATCCTACCGGTACGCAGGAACTCAGGGCAGGGGTCATGGTGCACATGTGCCGTAAGCCACAGTCTGAAGCTGATGGCAACCTACCGGGATTTAGTTGCAAATGTCCTAGATTTCCAAGTTAGCATTATATTCTGCTAGGTGGATTGGAGGGCGGGGCCATTTGGTCCCTGACCAGGCCCGATCTTTTCAGCAGGCCCCATAGCAGTCATGTACCCTGCCTCTATAAGAGTTTTTTTTTGTTTATTTGTTTTTAAAAAACCTCCCTCATTCGTATCCTCTGTCCTGTCTTCCCATCTAGGTTCCATATTTTTTTGCATGCATATTAATAAAAATGATTCACAGCCAAATTATCCCAGGTATTTTATGAGCCAAAGCCAAATTTAGTTCCCAGAATTCTAGACAAACAGCCATTGCTTATGTCGGCCAAGGTCTTAAAGTTCATGACTCCATTTTATCACTTACTGCATAATGATTCTAATCCTACTCAAATCCCACAGAAGGTCTGTGCCTTTAACTGCGCCAGTCTCCAATAACAGGGTAAATCCCATGGGAGAGGGCATCATGTGTATTCATAACAGGTGCCTGCTCCTATTTCTTATAATGTCTCCCAGTAAGAAGAAGCCGTAGAGTCCATGATGATAACAGTTATGGTAATCGTACTTCTCAATATAGGATACATATCCCACAGCAGTTTTTAAAGGGATTGTCCAGGATTAAAAAGGGTTTTCTTCCATAATTCTTATGCATATCAGCCAGAAATTTACACGCCCAAAGATTACTATCAGGGCACTACAGATGGTACAGTTGTTAGGGGGCCAGAAACATTAATCTAAAAACCCAAACTATGATGCCAGTTGTCGCCCAGTAATATGAGGTTTATTCCATGGAATTGTCTCCCTGTAAAAGAGGACAGTCACAGGCTAATTTAATTCAAGTAGATCAGGTTTATCTAAAGGGGTACTCCAACGGAAAACTATTTTGTCCAAAACATTCTCTGTAGCATAGAGCAGCTGATAAATACTGAAATGATTAAGATTTTTTAATAGATGTAATTTACAAAACTGTTTAACTTTCTGGAATCAGATGATTTAAAAATGTTTTTTTTTTGCACTGGAGTGCCCCTTTAAAGGGTGCCTTTATTGTTAAAAATAATACCAGGTGCTGAAATCCCTAAAATGAATGGACAGCAGCATTCGGATGAGCATTGTACCCATTGGTTTTGTGAGTGGTATATAGAGTGACAGAAAGCCTGTTCATTCCGGGGCATAGTTTACCTGCATTCTCTGGATTTCCAGGGGTCTCAGCAATCAGCTAGTTATTCCATATCTCGTAGATAGGGAATGACTTGATGAAGTAAAAATACCTCTCTAAAAATACACTTTCAGCCATATATCTGTATTACACTATGATATGGCCCAGTAAGATATTTCCCTCTGTTGACACCACTAGGTCTCTGAGGCCTTTCTGTAGATGATCTCTTAGCACTGACAGGAAGGTAGTTTTAATTCCCTGGATCTCACTTATAGGGACCCACTATGCCCTGGGACTAACCCACAGTTCTTAGAATGGCCTCAACCAGGCAACACCTCAGCCTCTGCTATCTAGGCCACACTTCAAGCCTAAATATCTAGGCCACTTTGCAGGCTTGCAGGCCAACGTGACCTTGCCGCATCTATCTACATACTGGTTTTATCTGTTCATACAACATTTTCCCTATTGCTCTGTATTATGACATTTTTTAAGCAGTATTGTCCTCCTTGGCCTTTTTACAGAGCCATGTTTGACAGCACAGGGTTTGGGGGGAAACCATCACTCCAGATGTCTCCAGTTCAGGTTGAAGTTCCTTGGATGTTGTATGTAGTTTCCAACCAAGCTTCTTAGGGTTGTCGCGCCAATTTTCTTCTGTCCACCATGTCCTGGTAGAGGCGAGAATGTCAAGGTCTTTGGGGATATTCTTGTAAAATGTACACTGCTTGTGCTAGATGATAATACAATTCCTGGTCTGCTTAGACATCTCTGTGGTGAGGGTGGGATGGAGGACAGATTTTATTACCCTAGGGGCAGATGGCATTAACCCCTTGTGTGATGTCCCAGTACTGGACATGGTCCTGTACTACCCTTAGGCCCTGTCAGGTTGAGACCCTCAGTGACCTGGGGGCTCCCTGCATGGTCTCCCCCTGTTGTTCCAGAATGTTGTGTATGTTACTTTATTGCCTAGACAGTATCCTTATGTATAGGTAGTATAAAGGACCTGTGGGAGGTCTCAAGGACCCGTGTAAGTATGTCACATGCTATGTTATGCAGTCACATGATTTGTTGTCACATGTTCTTCCAGAGAGCACTAGCTTAACCTATGACCCGCAGCTTGACCAATGGGCTTTAGTCCAGCCCCCCACTATATAAAGGGGTGGCCATTACAATTCACTCTCTTGGAGATCTTTACTGAGTCTTTACTGAGACAGCAACCACCAGAGATCTCAGTGCAAGTGATCAGCATCTGGAAGACCCCAAAAGCTACAGTCATTCCAGTAAGTCTCAAGTCTATGTCTGCTGTCAATGAAACTAGTCAAGTCCTGCACATAGTCAAGTCAAGTCCAATCTCTAGTCAAGTTAATGACAAGTATATTGGTCCAGCGAGCTGCGAGGTCCTTCTGGGTCCTGGCCACCTCTCTGGGAAATCTGGCCTTAGCTGTGAAGATAATTCCATCTGTTTTATACTCCGTTTGACCATAACTGGTTGTGGACTCTCATTTCACTACTAGCAACTGGGATAGCGGAGAAACCGGGCGTGTGGTGTTCCGGAACCCTAAAATCACACTGGCGCCAAGAAAACTAAGGGTTAACAACATCTTGCCCCCGGGGTTAATAACATCTGATTCCACCACTCACACCGCTACATCCGTGGTCTTGCCATTCACCGGTGGTCCAGCACACTTGTGTTCATGACGCCAGGGCATGGTTTTACCTCTACACCACCCGAAGGTATGGCCGCTGGATCATGGGCTAGGCACAGGGCAAATAATGACTACGACGCCAAGTTACAGAACAACGGCAGCTTTACTGAGATAGACAGATGCAATAGTCTTTACAGCTCAGTTAGGCCCAAGGAAGTGACCAGTGACTTTAGAGACTTGCAGGTTTGCTGGAACTTGTAGTGGACTTGGATTAATTGCTGCAGACCCATGCTGACTTGACTATGACTGACTAGACCACCCCTTTTGTAGCTTACCACTTTCACCTGTGGGGCACTTGGTTGGTAGAAGCGTGGCTGCATGATCGGCCTTGGGTCTCCCCAGGACACCAGACACTCTCAGGACTTTACTGTTCCTCAGCATGCTCTAAACTGACTCTAGACTGACTAGCTAGCTCCTCCCAGGGTTTATATGGGAGGACTTTTGGAGGGGTCCTATAAGTCACCCACAAGTCATCTGGTCACTGACACCTTCCTTGGTTGCAACACTTAGTAACAACATTTAAAGGTACATAACATCATATAGTCATTACATTAGATAATACAAGGCACTTATTAACCTTTTATAACACACAGCTTAAAGGGTAGCTCCCACCATCACTTTTTTTTTCTGTCCCTGCCTATTACCCATCTATCCCTAACCCCCTCCCTGCCTTTAATTTTTTTTTTTTTTACATATTAAAAATGCTTTTTTGTCTGCCTGGTAGTGTGCTCACTACCAGGCAGACTTCCCCAGCAGGCACCACGTCACTGATGCCTGCTGGGGCCGGCACTTACGCCCGTAGTTCACCTATACAGGATGCCTCCAGCTGTTTCCCCACTGCAACTCCCATCTTGCCCTGACATCTATTGGCTGTAAGGGCATGCTGGGAGTTGTAGTGGGGAAACAACTGGAGGCACCCTGTATAGGTGAACACCGGAGCACATACTGCTCCCCGCCGCGCAGCCCGCAAACCTTCCCCCCCCCCCCCCCCCCGCCCCTGTCGCGCCGCTCAACTCACTCCCCCTCCCCCTTAGTTCACCCAGAGTACCCCCTCCCCGCCGCGCAGCCCGCAACAACCCCCTCCCCCCCCGGTCCCGCCGCTCCGCTCAACCCACTCCGCCTCAGTTCACCTATTCAGTGTCCCTCCAGGCTTCCCCACTACAACTCCCAGGGCATGCTGGGAGTTGTAGTGAGGAAACTGGAGGCATACTGTATAAGTAAACAGTATACATAATACTTGAACATATACATAATACATGTATACATAATACAGTGAACATAATACTTTACCTTGTCCCCGAGCCTGCGCGCGTCCTCTTCCTTCAAAGCGCTCGCTCCCGCCTGTCTGATTGACAGGCGGGAGCGAGCACAGCAGTGATTGAATTTCGACTCATTGCCAGACTTCAACGAGTTGAAATTCAGTGGTGACGTCACTGCTGAATGCATTCGGCCACTAGGAGGGCGACCCCTAGTCGCCGAATTTAAAAGTGATTTGAAACTGTTTTAAAATCACTTTTTTAAATTAAACTATATTAGAGATATGTTGTAGTACTTAAGGACTACAGCTTGCCATTTGCAGTGGTCCATCCCATAAATATTGTAAAATTGCAAGCATTAAAGGAGTTATGTGGCGCAGGACAACTTATCCCCTATCCAAAGTATAGGGGATTAGTGCCTGATTGCGGAGGGTCCAACTGCTGGGACCCCACGCCATCTCCTGCATCCCCCCTCCCCCCGAATTTCTGCAGGAAAGGAGCTGTGTTGGCCACAGCAGGAAGCGTTCCTGTATCTCCACCTCTCCCATAAAGATACATGGAGGGGGCATGTTGTCCTCCACTTTGTGCGGAGAAAGACAGTCTCATTGCATTAAAGGGGTACTCCGGTGGGAAAAAATTGTTTTCAAATCAACTGGTGCAAGAAAGTTAAACAGATTTGTAAATCACTTCTATTTAAAAATCTTAACCCTTCTAGTACTTATCAGCTGCTTTATGCTACAGATATACTACAGAGAAATGTTTTAATTTCTTTTCAGTCTGACCACAGTGCTCTCTGTTGACACCTCTGTCGGTGTCAGGAACTGTCCAGAGCAGGAGAAGTTTTCTATGGGGATATGATTCTAATCTGGACAGTTCCTGACAAGGACAGGGGTGTCAGCAGAGAGCACTGTTGTGAGACAGAAAATAAATTCACAAATTTCTTTGTTTTATACAGCAGCTAATAAGTACAGGAAGGATTAAGATTTTTTTAATAGAAGTAATTCACAAATCTGTTTAACTTTCAGGCACCAGTTGATTTGAAAACGTGTTTTCTACTTGTTTCCACCGGAGTTCCCCTTTTATTCAGAAATCACTCCGTACACTAAGAGAGCAGGGTGCCGTGCAGGAGATCTTGGAGCCCCCACGATCAGACATTTATCCTTGATCGTTTGGATAGGAGATAAGGTGTTCTGCACCACATAACTCCTTTAATGAACACGGCCCTTAAGAGCCCCATTAGCTGTCAAATCCCCAATTCAGAGGCTAATGAAAGCCATTTAAACCCAAAGTGTGAACAGGTGGGTCTATTTTCCATTTAAAGGGGTACTCCGGCCCTGATACAACTTATCCCCTATCCAAGGGATAGGGGATAAGATGTATTATCGCGGGGGTCCAGCCTCTGAGGACCCCCGCAATCTGTCATTGTGCACCACCTTTGTGAGCTCTCCGCAGCGCTGGAGGCTTTGAGTGCATAGGCGTGCGCACAGGGTGTGCCGGGCGGCCCGCTGCTGCAGGACTTTTTTATTTTTTTTCTCAAACATCACCAACGCCAAACACCCCCCAACCTCCAACCCCCCCCCCCCCCCCCCCCCCGCTGGGGGCCCGCACTGTACACTGCATGCTGACTGATTGACTGACTACATACAGTCAGCCAATTAGTCAGAATGCAGCAGCCACACATACCTCCAGGGCTGGCGGCCACTGCCTCTTTAAATCTGCAGTGGCCGGCGGGAGGTCCCCCTCCCCATCGCCCGCCCACTCGCCGGTAACAAATAAAAATTTAAAAAAACAAGCACTTTTCACACTGCTGCTGTCCAACTTCAGTGTTTCCCAGTGTGCCTCTAGCTGTTGCAAAACTACAACTCCCAGCATGCCCAAAGGCTGTCAGGGCATGCTGGGAGTTGTAGATTTGCAACAGCTGGAGGCACACTGGTTGGGAAACACTGTCCTAGCCTATTCAGCATACACATCATGTTACACCAGTGTTTCCCAACCAGTGTGCCTCCAGCTGTTGCAAAACTTCAAATCCCAGCATGCCCTGACAGCCTTTGGGCATGCTGGGAGTGTAGTTTTGCAACAGCTGGAGGCACACTGGTTGGGAAACACTGTGCTAGCATATTCAGCATACACATTATGTTAAACCAGTGTTTCCCAACCAGTGTGCCTCCAGCTGTTGCAAAATTACAAGACCCAGCATGCCCAAAGGCTGTCAGGGCATGCTGGGAGTTGTAGTTTAGCAACAGCTGGAGACGCACTGATTGGGAAACACTGTTCTAGCCAATTCAGTATTTCACAAACAAAGAGCAGTGTTTCCCAACCAGGGTGTCTCCAGCTGTATCAAAACTACAACTCCCAGCATGCCCGGACAGTGTTTGGCTGTCCGGGTATACTGGGAGTTGTAGTTTTGCAACAGCTGGAGACACCCTGGTTGAGAAACACTGTATTACCCATGCTGCTTTTTGAGAGATTTATTCCACCACCTGCTGCCTACCTACCTGAGTGTATTCCCACCTACGTATCTACCTGTCTTACTGTCTTTCTACCTAGCTACCTGCCGGGCAACCTAGGACACTAACTGGCTACCTACCTACCTACCTGGCAACCTAGCTAACTACCTACCTACATGTCTTCATACCTACCTGGCAATCTATTTACCTACCTGGCTATACCTACCTGTTTTTTATACCTGACTATCCACCTTGCTATCTTTCTACCAAACTACCTGCCAACCTAGCAACCTACCTATTTGGGTACCTGGCTATGTCTCTACCTAACTACCTGGCAACCTATCTGCATACCTACCTGGCTGTCTTCCTTCCTACCTACCTAACTGGTTAGCTACCTACCACACTATCCAGGGAAATGTTTTGCATCAAAGCCCTGTGGTTTCAAGCTACCCCCCGGGGAGCAATATGAGGGAGGTAATATAGAAAGAGGAGCAATATCAAGGGGTAATATAGAAAGGTGGATCATTATGAGCAGCATAATATACAATGGGGACAAAATGAGGGGCATAATGTACAGTGAAGGGCAATGTGAGGGGCATAAAATACTATGGGGGCAATATGAGGGGCATAATATCCTATGGGGGCAATGTTTGGGCCTGCTAATCTATAGGGACAATGTTGGGGCCTAATACTATACAGCTGCACAGAGGGATCTAATACTATATGGGGCAGTGTAATACATATAGGGGGTTTGAATATAGGTGAGGATTTTGCTGTAGCGAGGAACCTAAAATGTTTGTCTGGCAGATTCGGTGAAGACGAGTTGTGATCGGGAGAAATCTTCACGATGACCCAGGACAGATGGAGAAGAAAGAGAAAAGTGAACGACACTGATCAGAGTAGGCGCCCCGTGAGTATGTAACTATAATGACTTATATGGTTTGCAGCCCCTGTGTACAGCTGGTATCTATTTCTGTATGGTCACTGTATGGGGGATATTGGTATTTGTATAGTGGTTTTTAATCAATAACAATATAGGAGTATTAGTCAGTGGTAATGGTAGTTATCATGGTGCAGCAGAGTTAAATGTCCCTTGTATTGTGGTGTTATTAGTGATACTGGCCTGCGTATAGTGGCTTTTATTTCCTTACAGTATTCACTACAAAATTAATACAGAGTGGTGATATTATTTTATGTTTCTAAGCCCGATACTAAGATAAAATCTAGTGTTTGCCGCGGGGAGCAGGAGAGGGGGGGGGGGCAGACTACAAGCTGTGTAAGGGGCCCCAAAATTTCTGATGCCAGCCCTGTATGTAGGCTACATATAAGAGACAGTCACAATCATACATGATGGGAATGTAGTCCTGAGCTGTGAGCCTGGGCATGTGTGGTGTGGTCAGGGCATACTGGGAGTTGCATGCTGGGAGTTGCAGTTACTACTGTAACGCCCACCATGCCGTGATAGTATCAGGGTATGCTGGGCATTACAGTTAGTATTAACTGCAACTACCAGCATGCCCTGACACAATCTCGGTCTGTTCTGCAGCTGACCCAAAATTAGTTTTGGGTCAGCAGCAAAACCATAGACTGCATCAGCCTGATACAGTCTATGCTTTTGCAGCTGACCCAAAACTACAATTCCCATTATGTTGCACTATACTCCTGAGTCCTGGGGAAGCAATGCATTAATTTTGGGACAGCGGCAGAGCAGACCAAGATTGTATCAGGGCATGCTGGGAGTTGCAGTTACTATTTGTAATGCCCAGCATGCCCTGATACAACTTATGGTTTGCAGCTGACCCAAAACTACAACTCCCATTATGTTGCACTATACTATAATATAGGTTATATGGTGCTACATGCTGGGGGGAGCTGTAGTTTCGGGTCAGCTGGAGAGATATAGGCTGGAATCTGGATCAAGAAATTTCCTTGATCCAGATTCCAGCCTATATCTCTGCAGCTGACCCAAAACTACAGCTCCCCCCAGCATGTAGCACCATATAACCTATACTATAGTATAGTGCAACATAATGGGAGTTGTAATTTTGGTCACCATATATTGTATCAAGGCATGCTGGGAATTGTAGTTGATAACTGCAAATCCCAGCATTGCATTCCTTGAAGGAATGCAATGCTGGGAGGTGCAGTTACCAACTACAATTCCCAGCATGCCCTGATACAATCTATGATGACCAAAACTACAACTCCACACATCTTGCACTATATAGGAGTACAATTTAGATTATGGTACAACATGCTGGGAGTCCTAGTTTGTGGTCAGCTTCAGACCCAAAACTACAACGTGCACGCTGCTCCAAGCTTGCTGGGTGCCGCATCACTTTTTCAACCAATCTGGTGCAAAAAAAATTCTATTTGGAATATTCCCCCCTCTGTGCCACCATCTTATAGTAAAAGCTTTCTTCTGTTTGCCAAGTAAAGAAAAACATGAGTTTTACCATTCAACTTACAATTTTTTTTCAAATCCACATCAAATGCCTCCCTATAAACACCAGCAAACATACACACAAGTGGGAGGTCTAGTCAGGGCTGGTGCATGGATTTTTGACACTCTAGGCAAAACCTAATTTTGACAACCCTTTGGCTCCGCCCATTGAACCCCTTGGCAAATATAAGATCAGGGGTAGAATTAGTCCCGTAAGCCTCATGGTAAATTCTAGACTTGCCCTCCTCCCTACAATTATAACTATACTGCACCTAATGTGGAGAACTATACTGCACCTAATGTGGGGGAACTATATTGCACCTAATGTGGGGGAACTATATTGCACCTAATGAGGGGGAACTGTACTGCACCTAATGTGGGGGTACTGTATTGCACCTAATGTGGGGGAACTGTACTGCACCTAATGTGGGGGAACTATATTGCTCCTAATGTGGGGGAACTGTACTGCACCTAATGTGTGCAAACTATATTGCCAACCTAATGTGGGGGAACTGTACTACTAACCTAATGTGGGGGAACTATACTGCACTTAATGTGGGGGAACTATACTGCACCTAATGTGGGGGAACTATACTGCACCTTATGTGGGGGAACTGTACTACTAACCTAATGTGGGGGAACTATACTGCCAACCTAATGTGGGGGAACTGTACTACTAACCTAATGTCGAGGAACTATACTGCACCTAATGTGTGGGAACTATACTGCACCTAATGTGGGGGAACTATACTGCACCTTATGTGGGGGAACTGTACTACTAACCTAATGTGGGGGAACTATACTGCCAACCTAATGTGGGGGAACTGTACTACTAACCTAATGTGGGGGAATTATACTGCACCTAATGTGGGGGAACTATACTGCCTACCTAATGTGGGGGAAATATATTTCCATCCTAATGTGGGAGATTTATACTGCCAACCTAATGTGGGGGAACTATGCTGCCAACCTAATGTGAATACAAAAATATAAAATTGTACTATTCTGATCCCTATTTCACTTTTATTTTTCTGTATATGGGGATGTATGAGGGTCATTTTTAGCGCTGTGATTTTTTGTTTTTATCGGTACCATTTTTTTTTTGCTTTTTAGATATTTTTTATGGTATTTGAAGTGACCAAAAATGTGCTAATCTGATTAGTGCACTTTTACGACTTTTGGGACCCCACTTCTGATTTTGCCCAGGGCCATGCTAAGCCTAAAACCGGCCCTGGATCCAATCCTCCTACACTATGCAAGCAAGAGTGTGTGTGTGTGTATATCTATATATATATATATATATATATATATATATATACATAAACACATGCACGCGTGCGCGGAGTGAGTTTGTGCTTTAGGGTGCACACCCTAATGCAATAGGCTGCGCACGCCTATGTTTGAGTGTGTAGCGTGACGACCACGGGGCCGGAGTATCGTGATGTCACGACTCCTCCCCCGTGTGATGTCACACGAGGGCGGAGTCGTGACATCACGATACTCTGGCCCCATGGTTGTCACGCTACACACTTGAAGCCTCCAGCGCTGCGGAGAGCTCACAAAGGTGGGTGCGCAATGACAGATTGTGGGGGTCCTCAGCGGCGGGACGCCTGCGATCATACATCTTATCCCCTATCCTTAGGATAGGGGATAAGATATATTAGGGCCAGAGTACCCCTTTAATCATAGATTAGTCCTCTTGGTTTTATACTGAACACAGGTGCCATTAATCATGTTCTGGTATTGTCTTTAGCTTTGTATCTATTTTCTGACATGTTTTTTTTTATGTCTTTTGCTTTTCTATATCAAACATATGAGTCTATGCATATTCAAGCTATTTCACTGAACACTTTATTTTAGGAGATATTCTACATGGTGTACTTAAAGGAGAACTCCAGAATATAAAAATTGTCCTCCATACTGCCAGCAGAAAAAAAAATAAAGATGTACTACCTTCCATTGCTCCCCCGGGGCCTCCGGTAACCGGCTACGGTCTCCGTCGCAATCCTCTTCCTGGTTGCTGAGGATCAGCGAGTCATACTGCACTCAGCCCATCACCGGCCGCAGCGAAGTCCCAACACGGCCGGCGATAGACTGCGGGGCAATGTGAGAACACTTCAGGACACAAAATTCTTCACTACACCGGCATCTGCTGCCGGGGCCGAAAACATCACACTGCCGCTCAGCCTATCACCAGCAGAGTCGGGACTTCGCTGCGGCTGGTGATTGGCTGAGTGCAGTATGACTCGCCGACCACCAGCAACCAGGAAGAGGATCGCGGCGGAGACTGGAGCCGGTTACCGGAGGCCCCGGGGGAGCAAAGGAAGGTATGTACATCTTTATTTTTTTTCTGCCGGCAGTATGGAGGACAACTTTTATATTCTGAAGTTCTCCTTTAATATTCAGGGGTACAAATGATGCTGACCACCACTTTATTTTGCTCAATATTTTAATAAATGGCTCTTTCCTACCCTACAGGATTTAAATGACATGTGTAGCATTTTTTTCTGAGGCCATGTTAGTTCCTTGTTGTGAAAACATCACAGGATTTGCAGAGAACAGCTGAGCTGTCGATAATGATGCAGTTCTCAAATATAGTATCGGCACAGTGTTGAAGTGTTAAATCCAGCTGGCATTACAGAAAGAAGTATAAAGACAAGGGGCCCAGGGGCGAGATGTGTGCTAATGGGGCATATTGCATACATTTCTTTGGGTTAAATTATTCTTTACCAGTTCCTTTGCTGAATCAGGGCTTATTGACATGGCTATACAGTCATGGCCATAAATGCTGGAACCCCTGAAATTTTTCAGGAAAATGTATTTCGCACAGAAAAGGATTGCAGTAACACATGTTTTGCTATACACGTTTATTCCCTTTGTGTGTATTTGAACTAAACCAAAAAAGGGAGGAAAAAAAGCAAATTGGACATAATGTCACACCAAACTCCAAAAATGGACCGGACAAAATGATTGTCGCCCATAACTTAATATTTGGTTACACACCCTTTGAAAAAAATAACTGAAATCCGTGGCTTCCTATAACCATCAATAAGCTTCTTACACCTCTCAGCCGGAATGGTGGACCACTCTTCCTTTGCAAACTGCTCCTTCTTTCCACAGGTGTTCAATGGGATTTAGATCTGGACTCATTGCTGGCCACTTCAGAGACCCAAACCCAGCTTTCTGACACTGGGCTGTACAGTGTGACCCAAAATTCATTGGTAATCCTCAGAGTTCATGATGCCTTGCACGCATTCAAGACACCCAGTGCCAGAGGCAGCAAAACCACCACAAAACACCATTGAACCTCCACCGTATTTCACTGTAGGTATTGTGTTCTTTTCTTTGTAGGCTTCATTCAATTTTCGGCAAACAGTAGAATGATGTGCTTTACCTAAAAGCTCTATCTTGGTCTCATCTGTCCACCAGACGTTTTCCCAGAAGGATTATGGCTCACTCAAGTTCATTTTGGCAAAATGTAGTCTTGCTTTTTTGTGTCTCTTATGTGGGGTCCTCCTGGGTCTCCTGTCATAGCGTTAATTTCATTTAAATGTCGACGGATAGTTTGCGCTGACACTGATACTCCCTGAGGACAGCTTGAATATCTTTGGAACTTGTTTTGGGCTGCTTACTATGCATCTTGGATACTATGCATCTATGGGACTGTTCAGTGATGCTTTCATTTATTTCCTTTGTTCTTACGTATATATGAAGGTATGTGGTATGTACAGTAGGATTTATATAACTTACCTTTTTTTATTGCAGGACTATTGCATGGCAGGTCACAACACACAGTGGTGTTGCCAAATTGTATTCAGGCAGGTACCAGCAAAGTGATAAGCAGGAGAGATTTTGTACCAAGGAAGAAGGGAGAGTTTTGATGTCATGACAGATGTTATTGGACAGTGCTGTTGGCCTGTGTGGAGGGTAAGTAGGCCTGCACGGTTGGATGCTTTCTTGTACTTCTGCAGGACTAGCTGGTAGTTGTAGGGGCACCGGTGAACTGGAGCCAGCTGGCAACTGGGAGTAGAATGGACTGGAGGTTGGGATACATGACTGTAGAGAAATGTGCAAGATGGTTGCTGTTGAGATTGGAGCAAGGTTCTTAGGGGGAAGCAGTTTGCCTCCTTTACCAAGCATGGCTGACAGTGAGCTGATGAAGGGGAGCTATAATTCTGGGTCTAGGATGTTATTTTTGAGAAGGAGCAGCAGAAGAAATGTGTATTGTCAACCTGGGAGTAGCTTTGAGAAGTCTGCTGAGCTGTAGAAGAAAATACAGCTTTTTCAGTTTGGCAATGTATTATGTTCTTACATGCTTCAGCTTCACTTTAAATGGTTGGAGATTTTTCGATGAAATTTGGTACATGTGACTTATATGTCAACTAAGATTAAGGGTACGTTCACATGGGTGTATTTCCTTTCGAACTTGCAGCGTGTTTCCGGTTGCGAGTTTGAAAGAAGCGGGCTATTTTAACAGATTTTCAGCAGGGAATCTATGCTATTGAAAATCTGCTGCAGACCCTATTGACTTCAATGGGGTCTATGGCAGATTTTCCACTGTGGAGATTTCACTGACAAAAATTTGCCATGGAGAGAGCCCTACTTTGCGGGTTTGAAAGAGGAACCCTTACCCACCCTCATTTTCAAGGGTCGGGGTTTTGTCCCATGCAAGTCTACAGGACTTCCGGTACCTTACTCCACAAACTCAGCTCTGTATCTCCTGGTGGGTGTGTCGGTCAGGCATGCAAGCCACGCCTCCTCTTGCAAGGCTTAAGGGCAAAAACATCATTTATGCCTGATATACTCACATCACAGGTTCTTTAACCACGATCTCTTTATCACATCTCAGTCCTACTTTACTTTAGAGTCTGCATCTCCAGGTGAATGTGTTGAGTACCCCCACTCAAAGCTGGGCCCTCTTCTTTTTTCTGCTTTCAAACACTTTTATGACAGAATATCCCTACCTGAGGATGCGATATGAGGATCCAATCTGAGGTCGGGATATAAGGATGGGAAATTAGGACAAAAGTGTCATAGTAGGGGATAAAATAAAGCCTATAAAGAAACTATCCCCCTACCTATCGTGAAACTTGGTGAAGAATCCATCATTTTGCAGGGTTACTTTGCTTAATTCTAGGACTGTCCACGAGAGGACATAGTTGAGTAGAGGATGCATGGAATAGCCTTCCTGCACAGGTGGTAGCTGCAAATATAGTTAAAGGGGTACTCCGCCCCTAGACATCTTATCCCCTATCCAAAGGATAGGGGATAAGATGCCAGATAGCCGCGGTCCCGCTGCTGGGGAGCCCTGGGATCCCCGCTGCAGCATAGAAAAGATTTGCAACAGTTGCATATAAATGAGCCTGCAAGGGCCCAAATTCCCGGTAAAAATGTATCAAAGAATCAACTCGAAATACCTAATTCTCGATGTTGAGAGGGGGAAAAACCTTATAAAACATAGCTTTTAATATAATACTCTAAAATGCACCACACCTTGTGATAAAGAATAAGTGCCCAAATAGTAAAGCAACACAGATAGCAGTTACCACACGTAATGTGGATTTACGATAAAGGAGAAGCATAACTATTGCCAAAGACCACCCAACGCGTTTCTGCCACTACATGGCTTCCTCAGGGGAAATGTATACAGTATGCAATCGATAGTAATACTGCTATATGACAGAATATCAATAGAGTATAAAACGAAATAGTTTGATTCATAGGGAAACACCCGATACACAGTGTATATCCCTTAATTATTTTAGTTCATCCAATAGGGAAACACCCGATATATAGTGTAAATCCCTATTGCCATAGTGTGGCTTATCATAACAGGAGGTCAGTCATCCTTCAGGGCAACCTGTAAGTAAAGCATAAACATAGAAAAAGATTTCAATGTGCCATCCGTATTCCATAGTTACTGGCCATTCATAGTATCAATATAAATACCTAGAGAAAAGACACATATTCACAGTTTCCAAGTGTTTGCCCGGATACCTATAATGAAGATACAAGGTCCCAATCAATATGGGAGATGCTAGTACCTGCAATACAAGCAGTGCGCATCGCACCAGCTATCATACTCACACTCCTGTAGCCACACGTCCGGTTAGTGGTTCTCAGAAGAGCGCACTAAACCCGCGTTGGCGGGGAGCCGTCTGTCTCTGACGGCTGCTTAGCGCTCACTGAGACCATGCCGGCGTCTGTCGTCATATCCTGTCTCCGGCCGGCGCCGCGTCATTACGCAACGCCCTCTCTGACGACTACAGAGGGCGTTGCTGAATCTGACAGCGGCGTCCGTAGTAACGGAAGCAGTGTATATTTAAGGGGCAATTCGCTTGTTTATAAATGAAGATATACTTAAAAGAACCTGACTAAATGTTAGAATGCACAACAGAGGATATAGATATGATACTGTAAGTAGAGCAATAAATAGGTAATGATTATTTTGCATATGATAATAAGGTTTATGAGGAGGGGGGGGGGGGGGGAAACAACAAAAATCCCCAAAGACGGGGGTGCAGCATGAGGTACCCATTACTTAGTGAGACAGATACTAGGTCCCTAAAGGTAAGTTACGCTACCACCACTCGTTCTCATTAAGGATAAATGTTTTCCCCACACCTCACATATATGCAACCATATATATAATATAATACATCATATATATAGTGTATGAATATATGAAGGAAATGCTCAGGTAGGAGGGGATATGCTATCAGAGGGTCAGGACCCAAGGAGGACGACCATTTGCACTATGTTAATCTGAATAGACCAGGTTATCTAAAGAAACCAATGGTTTCCTTAAACAGACGGCTCTCCCACCCCCTATTTCTAGGGGGGATGCCCTAATAAATAGTGTTGGGGTGGTTAATGTGGCCCTAAGGAACCTGAACTGACCCTGTTCTAGCTGTAGCCCCTAACCCTAGGCAGAATTGTCGCCCTTAGAAGGGCGGTCCCGCTCTCGTACCTCCTACTTGGCCTAGTCAATATCCCTAGATAATTCAATTTTGGTGATGCTAACTCAAGAGGCTCACTAAGGCCTCCTCTAACTACCTAGCCAAAGTCACCAATAGAGGGGGAGGGGGGTGAGAGAGCAGTATTCATAGGAAGCATGCATAACTGAGTTGGTCGTTCAGGCCTTCTGGGGCCATAGTTCCTAATTCATAAATCCATCTACATTCTTTGCGTAACAACATCTGATCAAAATTTCCTCCTCTTATAGGTGGTTTTACTTTTTCAAGTCCCAAAAATTGGATGTTATATTGACAATCCCTGTGGCATTGGTTCATGTGACGGGCCAGAGAAGTATCACGATCATGTCTAACATCCCCCATATGCTCAAGAATGCGTTTCTTGAATTCACGGAAGGTCTTGCCTATGTATTTTTTAGAACAGGGACATACTGCCATGTAAATAATGCCTTTGGTACTGCAATTTATGAAGTCTCTAATGATGTATTGTTTTCTTGTGGCTTCACATCTAAAATTTTTAGTTTTACATATATAAGGGCAGGCTTTACAATGTCCACACGGATAATTTCCTATGGGTTTGGGGATTCTATCAAGCCAAGTCACATGACCCGATGCCACAGGAGTGAGATGGCTGTGAGTCACCATATCTCCTATATTTCGACCCCTTCTAAAGGTGATTTGGGGGGATTCTGGGATAACATCTCTCAAGTCCGGGTCCATCTGAAGAATCCCCCAATATTTTTTCAAGATCTCGCGCATTTGTGATGCTCCATTATCAAATGTTGCTATTATTCGCATAGTGGGTGTCATAGTGTCACGATTCTTTGGTATAAAAAGTGAGTCTCTGGGAGTTTTTAAAGCATATTGATAAGCTGACCGTAAGGCATACTGTGGGTAGCCTCTATTTATAAATCGCCTCCTCAGGTCCTGTGCCTCCCGAACAAAGTCTCCCCTTTCTGAACAGTTCCTCCTGAGGCGGAGATACTGCCCCCTCGGGATACCCCTTTTTAGGGGTCCCGGGTGGCAGCTCTCCCACCTCAGGAGTGAATTTGTAGCAGTCGATTTTCTGTATACAGTCGTCCGAAGACTCCCGTCACTGTTTTTTTGAATCAAAATGTCAAGAAACGGTAAAAACGATGAATTACACTCATATGTAAAGAGTAAGCCTATAGTGTTGATATTGAGAGATTTTAAAAACTCCTCAAACTGTTCCATAGTCCCCTGCCACAGTATGAATATATCATCAATGAAGCGAGCCCATAAAAGGGCTCGCTCACTGAATTGTTCCCGAGACTCAACAAAAACTTGGGTGGCCTCCCACCAGCCCAGAGTGAGATTCGCATAGCTGGGGGCACAAGGGCTCCCCATAGCGGTCCCTCTGAGCTGGTGGAAAAAATTGCCATTAAACAAAAAATAATTATGTGTAAGTACAAAATGCAACAATTCGAGAATCAGGTCGTTATGTGCTCTAAACTGATTACCTCTAAATGCCAAAAAGTAGGCTACCGCTCTTAATCCTATCTCATGCGGTATGGATGAGTACAATGCCTAAACGTCAATACTCGTTAATAGGGTATCAGTTTCAACTGTTATCCCTTCTAATTTCTGAAGAAGGTCTGTAGTGTCTCTCGTATATGATGGGAGGGCCTGTACAAATTCTCTGAGGATCTTATCAATGTAGATTCCAACATTTTGAGCAACACCTCCTATCCCTGCCACTATTGGTCGTCCCTTTAGGGGAGAAACCCCTTTGTGGACCTTGGGCAGGGCATAGAAGGTGGGAATGATGGGATTTTTTGGGAGTAGAAATTCATATTCCTGATCGTTTATAAGCTTACTCGACCTTGCTCGAAGCACAATTGACTGAAGCTCTTTTTTATATGGGACAGTCGGATCACCAGGTAAAATTTCATATGTGAATCTATCATTAAGCAATTTATTACACATGTTGACATATTGTGGTCGATCAAGAACCACTATGTTACCCCCTTTGTCTGCTGCTTTGACTATCAGCTCTTCATTTTTTTGGAGCTGTTGTATCGCTCTACGTTCTTCATAAGTAAAGTTAAGTCTAGATGCAGACAAAGAGGGAATTTCCATTGTTCTAATTTCTTTCGTTATCAATTCCAGGAAGACATCTATACAGGAAGCCTCTCCAATAGGTGGGAAGGATTTATTTTGTAATCTACATGTGGTGAAAGGTCCTTCCCCCTGATTCCTAGAGTTATCATCAATTAAGGACGCTAGGTCTCTTATCCCCGCTGCAGCACCCCGCTATCATTACAGCACAGAGCGAGTTCGCTCTGCACGTAATGACGGGCAATACGGGGGACGGAGCATCGTTACGTCACGGCTCCGCCCCTCGTGAAGTCATGACCCGCCCCTTTCAATACAAGTCAATACAATCCATAGACTTGCATTAAGGGGACGGGCCGTGATGTCACGAGGGGCGGAGCCATGACGTCACGCTGCTCTGTGTTGTAATGATAGCGGGGTGCTGAAGCGGGGATCCCAGGGCTCCCCAGCAGCGGGACCGTGGCGATCTGACATCTTATCCCTTATCCTTTGGATAGGGGATAAGATGTCTAGGGGCGGAGTACCCCTTTAAGTATGAGTTTGCATGGGATAGGCATAATGCTATCCTTCACATAAAATAGGGCCAGAGGTTATTAATAGTATTATTGGACAGACAAGATGGGCTGAATGGTTTTATGCTTCTATGTTATGTTTCTATATGGGTGCTATAATTGATAGCATTTATACTGACTGTCAGTCATCAGTGCATGTGTAAGTGTGCATCTTTGTGTATGTGCCGTCATCTGTGTCCCCAGCATTAGCCCCTCTCCTTAACAAACATTGCTGGTGACCGCACACAAAACTACATAAACCGGTCTGTCCCTGGAACCCTCTAGAAATTGACCACTACATATTACACAATGAGGAGGGGATCAGCTGTACTCAAATGTCAAATTCGTTTGCACAGCTGACACCAGTTGCTGAAAACAGAACATGGCAGCATGGTCATAAATTCTCTACGAAGTCTTCCACAGCTTAATATAGCTCTGGTCTCAGCTGAAGTGACTGTCGCTTCAGTCACTTATGGTGGGTTCCTCTCACAGGATACAACGCTGCACCATAACCGCTTGTGTTTCTCTCCGCGTGGACCGTACCGATCACCATGTCTCAGCACAGCCAAGATTCGGACGATGAACTGTTTGCGGATATTGATGAAGATGAGATTTTGGCTAATTTGTCTCCTGAAGAGCTAAAGGAGCTTCAGAGTGAGATGGAGGAACTGGCACCGGATCCGACTTTACCAGTGGGCATGATACAGAAGGATCAGACCGAAAAAGCACCGACTGGGCATTTTGACCACAGATCGCTCATCGATTATCTGCACTGGGAGAAGGAATCTACGCGCATGCTGGAGGAGGAGAGAGTTCCTGTTACACTTCTGCCATCCGAGGTAACCGCTCATTCATAAGATGGAACCGAGTGTTAGGATTGAGGAAAAATGATGCCAGCAGATGGGCAAACCTTTGCTCTATATGTATCAGAGAAGAAAATTTGCATTGGGTCATGTAAATATGTTTCTTTCATATATATCTATAGAAGGAGATAGATGGCCTTGTATTTTATATCTATATTTTAAAAATGAAAAAAAAAAATCTCTTATAAATATTAACCCTTGCGCCCATTCTCTGTCAGGTTTTATGGCTGTCATGACAGCCAGAGGCGTAGCTTGTAGCTTCTGGGCCCTGATGCAAAATCTGCAAAAGGGCCCCGTATTCCAATTACAATACTGGTCTCTTATGGGGACGATGTGCTTTGGGGTCCCCTTAGGCACCAGGGCCCCAGTGCGACTACTATCTCTATAGATACGCCCCTGATAACAGCTTCCACATGGGTTGTCAATCAGATTTCCAGATTCCAGAATATCAAGCCTCTGTGCTCAAGTATCACTATTTATTTTAATAAATATGCCATTCAGGAATTTGCGAAAGCTGGGTGGTAACACATACTGGAGCTGTCATGGTGGCCAAGTCACCTACAGATACAGGTATAGTCAGAGGTGCAACTAATAGCTTCTGGGCCCCAATGCAAAATCTTTAACAGGGCCCCATGTCTACCATGCGCCACTTATACTACTGGTGTCTTCTCATTGAGCAAATGTCCTCATTGAAGACAGGCGTGGTGCTGTTTTTGAACATGATCACCAAGTGACCAGAGGTCTCTGCCTAGGCCTAGTCTGAGAAAACTCTAAAATGAAAGTAGGTGGCATCGAGGAAAGGGATGAAAATTATGTTTTTTTTATTTAAATAAAATAAAATATTAGCAACAGGAACAGAAGTTGGCTCAATTTAAAAAAAACTGCACTGAGCACCTTGAGCACTTGTTGCAAAAGTCAGTAAACTGAAAAATGGCACTGGCCCACATGGCTTATTCTTGGTTCTTAAAGGGGTACTCCGGTGCTTAGACATCTTATCCCCTATCCAAAGAATAGGGGAAAAGATGCCTGATTGCGGGAGTCCTGCCGCTGGGGACCCCTGGATCTTGCGTGACGTCACACGGGGGCGGAGGCGTGACGTCACACGCCGCCCGCCCTGTAGTCGCCGGTAATCAGACCCGGAGCGAACACGCTCTGGGGACTGATTATAAACGGGGTGCCACGTGCAAGATCCCGGGGGTCCCAAGCGGCGGGACTCCCGCGATCAGGCATCTTATCCCCTATCCTTTGGATAGGGGATAAGATGTCTAAGCCCCGGAGTACCCCTTTAATAATGGTGGAGAGGTGATGGTCTGTTCGGACGGTCAGAAATAATTGTCTTTTTTAACTCAAGATACACAGTATATTAGTACAATGCTAAGAATTAGCCAGGTAACCTATGGCTCACAGAAACACACCTCAAATTGTGTCCTGAAAAAAATTCAGAAAAAAGTCACAATTCAAGTGAACGATATTCCACTCTCATCATTATATAAAAAAGGAGAAAAAAATCTGCTTTAAGTAACCCTCTTCACTGTTGGATCCAAATTTTGACAGGGGATAATTCAAAATTTTTTTTAATTTGGTATTTCAGTAGGGGGTGCTAGCCAACAGAAATCTGCACTAATACTCTAAGATAACGTGATAAGTCTTCTTTAAGCAGACAAGGGAACCCAGATTACTAGGTCATAGTTTTCCATAGTGAACGATATGGAAATAAGTGATGGATGTAACAGCTTTCCTTCAATCCAGTGGTATTATGAATATATATATATATATATATATATATATATATATGGCCTAAAATAAAGAGTATGTCATGAATCTAGTAATGGATGTTTCATGCTGGGACTAGTAGTCATGGAAGTCACACTGTTATAGGAAATCATGACATGTGTTAGATGGCATTTGTGAAGAGCGTATGGTCAGAGCTATCAAAATAGCAGCAGGTCACATGACCCATCCAGCTGTCTGTAAATTACAATACTGTCGTTTACCAAGGGATAGAAATTCATCAGAATCTTCATTTGTCCCATTTTTCTCCTAATTTTCAGTTCATTTCTACCTAATACATCATAGAAAAAAAATCTAAAAAAATGCACTCCGGTGGAAAACTTTTTTTTTTTTTTTAAATCAACTGGTAAATCAACTGGTGCCAGAAAATTAAACAAATTTGTAAATTACTTCTATTTAAAAAAAAATCATAATCCTTCCAGTACTTATTAGCTGCTGAATACTACAGAGGAAATGATTTTCTTTTTGGAACACAGAGCTCTCTGTTGACATTATGAGCACAGTGCTCTCTGCTGACATCTCTGTCCATTTTAAGAACTGTCCAGAGTAGGAGAAAATCCCCATAGCAAACATATGCTGCTCTGGACAGTTCCTAAAATGGACAGAGATGTCAGCAGAGAGCACTGTGCTCGTGATGTCAGCAAAGAGCACTGTGTTCCAAAAAGAAAATAATTTTCTCTGTAGTATTCAGCAGCTAATAAGTACTGGAAGGATTAAGATTTTTTTAATAGAAGTAATTTACAAATCTGTTTAACTTTCTGGCACCAGTTGATTTAAAAAAAAAAAAAAAAAAGTTTTCCACCAGAGTAGCCCTTTAACAAGCTGCAGTTGACGGATCTGGCTCCCCTTTATAACTACTTAGCATTTAGAATACATTGCGGTATTAATATGACCAATGGAGGTACAAGGTAAAAAGCCTTAAAGGGGTATTCCAGGCAAAAACTTTTTTATATATGTCAACTGGCTCCAGAAAGTTAAACAGATTTGTAAATTACTTCTATTAAAAAAATCTTAATCCTTCCAATAGTTATTTGCTTCTGAAGTTTTCTGTCTAACTGCTCAATGATGATGTCACGTCCTGGGAGCTGTGCATGATGGGAGAATATCCCCATAGGAGCTGGACAGCTCCCGGGACGTGAGTCATCAGAAAGCAGTTAGACAGAAAACAGCAACTCAACTTCAGAAGCTAATAACTATTGGAAGGATTAAGATTTTTTAATAGAAGTAATTTAGAAATCTGTTTAACTTTCCGGAGCCAGTTGATATATAAAAAAAAGTTTTTGCCTGGAATACCCCGTTAAACGAGTACTCTGAAGGAAAAAATTGTTTGCAATACAACTGGTGCCAGAAAGTTATACAGATTTGTATATTACTTCTATTTCAAAATCTTAATCCTTCCAGTACTTATCAGCTGCTGTATACTACAGAGGAAGTTGTGTAGTTCATTATAGTCTTACCACAGTGCTCTGTGCTGCCACCTCTGTCCCTGTCAGGAACTGTCCAGAACAAGAATGAGTGCCCCAACGACCCTCTCCTGCTCCAGACAGTTCCTGTGTCAGCAGCGAGCACTGTGGTCAGACTGGAAAGAACTACACAACTTCCTCTATAGTATACAGCAGCTGATAATTACTGGAAGGATTGAGATTTTTAAATAAAAGTGATTTACAAATCTGTTTAACTTTATGGAATCCGTTGATTTGAAAACATTTGTTTTCCACCGGAGTACCCCTTTAAGGGGTGTATTCACACACATATTTTTGGCATATCCACAATGTACTTGCCCTTACTGTCTGGGATGTACGGGGCTGAGGGCCTCCTTCGATTTCCATGCAGCCACCAGAGGCAGTCAGGAAAATAAAAACAGCTGGGCCACATGATTTACACAGTTTTCAAAGCTCCTGAGGTTAATGGGATTTGCGCAATAAGGTCTAATTTACCATCAACATATGATGGAGGATCTAATATGCATCTACAACAGTATTTTCCAAACAATGCGCCTCCAGCTGTTGCAAAACTACAACTTCCAGCATGCCCAGTCAGCCTTCGTCTGTCTGGGCATGCTGGAAGTTGTAGTTTTCAACAGCTGGAGGTGCACTGTTTGGAAAATATATCGAAACACATTTGTATCACATATTGTATATATGGAAATTACTGTCACAATAAATATTACCAACATTCCAGTGTAACATTTTATCCTAGTCTGTTCTAAGGAACTAAAAATGTATCCAACTAAACCTTGACATACATTCTAGTCAGCTGTCAGCCACACAGCCATTTCTCCCAGTCCCTTTGTGCAGGGCCACAGGTCTTGTTGTTCACACTAGAAAAAACAAAATTGATGTTAACCCGCTGCACTGGTTCAAACAATGCCTGGTCCCCACTGGTACCGAGAAAATGACAGTGGTTTGGCAGGTCAGCATAATTTTATTTAAATTACAAAAAAAAATAAAAAATTCTATGAAAATAAAGCTTAAAGGGGTTATCCAGGAAAAAACTTTTTTTATATATATATCAACTGGCTCCAGAAAGTTAAACAGATTAGTAAATTACTTCTATTAAAAAATCTTAATCCTTTCAGTACTTATGAGCTGCTGATGTTGAGTTGTTCTTTTCTGTCTAAGTGCTATCTGATGACACGTGTCTCGGGAACCACCCAGTTTAGAAGCAAATCCCCATAGCAAACCTCTTCTACTCTGTGCAGTTCCCGAGACAAGCAGAGATGTCAGCAGAGAGCACTGTTGCCAGACAGAAAACAACAACTCAACTTCAGCAGCTGATAATTATTGATTAATAGAAGTAATTTACAAATCTGTTTAACTTTCTGGAGCCAGATGATATATTAAAAAAAGTTTTTCCCTGGAATACCCCTTTAAAAGGAGTACTCTGGTGGAATAATTTTTTTTTAAACCAACTGGTGTAAGAAAGTTTAACAGGTTTGTAAATTACTTCTATTTAAAAATCTTAATCCTTTCAGTACTTTCCAGCTGCTGTACGATCCCCAGCAAGTTGTAGTTCTTTCTGGAATTCTTTTCTGTGTGACTACAGTGTTTTCTGCTGACATCTCTGTCAGGAACTGTCCAGAGTACAAGCAAATCCCCAAAGCAAACCTCTCCTGCTCTGGACAGTTCCTGATACAGACAGAGGTGTCAGCAGAGAGCACTGTGGTCAGACTGAAGAGAACTTCAGAAAGAAATGCAACTTCCTGTGGAGCATACAGCAGCTGATAAGTACTGGTAGGATTAATATTTTTCTAATAGAAGCAATTAAAAAATCTGTTTAACTTTCTGGCACCAGTTGATTTAAAAAAAATGTGTTTTCCAGAATACCCCTTTAACCTGTTAAGGACCAAGGGAGTACCTGTACGTCCAGGGTCCTTTCCCTTTCTATAACGTGGGGCCACGGTGTCATGCTGGGTCAGGTCCAGCCTCTTACAACGGCCGGGACCTGTGGCATTCAGTGCCGCGTGCTATTTGCCACGGGTCCCGGCCATTGTTAGACCCGACCCGGTATAAACCCTTTAGACATGGCATTCAAAGTTGATCGCTGCATCTAAAGTGAAACTAAACTACCCCCGGCTAGCTCAGGGGGCTGTTCGGGGCAGCCGCAGTGAAATCGCAGCATTTCACGATGAGGGTCTCCTTACCGTCCTCCTGGTGTCCAGTCGCCGATCCATGCATGACCAGTCAAGTGGCAGAATCATCGATCAGTGGTTTCCTATGAGAAACCATTGATCAATGTAAAAGATCAGTGTGTGCAGTGTTATAGGTCCCTATGGGAGCTATAACATTGCAAAAAAAAGTGAATAAAGATAATTTAACTCCTTCCCTAATAAAAGTTTGAATCATCCCCCTTTTCCCATAAAAAAAAAACTGTGTAAATAAAATAAACATATGTGGTGCGGAAATGTCCGACTTATAAAAATATATTGTTAATTAAACCACAGCGTCAAAACCGTTAAACCGCAGCATCCACGCAAAAAAATTCCAAAGTCCAAAATAGCGTATTTTTGGTCACTTTTTATATTATGAAAAAAATGAATAAAAAGCGATCAAAAAGTCAGATCAATACAAAAATGGTACCAATAAAAACTTCGGAACATGGTGAAAAAAATGAGCCCCCATACCGGCCCGTATGCAAAAAATTTTTAAAGTTATAGGGGTCAGAAGATGACTTTTAAACGTATACATTTTCCTGCATGTAGTTATGATTTTTTCCAGAAGTACGACAAAATCAAATCTATATAAGTAGGGTATAATTTTAATTGTATGGACCTACTGAAATAAGATAAGATGCCATTTTAACCTAAAAATGTACTGCGTAGAAACAGAAGCCCCCAAAATTTACAAAATGGTGTTTTTTCTTCAATTTTGTTCCACAATGATTATTTTTTCCCTTTTCCTTGTAGATTTTTGGGTAAAATGACTGCTGTCATTACAAAGTAGAATTGGTGGCGCAAAAATAAGCCATAATATGGATTTTTTGGTGCAAAATTGAAAGAGTTATGATTTTTTAAAGGTAAGGAGGAAAAAAATGAAAGTGCAAAATGGAAAAACCCTGCATCCTTAAGGGGTTAAGGGGAACCTGTCTGGTATCCCACACTAGCCCCAGTACCTGAAAGATGGTGTTCTATCTTCTGCACAATGCCACAAACAGCAGAAGAACAACTTTGACTATGCTGTTAACTGCTTACTAGTTGTGGGAGAGTAGACACGGCAGCTTCTAGTCACACTCACTGTTTGCGGCTTTGCACAAGCTAGATCACTGTTCTCTGCATCTGTCCGGTCCTGGGGACGGTGTGTGGGGCACTAGGAAGAAGCACTCCAGATTTGGGGGAGTTTTGCCCATATCATGCACACTGACTGGTCATACCGCACAGCTGCATCTGAGTGTTTTACTACTCTAATGTGGTCATGTGATCATCAGTTTGACTCTCACAAAGTTACTGTGCATAATGTATCTCACAGGATGTCGGTCCTGAATCTGATGACATCATCACCTACCAGATCCCTCCTGCTAGCTCCCAGACCCCTCCCCACTCTCCCAGCTCCATCTACTCTATGGCATCAGAATATATAGTAGTTATACACCTCCGCTTTCTTGCTGATTTTTTTCTTTATTTTTTTTCCTGTAATCTTTACAAAATCAAAATTGTGCAAAATACTGTAAAACTTGTCATTTGCACCACTATTTAAAAAAAAAAAAAAAAAAAAGCTAGAATGAGATCTCTGCCTGTTTAGCAAGCTGTGCATCTGTATGAAGAGCGCATGGTCAATCACTGAAAGCATGCAAATGTTTGGAGAATTGTATTCGATGGTTACATCTTGCAAGTGGTAACTTTATTTATTTAAAACTGGAAACTTTAGGTTTAATAGGGAGCAATACACATGTCCTGTGTTATTTTAGTGTGGATTAGTAGAGCAATGCAGGGAACAGCTGTTGTTGCCATAATACGTCTCCTAAGACACAACCAGATGCCTGAAATCGGTCACAGCAAGAGACTTGTACAAATATACCATATTTTTGTAACCTTTTAGTAAATAGAGATATGGCAGAATCAACTTGAGGGCATATACGTGTAAATCGGTGTTCTCACAAGTAAAAAAATTGCATGAAAATATAAGTGACAGCAGCTCTACTCCTGAACTTGAATACTCCTCACACTGCACCCTCAACTCTACAGATTAATCGTATAGGGTTTAAAGGGGTGTAAATGAATATTGATTGTAATACAGTCAAATCTGATGACTTTTTTTTAGGGATTGAATACTTTTGAAAGGCAGTGTTTTTCCTACATCATATTATTTGCACAAGGGCACAGAAAAATAAATAGCCAGCTCCTTATGATAAGAGCAAGGTCATTTTCTAGTGTACAGAAGATATAGAGGTCCAAAATGACTTCCTATCATCACTGGCCATCAATAGGTCTGTGCGTTTCTATACAGTCACCAATCTACTGACTAATATGTTCCATTCAACCACAGGGCGACTGGATACTTGGAAAAATTCACAAACATCAGCCTTGGAAATATAACTGCAGAACACGTTCTGCTACCACATAACCATTTTGGTTACAGCGCCATTCCAGACAATCTACTACACATTTAGAAAAAAATGACCTTGTATTCAGCCAACAGTTCCTGATATTATTCACATACATAAGTTAGTTGTATACACATATTAATGACTTTCTGATAATCCACCATGATACCATGATGTAAAGTGGCAAAAATAATGTTGTACTTTATGTAGGTTTAGGGTGACAAGAAAAGTTGTATGAAAACTTGCACAGTAGTTGCCCATGACAACCAATCAAGTCAATGGGGGAGATTTATCAAATCCTGTGCCCATAGCAACCAATCAGCTCACTTCTTTCATTTTTAACAAAGCCTCTGAAAAATGAAAGAAGCGATCTGATTGGTTGCTATGGGCAACTGGGCAACTTTCCCTCTGCACAGGTTTTGATAAATCTCCCTCATTGTCTTTATTTTCCAATCCACTTCTGAAAAAATGTGAATGTACCTGGTTGTCTTGAGCAGCAACTCAATTTTCCCCTTAAACGTTATGAAAAAAAATGTGAATTACGACTATTAACAGGGTTATTATTTAAAATTAAAAGCTATCACCTATCCCCTACTGGTAGGCTCTGACAACTGGGACCCCCATCGATCAAGAGAATGGAGGAAAAATCCCATAGAGAATGAACAAAGTAGCAGTCGAGCATATGCACTGTTCCACTAGATTCACTTGGAGGATAATCTCTGTTTACGTGATCAGTGGAGATTCCCTGTGGATAGGGGATAACTTTTAATGTTAAAACTCCTGTACTTTGGTTGTCCCATTTGGTAAATTCTGTGCCCTACAAGAGCATGTGGTTATCATAAAAGGGTTCCCCTGCTTGGAAACCCCCTTTATTACACAGAGTGCTGCAAGGACCATTTCTTGATAAAAGACTCCATGTGGCAATACATACCGCAATCCACAGAGGTCTTATATTTGTCTGTGGAGTGTCGATTTTCAGGCTGTCGATTTTCTTCATATGAATTTCTAAATATTTTATCTTTTTATTTCTGACATTTAAAAACTCACCCTAAATATATATATTTTTTTCATTTAGAGAATAACTGCCAAAGAGGAGGAGCAGAAGGACAACACCAGTGACCAAGTCGACCAAGAAGATAAAGAACAGCCACAAGAAGCAGTACAAGAAAATAATATCGAAACTTTAGAAGAAGTTGCTGATGTAGGCAATGAGACGACAGGTGAAGTAGAAGAGGAGGAAGAAACAAACCATAGTGTTAGATCAGACATGGAATCAGAAGACAAGATGGACTATAAACAAACTGAGGAAAGTCAACTGGTATCCCCACAGAATGAAGAGATTACAGAGAAGGAGCCTGAAGAAGAGAAGAGCAATGAACACAGTTCTACAAATGAGGAGGCTCCGGGATCAGATGAAAAAACTGAGGATAAAAAAACACTTCAGGAAATCCCCAGCTCTACCAAAGAGGAAGCTCCAGATTTAGGTGAAAAAATTAAGGACGAAAAACCAATAGAAAAAATCTCAAAATTAAATATACCAAAGAAATTGACATTAGACGCTAGCTTCATTAAGATGAGCGCAAGGCCTTCTGGAAATCAAACCAACTTGGACAGAACACTGCAGAGAATCCGGGAGAATAATCCAGATGTGACAGAAGTCAATTTAAACAACATTGAAAATATTCCCAAAGAGATGCTGGTGGACTATGTCAATGCTTTGAAGAAAAACAAACACGTAAAGACATTTAGTATGACAAATGTAGGAGCTGATGAGAATGTGGCCTTCACACTGGCCAATATGTTACGAGAAAACAGGAGCATTACCACCTTAAATATTGAATCCAATTTTATCACTGGGAAAGGAATTGTGGCCATCATAAGATGTCTTCAGTTCAATGAGTACTTGACCGAGCTTAGGTTCCACAATCAAAGACATATGTTGGGTCACCATGCAGAGATGGAAATTGCAAGACTTTTGAAGGCCAATAATACATTGCTAAAAATGGGTTACCATTTTGAATTGCCAGGCCCAAGAATGGTTGTCACTAATTTACTAAGCAGAAATTTAGATAAACAAAGGCAAAAAAGGAAAGTGGAACAACAACAGCAACAGATGAAAGAACAAGAAGAGATCATTAGCATGTTGGAAAATGATCTGGGTATGGGAATACCTCCAGAACTTTGGGCAATGTTAAACCAAGCTCCACCAGTTCCAAATTCCAGGATGCCTCCACCAACTACCAACTCAAGAATGGAAACAATTCAAGAGGAACCAAAAATTCCAGTGCCACCACTCAGGAAAAGTAAACAGAACAAGCCAGAGTTTGTCTTGGAAAATAAATGCAATTCTGAACCTGCACCTTTCAAGGAAGTAAAACTCAAAAAGTTTCAAACAAAATCCACTGCCCAAAAGTTAAGAGAAGAAGCAGATAAGGCTAGTTTGCGGGACATGATCCAACTCAGGAGGGCAAAACCTAAGTCAAGTGCATCTCAAAATTCAGAGCTGTCAGAGAAAACCAATCTCAAAGATGTAATAAAAACCCTGAAGCCCGTGCCAAGAAATCGTCCACCCCCTCTTGTCAATCTGACGCCAAGAGATGTGCTTCTTAAAGATATTCGTCAGAGCAATGTGGCTTATCTAAAAGCAGTGAGTATTTTTTCATATGGATATAACACAGATATATACAATTCTGTATTTAGCTAAGCTAACAAATGTGAATAGAAATGTATTGTACATATGGACGCTGGCAGGAAATTTGTGGAGTAGTTGCCCAAAACCAGACTCCCCTTTGATTGGTTGCGCAAGGCATTGACTCCACTTTGCATCAGTTTTGATACATTTCTCCCATTGCTTTATAAAGGTTTCCATCCATGTCTTCAACCAATTACTTGTTGAGAAAAGTTATAGTGATTCTATTACATAAATATTGATATTGTATGCTTAGGATAAGCCATCATCATTTGACCCCAAGAAATATGGCCATGTTTGTATGGCTGTGCCTGGTACTTCAGTTCAGTTTTATTTACATGAATTGGCCTGAGCTGCAGTACCAGGCATGTCCGGCCATCAGGAGAAGCTGCTGTACCTTTATAAACAACTAGCAGTGAAGCCAGCATTGCCGGTCGCTTTCTTCCTCATATCCTGACCTCATATAACGTGGTCCCATTCCATTCTCACATCCTAACCTCATATCCTGTCCTCATATCTCCTGCTCATATCCCATCCTCATATCTCCTGCTCATATCCCATCCTCATATCTCCTGCTCATATCCCGTCCTCCTATCTCCTGCTCATATCCCGTCCTCCTATCTCCTGCTCATATCCCGTCCTCCTATCTCCTGCTCATATCCCGTCCTCCTATCTCCTGCTCATATTCCGCCATATATCTCAACCTCATATCCCGTCCTCATATCTCCTGCTCATATCCCACCTTATATCTCAACCTCATATCCCGTCCTCATATCTCCTGCTCATATCCCACTTTATATCTCAACCTCATATCCCGTACTCATATCTCCTGCTCATATCCCACTTTATATCTCAACCTCATATCCCGTACTCATATCTCCTGCTCATATCCCACCATATATCTCAACCTCATATCCTGTCCTCCTATCTCCTGCTCATATCCCACTTTATATCTCAACCTCATATCCCATCCTCCTATCTCCTGCTCATATCCCGTCCTCATATCTCCTGCTCATATCCCACCTTATATCTCAACCTCATATCCCGTACTCATATCTCCTGCTCATATCCCACCTTATATCTCAACCTCATATCCCGTCCTCATATCTCCTGCTCATATCCCACGATATATCTCAACCTCCTATCCCGTCCTCCTATCTCCTGCTCATATCCCACCTTATATCTCAACCTCATATCCCGTCCTCATATCTCCTGCTCATATCCCACCTTATATCTCAACCTCATATCCCGTCCTCATATCTCCTGCTCATATCCCACCATATATCTCAACCTCATATCCCGTCCTCATATCTCCTGCTCATATCCCACCTTATATCTCAACCTCATATCCCGTCCTCATATCTCCTGCTCATATCCCACTTTATATCTCAACCTCATATCCCGTCCTCATATCTCCTGCTCATATCCCACCATATATCTCAACCTCATATCCCACTTTATATCTCAACCTCATATCCCATCCTCCTATCTCCTGCTCATATCCCCTCTTCATATCTCCTGCTCATATCCCACCTTATATCTCAACCTCATATCCCACCATATATCTCAACCTCCTATCCCATCCTCCTATCTCCTGCTCATATCCCACTTTATATATCAACCTCATATCCCGTCCTCATATCTCCTGCTCATATCCCACCTTATATCTGAACCTCATATCCCGTCCTCCTATCTCCTGCTCATATCCCGTCCTCATATCTTCTGCTCATATCCCGTCCTCCTATCTCAACCTCACATCCCGACCTCATATTTTATACATGTTGGAAAGTAGAAAGTCAGGTGCAAATGTTATACAAATAGGAACACTCACTAGATCACCCAAGGAAAACTAGGTATAAACGTAACCTTTAAAATGTTATAAAAAAAATGCTTCTGTTCCTCGAACAACATAAAAGTGAATATACGCTGCTCTTGTGCAAACAATCTAATTGCAGATTAATGACAGAATTTAATATAAGATGCTAAGTACAGAAAATCTGCAAGGATTCATTCCCTTAGTGTTACCCACCCCACTATTGTATTGGTCCTCAGGGAGCTTTGATAGAAGTGAGCATATGAGTATTGGTTAGATATGCAGCGGCACCTGTATGACCATAATACTGCCTGTCCTCACCCTACTCTGTCTGGGTCATGCTCCCTATTGCACTTTCCTAGGTTCGGGATCTCACACTGACTCTTGGCATGTAACTGGGGCACTTGCCGTAAAAAAGGGTGACCCCCCCCCCCCCCCCATGCCTCTGGTACTTATTTCTCTGCCTTGGATGCCCCTATAATACAAGGTGGTAAGAGTGCAGTATACAGAGAATTAAAGTCCAAATAATGTTATAAAGTACAAGAAGAAAAATTTACAAACATGTCTGCAATACAGTGTTTACCCCTTCCAGGAGCATCAAGGAAAGTCAATGTCTGAATGTCAATGGTTAGTCAGGCAGTGGAACATCTCCCTGATGATCCAGGAAAGGTAAAAGTTGCGTCGGAGACACATTTGTCATATTTTCTTCTTGCATTTTATGGCATTTTTTGCATCCTAAGCAAGGGAATAGGTATTAGAGGCACGGTGGTCGCGTTTTTGAGGGCGAGTCCCCCAGTTACATGTCTACAGCCAGGGTGAGACCCCTAGCCTTGTAAAGTGCAATAGGAAGCATGGCACAGAGTAGGGTTAGCACAGACAGTACTAGGTTAAAGAGGTACTCTGGGGAATTAAACCTATAGCCCATCCTTTCCCTCTCACCAACCTTTATATTTGTCTAAATATCATTCATCAGCTATATAGAGCAGTTTCCTTCTTTCAGCTGTCACTTACATGCAACAAGTGAGAGAAAGACATCATTATCAGATCCTCCTTGTCTTTCCTCAATGAGACTAGCCCCCACCCTCCTGGAAGACAAACACCATGTGATTTCTGCCTTCACAGCCCCACCTCCCCTCCCCCTCCTTTTCCCTGTGTGAGGATTTTGCTGGCAGGGACGTTTCCTCAGCACATAACGCTGTTTTTTTCCTGCTGTAGATCTTATCACTGACTGCCGTCATTCATAGCATAGCATGATTTATTGCTGGGGGGAAGGATAGTTTGAAAGAAAAGACATGTAGTGTGTGCTTCTGACAACTACACAGCATGCACACAGATAGTGAGAGGAATAGGCTGGCAGCCATTACACAAAGCCGCACTGACTGCTGGGAGTTGTAGTCTGGGCTTCATGCCAGAAAAAAGAATATTAAGGAGATTACAGGGACCACAAGAGCTGGCAAAATCACATGGATAACTACAGGGGACACAGAACAGGTATTGTGGTGGCTTTGGGACATTTTTATTTTATCTTAACTTCCCTGGAGCACCCCTTTAAGTTCATACTACAGAAGTTCCATTCGCAGTTTGCGAGTGCAGACAGTGCTGACTGAATCATGTAGCACTAGAACTGCTCATACATTGCTGTCCCCATAGGCAGCAGTGTGTAAAAGGCAGATTCCGCTGGCAGATTTGGCGGCAGAATTTTAGCGGCAGAAACTCCACCAGCAATGAGATTCTGCTGCACTGGAATTTCTGCCACTGTATATCTGCCTAATACTCATATGCTCACTCCTGACTCCCCAAGGACCAATACAATAGTGGCGTGGATACTGCTAAAGGATTGAGTCATTAAGTATTAAGTTGCAGGTTATCTGTATTTTGCATTCATTTCTGCTGCTTATCAACAATAAGACTCTGCATAGTTGTTTGCACAAGAGCGGTCTATATTCATTTCTATGTTGTTGGGGAAACGGATGAATTTTTTACCATAAACTATAAAAGGTTACTTTTTAAGTAAGTATGTCTATACCCGTTTCCTTTTGGTGATTTGTATGAATTAGGAGGGGACTCATGTTTTTAGATCATAATGACCAGGCAGCATTGACTTCCATTTAAAAACATTATTGCCCTGTATGTATCCTTTGTAGGTTGCTTTAAAGAGGATGTACATTTTAGACAAAGGGATTTTTTTTTATCCAGAAACTGTGCCACTCTTCACCATAGGTTGTGCCTGGTATTGCAGCATTTAAATGAACGAGGCAGAACTGTAATGCCACATTACAGTATTAAGCCCATATTAAACAGTGGCGCAAATTCTAGAGAAAAATAAATATAGACCCTAATTCTTTAATCTTATATGATCCTAAAACTGTAAAAAAAAGTAAGTACCATTTAATGATTATTATTGTATTTTATTTTTTACAGGTACCACTTCCCAAAGAGCTGGAGTAATGCCCGAAGTAAATGTGAAGAAGACTATGACAAAGCCAGTGTTGCCATTGGTGAAATACTAAAGACAATGGGGGGACTGCTGTTAGTTTCATGGGATCAACACATAGAAAAGAGAGTAGTGTGAGATGTAGGATGTATATATCCAAGATAGATAGGGGCACACTGACTGTGTATCTGCCATGCTTTATTTTGAATGCAAAGTGCACCATACCCTGAAGGTGTTTCTTCTAAGCCATCAGAGATCTTATTATGCAGTAAGTGTCATTTTTTATTTTTTATTGTAAATAATGCACTGCCTATGACTTAATAGCGAAAACACGTTAGAAAAAAATGTGAAGGGCATCATAAATATGGTGGTCAGTTTGAATGTTTGAACACAAGAACATATGAAGGGACGGTCAAGGAAAGAAGTGCCGTCAATGAACATGCTGGTCCAGACAACATGGATTAGGATGGTAAATGTTATGAGCCACTAATGGTTGAACTATCGAACATGTAAAAAGGACTTGTGGCTTCCCTATAACCTATATGAAATGCTCAATTCTGGATAAAGATACAAACTTTTTAGGAAAGGTAAAACAGAACTCAACCAAAACCTACTGGTTTGGGTGTCATATTGTAAGGGAATCCTAGTAGCAAGAGCTTTATTTCCTTACAGCACCACCACAGGTGAAATGAGGCATTACACATTTGAGTAATCAAACGGACAAATGGTCTGTGTAATGAGCAAACATGTCAGGTGGCTACATGGATGAGAGGCCCCCCTTTATTAACTCAGAAATCCATAGATGGGTTATTACAAATGGATATTATTAACTAGACAACCCCCTTAAGGAGGATCAACTGTGTAATAAGTATTGATTATTTAAATGGAAAAACGTAGTGAGGCTATATTCACACATTGTTTTGTCAGCCATCTTTTGTACCAAAAAACTGCAGTTTTGTGCCTCACCTGTCTACAGGTTATATGTGGTATGGCAGCTCAGTTCAGTTCCAAAAAAGTGAATGGGCTTAAAGGGGTACTCCACTGTCCAGCATTCAGAACTAAATATCATGCCCCCTCCCATAGACTTGCATAGAGGGGGTGTGGCCATGACATCACAAGGGCATGGCCAACCCCCACAGTGCGAAAACAGCGTTTGGAACATTTAGATCCGGATGCTGGGCAGTGGAGTACCCCTTTAAGCTTTAGTGTCTTTGGAAGAAAGACATGTTTTCTAATTGAGGACTCCCCTTTAAGAAAGTAAGAGTCAAAGTTCACATTACAGGCCAAGCATGGATAAGGGAACTCTATTCTCTCAGACAAGATGTCTGCAGGATATGTCCATGTGCTGCCAATAGAGAGGTCAAAGCCTGGTATATACTGCTTTGCATTTGCCCCTCACCCTGTTTTTTAAATTTTGCTAATTTTTCACATTGAAATGTTTAAGATCGTCCAACACAAAATGGCATTTTTTTTTTTATATATAAAAATTTATTTAAAATGTTTATCACCCAAGTTTAACTGCCTCCCTAAACATAATAACTGGTTGTGCCACCCCTTGCAGTAACAACTCATCAAACATGTGCAACAACTTGGGATAAGTCTTTGAGCAACTGTGACCCGCTCATATTTAAAGTTTTTATTCAGCTACAATGGAAGGGTATTGAACATTATCTGCATCTGAGCTTTAGGCCAAACACTTACCTTCTCCTTTGGAATTTTTTTTTATACAAAGCAGAATTTGTGGTTCTATCAATTATGACAAGCTGTCCAGATCCTGCAGAAGCTAAGTAGCCCACTGGAACGCAGTGTAACCTGCTGTAAACTTATGCCAAACCTAACAGCACCAGGTCTTTCAAAATGTTCCATCTTTGACTCATCAGTTCGGAGTTTTTTGGCAAATGCAAGACAAGTATTTGTGTCCTTTTTGGTCAGCAGTGGTTTTGCAACACTACCATTTTTGGCCAGTGACTTTTTTATTGTAGAAACGTGTCCATCGAAGTTACGTGAGATCTGAAGTACTTTCGATGTTCGTCTAATTTTTTTTGTGGCCTCCTGGATGAGCCATCGATGCACTCTTGGTGATATTTAGGAAGGCAGACAACTTGTGTGAAAGTTCACCACTGTTTCACATTTTCTTCATACTTTGGTTTGCTTAAGACCCAATGCCTTAATGATGCATTTGTAACTTCATTACCATACTGGCAGGTTAATGTGATTTTGTCTAATATTTGTATTTCAATCTCTTTTAGAATGTGATTTGGCTGATGAATTCAGACACAATTGTCAATTAAATGTGATTAACTGGTTAATTTGGTAGCTAAGGGGGCAATTACTTTAAGTACCGTTTTAAAAAGGAGAAGGGGAAAGATGGGTCGTTGCGCTTAGAGCACAACACCTACAGTAGCGTTTGGATCAAAGGAGAGGCTGGACCGCTGCCACGAGGAACTTCCCGGGGTGACATCACTCTATCTGGTGGAAGTACAATGCAGAAATTTTGGAAAAGGGTTCCTCTCAATAAAGGTGCTGGTCCCCAAATGTGGTGTAAAGATTTTATTCAAGCAATGCGTTTCGACCCCGGACAGGGATCTTGCCTGATGAAGATCCCCGTCCGGGGTCGAAACGCGTTGCTTCAATAAAATCTTTACACCACATTTGGGGATCAGCACCTTTATTGAGAGGAACCCTTTTCCAAAATTTCTGCATTGTACTTTAGTAAATGAAACATTTTATAGCAGCATCTCATGTTTACTTGCGTTCTCTTTGCTTAATGTGAAAAGCAGTCTAATGATGAGAAACTGACAAGGGTAAAGAGTAGGCAAAAATAGAAGAAATTGGGAAAGGGCAAAAATAAATAAATAAATAAATAAATGAAAAAAGAGCAGTCATCGCTACCTGTGATTTGTTTGCGAAACTACAACTGCCAGCATCTGCTTCTGTAATGTCCTCATGAAAGGGACTGGCTGTCTAGAGACAACAGGTCAGCATGCAATGTATACATGTTCCATATTGGAATATACATAGGTGGACACCTACCACCTTCATCATCGTGCATAGATCTCATAACTGGCTCAAAGGACAGAACATAAACGCAGAAGGCAAAAACTGTGAGGAATGTTGGAAGACACCGCAAACCCTTACATCTATCTCCACAATCGGTACCAAGCACCACCATCTGAAAGCTAAGGGAGGTGAAACCTGACAAGAAACAGATTTTCTCCAGGAGTTTTGAGAGACTCGGGAAGTAAATGACTTGTGTGTTGAATTCTGAAGTTTTTTTTTAAGTGTTTGTGAATGAAACAATGTCTAAGTTGTCTCCATATTATTTACTGTTCATAAAGAAATGTTGTTTTGTTAAATAGAAAGAGAATGTAATAAAATTATTTGACTGTGCCTGTGGACATGTAATTCCAGGGATTATATATATTTGCCAACTGGACCATGAAAGAGACAGAAGTATATTAATTCAATGTAAGAGTCATGGCAGATGGCACAAGTTCCGGGTCAGTAGTCTGGGTGAAGCATAGGATGGTCAGAGTAGTACACCAGGGTCAAGCAGAAGCAATGTGAGGAGAACAGGTCATGGTCAGGCACGACAGATCGGAATCAGGAATTGCACAAATTTGCTACTGTAAAGACAAACTATTATGAAGCTACAGATAAGTGGGCAGAGCAGCCTTAAATCGGTAGTGCCTGGCACAGAAATATGGAGGACAACATGCACGCACCTCAAAGGGGTTGTCTTTTATTTCTAAATCCTGCCCAGGTAGCATAAAAAAGGAAAAAAAAAAAACATGACTTTCTGCTACCTCTGATATCACTACCCAAGGCTCCGCTGCCATCCTCTTTCTGGTGTGCTGAACCCTGGTACCAGTAAGGGAATGATAGTGGAGGCCGGGGCAGCAATACCAGAGGCACCAATGGGAGGTTAGTCCATTATTTCTTAACGACAACAGCCTGGGCAAGATTAAGAAAAAAAATGTTTAGCACCAGAGTACCCCTTTAGGGCTAGACGAAAAACTGCAGCAGATTTCTGCACAGGATTTAAAGGGGTACTCCACTCCTAGACATCTTATATACTATCCAAAGGATAGGCGATAAGATGTCAGATCGCGGGGGTCCTGCCGCTGGGGACTCCCGGGATCTTGGCTGCAGCACCAACCTGTTGCGGCATCCGGAAACGGTGGAGGCTTCGGCTCCCGACCACGGTGACATGAGATCGTGCTGTCACACCCCGCCCCTCAATGCAAGTCTATGGGAGGGAGCGTGACAGCCGTCACGCCCCCTCCCATAGACTTGCATTGAGGAGGCGGGGCGTGATGTCACACAGGGGTGGAGTCATGAAATCACGATCTCCCGTCACCGTGGTCGTGAGGAGTTAGGATGAGAGCCTCCAGCGCTGCTGGAAGCCTGCAACAGGTGGGTGCTGCAGCCGAGATCCCGGCGATCTGACATATTATCCCCTATCCTTTGGATAGGGGATAAGATGTCTAGGGGCGAAGTACCCCTTTAAAGCAGACCTGTGAGCAGGTTTTTAGGGTGTCAAGCAAGAGCATGGCTGTATAGGGCCTTTGACTATGAACCTGTACATACTTCTCATTAGATAACTGACCACTCCAGTGCATCCTCTGTGGATGGGATATAATATCGAGCTGCATTTAGAGATCTTCAGGCTCTATAGCACAGTGGTCTTCAACCTGCGGACCTCCAGATGTTGCAAAACTACAACTCCCAGCATGCCCAGACAGCCGTTGGCTGTCCGGGCATGGTGGGAGTTGTAGTTTTGCAACATCTGGAGGTCCGCAGGTTGAAGACCACTGCTACAGCAGATGAAATCTGTATTGGTGTTTTTCATGTGTTGTTGCATTAGAACCTGATGCTTTTATACCATTTGATTTACACTACAGGGAAGATTTATCAAATCCTGTCCAGAGGAGGGCAACTTTTCTTCTGGATGGGTTTTTGATAAATCTCCCCCTTCATGCCTGCCACTGTGTAAGTGCATTTATTTTTATTTTTTTTACTGTGCCACAAAACTAAGGACACATCTAGACACTGGTGGGGGAGATTTTATAAAAACTGTTCATAGGAAGAGTGGTGCAGTTGCCCATAGCAACCAGATTGCTTCTTTCGTTTGTCATATCTCTATAATAAGGAAAGAAGTGATCCGATTGGTTGCTATGGGCAACTGTTCACTCTTTACACAGAGTTTTGATAAATCCGCCCCTGGTGTTTTTGCCCATTCTTCCAGGAAAACCTGCTCCAACTTCCTTTGGTTGTCCGGGCATGCTGGGAGTTGTAGCTTTCCAACGGCTGGTGGCATCCTGGTTGCTAAACACTTCCCTTAGAGAAAGGGTCATTAATCATTGCTATACTAGATACCAAAGTGACATTGTTGCCATGCTTGGAATACAGCAATCAGAAAGGCATCTTCTGAATTGTGGCCCCTTCTGCTATGGTTACAAGATAGTGAAGAGCAATGCTACAGATACCAGGAGACTCGACAGCAATCATAAATTTAGTATGTACCTGCCGGACAGTAATGGATGGATCCGTGCTTGTCTTGGGGCTTATTGGCTATGTTGTGAGATTACCATAACACTGTGGCTAGCTTTTTGTGAACTGGGTATTTCCTGTTGGATTTTGTTCTCAAACTACACATCCCATAGTTCTCTATTTGGAAGTGTGAGGTGACTTTCCTCCATCTCACACATCAGCTACCACACCCAATGAAGCACAAGTGAGTTGCATTTAATTCAAAAGACCTGTGTTTTCTAACCAGGGTGCCTACAGCTGTTGCAAAAATGATCTCTTTACCACCCCAGCGGTCGCTCCACCCATTGAAGCAGACAGGCTACCTCACTAGTGAGGTTACATTGCGATGATCTGCAACCTGAGAAATTCCGACACCTAACTAATTTGTATACAGTTAAAAATAAATATTGGGGCAAAAAATTACAGGAATTGAAAGACCCCATCGCTCACAGGAACTACACTAACTTTACAGCCCCTGTACCATAGTCAAATATAAAAATCCTTAAATACCCCTTTAAGTTCTAAACATAGAATTTCTGGGGCAACCCAACACAGCAATGTCCATAGAAGTGTGGCTTGTACCTCACCTCAAATCGCCACTTGAGGATACATCTAACATGCCTAAAAATGAATATAATTTCTCGAAATATAATAAATTGTAAAAAAAAAAAAAAAAAAAAAAAAAAACACATACGTCGTTTAGTTAGGTTTCGGTTTATTGGTAAACTGCTTCTCAGTTCCAAAGCTTCCATACACATCTGTGAAATATTGCACTAACACTATACATTACACATGCATCGCAGCTAGAAATTCCGGTTTCTTTTGTCACCATTGAATCAGCTCTGCCTGAATCCTAGCTAAAACCACAAGACATTAACATGTATTGTGCCTAAATTTGTCTTAATCAACATTCATTCAATGTATAATGGACCATAATATATTTATATATATAGTATAGTGTACATCATTCTTAAGAAAATCCCAAATCGACAAGAGAAAGCCATTGGGATAGCAGGAAGTCAGAAAATAGAAAAAGTGTTTGATAATTTTTTTTCTTCCTACGGAACAAGGCTACTCTTGTTAATGGGCTGTGTGAAAATCCTAATCTAATTATAATAGCAAAATTGTAGCATCAAAATTATGTATATCCAGTCCTATCACCAGTGACAATATTGTACCTCATACGAAAAATGGAAGGCATTACCCACAGCAAACGAAGATCGTGCAGAGTGGAGTCTACAGTAAGATCCGCTTACGCTAATCGGATAAACCGGCCGTCGACTCATTCTGTTTCGTAAAAGTGGTGTTCCACTTCGTAGGCCAAGTCTGGATTGAAACAGTCCGAAGTATTGATCCAAATTTTTCCACTGAAATCTGAACAAGACTAAATGAATCGATGGCCGATTCTTCAGATTCGAGTTCTGTTTTCGGAGTATATTGATTCCGTAGAGAAACCTAGATCGAGACTCTGGATCCTAGACGGGAAATCGGAACACTCAGAATGCAGAATGATCTTTAGGCCCCTTTTACACTACAAAATGACTCAGTTTTAAACATCCGTTCGAAGTTCCGTCTGAAAATCGGCTGTTACAAAATCCTATACGGCCCTTAGAAAATCCCATTATGTAACCAACCTTCTCAACGAGATTCTTGAACATCCCGGGAGCGGTTACAGACGAGCGTAGTGTTACTACTATGTCTTCTCAATTTACATATTTAACAAAAACTAGAAACAAAGAGTACAAAAAAACAAAGAACTTCGCTTTGTTCGTATGATATTACCTAGACCGTGCATCTTAGTTTAGTTCTAAATAGGAGAGCGATAGCATAAGCATATGAAGGAGTGTCAACATAATCCTTTTCGATATAGTGGAGCCATCGGACCCCCCCAACCTTTGCTACTGAAAAATGTTTGTAACGATATATATATATTTGTTACATTTTCAATAATATTCTATTGAAAAGAAAATCCCATTATAGTCTTTGGGATTTTTCTAATAGCCGTTTTAACCCGTTTTCCCCCAGTTATTAATAACGTTATTTTGTATAATAGCGCATGCACTAATTCTCCCGTTACTATCGCCCGTCACAAAATAACTGCCATATAGGATTTTGTAACTGCCGTTTTACAGCCGATTTTCAGAGACAGAACTTCGAACGGATCTTTAAAACGGAGTAATTTTGTAGTGTGAAAGAAGCTCAAGAAGGCAAAATGAATCAACTGTAGATACGGTTTGGTGAATCAGACTGTAGATTTGTTCTACTCTATTTGCAAATGGTTTAAATTTTAAAATATCCTATTCTGCAAACCTATATGTTTCTCTAGGGCAGTGTTTCCCAACCAGGGTGCCTCCAGATGTTGCAAAACTACAACTCCCAACATGCCCGGACAGCCTTTGGCTGTCCGGGCATGCTGGGAGTTGTAGTTTTGCAACACCTGGAGGCACCCTGGTTGGGAAACACTGCTCTAGGGTTACATACAACCCCACATGCAATCTATCCCAATGCACGAGGCCTATTTTCTATGACTTACCCACAGTTAAATGTAAAAGTTACTGATAATGTAATTTGTAATCCACAGGAATGTATATTGTATCCCAAGAGTGCAAATAAAAGATGCAGAGGTTCCAGCTAGAGATGAGCGAACTTACAGTAAATTTGCTTTGTCACGAACTTCTCGGCTCGGCAGTTGATGACTTATCCTGCATTAATTAGTTCAGCTTTCAGGTGCTCCGGTGGGCTGGAAAAGGTGGATACAGTCCTAGGAAAGAGTCTCCTAGGACTGTATCCAGCTTTTCCAGCCCACCGGAGCACCTGAAAGCTGAACTCATTTATGCAGGATAAGTCATCAACTGCCGAGCCGAGAAGTTCGTGATGAATCGAATTTACTGTAAGTTCGCTCATCTCTAGTTCCAGCTTGGATATCGGATTGATGTGTTAACATAGTAACTAGGAATTAGCTACAGAAATTGTGTGTGTATCAAAAGAGAGGTGGGGGCGCAATTTTTCTTTTTTTTTCTTCTTTTAAACCAGGTACATTTATAAAAATGTTAGTTTTTTTTTAACTGTACAAAATGTTTACTATTATGGTTGATAAGACAGAAGAATAGAAGAATTTCATTTTCATCTGTAAAGGTCTCGTGGCTATAGGAATATGGGATGAAAAAGGTCATAGGAAAAAAGATCCATCAGGGTCAGTTCACACGTGCGTATTTTCTGCTGCAGATTTGCTGGAGCAGATTTTGCTACTCAGTGAAGTCAATGGGCAGCAAAATCTGCAGTGGCAGATCTGCAGTAAAAATATGCACGTGTGAACGCACCCTCAGTCAGGATGTCTATTGGAAGCCCTAATAACAGTACCCTAGCATGCACAGAATACACCCCTGCGCTGAAGCAGATTTCAGCATGGAGCGAAGGGAAGGGGTCAAATGAGGTTAGATACAGAAGCCACATCCTCAGACCAGGAGGTGCTTTTTGCAGCGGCTCCCCATCCTAGCTAACTAAGAGGGGGGTTCCAAGAGGACAACTTTTTTTCCACTAACAACCCCTTTGTGCGTACTTTTAGAGGTCATAGTAGAAGTTACATATAACCTATACATATATGCACCAAGCAAATGAATGTATTTTCTGGTCTGGAGCTCGTCCTCATCGTAACACCATAACTTCTGGCCACTGCGGTAAGGTTCACATGTCCAAATAAGATACAGCCAAGGAACCTGCCCGGTTATCCGGCTGGGCCAATCAGCCAAGAGAACACTTGTTTCCTAAAAATGCCATAGTTTCTGGGGTTCAAACATTGCGTGCTACTATACCTGCCAGCAGCGACAGATCCTACTCTACCTCCTGGTTTCCGGACTGTTTGACATCATACATGAACAGTACGGCCACTCGGATTCATGATGGACACCAACCGGTTTCTTCTGAGACAAGTGAAATCTATGGCTGTAGAACAATGGTACAAATGGCAGAGCAGTCGGCAACGTTTGAAGGTGCCAGGATGCAAAAAGAGACGAAGAAGCACAAAATGGATGAAGCCATGATTATGAGAATATGAGAAGTGTTTTGTTTTTTTTTGCATTTAAAGCATCATATAAACTATAAGAACTATAAATACAGGGTTTTACAGGACAGTTTGTTTCATTTCTGGGATATCTAAAGTGACTAACTTTTATCTGTGTGGAAAGAAAGTGTTCCAAGTCCCCTGCAGCACCTCCGCAGGAGAAATTAAGTTTTACAAAGTTTCTACTGATATCAATGGGCTGTTTTTGTAACGATCAGATGTGCTGGGTCTTCCAGAGCATTTGGCCATTTGCCTCTAAGCCCTTGAGAAAGCCACAGCTTATGGCGAAACGTCGGGCGGGCGGGAAAGGTGTGATTGATTTTAATTCACTTAGAGAATTGTGGACCGCAGCCATAGTTCTCTCACACGGATCACTAGCATGCAGTTGCATGCTACCTCTATCACTTGAGCACCTGTGAATTGGATTTTAATCATGGCTCAATAAATGTTATATTTTAATAGTGGATGGGAAATTTAGGGTACTAGTGATCGCATAGCGATCGATTGCAAATAATTGTTGAAATTCTATCCTCCATCCTTTGGTTTGTCAATGGGTCTTCCAGAGCAGTGACACCTTTTGCAGCCACTCTTAACATAGATTTCCCTAGTAGGGTATTTGAACATAGGGTTTTAAAACCAGACCAAGCATAAAAGCAAATTTTTCATTTAGCTGAAATGGGATTTTCCCCTTGGTAGACAAAGCTCAGGGATCAGTTATACCTGTATAGCCTTTGGCAGAATAAATAATATAAATTACCATTACTACACTAAATCAGCTAGGCATATTTCCTCAAAAATGCCAAAAGGATTCAAAATGGCTGCCCACTCCACTATAATACAATCATAAAAATAGGCCATGCGAATAATTCTTCAGCCTCTTCTAAATTTACATTCTACAAGACCAATGTTGGTTGCAGAGGGAGTGTTAAACGGGTTATCGAGGAAAAAACTTTTTTTTATATATCAACTGGCTCCAGAAAGTTAAACAGATTTGTAAATTACTTCTATTAAAAAATATTAATCCTTTCAGTACTTATGAGCTTCTGAAGTTAAGGTTGTTCTTTTCTGTCTAAGTGATCTCTGATGACACCTGTCTCGGGAAACGCCCAGTTGCTATGGGGATTTGCTTCTAAACTGGACGGTTCCCGAGGCACGTGTCATCAGAGAGCACTTAGACAGAAAAGAACAACTCAACTTCAGAAGCTCATAAGTACTGAAAGGATTAAGATTTTTCTTTATAGAAGTAATTTACAAATCTGTTTAACTTTCTGGAGCCAGTTGATATATAAAAAAAAAATAATAATTTTATATATATATATATATATATATATATATATATATATATATATATATATATATATAAATAAAAGTTTTTTCCTGGATAACCCCTTTAAGAAGAATGGCTTTCCCTACAGCAGTTGTCTCAAACTGTCTTGTGTAATGCTGTGAGTTATAGTTTACTGAATACCGGATAGCCAGAAGTTGTGGGGCCATTTCCCTACCATATTTAGTGCAAAAAAAGAGAAAGAAAAAAACAAAGAAAGAAAAAAACAAAGAAAAAAACTTTAAAAAAAATAAAACAGCCAAAAGCGCAAATTGCTGGTTTCTAAAGGATGTAAGGTTTTGCATAGACTTCATTTTATTCATGTGCAAACCGCAGAAGATGAGAAACATATTAATGCAAATTAGGGATTAATATTGTAAATATAATAATATATAATCAATATATTAAAGCAAAATAGGAGAAATACATTACCAAACAGATTATATTAAAGGGACAGCAAACAGTTGGGACCCAGTGGAAAGGGGAAGTTATCAAAACTTAAACCTCTTTAGTTGGGGGCCCATGCCATAAGCACATAAGTGGTTGTCACATGTAGAGAGATATGAAGAACAGCCACCATTGCTTTGACATGTCAGCTTCTTTATCATAGTCCTATCAAAAAGGTAAAAAGATTTAACAAGTATTTGGTATAGAACAAAGTGGTGCACTAGGGCAACCTACCTGTTTGCACCCTCTGTCGATTTTTACAATCTTCCCTTTATCACGTGACCTTACATATGGCTCTTGTAGAATTGCTGCTCATGTTATGCATCATTAAGAATGTTGAGATGACATTACGGGACTAGCAATATAAACTAGAGCGCGGTATAGCGATAGCATGGTAAGGATTCACAATGAACAGATTTGGGGTAATAAGATGGGTTTTTGCCATCTGAGGATTTACCATGAAAAATAAAAAAGGTTTTATTGAAAAGAACTAGGTGTGATCATGTGCGTTCATTGTAGTGAGTGCAGTTCATCGATGCACTGTACATATACCTCTAGGGCAGAGTCTCCCAGCCAAGGTGCCTCCAGCTGTTGCAAAAATACAACTCCCAGCATGCCCGGACAGCCTTTGGCTGTCCGGGCATGCTGGGAGTTGTAGTTTTGCAACAACTGACTGAAGTCACTGGTTGGGAAACATTGCTCTAGGGCAGTGGTCTTCAACCTGCGGACCTCCAGATGTTGCAAAACTACAACTCCCAGCATGCCCGGACAGCCGCTGGCTGTCCGGGCATGCTGGGAATTGTAGTTTTGCAACATCTGGAGGTCCACAGGTTGGAGACCACTACTCTAGGGCTATAATGGCAACTTTTAATGCCACTGTTGGCATTTACCTTAAAGAAGATGTCCACCCCACACGCCAGCTGGTCGAAACACACCCCCTCGAATTATCTCTATGGGAGAGACAGAGACACAGCGTTCGTCAAGCTCCGCCTCTCCCATAGAGATGAATGGAGAGGGTGTGTTTCAACCAGCTGATGCCCTGGGATGGGGGAGTGTTGGGGGGGGGGTGGTCTCCCTGCAGTTGGATCCCCCGCTAGACATCATCTTTAATATCTGCCATTAAAGAGGATTGAATTAATTCAAGTGAATGGAGCCAAGTTGTAATACCACACACAACCTAGGACATGTATGTAGCGGTTTTTCTATTTCTGTCTATACATATATGTGTGTATAATATATATTTTATATAAAATATATATATATATATTAGAGATAGATATATATATATATATATATATATACACACACACACACACACACATCACACCTTGTGCTCATTTCAATAAACTTTATTTGCAATGACTGAGCGCACTATTTTAAAGTTAAAGTGTAACTATAAATTGTTGCAGCGGCAGGATACACACCAAACTCACACAAACTCTGTATCCCGCTGCTAAAGCGAGCAGTGTGCGGAGCGGCCAGAAATCCCATGCGTGTCTATGAGACTTCCAGCAATTTTACAGATCTCTTTCTATAGCAGCGGGCGCCTACGTTGCTGGGAGTTTGAACGGGCGTCCTTCCCCTGCAACAACTTTAAAGTTCCCTTTTAAGCCCTTTTGACCAAAGGTCACTTATTCTTTACAACTTCTGTAATAAAAAAAAAGGAAAGAAAGAATGTAAAGATAATATTAAGTGGCAAAATCCTAATACATTAAAACAGATACCTTAGCTTACCATCTAGGCAAACTGGACTTCCTTCAGTATTCCAAGCAAGTGCTAAATGAACACGGATTAGGCATTACATTGACATGATAAGAAACAATACTTTCTTTTTTTTGTGGATGGGAGGGAGGGGGTGGACACCTGACTGGATGATGTGGTACTCCCCATATTTTTAAGACCATACAAGAGGGTGTTTTTGGTGTTGACCAAGGTTCTATTACAAGATATCAAAAAAGAAGCTGACCCCACTGTTGATAGAGTAGTAGGGTTACTACGTCACACCGAGAAACACAGTACAAAACCAGGTCTCCATGTCAGACCGATTGTTTAGGGAAGAGGACACGGCAGTGAGGTGCTACCCCCTAAATACACACAACTGAAACAAAAAGACAACCTCAAATGGTACATGAGAGGGGAGTGCGGGGACCAGTAGGTGATGTCTGGGGGCTGTCGTGCTCATTCCTTCACTTTACTGATGTAGTCAGCTATTTTTGCAAAATTTTCCTCCTGTTGTTCAAGGGCATCCAGTACAATCCCCATCGGAGTCCTCTTCAAGCCAACGCCTTCAATCTTGTTCTCCAGCTTGTTTTTTATGTTGCGGAGCCTCAGAGAGGCATGGGTGAACATCACTAGAAAGAGGATGGAGAGGTTAATGGTGATCCTACTGCATATTCAAGAGGAGGATAATTGTACATACGCTCCCCCTGTCCAAGTGTCCTATCACAGCACATGGGCAATATACAGTATCCCCCCCCCCCTTGACTTTTTTCGTATTTTGGGACATTACAATTTTAGTACATTACAAGGTTTTGTTAATATGAATTTTATGTGATGGAACAGAACAAAATAGTCTAAGATGGGGAAGTGAAATGAGAAAAATATATACATAAAACTATTGCTTAGAAATAGAAAACATAGAACATGGCACAACAGCAAACCTGCCAAGAGATGGACACCCACCAAAACTCACAGACCGGGCAAGAAGAACCAGGCCAATTTTATTTTTAAGTTTTAATTTTTTCCTCCTCGCCTGCTAAAATCCATAACTCCTTTATATTTTCATCTACAGACCCATATAAGGGCTTGTTTTTTGTGGGACCAATTGTACTTTGTAATGAAACCTCTCATTTTACCATAAAATGTACGGCGAAACCAAAATGAAAAAAATGTAAATGAAAACTACAATTTTGCGCATTTTGGAGGATTTTGCTTTCACACAGGACACTTTACGGTAAAAATGACGTGTTCTGTATTCTGTGGGTCAATATGATTAAAATGATACCCATGGCTAGATACTTTTATATTTTTGTACCTCAAAAAAAAAAAAAAAAAAAAAAAAAAACGAAAAGCGCCAGCGATGCCGGCTTCTCTGCCCCTGCCTGTCCTGGGGTCTAAAGCCCTGCTGCCGGCCCTTCTCTCCCCCTGGCTATCAGCGCCGCTGCCCGTTCTCTCCCCCTGGCTATCGGTGCCGACACCCCATTGCCGGCTTCGATAGCCAGGGGGAGAGAAGCGGCGCCGGCGATGGGGTAGCGGCGCCGACAGACGGCGAGAGAAGGGGCAGCGGCACCCATTGCCAGCGCCGCTGCCCCGTTGCCTGCCCCATCCCCGGTTGCATAATTACCTGTTGCCGGGGTCGGGTCCTCGCTGCTTCAGGCCTCCGGTGTGCATCCCCTGCGTCGTTGCTATGCGCTGCACGGCGCGGCGCAATGACGTCACTCGTCATTGTGCCGTGCAGTGCATAGCAATGACGCATGGGACGCACACCGGAGGCCTGAAGCAGCGCAGACCTGACCCCGGCAACGGGTAATTATACAACCGGGGATGGGGGAGGCAACGGGGCAGCGGCGCCGGCAATGGGTGCCGCTGCCCCTTCTCTCCCCCTGGCCATCGGCGCCGCCTCTCTCCCCCTGGCTATTGGCGCATAGTCAGGGGGAGAGAACGGGCAGCGGCGGCAATAGCCAGCGGGAGAGCAGCGTCGGCAGCAGGGCACTAGACCCCAGGAAAGGCAGGGGGAGAGAAGCGGGCAGCGACGGCCTCTCTCCCCCTGCCTTTCCTGGGGGTGTATCGGGGTATACACATGCACACACACACCCTCCTTTTACCAAGGATATTTGGGTAAAAAACTTTTTTTTACCCAAATATCCTTAGTAAAATGAGGGTGCGTGTTATAGGCTGGTGCGTGGTACACCCCGATAAATACAGTAATTTTTTTTTAAATAAAATGTGACAAAAAAGCAGCATTTTTGGACTTAAATTTTTTACATTTACGCCATTCACCGTACGGAATAATTAACATTATATTTTGATAGTACGGACATTTACGCACGCGGCGATACCAAATATGTTTTTTTTTTTGTTTTTTGTTTTTTTAAATACGCTTTTTGGGGGTAAAATGGGGAAAACTGACAATTTTAATTTTTATTGGGGGAGGGGATTTTTAACTTTTTTTTCAACATTTTTCAACTTTTATTTTACACTTTTTATGTCCCTATAGGTGACTATCTATAGCAATCATTTGATTGCTAATACTGTTCAGTGCTATGTACAGGACACAGCACTGATCAGTATTATCAGTCATCTTCTGCTCTGGTCTACTCGATCGCAGACCAGAGCAGAAGACCCCGGGAGACGGCCGGAGCCAGGTGAGGGGACCTCCGGCCGCCATGCTTGATGATCGGATCGCCGCGGCAGCGCTGCGGGCGATCCGATCATCCATTCAAAGTACCGCACGGCCGCAGATGCCGTGATCTGTATTGATCACGGCATCTGAGGGGTTAATGGCGGACATCCGCGCGATCGCGGATGTCGGCCATTACAGGTGGGTCCCCGGCTGCTACTAGTAGCCAGAACCTGCTGTGTATTACGCGAGCACAGTTTCGATGCTTGCGGTCATACGCAGGACGTAAATGTACATCCTGGTGCAGGAAGTCCTGCCATACCAGGACGTACATTTACGTCCGTGGTCGTTAAGGGGTTAATCAGAGAGGCAGCACAGAGACCTAAGGTAACCGTGGAGGAGCTGCAGAGTTCCACAGCAGAGACTGGAGTATCTGTACATAGGACGACAATAAGCCGTACGCTCTAGAGTTGGGCTTTATGGCAGAGAGGCCAGAAGAAAGACATTACTTTCAGCTAAAAACAAAAAGGCTCGTTTTGAGTTTGTGAAAAGGCATGTGGAGGACTCCCAAAATGTATGGAAGAAGGTGCTCTGGTCTGAGGAGACTAAAAATTAACTTTTCGGCCATCAAAGAAAACGCTCTGTCTGGCGCAAACCCAACACATCACATCATCCAAAGAACACTGGGACTGGGAAACTGGTCAGAGTTGAAGGAAAGATGGATGGTGCTAAATACAGGGATATTCTTGAGTAAAACCTGTACTACTCTGTGCATGATTTGAGGCTAGGACGGAGGTTCACCTTCCAACAGGACAATGACCCCAAACACACTACTAAAGCAACACGCGAGCGGTTTAAGGGGAAATATGTAAATGTGTTGGAATGGCCTAGTCAGAGCCCAGATCTCAATCCAATCAAAAATCTGTGGTCAGTCTTAAAGATTTCTGTTCACAAGCGCAAACCATCCAACTTGAAGGAGCTGGAGCAGTTTTGCAAAGAGGAATGGGCACAAATCCCAGTGGTAAAATGTGGCAGATCATAGAGACTTATCCAAAGAGACTTAGCGAGTTGTGATTGCCGCAAAAGATGGCTCTACAAAGTACAGTGGTCCCTCAACATATGATATTAATTGGTTCCAGGAGAACCATCATATGTTGAAACCATCATATGTCGAGTACATATGTCTATGTAAAAATGGTAATTGGTTCTGGGGCCTCGGAACCATTGTATGTTGAATACATATCTCTATGGGAAACTGCTAATTGGTTCTGGGATGACCATTGTATGTGGAGTGTATGGGGAGTGTTTAACAAACCAGGGTGCCTCCAGCTGTTGCACAACTACAACTCCCAGCATGCATGTACAGCCATTGACTGTCTGGGCATGCTGGGAGTTATATTTTTGCAACAGCTGGAGGCACACTGATAGGGAAACATTGATGTATAGGGTATATAGTGTGTATATGTATTGTATGTGATGTGTGACATCGCATACAGTACTGTACAGTTCTTTAAATACCTTCAGGGGGGGACAGAATGTCCTCCATTACGATCCTGCCGACTACAGCTCTATAGGAAAGGAAGAGGAGGGCAGCCAGCAGCTCATTGGATGCCTGCAGCAAGATGCTCCAGGCTATTGGCTATGGCTGCACTGGGGGGGGGGGGGGGGGGCTTACACGGAGCTCACAGTGGAAGCCTGCGTGAGTTAGCAGGACAGCATGTGAGTAACAGGAGGAAGAACGGGGCACACAGGGCACATTAAACAACTATCTGTCAGTTGCTGAAGTTGTCAGCGCTGTCAGATAGCTGTTTGTACGATGGCCCCGACACACAGCAGCATCATATGTCGATGCTGCCTTCAACATATGATGGGCTCTGAGAGGCCATCATATGTTGAAATGATCATATGTCGGGGCCATCATAAGTTGGGGGGTCACTGTATTGACTTTTGGGGGGGGTGAATAGTTATGCACATTGACCTTTTCTGTTATTTTGTCCTATTTGTTGTTTGCTTCACGATGTTCGAGGTAAAACCTCCCCCTTTGACGCGTTTCCACCCTACCGGGCCTTAACCATAGATGTATGATTAAGGCCCGGTAGGGCAGAAATGCGTCAGAGGGGGAGGTTTTACTTCGAACATGTCGGTGTGCACCTATTTTGTAGCCTGTCGATTTTAATGGAATTACAATAAAACGGATGGTTTTACCAGTGCTGTGACTACTTGGACTGTACATATACAGCTCAGCCTGCAGCCTCTAGGGCAGAGTCTCCCAGCCAGTGTGTCTCCAGCTGTTACAAAACTACAACTCCCAGCAGCCAAAGGCTGTCCGGGCATGCTGGGAGTTGTAGTTTTGCAACAACTGAAGTCACTTGTTGGGAAACACTGCTCTAGGGCTATATGGCAACTTTTAATGTGTTTTTAATGCCCCTGTTGCCATTTACCTTAACCCCTTAAAGAGTAGCTCCCACCGTCACTTTTTTTTTTTTCTGTCCCTGCCTATTACCCATCTATCCCTAACCCCCTCCCTGCCTTTAATTTTTTTTTTTTTTTTTTTTAACATATTAAAAATGCTTTTTTGTCTGCCTGGTAGCGTGCTCACTACCAGGCAGACTTCCCCAGCAGGCACCACATCACTGATGCCTGCTGGGGCCGGCACTTCCGCCCATAGTTCACCTATACAGGGTGCCTCCAGCTGTTTCCCCACTGCAACTCCCAGCTTGCCCTGACATCTATTGGCTGTCAGGGCATGCTGGGAGTTGTAGTGGGGAAACAACTGGAGGCACCCTGTATAGGTGAACACCGGAGCACATACCGCTCCCCGCCGCACAGCCCGCAACCCCCCCACCGCCGTTGCGCCGCTCAACTAACTCCGCCACCCCCTTAGTTCACCCAGAGTACCCCCTCCCCGCCGCGCAGCCTGCAACCCCCCCGGCCCCGCCGCTCCGCTCAACCCACTCCCCCTCAGTTCACCTATTCAGTGTCCCTCCAGGCTTCCCCACTACAACTACCCGGGCATGCTGGGAGTTGCAGTGGGGGAACTGGAGGCATACTGTATAGGTGAACAGTATACATAATACAGTGAACATAATACTTTACCTTGTCCCCGAGCCTGCGCGCGTCCTCTTCCTTCAAAGCGCTCGCTCCCGCCTGTCTGATTGACAGGCGGGAGCGAGCACAGCAGTGATTGAACTTCGACTCGTTACCAGGCTTCAACGAGTCGAAATTCAGTGGTGACGTCACTGCTGAATGCATTCGGCCACTAGGAGGGCGACTCCTAGTGGCCGAATTTAAAAGTGATTTTAAAATCACTTTTTTTAATTAAACTATATTAGAGATATGTTGTAGTACTTAAGTACTACAACATATCAATTTTTGGTTTTCATGACAGTGCCCATTTAAGGACCCAGGGTTTTTCCGCTTTTGCATTTTCGTTTTTTTTCCTCCTTACATTTAAAAAATCATCGGCGATTCCGAACAGCTCCCTGAGCTAACCGACATTGTTTTACTTTCACTTTAGACGCGGCGTTCAACTTTGAACGCCGCGTCTAAAGGGTTAATGGCATGCGGCACTGGCCCCGCATTATAGAACATGAGCAGACTCATGACGTACCGGTACGTCATGGGTCCTTAAGAGGTTAACGACCACAGATGTAAATGTACGTCCTGGTGCGGCAGTACTTAGCACACCAGGACATACATTTACATCCTGTGTATGACCGCGAGCATTGGAGCGGTGCTCGCGTCATACACTGCAGGTCCCAGCTGCTATCAGCAGCCGGGGACCCGCAGGTAATGGCGGACATCAGTGATCGCACAGATGTCCGCCATTAACCCCTCAGGTTCTGTCATCAATACAGATCACGGCATCTGCGGCAATACGCATGTTAAAATAGATGATGGGATCGCCCGCAGCGCTGCGGCAGAGATCCGATCATCTGTAATGGTGGCCGGAGGTCCTCTCACCTGCCTCCGGCTGTCTCCCAGTGCCTTCTGCTCTGGTCTGAGATCGAGCAGACCAGAGCAGAAGATAGCAGATAATACTGATCAGTCCTATGCCCTATGCATAGCACTAAACAGTATTGGCAATCGACTGATTGCTATTGATTGTCCCCTATGGGGACATAAAAAGTGTAAAAAAAAAAAATAAATAATAAAAAGTTGGAAAATGTTACAATAAAAAGTGAAAAATCCCCTCCCCCAATAAAAAACGAAAAGCGTAATTTTTTTTATAAACACATTTGGTATCGCCATGTGCGTAAATGTCCGAACTATCAATGTTAATGATCCTATCAACTATAATGTTCATGATCCTGTACGGTGAACGGTGTAAACGTAAAAAATGCTGCTTTTTTGTCACATTTTATTCAAAAAATATTTTATAAAAAGGGATCTAAAAAAGTTTTATATATGCAAATGTAGTATCAAAAAAAAGTACAGATGACGGCGCAAAAAAGGAGATGGAAAAATGAAAAAAAAAGTTATAGGTGGTCAAAATAGGGCGATTTTATATTACTGATTGTGTACAAAAAGTTTGAGATATTTTTTTAGTGGTACAAAAAATAGAAAAGTATCTAGCCATGGGCATTATTTTAATCGTATTGACCCAGAGAATAAAGAAACACACGTCATTTTTACCGTAAAGTGTACAGTGTGAAAAGGAAACCCTCCAAAGTGTGCAAAATCGTGGTTTTCATTTAAATTTCCTACCTAAAAAAATAATTATTTGGGTTCGCTGTAAATTTTTTGGTAAAATGAGAGGTTTCATTACAAAGTACAATTGGTCACACAAAAAAACAAGCCCTTATATGGGTCTGTAGATGGAAATATAAAAGAGTTATGGATTTTAGAAGGCGAGGAGGAAAAAACGAAAACGCAAAAATAAAATTGGCCTGGTCCTTAAGGTCAAAATGGGCTTGGTCCTTAAAGGGTTAAAGAAGATGTCCACCCATTCCATGGCCACTAATGCCATGGCTCTGGGACTTACCTGAAATGCCACAGCATAAATCTACTGTCAGACTCCCTGTAATGTGTTGTGCCTATGAGTGAAATACTGCACTGTAGCACAGTTAAAAGGGAATCTGTCATCAGTTTCACCTGCACTTACCTGTTGATACAGGTTGGTAGTGCGGGTGACACCGACTGACATAGTGAAAATATATTTATTGTAAACCATACATGACCTGAGGTAAAAGCATAAAATATAAAAACTTACATAAAAGTGGGAATGTTATGCCAAACACGAACACCATCACCCCTCCGAACACGTAGATGACAAAGTAGCTGGACATCAGGATAGACGTGACAAAAAGGGTTGGACACTGCTTCTTAAATTTACGGACAAAATCCTTGTTGTGCGACGTCCACACAAACCCCATGAAGATAAGAATGACAACTGTGGCTCCCATGATCATGTTGAAAGGACTTAAAAACCTAAAGAAAGAAACACAAGAATTAAATTGTAAAACAATAAAAAAAAAGGTGACAATATAAAAGTGCGAGTTCCCCTGCCAGAAACCTCTAGAAACACAAAGCAGAGGATCACACGTGCTAATGCCGGACAGGGTCGGGGGTCAAGGTGGTCTCTTACCCGTTCCGGTTGTGTACCGACATACACAACAATGGTTAGCACGTATTGAACAATGGAGGAATCTTTGTTGTCCGTCTGCAGCCTTCCCATATAAACTTGTGCAAACCAAATGAACTTTGTGGGTGGCAGGGAATTCTATGGCGCTGACCAGGACAGAGACAATTCAGGTAGATGGGTTCACATAAAAAGCTTTATTCAGCCAAGATGCAACGCGTTTCACTGTGCAAGCGCAGCTTCCTTGATGCCTGAGGAAGCTGCGCTGGTGCAGTGAAACGCGTTGCATCTTGGCTGAATAAAGCTTTTTATGTGAACCCATCTACCTGAATTGTCTTTGTCCTGGTCAGCGCCATAGAATTCCCTGCCACCCACAAAGTTCATTTGGATTTCACAAGACACCTCTAGAGGCGGTGTGAGGTGCAGAACTGCGTCCTATGCAATTCTGCGTTCCCTCCTCCCCTCAGCTGTCTGAGGATTGCTGAAGATACAGGGAGAGGAGGGGAAAGGATAGAGCTGGGCAGGACGCAACTCTGCACCTCCCTAAGCTCCGTACACAGCTCCCTCCTCGCATCTCCCTCAGCAGATCTATGTCCCTTCTGTCATGCTGTGAAGATTTAGAGTGACAGGAGCCGGGCTGTGCAGATGTACGTCCCTCCTGTCATGACGGGACCAGGGCTGTGCACAAGTACGTCCCTGCTGTCATGACAGGACCAGGGCTGTGCACAAGTACATCCCTGCTGTCATGATAGGAGCAGGGCTGTGCAGATTTACATTCCTCCTGTCATGACAGGAGCAGGGCTGTGCACAAGTACGTCCCTGCTGTCATGATAGGAGCAGGGCTGTGCAGATGTACATCCCTCCTGTCATGACAGGACCAGGGCTGTGCACAAGTACGTCCCTGCTGTCATGACAGGAGCAGGACTGTGCAGATGTACATGCCTCCTGTCATGACAGGAGCGGGGCTGTGCACAAGTACGTCCCTGCTGTCATGACAGGAGCAGGGCTGTGCAGATGTACGTCCCTCCTGTCATGACAGGACCAGGGCTGTGCACAAGTACGTCCCTGCTGTCATGACAGGAGCAGGGCTGTGCAGATGTACATCCCTCCTGTCATGACAGGACCAGGGCTGTGCTGATGTACGTCCCTGCTGTCATGACAGGAGCAGGGCTGTGCACAAGTACGTCCCTGCTGTCATGACAGGAGCGGGGCTGTGCACAAGTACGTCCCTGCTGTCATGACAGGAGCGGGGCTGTGCAGAAGTACGTCCCTGCTGTCATGACAGGGGCAGGGCTGTGCTGATGTACGTCCCTGCTGTCATGACAGGAGCAGGGCTGTGCACAAGTACGTCCCTGCTGTCATGACAGGAGCAGGGCTGTGCAGATGTACGTCCCTCCTGTCATGACAGGACCAGGGCTGTGCACAAGTACATCCCTGCTGTCATGACAGGAGCAGGGCTGTGCAGATGTACGTCCCTCCTGTCATGACAGGAGTGGTTTCTATGATAAAAGAGAAAGAAGAGGGACCGCGTCTCGTGTATTACCCAAGACACAGGGTGGAATGAGGGTTAGGGCAGGGCACCAGCCTTAAGGTTGGCCGCTCACCTTGTAGTGAATAAATTGCGCTTATCGCCCCTAGATAGGGGTACAGTCAGAAGCTTGGTCGGAATGAACTGCGAAGCCTATTGGGTAACAAGAATGGGGAACCCACTCCCGTTCAGTGAAGTAGATATGAAGAGCAAAATTCGACCCATATGTCAGGCGCTGTTCCAATTTCCAAGGTAAAATAAATGTAGCCAAAGCAATATGGCGGTTAAAGTGCCAGCAGGCACTATATTTTTTTGAGCAACTCAAATAAATATAGTACCTGCTGGCACTTTAACCACCATATTGCTTTGGCTACATTTATTTTACCTTGGAAATTGGAACAGCGCCTGACATATGGGTCGAATTTTGCTCTTCATATCTACATGACAAGAGTGGGGCTGTGCAGATCTACGTTAGTCCTGTCATGACAGAAGTCTAACATGCCCAACTGGTCTTTCATCTGCTGTCAAGGGGAGAGCCGGACAGCCAGTATACACTTTAATTGGTGGGTTAGGCTAACTTTAATGTATACGGCAAGCATGAGAAAACACTGAAAATGACACAATTACTAGGCGTTGGCACAAACAAGCAGTTTCCTAATAATTTCAATACAACTCAATGGGAAAATTTAGCCTGTTTTTTCACATGCAAAAATTTTAATTTTTTTTGTTTTTGTTTTGTTTTTAAGATGTAGAAACAACCCAAAAGACCCATATCCCTAAAGGGGAAATCAAAATGACCACCAATATACTTTAGTATTCGCTGGTAAGCCCAAAAGGTCCAACAGAAGACAACCCAAAGGTGAAGCCATCATTTGTAGCTAGAGATGTCATCAAGCTCTCCCAGAACCCCAAATATCAGACATGACTAGATATGGAGTAGCAAGTCCCTTTGCTACTATTTCAGCAAATTATGAGGAAACAAAAAAATAAAAAAATAAAAAAAAATTATCTTTCTATCTAAACACATAATTCCCCTGTTGCCGCAGAAACCTTTCTTCCCTTTCCTCTCGCCATGCTGCCCTTCATCTGTTTTAGTCACTCTGTCATTACAATCTGATGAAGACTTGGCCGCCTTCCTTTACTAGCAGCGTACAGCACATCTGAGGTGGGACAGAATAAGCACCCGGCTAAAATTAGATCACAAGCAGCTACTTATACCGGCCTGGAAAAAGTGAATATCTCCAAGGGCGCAAGAACAGAATGTTAACAGATGTGCGCTCACAGGGCCGACACCCTGACTGAGTGAACCAAGAGCCGGCGCCACGTGAATACTAAGCACACAAAATGTTACATGGCAGTGGTCTGCAACAGATCATTGCAATAACATGGTCAGTTCCCCTTTATCAGGAAAGCTGTGACCCCAGGCAACACCACGTGAATGACAACATACATGCTGACTGTTTCCTGTATGATCTGCAGATGGACCACACTACCGGATAAAATTCTGGATCAGCACAATATACTACATGTTACTACTAAGGGGGACTATTATCCTGTCTCCTAAAGGGGTACTCCGGTGAAAACCTTTTTTTCTTTTAAATCAACTGGTGCTAGAAAGTTAAACATATTTGTAAATTACTTCTATTTAAAAATTTTAATCCTTCCAGTACTTATTATCTGCTGAATGCTACAGAGGAAATTCCTTTATTTTTGGAACACTGACGACATCACGAGCACAGTGCTCTCTGCTGACATCTCTTTCCATTTTAGCAACCGTGCATAGCAGGTGTATGCTAAGGGCAGCATGGTGGCTTAGTGGTTAGCACTGCTGCCTTGCAGCGTTGGGTTCAAATCCCACTAAGGACAACAATAAATAAATAAAGACTTATTATTATAATAACGTCAGCAGAGAGCACTGTGCTCGTGATGTCATCAGAGAGCATTCCAAAAAGAAAAGAATTTCCTCTGTAGTATTCAGAAGCTAATAAGTACAGGAAGGATTAAGATTTTTTAATAGAAGTAATTTACAAATCTGTTTAACTTTCCGGAGCCAGTTGATTTAAAAGAAAAAAAGGTTTTCACTGGAGTACCCCTTTAACTCTGCACCACTTAGTTCTGCAAGAACAATAAAATTGTTGTCCAGGATTAGCGGATGGCCCCTTTAAAGGGGTACTCTGTTCCCTTGCTTTCGGAGCTCCGCTCCCCAACGTCCGGAAGTTACTGTTCCGAGCGATGTGTGTGCGGGCTTCCGTGTTCAGGGCCGCCCCTCGTGACATCGCACCCGCCCCCTTGTGACGTCACGCCCGCCCCCTCAACGAAAGTCTATGGGAAGGGGGCGCGACGGTCGTCGCGCCCCCTTCCCATAGACTTTCGTTGAGGGGGCGGGCGTGACATCAAGAGGGGTGGCCCTGAACACGGAAGCCCGCACACACATCGTTCGGAACATTCACTTCTGGACGCTGGGGAGCGGAGCTCCGAAAGCAAGGGAACGGAGTACCCCTTTAAGGATCTGGCTTTCAGTATTTCCAGCCAGATTACCAGAACTTTATCTTTTCCCTTAAATCTCTGGGACATAACATTACATGACACTACAAGGAAACTGAGCTATATTTGCCTCTCCGAGGATGACCCTCTGTGGGCGCTGCAGCCCGGATTATACACATCAGCAGGGATCACAAGTGGCATTAAAGGATTCCCAGGCTTTGCCAGGAACTATTGATTGCATCCCTTTCCAAGATCCTCCGAGAAAACACAACTAAAAAGGAGTTAGATTTCGCAGGACGTCCTGACCACACAAACTAACACTAAACAAGGCTGTCCAGAGCATGTTCCTGGCACAAGTTACAAACAGGGCTAGGGCAGAAAAGGGCCCCACACAGCGGGGTAGGCTGGTATTGGGCAATATATGGCAGCCCAGATGGCATGAACTTGGTACAATATCCAGCAATAGAGATTTATTATCATGTTGACATGTACCCAGCACAGTCAGCTATAAACTATCCCTAGTTATATGCCAGGGGGGGGCCAAAGCACTAAACTGCATGTAACGCCATACCCACTGAACAGTACGTATCCATAAAATGTGCCAGCTATATCATTCCAATCATATAGAGGTGCACATTTATATAGGTTATCCCAGATTCTACTATCCTTAGACCAAACAGAACAAAGGGAAATCCTAACCATTGCCCTTCATTCAAATGGCCAGGCTAAGTTGTAGTAATAGGCCCAAGCACTTGTATAGGCCCCTCTGTGTCTGGATAGGAGCCTCTTTGTATTGCTATTCAGTGGTGGTGGTCCAGGGGGCCAGTTCCTCCTCAATCGTACATAGAAGGCCTAGGGTATTCATAGAGATTTCCATAAAACCCTTTTAATAGATACTGTGCCAGAGTCATAGTACCTCTGAAATATAAAGCACATGTCTACTTGAGTCCTGTACTGTGCCTTTAAGAGGATTTGCCATGCAGTCAATAGACAGCTACTTAAAAAGGAAATCCCTACTGCAGCTATTTATGTCATACAGAAGCGGATGGTCCTATGGGAGCCATATGTATGTGTAGAACAGGGGCTTTACATAAAAAAAGGCAGATCTGTATGATCAGTAATGGAGTACAGGTTGTCACCCCCTACTGGAGAGAGGGATGTTACTGTTCTGGAGTGTATGGAAGCTGACAACTTATGTGAAAGTCACGAAACCTACTGAAAGAACACGAAAGGGAAAATGGCTCCTGGCACATATCACCCTCTCTGCGTGATTGGTCAGAGCTCTACTGGAGAAATCTTCTGCCAAGTAAGCCATGTGTTACACACACTCCTCCATTATCTACACCAGATGTGTGGTCACCAGAGTCGCTACTGCACAAGCAGTGCCATACGACAGGCCTGCCAATCCAGACTACAGTGCCATACGACAGGCCAGCCAATCCAGACTACAGTGCCATACGACAGGCCAGCCAATCCAGACTACAGTGCCATACGACAGGCCAGCCAATCCAGACTACAGTGCCATACGACAGGCCAGCCAATCCAGACTACAGTGCCATACGACAGGCCAGCCAATCCAGACTACAGTGCCATACGACAGGCCAGCCAATCCAGACTACAGTGCCATACGACAGGCCAGCCAATCCAGACTACAGTGCCATACGACAGGCCTGCCAATCCAGACTACAGTGCCATACGACAGGCCAGCCAATCCAGACTACTGTGCCATACGACAGGCCAGCCAATCCAGACTACAGTGCCATACGACAGGCCAGCCAATCCAGACTACAGTGCCATACGACAGGCCAGCCAATCCAGACTACAGTGCCATACGACAGGCCAGCCAATCCAGACTACAGTGCCATACGACAGGCCAGCCAATCCAGACTACAGTGCCATACGACAGGCCAGCCAATCCAGACTACAGTGCCATACGACAGGCCAGCCAATCCAGACTACAGTGCCATACGACAGGCCAGCCAATCCAGACTACCGTGCCATACGACAGGCCAGCCAATCCAGACTACCGTGCCATACGACAGGCCAGCCAATCCAGACTACCGTGCCATACGACAGGCCAGCCAATCCAGACTACAGTGCCATACGACAGGCCAGCCAATCCAGACTACAGTGCCATACGACAGGCCAGCCAATCCAGACTACAGTGCCATACGAGAGGCCTGCCAATCCAGACTACAGTGCCATATGACAGGCCAGCCAATCCAGACTACAGTGCCATACGACAGGCCAGCCAATCCAGACTACAGTGCCATACGACAGGCCAGCCAATCCAGACTACAGTGCCATACGACAGGCCTGCCAATCCAGACTACAGTGCCATACGACAGGCCTGCCAATCCAGACTACAGTGCCATACGACAGGCCTGCCAATCCAGACTACAGTGCCATACGACAGGCCTGCCAATCCAGACTACAGTGCCATACGACAGGCCTGCCAATCCAGACTACAGTGCCATACGACAGGCCTGCCAATCCAGACTACAGTGCCATACGACAGGCCTGCCAATCCAGACTACAGTGCCATACGACAGGCCTGCCAATCCAGACTACAGTGCCGCGCCATTAAAAGTGAAAAAAAAAAAATCCAATTGCTCAAGTAAAAATTTCATATTACTGCTCCCAATAGATGCAGAAGTGAACCTCCTTACCTACAAGGCAGCTACAGGGCAATATATGACTGTCCACACTCCCAATTCTCTGGATAGATAACCAGGAGAGGTGGAGCTGGATAAGGCCAGTAAGGGAATACCCAAAGTAATGGTGTCTTCTGCCTTTACTGCAAGCCTTGACAAATTTGTCATGATTCTAGGAGCCAGCAAAATGGGTATGGAGCCAGGATGCCGCACATCACATAACATTACATCATGCAGAGTGAGGTTATGACAGTACCCTCATCTCCCCGTGTCACAGTCATTAGTGTCCCCTCATCTCCCCCTGTGTCACAGTCATTATAGTCCCATCATATTCCCCCCATGTCACAGTCATAGTCCCATCATATTCCCCGTGTCACAGTCATTATTGTCCCATCATATTCCCTGTGTCACAGTCATTATTGTCCCATCATATTCCCTGTGTTAGTCATTATTGTCCCATCAATATTCCCCCCGTGTCACAGTCATTATAGTCCCATCATATTCCCCCCGTGTCACAGTCATTATAGTCCCATCATATTCCCCCCCCCGTCACAGTCATTATAGTCCCATCATATCCCCCCCCTTCTCTGCGCCACAGTATACAGTGCCATCTTGTTCTCTGCGCCACAGTATACAGTGCCATCTTGTTCTCTGCGCCACAGTATACAGTGCCATCTTGTTCTCTGCACCACAGTATACAGTGCCATCTTGTTCTCTGCACCACAGTATACAGTGCCATCTTGTTCTCTGCGCCACAGTATACAGTGCCATCTTGTTCTCTGCACCACAGTATACAGTGCCATCTTGTTCTCTGCGCCACAGTATACAGTGCCATCTTGTTCTCTGCGCCACAGTATACAGTGCCATCTTGTTCTCTGCGCCACAGTATACAGTGCCATCTTGTTCTCTGCACCACAGTATACAGTGCCATCTTGTTCTCTGCACCACAGTATACAGTGCCATCTTGTTCTCTGCACCACAGTATACAGTGCCATCTTGTTCTCTGCACCACAGTATACAGTGCCATCTTGTTCTCTGCACCACAGTATACAGTGCCATCTTGTTCTCTGCACCACAGTATACAGTGCCATCTTGTTCTCTGCGCCACAGTATACAGTGCCATCTTGTTCTCTGCGCCACAGTATACAGTGCCATCTTGTTCTCTGCGCCACAGTATACAGTGCCATCTTGTTCTCTGCGCCACAGTATACAGTGCCATCTTGTTCTCTGCACCACAGTATACAGTGCCATCTTGTTCTCTGCGCCACAGTATACAGTGCCATCTTGTTCTCTGCGCCACAGTATACAGTGCCATCTTGTTCTCTGCGCCACAGTATACAGTGCCATCTTGTTCTCTGCACCACAGTATACAGTGCCATCTTGTTCTCTGCGCCACAGTATACAGTGCCATCTTGTTCTCTGCGCCACAGTATACAGTGCCATCTTGTTCTCTGCGCCACAGTATACAGTGCCATCTTGTTCTCTGCTCCACAGTATACAGTGCCATCTTGTTCTCTGCGCCACAGTATACAGTGCCATCTTGTTCTCTGCGCCACAGTATACAGTGCCATCTTGTTCTCTGCGCCACAGTATACAGTGCCATCTTGTTCTCTGCACCACAGTATACAGTGCCATCTTGTTCTCTGCGCCACAGTATACAGTGCCATCTTGTTCTCTGCGCCACAGTATACAGTGCCATCTTGTTCTCTGCGCCACAGTATACAGTGCCATCTTGTTCTCTGCGCCACAGTATACAGTGCCATCTTGTTCTCTGCACCACAGTATACAGTGCCATCTTGTTCTCTGCGCCACAGTATACAGTGCCATCTTGTTCTCTGCGCCACAGTATACAGTGCCATCTTGTTCTCTGCGCCACAGTATACAGTGCCATCTTGTTCTCTGCGCCACAGTATACAGTGCCATCTTGTTCTCTGCGCCACAGTATACAGTGCCATCTTGTTCTCTGCGCCACAGTATACAGTGCCATCTTGTTCTCTGCGCCACAGTATACAGTGCCATCTTGTTCTCTGCTCCACAGTATACAGTGCCATCTTGTTCTCTGCGCCACAGTATACAGTGCCATCTTGTTCTCTGCGCCACAGTATACAGTGCCATCTTGTTCTCTGCTCCACAGTATACAGTGCCATCTTGTTCTCTGCACCACAGTATACAGTGCCATCTTGTTCTCTGCGCCACAGTATACAGTGCCATCTTGTTCTCTGCACCACAGTATACAGTGCCATCTTGTTCTCTGCGCCACAGTATACAGTGCCATCTTGTTCTCTGCACCACAGTATACAGTGCCATCTTGTTCTCTGCGCCACAGTATACAGTGCCATCTTGTTCTCTGCACCACAGTATACAGTGCCATCTTGTTCTCTGCGCCACAGTATACAGTGCCATCTTGTTCTCTGCGCCACAGTATACAGTGCCATCTTGTTCTCTGCTCCACAGTATACAGTGCCATCTCGTTCTCTGCGTCACAGTATACAGAGCCATCTCGTTCTCTGCGCCACAGTATACAGTGCCATCTCGTTCTCTGCGCCACAGTATACAGTGCCATCTCGTTCTCTGCGCCACAGTATACAGTGCCATCTCGTTCTCTGCTCTGCGCCACAGTATACAGTGCCACCTTGTTCTCTGCGCCACAGTATACAGTGCCATTTCGTTCTCTGCTCTGCGCCACAGTATACAGTGCCATCTCGTTCTCTGCTCTGCACCACAGTAAAAAGTGCCATCTCGTTCTCTGCGCCACAGTATACAGTGCCATCTCGTTCTCTGCTCCACAGTATACAGTGCCATCTCGTTCTCTCCTCTGCGCCACAGTATACAGTGCCATCACCTTCTCTGCGCCACAATATACAGTGCCCTCCCGTTCTCTCCTCCGCGCCACAGTATACAGTGCCATCCCATTCTCTCCTCTGCGCCACAGTATACAGTGCCATCTTGTTCTCTGCGCCACAGTATACAGTGCCATCTTGTTCTCTGCTCCACAGTATACAGTGCCATCTCGTTCTCTGCGCCACAGTATACAGTGCCATCTCGTTCTCTGCGCCACAGTATACGGTGCCATCTTGTTCTCTGCGCCACAGTATACGGTGCCATCTTGTTCTCTGCGCCACAGTATACGGTGCCATCTTGTTCTCTGCGCCACAGTATACAGTGCCATCCCATTCTCTCCTCTGCGCCACAGTATACAGTGCCATCTCGTTCTCTGCTCAGCACCACAGTATACAGTGCCATCTCGTTTTCTCTTCAGCACCACAGTATACAGTGCCATCTCGTTCTCTGCACCACAGTATACAGTGCCATCTCGTTCTCTGCACCACAGTATACAGTGCCATCTCGTTCTCTGCACCACAGTATACAGTGCCATCTCGTTCTCTGCACCACAGTATACAGTGCCATCTCGTTCTCTGCACCACAGTATACAGTGCCATCTCGTTCTCTGCACCACAGTATACAGTGCCATCTCGTTCTCTGCACCACAGTATACAGTGCCATCTCGTTCTCTGCACCACAGTATACAGTGCCATCTCGTTCTCTGCACCACAGTATACAGTGCCATCTCGTTCTCTGCACCACAGTATACAGTGCCATCTCGTTCTCTCCTCTGCGCTACAGTATACAGTGCCATCTCATTCTCTCCTCTGCACCACAGTATACAGTGCAATCTCGTTCTCTGCACCACAGTATACAGTGCCATCTCATTCTCTCCTCTGCACCACAGTATACAGTGCCATCTCGTTCTCTGCACCACAGTATACAGTGCCATCTCGTTCTCTGCACCACAGTATACAGTGCCATCTCATTCTCTCCTCTGCACCACAGTATACAGTGCCATCTCGTTCTCTGCACCACAGTATACAGTGCCATCTCGTTCTCTGCACCACAGTATACAGTGCCATCTCGTTCTCTGCACCACAGTATACAGTGCCATCTCGTTCTCTGCACCACAGTATACAGTGCCATCTCGTTCTCTGCACCACAGTATACAGTGCCATCTCGTTCTCTGCACCACAGTATACAGTGCCATCTCGTTCTCTGCACCACAGTATACAGTGCCATCTCATTCTCTCCTCTGCACCACAGTATACAGTGCCATCTCATTCTCTCCTCTGCACCACAGTATACAGTAGGGATGTAAGAAAAAATTGATTCCCGCGATTTTTCACTTGCCGATACTGAATCGATTCAAAATATTTTTTAATCGATTCTTTTAGTGATGTGGAATTTGTATCTCCTGATCCCCGAAACAGCATGTCCCAGGCATCAGGAGATACAAGTTCCACATTTTGTCAGCCGGATCTGATGCGGCGGCGGCGCTCTGGGTGTACGGAGCGGGCTCCGACTCGTGCCCGCTCCATACTCTGCGGCCCCCGGCTGATTTCAGTATCTGGGGGCCACTGATGCATCACCGCCGCTAATATCCAGCATGCGGTGCTCTGCAGTGTGTATGGAGCGGGCTCCGGATTCCTGCCCGCTCCATACTCTGCAGCCCCCGGCTGTTCTCAGTAGCCGGGGGCCGCCGCTAATAGCCAGCATGCGGCGATCGCCGCGGCTGGCTATTAACCCTTTAGATCGCCGCTGTCAAAGCTGACAGTGGCGTCTAAAGGGACATGTGTATGCTCCCTGGTGGGCTAGATCGCCCCCCCGCAGCGTGATCGCGGGCGGGCGATCCACTGTGGAGGTAGCCGGAGGGCTTACCTCTGCTTCCCTGCTCTCCGTGGCTCTGTCATTGATAGAGCCTGGCTGGACCAGGCTCTATCAATGGATTGCAGATAAATGGAGTTCAATAGAACTCTATTCATCTGTCTGAAGAATCTAATGATTCCTAAAAGACTAATAAAGTGTATAAAAAAAATAAAAAAATAAAGTTTTAATAAAAGTGTAAAAGACATTGTTTTTTAGACAGAATCGGGATATATCGCGATGTATCGTCACCTAGACGGTATCGCGATATATCGAATCGCCACACTGGTAACGCGATTCGAATCGAATCGCCAAATTCTTGGTGATTCACACCCCTAGTATACAGTGCCATCTCGTTCTCTGCTCAGCACCACAGTATACAGTGCCATCTCGTTCTCTGCTCAGCACCACAGTATACAGTGCCATCTCGTTCTCTGCTCAGCACCACAGTATACAGTGCCATGTCGTTCTCTGCTCAGCACCACAGTATACAGTGCCATCTCGTTCTCTGCTCAGCACCACAGTATACAGTGCCATCTCCTTCTCAGCACCACAGTATACAGTGCCATCTCCTTCTCAGCACCACAGTATACAGTGCCATCTCGTTCTCTGCTCCACAGTATACAGTGCCATCTCGTTCTCTGCGCCACAGTATACAGTGCCATCTCCTTCTCAGCACCACAGTATACAGTGCCATCTCCTTCTCAGCACCACAGTATACAGTGCCATCTCGTTCTCTGCGGGATGCCAGCAGATACCAGTCAAGTGTAAATTCAGTGTGAACATATCCTTTTGATGCATTTTTTTAGACTGTGGGGAAGATTTATCAAAACTTGTGCAAAAAGAGCACTGGAACAGCTGCCCATAGCAACCAATCAGATTTTAGCTTTCATTTGGGCCTCTAGAAAATAGAAGGTGTTATCTGGTTACTGCCCCGGTGTTCCTCCTGTTCCTATTTCAGTAGAAGACATCTGGCATATGATTCAGCTGTGCCGCCACATGATGACGCTGCACACTCCAGCATAGATCACGCATTACTCAGCCCCCAGTGTACACGGGAGGCATGCTGCAGGACATGAGGGGAACGTGGGACATTTTTGCAATGATGCTGTTAGTTTGGGTCTTTACAACCAGGATTTACAGATATACCAGGTTTTCCAAACAGTGTGCCTTCAGCTGCGCCACAGTATACAGTGCCATCTCGTTCTCTGCTCTGCGCCACAGTATACAGTGCCATCTCCTTCTCTGCGCCACAGTATACAGTGCCATCCCGTTCTCTCCTCTGCGCCACAGTATACAGTGCCCTCCCATTCTTTCCTCTGTACCACAGTATACAGTGCCATCTCGTTCTCTGCTCAGCACCACAGTATACAGTGCCATCTCGTTCTCTGCACCACAGTATACAGTGCCATCTCGTTCTCTGCTCAGCACCACAGTATACAGTGCCATCTCATTCTCTGCTCAGCACCACAGTATACAGTGCCATCTCATTCTCTGCTCAGCACCACAGTATACAGTGCCATCTCGTTCTCTGCTCTGCGCCACAGTATACAGTGCCATCTCATTCTCTGCTCTGCACCACAGTATACAGTGCCATCTCATTCTCTGCTCTGCACCACAGTATACAGTGCCATCTCATTCTCTGCTCTGCACCACAGTATACAGTGCCATCTCGTTCTCTGCTCTGCACCACAGTATACAGTGCCATCTCGTTCTCTGCGCCACAGTATACAGTGCCATCTCGTTCTCTGCACCACAGTATACAGTGCCATCTCGTTCTCTGCACCACAGTATACAGTGCCATCCCATTCTCTCCTCTGCGCCACAGTATACAGTGCCATCCCATTCTCTCCTCTGCGCCACAGTATACAGTGCCATCCCATTCTCTCCTCTGCGCCACAGTATACAGTGCCATCTCATTCTCTCCTCTGCACCACAGTATACAGTGCCATCCCATTCTCTCCTCTGCGCCACAATATACAGTGCCATCCCATTCTCTCCTCTGCGCCACAGTATACAGTGCCATCTCATTCTCTCCTCTGCACCACAGTATACAGTGCCATCTCGTTCTCTGCACCACAGTATACAGTGCCATCTCATTCTCTCCTCTGCACCACAGTATACAGTGCCATCTCGTTCTCTGCACCACAGTATACAGTGCCATCTCATTCTCTCCTCTGCACCACAGTATACAGTGCCATCTCATTCTCTCCTCTGCACCACAGTATACAGTGCCATCTCATTCTCTCCTCTGCACCACAGTATACAGTGCCATCTCGTTCTCTGCACCACAGTATACAGTGCCATCTCGTTCTCTGCACCACAGTATACAGTGCCATCTCATTCTCTCCTCTGCACCACAGTATACAGTGCCATCTCATTCTCTCCTCTGCACCACAGTATACAGTAGGGATGTAAGAAAAAATTGATTCCCGCAATTATCGCGATTTTTCACTTGCCGATACTGAATCGATTCAAAATATTTTTTAATCGATTCTTTTAGTGATGTGGAATTTGTATCTCCTGATCCCCGGAACAGCATGTCCCAGGCATCAGGAGATACAAGTTCCACATTTTGTCAGCCGGATCTGATGCGGCGGCGGCGCTCTGGGTGTACGGAGCGGGCTCCGACTCGTGCCCGCTCCATACTCTGCGGCCCCCGGCTGATTTCAGTATCTGGGGGCCACTGATGCATCACCGCCGCTAATATCCAGCATGCAGTGTGTATGGAGCGGGTTCCCGACTCCTGCCCGCTCCATACTCTGCAGCCCCCGGCTGTTCTCAGTAGCCGGGGGCCGCCACTAATAGCCAGCATGCGGCGATCGCCGCGGCTGGCTATTAACCCTTTAGATCGCCGCTGTCAAAGCTGACAGCGGCGTCTAAAGGGACATGTGTATGCTCCCTGGTGGGCTAGATCGCCCCCCCCCCCCCCCCCCCGCAGTGCGATCGCGGGCGGGCGATCCACTGTGGAGGTAGCCGGAGGGCTTACCTCTGCTTCCCTGCTCTCCGTGGCTCTGTCATTGATAGCTGGCTGGACCAGGCTCTATCAATGGATTGCAGATAAATGGAGTTCAATAGAACTCTATTCATCTGTCTGAGGAATCTAATGATTCCTAAAAGACTAATAAAGTGTATAAAAAAAATAAAGTTTTAATAAAATTGTAAAAGACATTGTTTTTTTTAGACAGAATCGGGATATATCGTGATGTATCGTCACCTAGACGGTATCGCAATATATCGAATCGCCACACTGGTATCGCGATTCGAATCGAATCGCCAAATTCTTGGTGATTCACACCCCTAGTATACAGTGCCATCTCGTTCTCTGCTCAGCACCACAGTATACAGTGCCATCTCGTTCTCTGCTCAGCACCACAGTATACAGTGCCATCTCGTTCTCTGCTCAGCGCCACAGTATACAGTGCCATCTCGTTCTCTGCTCAGCACCACAGTATACAGTGCCATGTCGCTCTCTGCTCAGCACCACAGTATACAGTGCCATCTCGTTCTCTGCTCAGCACCACAGTATACAGTGCCATCTCCTTCTCTGCTCAGCACCACAGTATACAGTGCCATCTCCTTCTCTGCTCAGCACCACAGTATACAGTGCCATCTCGTTCTCTGCTCAGCACCACAGTATACAGTGCCATCTCGTTCTCTGCTCAGCACCACAGTATACAGTGCCATCTCGTTCTCTGCTCAGCACCACAGTATACAGTGCCATCTCGTTCTCTGCTCAGCACCACAGTATACAGTGCCATCTCGTTCTCTGCTCAGCACCACAGTATACAGTGCCATGTCGTTCTCTGCTCAGCACCACAGTATACAGTGCCATCTCGTTCTCTGCTCAGCACCACAGTATACAGTGCCATCTCCTTCTCAGCACCACAGTATACAGTGCCATGTCGTTCTCTGCTCAGCACCACAGTATACAGTGCCATCTCGTTCTCTGCTCAGCACCACAGTATACAGTGCCATCTCCTTCTCTCCTCTGCACCACAGTATACAGTGCCATCTCCTTCTCAGCACCACAGTATACAGTGCCATCTCCTTCTCAGCACCACAGTATACAGTGCCATCTCCTTCTCAGCACCACAGTATACAGTGCCATCTCGTTCTCTGCGCCACAGTATACGGTGCCATCTTGTTCTCTGCGCCACAGTATACAGTGCCATCTCCTTCTCAGCACCACAGTATACAGTGCCATCTCCTTCTCAGCACCACAGTATACAGTGCCATCTCGTTCTCTGCGCCACAGTATACGGTGCCATCTTGTTCTCTGCGCCACAGTATACAGTGCCATCTCGTTCTCTGCGGGATGCCAGCAGATACCAGTCAAGAAAGTGTAAATTCAGTGTGAACATATCCTTTTGATGCATTTTTTTAGACTGTGGTGAAGATTTATCAAAACTTGTGCAAAAAGAGCACTGGAACAGCTGCCCATAGCAACCAATCAGATTTTAGCTTTCATTTGGGCCTCTAGAAAATAGAAGGCGTTATCTGGTCACCCGGTGTTCCTCCTGTTCCTATTTCAGTAGAAGACATCTGGCATATGATTCAGCTGTGCCGCCACATGATGACGCTGCACACTCCAGCATAGATCACGCATTACTCAGCCCCCAGTGTACACGGGAGGCATGCTGCAGGACATGAGGGGAACGTGGGACATTTTTGCAATGATGCTGTTAGTTCGGGTCTTTACAGATATTATACCAGTTTTTCCAAACAGTGTGCCTTCAGCTGTTGCAAAACTACAATTCCCAGCATGCCCGGACAGCCTTTGGCTGTCCGGGCATGTTGGGAGCTGTAGTTTTGCAACAGCTGGAGACACACTATTTGGAACACGCTGCATTATAAACTCATGTGAAACTGGACAAAGATGCCCATCATCCAGATCCGAATACTGGGGTCTAGTTGTATTATGGGGGGCTCCCTACCTTACACTAAACAGAAAGAAGGAAGTCCATCTCATTAGGATCTGGTCGGGTTCCTGCAGATGGACAAAGTCTTGCCCCCTCCCCAGAAAAGAGAAGGAACCAGCTTTGGGGGGAGGTGATGTAATCACAAGATTCAAAATAATCCCCCTACCCACAGACTAGTGGGGGTCCGACACTGATCACCCAAAGCAGATGCCTTCTTTAGGGTATGTTCACACTGCGGAATTCCGCAAGTAGAATTCCACACTGTGAACATTATCATCAGCGTGAATGGGTTTCCGCGAGACTCTTTCAAGCTGCGGAATTTCTGCGGCGGACAATTCCGCCGCTGAAATTGTTCCGCACAAAGAAAGAACATGTTCATTGTTTGCGTGAAATTCCACGAGTACTGCATAGCCGTCAATGGTGACCCCGCAGTCCTACCGCCAAATTATATTCGGCGGCAGCCACCTGACGGAATCTCCGCTCACGCAATTTGCGTGAGTGGAGATTCCGCAGTGTGAACATACTCTTTTTACATGGCAGAAGTTCCGGAAAGATCTGGCGCGGAAATTAAAATTTTAGAAAGAATGTCAATTCTTTCTCTGAAATCCGCTCGGAAATGCACTGCCGTCTATGAAGACTGATCAGTGAGGGTCAGACCCTCACTGATCAGCTATATCATGACCCATCCTGTAAATAGATACATTAAAGGAGTACTCCGGTGAAAAACTATTTAATTTATTTTTAAATCAACTGGTGCCAGAACTTTAAACAGATTTGTAAATTACTTTAATCCTTCCAGTACTTATCAGCTGCTGTATGCTCCACAGAAGGTTCTTTTCTTTTTACATTTCTTTTCTGTCTGACCACAATGCTCTCAGGAACTGTCCAGAGTAGGAACAAATCCCCATAGCAAACCTCTCCTGCTCTGGACAGTTCCTGAGACAGACAGAGGTGTCAGCAGAGAGCACTGTGGTCAGACTGAAAATAAATTCAAAAAGAAAGGAACTTCCTCTGTATTATACAGCAGCTGATAAGTACTGGAAGGATTAAGATTTTTTAAATAGAAGTAATTTACAAATCTGTTTAACGTTCTGGCACCAATTGATCTTTAAAAAAAAAAAAAATTAGTTTTTCATTAAAGAACACCTTTAAATCTTGGGAAACCCCTATAATGTGCCCCTATAACTTGTGGTCTCCAGCTGTTCCCAGAATTCCCCAGCAGACACCTTCCAGAAAGTTATTATTTTCCACGTCCATCATACAGGCTTCCCTGTCACTTCTGAATTATGTAAATCCGCAGACAACGATTAGGCGCCTTACTGCAACTTTAACATGGTGCCCAACCAAGAGACATCTTCTCCAACCGCCAAACAGCATAGGACAGTGTCTCCCAACCAAGGTGCCTCCAGCTGTTGCAAAACTACAACTCCATGCATGCCTGGACAGGCAATGGCTGTTCGGTCATGCTGAAAGTTGTAGTTTTGCAACAGCTGGAGGCACCCTATTGGGGAAACACTGTACTAGTGCACTAATGTTGCCTTGTGCTGCTGCCATTTTGTGAGGTACATGTTATGGGCACCACATGGCAGTGGTCGCAGTGTGGCACCAGTACAGCTCTGAGACCATTGTGACTAATGCTTGGTCCTGGTCACATTCTGCTTATTTACACCATCCTATAGACAGCAATATGGCTTCATTCCCTTCTTCTATCCTTTTTGTAGAACTACAAGTACCAGAATGACCACCAGACGGATCAGGGGGAAAACCATTCTTTCTTGCCCCCTCCATGCACCCTTTAGTTGCCGCATCCTCCGTACTCACCCCACCAGACAGATGACAGCTGCGGCCAGGGCCAGGTAGTTGGTCTGGTAGTACAGCAGATTGCTCACGACCCGGTTATTCCATTTCGAAATGTCTTTAAAATCTGGTCGGCTGAACCGATCGGTGCCCGGGAAGAAATCATCCCAGGCCCGTAGAGGAGCTACCTGGACGTCCATGTTCCTGCTGCCACCAGCGATCTGAGAGATGCTGCGCATGCACGCAAATCCTCTGCAGCCCGATTACGTCATCCGGACGGAGGCTCAAAGGCGCATGCGCACATTGTTAGCCAGTCACTGCCTCGGTTGCGGTCATGTTGTGGTTGGCAATTTGGGTGTGTAATACTATATGTGTGTGCCGTATGTTATGTGCCCAAAGAGTCAGCAAGTAAAATAATGGATCTGATGACTTCTATATGATACCACTGTTTTCTACAACCCAGACCATAATAGCTGTACAATGACCCCCCCTCCCCCGACCTACAATGGCCCCTACATACGATCATTTCAACATACGATGGCCTCTCAGAGGCCATCGCATGTTGAAGGCAGCATCAACATACGATGCTTTTGTATGTCGGGGCCATCGCATAAACAGCTATCCGGCAGCGGATAGCCGTTTACGGTGCCCCGTGTGGTCCGCTGACGATCACTTACCTGTCCTCGGGGCTCCGGCGCTTCCTCTTCGGGATCCCCTGCATCGTCGGCGCTCTCCATCATCGTCATTACGTCGCTGCGCACGTCGTCCCGTCATCCAATAGGAGCGGCGTGCGTAGCGACGTGATGGCGGCTACGGAGAGCGAGGATGCCGGGGAAGCTGAGGCCTTGCCAGAGCGTCGGGGACACCCCGGGGAAGCAACAACAGCGATGGAGGGCGACATCCAGGTCAGTAGTGACGAGCGGTGATGGTCCGGAGCGGTGGGGACACGTGAGTATAACCTCCAATACCAGTGGTCTTCAACCTGCGGACCTCCAGATGTTGCAAAACTACAACTCCCAGCATGCCCGGACAGCCGTTGGCTGTCCGGGCATGCTGAGAGTTGTAGTTTTGCAACATCTGGAGGTCCGTAGGTTGTAGACCACTGTCCTATACTTTACATTGCACGGATCCCTCAACATACGATGGTTTCAACAAACGATGATCCATTTGGAACGGATTACCATCGTATGTTGAGGGAACACTGTACCTGCTGTGTTCCCCCTACCAGTTGCTTTACAGCTGTGGACCCCCACCGATCTGCTAGTTATCCTATTCTGTGGTCAGGGGTAAAATGACAATACCCCTTTAGGGTACGTTCACACGTACAGGATCCTGCGCAGGATTTGTAACTGCAGATTAGAAGCCGTGCTCAGTCATTTAGTTTACATTGAAATCTGCAGCAGAAAATCCTGTGCATCAAATGTGCCTACGTGTGAACGTACCCTTAGAGTACACATACATTATCCGCTATAGAAATTCTGCTTGCAGATTTTCTGCAATGGAAAATCCGCAGCAGATTTGCTACAGACCCACTGTCAATCGGTAGCAACATAATCACAGTAAATTCATTATTTAAATGGGCACTGTCAATTTTGACATGTAGAAACATGAAAAGGTTTTGATCAGTCTTGGTCAGGCCCCAATCGATAGCTAGAAAGAGCTGGGAAAAGATAATGTTACAATAAATGTCTATGGGATTGTCTCGGTCAGCGGTGCTTTTCGCCCCATTTATTCTAGCAATCAGTCTGGGTCTGAAGACTGAGACCCCAAATGATTAAAACTTTTGACGTGTCTCTGGGGCATGTCAAACGTTTTTTAAAGCACAACTGTCACCTAGAATGTGAAACTGCACACACAGTGCACTCTGGCTTCACTGGGGAGATTTATCAAAACCTGTGCAGAGGAAGAGGGGTGCAGTTGCCCATAACAACCAATCAGATCGCTTCTTTCATTTTTCACAGAACTCTAAAAAAATTAAAGGGGCTATCCAGGAAAAAACGTTTTTATATATAAATATATATATATATATATATATATATATATATATATATATATATATCTCAACTGGCTCCAGAAAGTTAAACAGATTTTTAAAATACTTCTATTAAAAAATCTTAATCCTTTCAGTACTTATGAGCTTCTGAAGTTAAGGTTGTTCTTTTCTGTCTAAGTGCTCTCTGATGACACCTGTCTCAGGAAAAGCCCAGTTTAGAAGCAAATCCCCGTAGCAAACCTCTTCTAAACTGGGCAGTTCCCGAGACAGGTGTCATCAGAGAGCACTTAGACAGAAAAGAACAACCTTAACTTCAGAAGCTTATAAGTACTGAAAGGATTAAGATTTTTTAATAGAAGTAATTTACAAATCTGTTTAACTTTCTGGAGCCAGTTGATATATATATATATATATATATATATATATATATATATAAAACGTTTTTTCCTGGAATACCCCTTTAAGAAGCAATCTGATTGGTTGCTATGGGCAACTGCACCACTCTTCCTCTGCACAGGTTTTGATAAATCTCCCCCCACAAGCCTATTATAGGCATGACTTGATAAATAAATCAGGCTGCGGTATATTCACAAATAACTCCTTTTTTATTCGTCATGGAGTTGACTAGTCAGAGAGGTAGGACCCTTCAGGGGCCATGCCACCTTTCTTTGCTTATGTCATTGTGGTGTCCCGGTACAGTACCTGGTCCTGTCCCTGTCTAAAGTCCCCTCAGCCAGAGTCCCTCCATTCCCATAGGGCTCTCCTGAAGGGCTTACCCCTGGTCGCCTCATATAAATTATGTGGATATATTGTTTAATGTATAGGAAATATAAATGTATAGGACCTTTCCCGGGGTCATGTGATGTACAGTTGTGATGTATAATTGTTTAAGGACCTTATTGGGTCATGTGATGTACCCAGAGTTCACTGGGCTCAGGACTTACAGGTTTGCTGGCCAATGAGCTTGGTCCAGCCCCCTATTATATATAGGGCTGTAGTTTGTGAATTCTCTCTCTTAGTTCCGGACTAGCAAGCAAGCACAATCAGCATCACTTCATTCAATTCATCTTGGCCAAAGCCTGAAGAACCAGCAGCCACTAAAACCGTGAGTTATCAAGCTCAACCTATCAAATCCTGTGTGACTACTACCAGCTAAAATCTTATAATTAGTAGCACAGTGACCTGCATAAAAAAGCTCATTATTTCAAGTCCCAGCAAAACCTGTGAGGAACCTGCATCCCGGTTCTCTCTTAAAGACTGCATAATTGTAAAGACTGTTGCATATCAGTTAAAGTAACGTTTTCCAGTTACTTCATAAAATCTGCTGTGGACATTACGTTTATTATCCCTGCCGTTTGTGGACCGGTTGGCGGCAGGAACATTACTAGTAAGCAAACCGCACCCTGGCGTCACGACAACTAAGGGTTTATACCACCAGACCCTTCATTCACCATTGCAACACCCCAGTCACCACATCTCACTGGTGATTGACAGACAGGGCGGCGACCCTATGTACTTTTCCTGTGTGTGCCAACCGACTGCCAATCACCAGCATGATGTAAGTGGAGAGAGGCGGTGTGGCCCCAGAGAATAGCGGATCAAGGGTCCCACCTCTGTGACTGTTTGGACGACTCCAGGAGGAATTACAAAGGAGTTTACTTTGAGTATACAGCAGCCTGCTTTATCAGCACAGGTATGCCTTGTGGAGCCCTAGTGCACTGTGTGCCCCTTCACAAGCTTATTCTAGGTCACAGTTGGTCCCAACAAGAAAGTGGGGGCAATGACTTTTTTACATAGTACCATGAAAACTGCATTTGTGTTCACTTGAGTTATCTTTGGGAAATATTAACATGGGATAAGGACCACCATACCCCCACCCCCACTTAACCTATAACAGAAGACAAGACAACTGTTGGGGATAAAGGCCATGGCCGTTTATTGAGGGTAAATAACTTTATTAATAATTAAATAAATAAATAACCATTTTAAAACCATGATAATAAAACCAATAACCACCAGTGTATCCTTACTCCAACACAGCTGTCCACCCAGAAACTCTGGGTGACACCCCCACTAGGACATTAAATATACAGTATAGAAAATTAACTGTCCACCCAACTAGGTGACGCCCTCATAAACAGACCGTGACAGGGAGGGAGGGACCATGATTCTTCCACAGGTGTTAGTTCAGACTGACCAACGGATCAGTCCAGCTGTTACTTAAATAGACTTCATCCTTCCCGCCGTTGCAGCGATTGTCCAATCAGGATCCAGACCACATCTGCCCAGCAACACGCCAGCCCTATAAGAAAACTCAGCACCAAGGTTAGCAAATTTATTAACTCTTTCCTGCACCTAATACTTTAATCTGATAAGGACGGTGGGCGTATCCATACGCCCCCATTTTAAAGTCCTTAAGGACTGAGGGCGAATGGATACGCCCGTGGGAATTCCAGTCCCCGCCGCTAGCCGGTTGGGGACCGGAACGGGATGCCTGCTGAAATTATTCGGTAGGCATCCCGGCACATCGCCGAGGGGGGTCCTGAAACCCCCCCATGTCGGCGATCGGAGAAAATCGCATGTCAATTCAGACATGCAATTTTCTCCTATTCCGGGCTGATCGGATCTCTGGTGACGCAATCACCTGGAAAATAGGGATGATCGGAGCTGTCAGTGACAGCCCCGATCATCCTGAGGGATAGGAGCGAGATTGCAGTGCTGCGATCTCCTCCTATCCCCTGCCATTAGTCAGAACTGAGTTCTGACAAATGGAAGTGCACGACAGGGGGTTGCCATGGAAACCCCCACTCTGCCCACCCCTGGATGTCGGACAGAACGGGGGGAGAAGATAGCGGCCGGTACCTGGAAAGAAGATGCCGTGGGGACCGCCGATCATCGCTGGAGACTGCGGAGATCAGCGGCGCAGGTAGGGAAGCGACGGTGCGGGGGAAAAAAGGAAGGGGGCAGTAAGCGATATTTACTGCTGCCCTTCCTAGTGGTTGCAAAACTGCAACATCTGGAGGGTCACAGTTTGGAGACCACTATTACAGTGGTGCCCAAACGGTGGCCCTCCAGACGTTGCCAAACTACAACTCTCAGCATGCCTAGACTGCCCAGGCATGCTGGGAGTTGTAGTTCTGTAACATCTGTCCCTTCAGATTTAGCAATTTTCATGTAAATTTTGAAAATTGCTGCTATACTTTGAAGCCCTCTAATTTTTTCTAAAAGAAAAAATATGTCCATTTTATGATGCCAACATAAAGTAGACATATTGTATTTGTGAATCAATATATAATTTATTTGGAATATCAATTTTCCTTACAAGCAGAGAGTTTCAAAGTTAGAAAAATACTAAATTTTAAAAATTTTCATGAAATTTGGGGATTTTTCACCGAGAAAGGATGCAAGTAACAACGAAAATTTACCACCAAAAAAAAGTAGAATATGTCACTAAAAAACAATCTCAGAATCAGAATAATCGGTAAAAGCATCTTAGTGTTATTAATGCTTAAAGTGACGGTGGTCAGAATTGCGAAAAAGGGCTCAGTCCTTAAGGTGAAAAAGGGCTCAGTCCTTAAGGGGTTAAACATTCCCCAGCATATTATAACCTGAAAACCCTAGAGGAGGGGAGGGTGGCCCATCCCATGTGGCCCCTCCATTACCTTTCAGGGCCCTGACATTTGTTTTATCTGAAACATTTAAGGGAAAGAACTCGGGCGGGAGGTTGTTTTTTTTCTTCTAACTATGGCCATTGTATGGGATATAAAAAAAATTATACCTTTAATTAACTCCAGCGCTCCCACGTTTTTCACAGCACCCAGGCCCAGTGTTTTATACTGCTGTGTGAGGCTGGAATTCCACTAAGCTTTTTTTTTACACACAAATGCCCCAAAAAATGGGGAAAAAACGCTGCGGACAGATGTTAGCTGCAAGTTAATAGGGAATTGCAAAATGCCGTATCCGCTTGGCATTTTTCAGTTTGGCGTTTTCTTTTTTTTATCCTTTTGGCGTTTTTCATTTTTTTTTCTGCTCCTTGGCAGTTTTTCAAAAACCACCTCTTGAGACTTTGGCATTTTTTTCGTGAAAATCTTGGCGTTTTCCTCCCATAGAAGTCTATGGAAGTGAAAAACACCAAGAAAAATGCCATGTGGGTTTTAACTTTGGCGTTTTTGCATGCGGTTTTTATACTATTTTTGGAGCGATCCAAAAAAGTGTTGGAGATACATTTTTTTATTAAAATTTCATAGGGTACCATTAAAAAAAAAATACAGTATTGATGGAAAAAATTGTATTTAATTAAATTTATATTTTTTTATAACGACATTTTTATTAACTTTTAAACAGGGATCAATTTATGCGGGTGGGAAGGGAACTTAAAATGTAGCCAACAATAATACAAATGTAGAAAGGGGCCATTTAAATGTAAAAATAATATATTTTTTTAAATAAATTTTCTTAAACTTTTTATTAATAATGTATTTTAATAATGTGTATAATAAAGTGTGTGTGTTTTTAACTTTTTTCACTTTTTTTCTTTATTTTTAATTTTTTTTAAGTAGTACTACTACTCCCATGACTGTTCCATGATGAGAGTAGTAGTACCTGCACTAATAGACAGATTGCCCTGGGTGTCACTACTGACACCCGTTGCGATCCTCCTATATAATGTATAGAAGCTATCCTGCACTATGTTCTGCAATGTGAAGTTACAGATTAAGATTACTCGCAGAGAGCTGTGATTGGCCAGATGGTTACAGCCAATCAAAACTCTCTGTGGTAAATATGAGTAGGTGTATATAAACATCAGTGCAGTGGACCAGAGAAGAGCACCCGGCCGCATCTATACATTATACAAGTCAATTGCAGCGGGTGTCAGGAGTGACATCTGCTGTAATTTGTCCTTAGCTGCAGGTATTACTGCTCCCAACAGTTGCTGGGAGCTGTAGTTCCTACATTAATAGACAGATCGCAACGGGTGTCAGAAATGATACCCACTGCGGTCTGTCTATTAGTACAGTTACTACAACTCCCAGCATGGAGCAGAGTGTGCTCCATGTTGGAAGCAGTAGTTCCTGCAGTAAGGGACAGATCACAGCAAGCGATCCTCCTGATGTGAATTTCGGGACTCAGCTGTGCTCACGGCTACAGAGCCGGGAGAACAGCTGATGCAGAGTAGTGATGAGCGTCATTGCCCATATTTGAATTCGCAATATTTCGCAAACATATAGACGAATATTCATCCTATATTCGCGGATTTCACGTATTCGTTATACGCATAGGGTTCCCCGTATTTTTATTCTCAGCCAGATACCAACCAACCAGGGTGGGCAAGGACGATTGTTACTGGCCCTCCCCAGCCAAACCAATGCCAGCCTGTTACCGCCTAGGCCCAGGAGCGCAATTTTTGACACTCTGGACCTGTTGGTATCGGCTTTTCCGGGCACCCCAATGGCGTTTGGTACTGGGGTAATAATTGGGGGTTAGCGATAGCTGTTTTTGGGGCTATTGCTAAGCCTCGGCTTAGTAATGATTCCTATGCTGCTATACATCACTCCTCATCTCCTTACACTCTGTGGACCGGGCGCTCAACATCTGACCCACAGAGTGGTACCTGAAGACAGTGAAAGAACTCCCACAGGGAACAAATTTGGCTGTTTCCACACACCAGGAAAAACGCCAGAAAAAACACCAGAAAAACTGCCAAAACGCAGGAAAAAGCTGCGGCAAAAAAAAGTGAAAGAACGCCAAAAGGATAAAAAAAAAAAGCCAAACTGAAAAACGCCAAGTGGAAAAATAATTTTGCGATTTCTCATTGATTTACAGCTAACATCTGGACACAGCATTTTTTGGCCGAAAAAACGCCATGCCGCAGAATTGGAGTTTTTGTCATTTTCCCCCCAAAAAAACAAGTAGAAACTTACCCTAAGCGGTATGTGGGACCGTACCCTTAAAATCTAATTGTTAAATGGTTTATACCGTAAATCTAATTTTGCTTCCCATTATAGTCTATGGGCATTCCATTGTGTTATTCCCCTTGTCATTTTATAGAAACCAATGATGATCCCTCTAAATCTCAGTTTTAAATAATCCCACTAAATATAAAGAATATGCCTAATAATGATTTATCTGATATATTAAATGGTTTAGTCTCCAAATCACATATTGCTTCCCATTGTAGTCTATGGGCATTCCATTCTGCCATTCTCTTAGTATTCCATAGAAAACAGCTATAATCCCAGGTCATTTTAAAATGTGCTACTCTCCCCGGGGGAACACTTGCGGTAAAGTTTAATTTCCTAAATAACACAGATTTATGTGGAAATGAGCTCATTTTTTTTTACTTCCCATTATAGTCTATGGGCATTCCATTCTTTCACCCACTTGTCATTTCATAGAAACAAATTATAATCCCACTCTATCTTAATTTTAAATAATACCACTGAATATGAAGAGTATGCCTCATAAAGATTTATTTGATATGTTAAATGGTTCAGACTCCACATTAAATTTTGGATCCCATTATACTCTATGGGCATTTCATTCTGTCATTCACCTTTGCATTCCATAGAAAACAGCTATAATCCCTGGTAATTTTCATTAAAAAATGTGCCATTCTACCCGGGGAACACTTGTGGTAAAGGTTAATTTACTAAATAACACAGATTTATGCGCAAATGAGCTAATTTTTTTTAACCTCCCAATATAGTCTATGGGCATTCCATTCTGTCATTCACCTTTGCATTCAATAATAAACAGCTATAATCCCTGGTAATTTTCATTTTACAATGTGCCACTCTACCTGGGGAAAACTTGCAGTAAAGGTAAATTTACTAAATAACACAGATTTACATTCAAATCAGCTAATTTTTTACTTTCCATTATACTCTATGGGTGTTCCATTCTCCCCCCCCCCCCCCTTGTCATTTCATAGAAAACAATTATAATCCCACTTAATCTCAATTTTAAATAATCACACTGAATATGAAGAATATGCCTGCTAAACATTTATTTTATATGTTAAATGGGCACTGTCATTAAAACTAATCTTTGCTATTGCACTCCTTATGGTAAATAAAAAATCTTTCTAATATACTTATTTTTTTTTTTTTTATAAAGTTTTCCATGTTTTATTTGTGTTTAAAAAAGCTTCCACTAGGTGTCTCCCTACTTGTCCAGAGCACATTTCCCGTCATCTCTTGCACAGACTTTGTTTTCCTCGTGGCCTTGCAGAAGTACAAAATCAGGAAATGCTGATTGGGGGGGGTGTACAGCCTTAGCCAATCATAGCTCATCTCTCACTGAACTGCTCTGTGTGTAGCAGAGTGAAGGAGGAAGTTCTCCCCTGTATGGCTTCACATGATGTCACAGCCTGCTGGGTGACAACCCTTCCCAGTCTGTAAATCTGACTGAGACTGAGCAGAAAATACAGAGCAATATCAAGGTAGAGAACTAAAAAAGAATAAAAAAATAAAGGCAGGGGTGGTTTATCATAATGAGGGCAGTGACCTGGGGGGATTATAATATTTAACAAGATCATGAGAGGTACTCTTTAACCCCTTAAGCACCAAGGACGTACCGGTACGTCCTTGGTCCTGCTCTCCTGATATAACGCGGGGTTACACAGTAACCCCGCGTCATATCACGGCGGGCCTGGCGTCATAGTGAAGCCGGGACCCGCCTCTAATAGCGTGCAGCGCCGATCGTGGCGCCGTGCGCTATTAACCCTTTAGCCGCGCGCTCAGAGCTGAGCTGCGCGGCTAAAAGCGAAAGTGAAAGTTGCCGGATAGCTCAGTCGGGCTGTTCGGGATAGCCGCGGCTAATTGCAGCATCCCGAACAGCTTACAGGACAGCGGGAGGGCCCCTACCTGCCTCCTCGCTGTCCGATCGCCGAATGACTGCTCAGTGCCTGAGATACAGGCATGAGCAGTCATGTGGCAGAATCGTTGATCACTGGTTTCCTATGAGAAACCAGTGATCAATGATAAAGATCAGTGTGTGCAGTGTTATAGGTCCCTATGGGACCTATAACACTGCAAAAAAAAAAGTGGAAAAAAAAAGTGAATAAAGATCATTTAACTCCTCCCCTATTAAAAGTTTGAATCACCCCCCTTTTCCAATAAAAAAAAAACACAGTGTAAATAAAAATAAACATATATGGTATCACCGCGTGCGTAAATGTCCGAATTATAAAAATATATCATTAATTAAACCGCTCGGTCAATGGCGTGCGCGCAAAAAAATTCCAAAGTCCAAAATAGTGCATTTTTGGTCACTTTTTATATAATTTAAAAATGAATAAAAAGCGATCAATAAGTCCTATCAATGCAAAAATGGTACCGTTAAAAACTTCAGATCACGGCGCAAAAAATGAGCCCTCATACCGCCCCATACACGGAAAAATGAAGATAACAATTTTAAAGGTATTAATTTTCCTGCATGTAGTTATGATTTTTTCCAGAAGTCTGACAAAATCAAACCTATATAAGTAGGGAATCATTTTAATCGTATGGACATACAGAATAAAGATAAGGTGTCATTTTTACCTAAAAATGTACTACGTAGAAATGGAAGCCCCCAAAAGTTACAAAACTGCGTTTTTTTTTCAATTTTGTCACACAATGATTTTTTTTTCCGTTTCACCGTAGATTTTTGGGCAAAATGACTGACGTCATTACAAAGTAGAATTGGTGGCACAAAAAATAAGCCATAATATGGATTTTTAGGTGGAAAATTGAAAGAGTTATGATTTTTTAAAGGCAAGGAGCAAAAAACGAAAATGCAAAAACGGAAAAACCCCCGGTCCTTAAGGGGTTAAATGGTTCAGGCTCCACATCAAATTTCGCTTCCCATTATAGTCTATGGGCATTCCATTTTGTCATTCGCCTTTGCATTTTCATAGAAAACAGCTATAATCCCAGGTAATTTTCATTTTACAATGTGCTACTCTACCCTGGGAACACTTGTGGTAAATCATAATCCCACCCAATCTCAATTTTAAATAATCCCACTGAATATGAAGAGTATGCCCGCAAAAAGATTTATTTAATATGTTAAATGGAACAGACTTCACATCAAATTTGGCTTCCCATTATAGTCTATGGGCATTCAATTTTGTTATTCTGCAGAAAACAGTGATAATTCCACTTAATCTAAATATTAAACAATATCACAGAGTTTAGAGAATATGTCTGATGAAGATTTATTAGATATGTCAAATAGTTTTGTCTTTAATTCAAATATTACATTTCCATTATTCTCTATGGGTATTCCACTTCCCTGTTAAAGGACATCTGTAGTGGTCGCAGGGGGTCCGAGCGTTGGGCCTCCACGATCTCCCGGACGGGGCCGCAGCAGTCTGCAGCAAAGGGGGCATTCAGTCCCAGCATGATGCGGCGGCCGACACGCCCCCTCCATGTGCCCCATAGAGATACATGCACTTCCTGCAGACTGCTGCAGCCCCGTCCAGAAGATCGCTGGTACCCCCGTAATCTATAATTTATCCCCTATACTTTGGATAGGTGATAACTTATATACCACTACAGGAAAAAACATATATATATATATATATATAATATATATATATATATATATATCAACTGGCTCCAGAAAGTTAAACAGATTTGTAAATGACCTCTCTAAAAAAATCTTAGCCCTTTCAGTACTTATAATCTGCTGAAGTTGAGTTTTCTGTCTAAGTGCTCTCTGATGACACGTGTCTCGTGTACTGTCCAGAGTAGAAGCAAATCCCCATAGCAAACCTCTTCTACTCTGTGCAGTTCCCAAGACAGACAGAGATGTCAGCAGAGAGCACTGTTGCCAGACAGAAAAGAATGACTCAACTTCAGCAGCTGATAATTATTAGAAGGATTAAGAAGAGAGAGAGAGAGAGAGAGAGAGAGAGAGAGAGAGAGAGAGAGAGAGAGAGATATTAGGAGTAGCCGTATTAGTCCAGTGATGCAAAATCATCTGTAGTTGCAGTATCTTGTAATACCTTTTTTATTGTACATTTGTCCATATAGGCCAATGGTCTCCAATAGAGATGAGCGAACTTACAGTAAATTCGATTCGTCACGAACTTCTCAGCTCGGCGGTTGCTGACTTTTCCTGCATAAATTAGTTCAGCTTTCCGGTGCTCCGGTGGGCTGGAAAAGGTGGATACAGTCCTAGGAATGAGTCTCCTAGGACTGTATCCACCTTTTCCAGCCCACCGGAGCACCTGAAAGCTGAACTAATTTATGCAGGAAAAGTAATCAACTGCCGAGCCGAGAAGTTCGTGACGAATCAAATTTACTGTAAATTCGCTCATCTCTACTCTCCAAACTACAGACTTCCAGATGTTGCAAAACTACAATTCCCAGCACGCTTAATAGGGATGACTGTGAATTAGTTCCTATAGGGGGCGCTGCAGCTGGCTCTTGTTCAGTGAATTATGAACGATATCACTGTTGTGCAGATAACTCCGAGCCATAACGACTTCTAGTTGCAGCAGTTTCCTATGCGCAGTATTTCTGAGGGCACACTGCTCTACTACTGCAAATGCTTCATGTCACGTTAGCGATAAAGTTATTGAAAGAGAAAAAAAAAAGGCCCGCGCGCGAGCACCGCGGCCGACAGCATCTTCAGGCCTGTCTACGCTGACCACGCCTCCCCGCGGCGATGCATTGTGGGAAGAGAGAGGCTCAGGCAAATATGGCGGATGCTGTAGAGCCGTGAGTATCTGTGTGTGCAGTCAGGGTCCCCGGCTCCCTCTCCCCCCTGTGTCTCAGGCCAGGAGAGCGCACTACAAACCCTTCTTTTATTCTCTCTCTCTCTTTTAGGGAGAAGAAAAGAAGGCGGATAGAAGAGCTGTGTGACAAGTTAGTGCTGGCACAGGGGAGGTGATAGGAATGGAGAAGGAAAACAACAATGAGGCCATAGCATCACCGCGATTCTAGATAGGGGAGGGGCTACCTCACCTGTCAATCATCAGGCCTCCCCACCTCATGTTCACACTGTATAGCATTGTTTCCCAACAAGGGTGCCTCCAGCTGTTGCAAAACTACAACTCCCAGCATGCCCGGACAGCCTTCGGCTGTCCGGGCATGCTGGGAGTTGTAGTTTTGCAACAGCTGGAGGCACCCTGGTTAGGAAATACTGCTGTATAGTATATACTTCTTAGATATTTTATTTAAAAGTAATGTTTTCCCCTACCTGTGGCTGTCCAGCTGTTGTAAAACTACAATTCCCATCATGTCTGTCAGGGCACAATGGGAGTTGTAGTATTGGAAAAGCCTGACAGCCACAGGTTGATGCCAAGGTGACGCTTTTGTAAAGGGAGTCTATGGATACATTTACTGGGGGGGAATTTATCAATAGGTTTAGAGCCTTTTTTTTTTTTTTTTCCGGTGTAAAAAAGTGACCGGCCTAAGTACTTTTTTTATGTGGTTTTATGTGTGCTGAAGGGTTAATAAAAAAAAATATATATAAAGTGTACTCGCACCATATTTATCTTATTGTGTGCGATCACTTAATACATTTGGCGCAAGTACCCATTACCAACACACAGACAAAAAAAAATTTGGGGGAGATTTATCAAAACAAGTTTAGAGGACGAGTGGTGCAGTTGCCCATAGCAACCAATCAGATTGCTTTTTCCATATTTAAATAGACCTGTGAAAAATGAAAGAAGCGATCTGATTGGTTGCTATGGGCAACTGCACCACTCCCCCATTGTTTATGCCAGAAATGTGCAGCAAGCATTAGGCTTTGTATGCAAAATACAGTATCTGTAGACTACATATATATGCGTTTTGTACAGCGTATATATTTAGAAAGGTTGCAGAGTTGCCCATAGCAACCAATCAGATTGCTTCTTTCATTTTGAACAAGGGCTGTGAAAAATGAAAGAAGAGATCTGATTGGTCGCTATGGGCAGGTTTTGATAAATCTCTACCATTGTGTGTAGCTAGTTGGTGGATTCTAAAGTAAGGGCTTGTTCACACTGCCGGCGTGCTCCCCTAAAGAGATCCCTGTCTGCCATAGAGATAGGAATGGAGCATAAAAAAATGCTGCATGTCCTATTTTTTATTTTTTTTCCCCCACTCATTTGTAAAATGCTGGAACCCTGGAAGACCCCTTCCAAGTCAATAGGATCCGTCAGGACCCAGCGGTGTCAGTTGCACTCCGACATTTTTAGGGTCCGTACGGGTCCGAAAAAAACAAACCGTGAATCTAGCCTCACACTTGCCTTTAGAGATGAGCGAACTTACAGTAAATTCGATTCGTCACGACCTTCTCGGCTCGGCAGTCGATGACTTTTCCTGCGTAAATTAGTTCAGCTTTCAGAAAGTCTCCTCGGACTGTATCCACCTTTTCCAGCCCACGGGAGCTCCTGAAAGCAGAACTAATTTATGCAGGAAAAGTTATCAACTGCCGAGCCGAGAAGTTCATGACGAATCGAATTTACTGTAAGTTCGCTCATCTCTACTTGCCATGTTTTGGGTCTGGGCAGACACAGAGTACATTTTGAACACAGCATATGAATTCTCCCTCTGTGGGACAGTGAGGAATGAAAGCTACGAACATACTTAAAATGCTACTGCAGCTAGAATTAACCTAGATAATAAGCTGATCACGGGGGTCCAACTGCTGGGGCTTCTGGGCGATCTCCTTAATGTGACCTTGTCCCGCTCAGTCAGGAGCGCGTGTCCTCTATCTCTGGATGGCGCGCACTCCATATGTTTCAATGGAGCGTGTGACGTGTAGAGGTTCAGGAGATCACAGGGGGCCCCAGTGGTCAGACCCCCGCGATCAGCTACTTATTCCCTATCCTGTGGATAGGGGATTGGTTAGTTCTGGCTGCAGCACCCCTTTAAACCTAAGATATTAAAGCAGAACAAACATCAGCATTTGTAAACCAATTGGTGGCAATACAGCACCATGTACAGGAAATGTTTGCGGTAGGTGAACCAACATTTATACACTAGAAAATTACTCTTGCAAAAAAAGAAAAGCATTACTGTAATTTCTATAAACTTTAGATCACACCGGATCTGGCATCTGTCCAGGGAGTGAAGCACACTGATGCCCACTGGGTATTAGTCACACTCACAGAGGAGACTCAGATCGCAGGACCGAGACCCAGTGCAATCTAAACGTTTGGCATGTCATGGCGATGTGTTAAATAACTTTATGGGAAGGGTCACACATACCACATCCACAGCATATTTCACACTGCGGTTCGGCTACAAGCCAGACACACAGGGCTACCCAGCCTCAGCCCTGTGTGTGCAATAAGGATGGAGGCTGATCCTAGTGCGCCGTCAGTCACTAGAGCAAGCTCTCTGTCTCTAGTTACTGTGACGCGTGGCCCAACCTCCAAACCTTACTGCACACACAGATCTGCTGCTGGATAGCCTTGTGTGTCTGGCTCGTAGCAGATCTGCAACATGAAATACACTTCTGATGTGGTATTTGTGACTCTACCTTAAAGGGATTTTTCCAGCCTTAGGGTACGTTCACACGAGCGGATCCCCAACGCGTATTACGCTGCGGATTCGCCGCTGAAGGACCGCTGTATGCTGCCTTTACAGGTGCCTGCTCAGAGCGGCAATTTGCCGCTACAAGCAGACACACTGCGATGTGAGAGTGGCCATGCACATGCGCAGTATACTCACACATCGCGGCAGCTCTCGGCCTAGCTCATAGAGCGGGGGGGGGGGCGGCTGCAATGTGTGTGAGTACACTGCGCATGCGCAGCGACTCGCACATTGCTTCAGTGTGTCTGCTTGTAGTGGCGTATTGCCGCTCCGAGCAGGCACCTGTAAAGGCAGGATACAGCGGTCCTTCAACGGCGGATCAGGCAGCATAATACACGCTTGGGATCCGCTCGTGTGAACATACCCTTATAGAGGGACATACAGAGGAATTGGAAGAGCAAAACATGATGAGGAAGGGTCCGAGAGCCTCCAGAAGGGATCCAGTAGACGCTAATGTAATTCTGTAGTTTACAGTAGGTGACACGGTAAAGACTGATATGGTCTACACAGGAAAACAAACTGTGGACTGGCTGTTATGTTGGCCTTTTCCTTAGTATTTGTTCTTCTTCATGATCTTTTTAGAGGGGGGCGTCACATGGGGGCGGAGTAGTGACGTCACGATCTTCCGTGGTCGGGAGGAATTAGCCTGAGATCCTCCAGCGCTTCTGGAAGCAGTTACAGGTGGGTGCTGCTTGCTATATTGCGGGGGTCCCATGCGGCAGGACCCCGGCGATCTGACATCTTATCCCCTATCCTTTGGATAGGGGGATAAGATGTCTAGGGGCGGAGTACCCCTTTAGTTTTTGGGTGTACAAAGGTGGCAGATGTTTGTGCAAGCAGCAGCTTTGCATAAAATGTTTTACCTAAGGGACGCTCATCAGTTTGATGATTACCATGTCCAGATCCGCCTCGCCGTTCGGCCGAAATCTTCCATTTTCTGTATATGCTAATTAGGTGCTAACTGGCACAGGCAGCGTAACTGGCACTCTGCGTCAGCACCACTCGCCCGCAACGCCGCCCAGCTCATCATTATTCCTCCCCTCCCTTCGCCTCTCCCTTTTCTCCCCGCTCTGTAATGAAGAGGAATATTGATGAGCTGGGCGGCACTGCAGTGCCAGTTACGCCACCTGTGCCAGTTAGCACCTAATTAGCATATACAGAAAACAAAAGCTATTGGCCGAACGGTTGGGAGGATCCGGGCACGGTAGGCATCAAACTGATCAGTGTCCACAGCACAACCAGCCAGTACCACTGGTAAGTGCGGGGAGAGCAAGCTGACAGTTTTCCTTTAACCCCTTAAGGACCGGGGTTTTTTCCGTTTTTGCATTTTCGTTTTTTGCTCCTTGCCTTTAAAAAATCATAACTCTTTCAATTTTGCACCTAAAAATCCATATTATTGCTTATTTTTTGCGCCACCAATTCTACTTTGTAATGACGTCAGTCATTTTGCCCAAAAATCTACGGTGAAACGGAAAAAAAAATCATTGTGCGACAAAATTGAAGAAAAAAAACGCAGTTTTGTAACTTTTGGGGGCTTCCGTTTCTACGTAGTACATTTTTCGGTAAAAATGACACCTTATCTTTATTATGTAGGTCCATACGATTAAAATAATACCCTACTTATATAGGTTTGATTTTGTCGGACTTCTGGAAAAAATCATAACTACATGCAGGAAAATTAATACGTTTAAAATTGTCATCTTCTGACCCCTATAACTTTTTTATTTTTCCGTGTATGGGGCGGTATGAGGGCTCATTTTTTGCGCCGTGATCTGAAGTTTTTAACGGTACCATTTTTGCATTGATAGATCTTATTGATCGCTTTTTATTCATTTTTAAATGGTATAAAAAGTGACCAAAAATGCACTATTTTGGACTTTGGAATTTTTTTGTGCGCACGCTATTGACCGAGCGGTTTAATTAATTATATATTTTTATAATTCGGACATTTCCGCACTCGGTGATACCATATATGTTTATTTTTATTTTTATTTACACTGTTTTTTTTTTTTTTATTGAAAAAGGGGGGTGATTCAAACTTTTAATAGGGGAGGAGTTAAATGATCTTTATTCACTTTTTTTTTCACTTTTTTTTTTGCAGTGTTATAGGTCCCATAGGGACCTATAACACTGCACACACTGATCTTCATCATTGATCACTGGTTTCTCATAGGAAACCAGTGATCGACGATTCTGCCGCATGACTGCTCATGCCTGGATCTCAGGCACTGAGTAGTCATTCGGCGATCGGACAGCGAGGAGGCAGGAAGGGGCCCTCCCGCTGTCCTGTAAGCTGTTCGGGATGCTGCAATTAGCCGCGGCTATCCCGAACAGCCCGACTGAGCTAGCCGGCAACTTTCACTTTCAGCCGCGCGGCTCAGCTCTGAGCGTGCGGCTAAAGGGTTAATAGCGCGTGGCGCCACGATCGGCGCTGCGCGCTATTAGAGGCGGGTCCTGGCTTCACTATGACTGTGTAACCCAGCGTTATATCAGGAGAGCAGGACCAAGGACGTACCGGTACGTCCTTGGTCCTTAAGGGGTTAAAGGGATTATCAAGTGTTTTAGAATAAGTACTGTGGTGCTGGGGCAGGAGTTAAAAAGAAAACCATACTTAGGCTGGGTTCACACTACGTTTTGTCCCATACGGGAGCGCATACGGCAGGGGGGAGCTAAAAGCTCGCGCTCCCGTATGTGACCGTATGCGCTCCCGTATGTCATTCATTTCAATGAGCCGACCGGAGTGAAACGTTCGGTCCGGTCGGCTCATTTTTGCGCCGTATGCCCTTTTACAACCGGACCTAAAACCGTGGTTGACCACAGTTTTAGGTCCGGTTGTAAAAGCGCATACGGCGCAAAAATGAGCCGACCGAACGTTTCACTCCGGTCGGCTCATTGAAATGAATGACATACGGGAGCACATACGGGAGCGCGAGCTTTTAGCTCCCCCCTGCCGTATGCGCTCCTGTATGGGAGAAAACGTAGTGTGAACCCAGCCTTACCTGGCGCTGCTCCCCATTTGGCTCTTCTGGTCCGATCTCCATCCAGCTTCTGAGATGAACACTTGTTAGAGGAGCTAGCCGAACACTGACCCAGATGGAGCAATGATGTGGAATCGGTGCTTATTTACAGCAAAATTTGTGGAAGTAAGCTCCGAGTCTTTTTTATTTATTTATTTATTTATTTTATTTATTAATTTTTTTTTTTACTTTTAGAGCTTTTACTACGGGATTCATGTTCAATATTCACCCGGAATCCGAATTCCTGTTTCTAGTTCTGTTGCAGAACTTCGACTATGTATACTGAGCAGAGAAAAAGCCACTGCATCAATTAGGGATCGACCGATTATCGGTATGGCCTATATTATCGGCTGAAAATCACGATTTTGGGAATTATCGGTATCAGCAATTACCTTGCCGATAATGCACCGCCCCGTCCCCCCCCCGACCCGCCGCACCGCGACCGCCCCCCGCCCCGACCCGCCGCACCGCGACCGCCCCCTCCCCCACCCTCCGAGTCAATAAAAAATATTTAACTTACCCGTAATGGGGGTGGTCCGGGCCATCCATCCTTCCTGTAGTGTCTGGCGGCATTCCGGGTGGAGGGTGAACCGGTCCGGGCTGTCCTTCTTCTCCGGGGGTCCTCTTCTCCACTCCGGACAGGCTCCGGCATAGTACGCTGCATAGACGCCGTGACGTCAGGTGCATCGCTGCGCACGGGCGTCACTGCGCAGCGGCATCTATGCTGCGTTACTAGACCAGAGCCTGCCCGGAGAGGAGAAGATGACCCCCGGAGAAGAAGGACCACCCTCCACCCGGAATGCCACCGGACACTACAGGAAGGAAGGATGGCCTGGACCACCCTGACAGGTAGGGGGAGAGAAGCAGGTGGTGGCGGCGGCCTATGGCACCGCAAAAGCCACTGCAGTGCATTGATTTAAAGCGCCCGCTTTAAATCAATGATCTGCAGCGGTGTCGCGGGGGGATAAATAGCCCATAACTTATACCGGAATATCGTTAGAAGTTATCGGCCCTAACCTCCATCGATTATCGGTATCGGCCCTAAAAAAACGATATCGGTCGATCCCTAGCATCAATGGGAGTGTGCTGCAAGGCAGAATCTGCACAGGATTCCACCCTGTAATTGTATAGTGTGAACGAGCCCTTACTGTTTCACCAGCATAAATGGGCAGCAGGGCTCAGTCAAGCTCATTGGCATGAGGTGCTTGGAGACGTATGCCCCTCCCTGATTTGAGAATCGTGGGTTGTCCGCAGTAATGGCCTTTTACTATAAAATAGGGCATGAAAGCTAAAGGTTACAACATGGTTGTAGTGGAATAATATTTTTTTTTTACTGACTGCTAAGTCCTACTAGAATAGAGCTACTTAGGACCCAGCGCCAGGACCTGTTTTTATGATTGATCTTAGCAGTGATTTTGCCCACTATCTGTGATGTTGCAGCTGCACAATTTAGCTATGCAAATTGTTACAGGGTAAAAAACTGCCAATCACCTTGTCACCAAATGATTCTTGAATTTCGCTTTTAAGGCTTCCTCCTCACTATAAGCGAATGGTAGGTAAGTGAGCTCCTCAGCTGTAATACGTCAGGATGTATGTGGTGGGGGTCAATGCAGCCTGAGAACCTCTGATGTAAAGTTCATGTCCATGTAGAACAAATGTCAGTGAAATGTACTGTGTTCTATGCAGAATGGCTGTGGATGTTGGGTGTGGGGAGACTGGAGACTGGGAAGGTCGCTGGAACCATGTTAAGAAGTTCCTCGAGCGATCAGGACCTTTCACACACCCCGAGTTCGAACCAAGCAACGAAGTGAGAACCCCACATTTACATTCATGTATTTGTAGCTTTGCAAGTGATGTTGAATAACACTTTATTGCTTTTTGTCATGTTTTGTTCTGCCTGTTTATTATACCAGTCTGATTTATTATATAGTAACCAGCATGACCAATGCAAGACTGGCAGCTGGAAGGTAACGTAACCTACTGTAATATAATGGTTATTCTATGGAGAGGAGCAATAGCAATACATAACAGGTAGTCGACTAATTCATTAAAAGTATCCTATTATTTTGTGTATACAGCTCCTATACAGATGTACAGTCATTGCCTTAAATGTTGGCACCCCTGTGTATTGGAACTAAACCAAAAAAGGGAGGAAAAAAAGCAAATTGGACATATCACACCAAACTCCAAAAGTGAGCTGGACAAAATTATTGGCACCCTTAACTTAATATTTGGTTGCACACCCTTTGGTAAAATTAACTGAAATCATTCGCTTCCTATAACCATCAATAAGCTTCTTACACCTCTCACCGCCGGAATGTTGGACCACTCTTCCCTTGCAAACTGCTCCAGGTCTCTCTTATTGGAAGGGCGTCTTTTCCTAAAAGCAATTTTAAGATTTCTCCATGGGTGTTCAATGGGATTTAGATCTGGACTCATTGCTGGCCACTTCAGAACTCTCCAGCGCTTTGTTGCCATCCATTTCTGGGTGCTTTTTGACATAATGTTTGAGGTCATTGTCCTGCTGAAAGACCCAAGATCTCGGATGCAAACCCAGCTTTCTGACACTGGGCTGTATAGTGTGACCCAAAATCCGTTGGTAATCCTCAGATTTCCTGATGCCTTGCACACAATCAAGGCACCCAGTACCAGAGGCAGCAAAACAACCCCAAAGCATCATTGAACCTCCCTGTAGGTACTGAGTTCTTTTCTTTGTAGGCCTCATTCCATTTTCGGTAAACAGTAGAATGATGTGCTTTACCAAAAAGCTCTGTCTTGGTCTCATCTGTCCACAAGACGTTTTCCCAGAAGGATTATGGCTCACTCAAGTTCATTTTGGCAAAATGTAGTCTTGCTTTTTTAGGTCTCTTATGTGGGGTCCTCCTGGGTCTCCTGCCATAGCGTTAATTTCATTTAAATGTCGACGGATAGTTCGCGCTGACACTGATACTCCCTGAGGACAGCCTGAATATCTTTGGAACTTGTTTGGGGCTGCTTATCCACCATCTGGACTATCCTGCATTGCCACATTTCATCAAATTTTCTCTTCTGTCCACGCCCAGTGAGATTAGCTACAGTGCCATGGGTTGCAAACTTCTTGATAATGTTGCACACTGTGAACAAAGGCAAATCTAGATCTCTGGAGATGGACTTGTAACCTTGAGATTGTTAATATTTTTCCACAATTTTGGTTCTCAAGTCCTCAAACAGTTCTCTTCTCCTCTTTCTGTTGTCCATGCTTAGTGTGGCACACACAGACACACAATGCAAAGACTAAGTGAACTTCTCTCCTTTTTATCTTTCAGGTGTGATTTTTATATTGCCCACACCTGTTACTTACCCCAGGTGAGTTTAAAAGAGCATCACATGCTTGAAACAATCTTATTTTTCCACAATTTTGAAAGGGTTACAATAATTTTGTCCAGACCATTTTTGGAGTTTGGTGTGACATTATGTTCAATTTGCTTATTTTTTTTTTCTCCCTTTTTTGGTTTGGTTCCAATATGCACAAAGGGGATAAACATGTGTTACTGCAATCATTTTCTGTGAGAAATACTTCATTTTCTAGAAAGATTTCAGGGGTGCCAACATTTAGGGCCATGACTGTATGTGTCACCATGGTCACCGACTACATTCCTTTGTGTAGTTTGATACTTGTATGTTTGTCCCTTACATCCTGTGTAAGGGAGTGTGACGGTAAGATCAGGTTACAAATAGTGTGTATGTAGGCATAGGTATGCATAAGGTTATGTTCACATTGGCAAAAAACACGCTGAAAAAATGTACTAAAAATATGTGGCTTCCTCAGTGTATTTTGCTATTCATTGGCTTTAATGGGTCCACAACAAATCTGCAGTAGTAGTGTAAGATTTATTTGCTGTGGACCCATTAACATCAACAAAATCTGCTGTGGCTTTTCCCTGCAAAAAATCATAGCTGATTCTGTACGTGTGAACATACCCTTAAACTGTGTAGACATATTTAAAGGGGTACTCCGCCCCTAGACACTATTATCCCCTATCCAAAGGAAAGGGGATAAGATGTCTGATCATAGGGGGTCCCGCCGCTGGGACCCCCCGCAATCTTTCCTACGGCACCCCAGTCATCCGGTGCATGGAGCGAACTTCACTCCGTGCCGGATGACTAGCGATGCGGTGTCGGAGGCTCGTGACTTCACACCCTTCCTCTCAATGTAAGTCTATGGGAGGGGGCGTGATGGGTGCCATGCCCCCTCCCATAGATTTTCATTGAGGGGGCATAGTGTGATGTCACAAGGGGCGTGGTGCTGCAGCCAGCATTCTAATTGAACGCCAGATGCTGCAGGGGGAGATTGGGGGGCCCAGCGGTGGGACCCCCACGATCAGACATCTTATCCCCCTATCCTTTTAATAGGGGATAAGATGTCTAGGAGTGGAGTATCCCTTTAAAGAGCTGGAGATTTTGAGTTAGGCTAGGTTCACACTACGTTTTGTAACTACGGTTCCCGTATACTGCTGGGAGGAGGGGGGGCGGGGCTTAATGGCGGCGCCCGCACTCAGCCGTATAGGGGAACCGTATTTAATGCATGTCTATGAGACGACCGGAGTGAACCGCAGCCTCCAGTAGGCTGCTTTTTCGGCTGTATGCGGTTTTCCGACCGCAGGCAAAAAAACGCGGTCGACCACGTTTTTGCCGAAACCGCATACGGACGAAAAAGCAGCCAACCGGAGGCTGCGATTCACTCCGGTCGTCTCATAGACATGCATTAAATATGGTTCCCGAATACGGCTGAGTGCGGACGCCGCGATTAAGCCCCGCCCACCCCTCCTCCCAGCCGTATACGGGAACCGTAGTTACAAAACGTAGTGTGAACCCAGCCTTATTACAAAGTAGTTTTTTCTTTTTAGTTTAGATACATTGAGGGTATATAAAATGTTGCAAATGTGGCCATGCTCCTTACTGTATTCCCTATCCTTTATCCTTTATTTTTCTCTGTTAATAAAACAAAAGTGTCAGGTTGTGTAGACAGGAGTAGACTTAGTGGTCACAGTGACCTGTTACTTTTGTTCAAACATACAAAGTATATAAAGTGATCTATGTACATAACACAATCTTCTGTAAAAAAGCAACTTGAGTTTGTCTTGATAGACGTCCATAACATGTTAGGATGAATGGCATTAGTGTAGTGTAAGGCTGCCTGTAATAAATCATGTTTTCTTTGGTCTTTGAATAGATGTTGTAGTTTTTTACCTATAATAATAATCTCTGTATTAATGTATCTCTTTTTTTCCCCAGTCTCTACAGTTTCTCTTAGAAACCTGTAAAATACTGGTTGTTGGAGCTGGGGGATTGGGGTGTGAACTTCTTAAAAATCTGGTAATTTTTCTTTTGTGTGTTTTTAATAAGTTTATATGGTCTACACCAGTGTTTCCTAACCAGGGTGCCTCCAGCTTTTGCGAAACTACAACTCCCAGCATGCCCGGACAGCCTTTGGCTGTCCGGGCATGCTGGGAGTTGTAGTTTCGCAACAGCTGGAGGCACCCTGGTTGGGAAAAACTGGTCTATACAATAGTGTGGAGTTTGATAAACTGAGTAAGGTCCCATTCACACTATGAAGAATTCCTGCAGAATATCCACAAGGTTATTCTGCTGGGATTCCACCTTCCAGCACCCTCTCATTGACTTCAATGGGATTCTGCTGCTTTCGTGTATGTTCAGGTCTAATTTTATGAAATATATCAACAACCCATCTGAATGGTATTTCGATGTTTACTGCACTGGATCCATTGAGTACTAATTGGAAAACCCCCACTGCAGTTTTTGAGCTAAAGCCAGAAGTGTATACAAGAGGAATGGAAAATATAAAGGAAGGACTTATACTTCTCCTTCCTACTATATCCACTTCTGACTTTGGCTAAAAAACCTCGCCTTACACTGCAGTATATGTCGGCATGTCGTTCTGCTGGTTTGTGGGCATAAAACCACAAAGATGGTGTCAGAAGAGACCTAAAATACCATTAGAATACTCCTAGTTATATACCACATGCTGATTATTCCTAGTAATTAGAGATGAGCGAACTTACAGTAAATTCGATTCATCACGAACTTCTCGGCTCGGCGGTTGCTGACTTTTCCTTCATAAATTAGTTCAGCCTTCAGGTGCTCCCGTGGGCTGGAAGAGGTGGATACAGTCCTAGGAGACTCTTTCTTAGGACTGTATCCACCTTTTCCAGCCCACCGGAGCACCGGAAAGCTGAACTAATTTATGCAGGAAAAGTCAGCAACCGCCGAGCCGAGAAGTTCGTGATGAATCGAATTTACTGTAAGTTCGCTCATCTCTACTAGTAATATGCCTAATGCTAAGTCGAGACATAGAGGCGAGACAGACATTTAAAGGGGTTATCCAGGAAAAAAAAATTTTTTATATATCAACTTGCTCCAGAAAGTTCAACAGATTTGTAAATTACTTCTATTAAAAAAATCTTAATCCTTTCAGTACTTATGAGCTTCTGAAGTTAAGGTTGTTCTTTTCTGTCTAAGTGCTCTCTGATGACACGTGTCTCGGGAACCGCCCAGTTTAGAAGAGGTTTGCTATGGGGATTTGCTTCTAAACTGGGCGGTTCCCGAGACACGTGTCATCAGAGAGCACTTAGACAGAAAAGAACAACCTTAACTTCAGAAGCTCATAAGTACTGAAAGGATTAAGATTTTTTAATAGAAGTAATTTACATATCTGTTTAACTTTCTGGAGCCAGTTGATATATATAAAAAAAAAAAGTTTTTTCCTGGATAACCCCTTTAAGCGCTCAGCGTTTGGAACAAAATGCCGGTGCCGGGAGCTCATGATGTCATAGCCCTCCCTCTCATGGTGTCACGCCCCACCCCCTCAATGCAAGTCTATGGGAGGGCCTTGCATTGAGGGGACGGGGCATGATGTCATGAGGGGGTGGGGCTATGATGCCACTAGCTGCCGGCTCTAAGTGTTCGGAACATTTTGTTCCAAACGCTGAGTGGCAGAGTATACGCCTTTTAAGAAACACAAGTAAAAATCTGTGTAATGCTCAGGACCTGCATTTGGCAGAACACAGTATATCTGATCTGTCCAAAATACTATATTCATTTGAGGAAGTGCATTATATCCAATCCTCTCTTACCATGTGGTGAGCTCAATAATATCTGCTTCAAACATGGAAGCAACAGAGATCAAATTCCCTGTAGCTTTTTTTTTTTTTTTTTTTTTTGTAGTTTTTAAGGCGGATGACAGTGGAGGCTACCATGGGGAATTTGTTTCTCCCACAGCTGCAGACTGCCCTTGGTTGTGGTGGGATCGATTGCTCTAGTAAGACTGCATTAGGAGGATAATGCATTATCTGCAGATTCCTATTCCCCTTGTTAGACAATACTCCTCCTACCTCCGGAATTATTAGCGAGGCTAATTTGGTCAGGATGTTATAAGGGGCGTCTGTTCTCTATATTGAAAACTATTTTGTCAGTGCTTTAAAATAGGATGTACTATGTTATTAGGATGTTAAATATCTGAACGTACAGGGTGAAGGCAGATGTGACCTTTATATGTACATGATTCCGCTTTTCTCATGAACAATCTCTTCTATTGATTTTTCTCAGCTTCCAGATGTTTAGTGAAATAATGAATATTGGACAAATGATGGATAGAGATCAATGTTTCAGTATTGAGGATGATACATGTAGAATGCATTGGAGAGTCAGTATCTTTTGGTACACTGAATGGCCTCTTTATTAAAGCCCTCTACCCTTCCATGATCGGAGCTTCCCTGTATGGAAATTAGACAGAGGGCCCCAAATATGCTGCATAAAATCCAAGTGATCAAACAATGCCTGACTATCGGTTAGGGATCGACAGATATCGATTTTTTAGGGCCGATACCGATAATCTGTGGAGGTTAGGGCCGATAGCCAATAACTTATACCGATATTCCGGTATAGGTTATCGGCTATATATCTCCCCCCCATCCCCCCCCCCCCCCCCCCCCGCGACACCGCTGCAGATCATTGATTTAAAGCGGGCGCTTTAAATCAATGAACTGCAGCGGCTTTTGCGGTGCCAGAGACCGCCGCTGCCATCCATTTCTCTCCACCTGCCTGTGTAATTGCCGATACCGATAACGTCCAAAATCGTGAATATCGTCTGATAATCGGTCGATCCCTACTATCTGTTCTAGACTGGCCAGGACTACTACTCACCTTGTGGGATTTTCTTGTGCAGTAGTCTGAATGGGGAAGGACATCCAGGAAAAGGGGATCCTGTGGATGTCAACAATTTACTGATAAAGGTGTCAGAGGAGGATGTCAGGAATCATTCTGATGAACAGGTGCACAGTCAGTTGGATATTAGTGTTGTATTCAGCTGCAGTTTCCCTAACATTTGCTAATGCAGAACTCGCTGTTCCTTAGCACGGATGGGGTATAACAGCAGATGATCTTTTCTGGGGCCATTGCTATCCTACACAGGGATGTGGAATTCCTATCGCCCGAAGCCCGGGACAAGCAGTTCCGGGCGCCGGGCAGGTGAATTTGTCCGGCCCTTAGCCCGGCTTCGGGCAAGCAGGGCCGGACCTGACAAGTCGCCCGGACCTCTGCAGTCTGCGGGCTGCCGACTCCTGCCCGCTCCATACTCTGCAGCCCCCGACTGTAAAAACCTGTGTCCTCCGAAGCAGAGCAGGGGAGATGAGAAGCTGTGTATTTGTCTTCTTGGCTTCTTGCTCCCCGTGCAGACCTGCATCCTCTGCCTTCACTCCCCCCAGCTGTAGCTTCGGAGAGCTGAGGGGAGGAGGCACGTCTGCACGGGGAGATGCTTGCGGCGCTCACAGGGGAGTATGGAGCGGGCTCCGGACTCGTGCCCGCTCCATACTCTGCAGCCCCCGGCTGTTCTCAGTAGCCGGGGGCCGCCGCTAATAGCCAGCATGCGGTGATCGCTGCGGCTGACTATTAACCCTTTAGATCGCCGCTGTCAAAGCTGACAGCGGCAGCTAAAGGGACATGTGAATGCTCCCTGGTGGGCTAGTGGGGTGGATCGCCCCCCCGCAGCGCGATCGCAGGGGGGGGGGACGATCCACTATAGAGGTAGCCGGAGGACTTACCTCTGTTCCCTGCTGTCCCGCTCTGTCATTGATAGATCCTGGCTGGACCAGGCTCTATCAATGGATCACAGAGCACACAGATTAATAGAGTTCAATAGAATCTATTCATCTGTCTGAGGAATCTAATGATTCCTCATATAAGTGTAAAAAAAAAAAAAAAAAAAGTTTTAATAAAAGTTTGAAAGACACACATTAACCCAATGGTCTTCAAACTTTGGCCCTCCAGATGTTACAAAACTACAATTCCCAGCATGCCAGGACAGCCGTTGGCTGTCCGGGCATGCTGGGAGTTGTAGTTTTGCAACATCTGGAGGGCCACAGTTTGAAGACTACTGCATTAACCCCTTCCATGTTAAAAGTTCAAATCACCCCCTTTTCCTATATAAAAACATGCAAACATAATAAAAATAAACATATTTGGTATCGCTTCGTGCGTAATTGTACAACCTATTAAAATATAACATTATGTATCCCGTATGGTAAATGTAAAAAAATACCAAACTACAGATTTTCAATTTTTATAATATCCCAGAAAAAAAAGTTAAAAAGCTATTAAAAAGTCAGATCAATACCAAAATGGTACCGATACAAAAAACAGATTATGGCGCAAAAAATGAGCCCTCATACAGCCTGGTATGCGGAAAAAAATAAAGCTACAGGGGTTAAAAATGGCAATTAAAAAAATTAGAAAAAGTCCAGAATTAGTAAAACATGATGTAAACGATACAAATCTGGTATTGCTGTAACCAGGCGCCTAAAGTATAAAACTAACATGTTATCTGGCCACAAGGTAAATGGCGCAGAAAAGAAAACCACCAAATCTGCTAAATTATCTTTTACTAGAGATGAGCGAACTTACAGTAAATTCGATTCGTCACGAACTTCTCGGCTCGGCAGTTGATGTCTTATCCTGCATAAATTAGTTCAGCTTTCAGGTGCTCCGGTGGGCTGGAAAAGGTGGATACATTCCTAGGAAAGAGTCTCCTAGGACTGTATCCACCTTTTCCAGCCCACGGGAGCACCGGAAAGCTGAACTCATTTATGCAGCAAAAGTAATCAACTGCCGAGCCGAGAAGTTCGTGACGAATCAAATTTACTGTAAGTTCGCTCATCTCTATCTTTTACTATTTCAATTTCACTTCCCTAAATATATATATATATATATATATATATATATATATATATATATATATATATATATAATATATTTTTTTTTGGGTTCAGAGAATGTTATTGAAAAATTAACCCCTTAACGACGCAGGACGTATATTTACGTCCTGCGCCGGCTCCCGCGATATGAAGTCATCAACGGCCGGGACCCGCGGCTAATACCACACATCGCTGATCGCGGCGATGTGCGGTATTAACCCTTTAGAAGCGGCGGTCAAAGCTGACCGCCGCTTCTAAAGTGAAAGTGACCCGGCTGCTCAGTCGGGCTGTTCGGGACCGCCGCGGTGAAATCGCGGCATCCCGAACAGCTGACAGGACACCGGGAGGGCCCTTACCTGCCTCCTCGGTGTCCGATCGACGAATGACTGCTCCGTGCCTGAGATCCAGGCAGGAGCAGTCAAGCGCCGATAACACTGATCACAGGCGTGTTAATACACGCCTGTGATCAGGATGAGAGATCCGTGTGTGCAGTGTTATAGGTCCCTATGGGACCTATAACACTGCAAAAAATTTTTTAAAAAAAAAGTGTTAATAAAGGTCATTTAACCCCTTCCCTAATAAAAGTTTGAATCACCCCCCTTTTCCCATAAAAAAAAATAAAACACTGTAAAAAAATAAATAAAATAAACATATGTGGTATCGCCGCGTGCGTAAATGTCCGAACTATAAAAATATATCATTAATTAAACCGCACGGTCAATGGCGTATGCGCAAAAAAATTCCAAAGTCCAAAAAAGCGTATTTTGGTCACTTTTTATACCATTAAAAAAATGAATAAAAAGTGATCAAAAAGTCTGATCAAAACAAAAATCAAACCGATAAAAACTTCAGATCACGGCGCAAAAAAGGAGTCCTCATATCGCCCTGTACGTGGAAAAATAAAAAAGTTATAGGGGTCAAAAGATGACATTTTTAAACGTATAAATTTTCCTGCATGTAGTTATGATTTTTTCCAGAAGTGCGACAAAATCAAACCTATAAAAGTAGGGGATCATTTTAACCGTATGGACCTACAGAATAATGATAAGGTGTAATTTTTACCGAAATATGCACTGCGTAGAAACGGAAGCCCCCAAAATTTACTAAATAGCGTCTTTTCTTTGATTTTGTCGCACAATGATTTTTTTTCTGTTTCGACGTGCATTTTTGGGTAAAATGACTGTCACTGCAAAGTAGAATTGGCGACGCAAAAAATAAGCCATAATATGGATTTTTAGGTGGAAAATTGAAAGGGTTATGATTTTTAAAAGGTAAGGAGGAAAAAACGAAAGTGGAAAAACCCTGAGTCCTTAAGGGGTTAAAAAGTATCATTATAGTAAGTAGTTATGGCTATTATAGGGCGAGGAGGAAAAAATTAGAGCGTAAAAGCGAAATTGGCCCGGACAGGTGGATCGTCATGAGGGACAAGTAGATTTTGCTCCATTTTAGTCCCGTGGACAAGTAGGTTTTTATAAAATTTCCACACCCCTGTCTACAGAAATAGAACAGCTAAGCTGTGGGCAGCAGTGCTCAAAATTTAGATCACAGAGTAGGAGAGGAACTTTGCCTGGTTAGATGAATCCAGTTCTGGATGGCAGGGTCAGAATTTGTCACAAGCAGCATGAATAGATGAACATGATGGACGTTTGGACCGTAGGGCTTATCTCAGCATTTCTATAGACCAAGTTCATCCCCCCTCATAGCAGACGTTTGAAGCAAGACAATGTACTATGTCACAAGACACATAGTATTGCTTCCAGGTACATGACAGCTGGGTTTTCCTGGTTTCCCTGGACTTCACAGGCCTCAGAACTTAAAGGGGTACTCCGGTGAAAACCTTTTTTCTTTTAAATCAACTGGTGGCAGAAAGTTAAACATATTTGTAAATTACTTCTATTAAAAAATCTTAATCCTTCCTGTACTTATTAGCTGCTGAATACTACAGAGGAAATTCTGTTCATTTTGGAATGCACTCTGATGATATCACGAGCACAGTTCTCTCTGCTGACGTCATTATAATAATGCTTTATTTATTGTTGTCCTTAGTGGGATTTGAACCCAAGTCCCCAGCACTGCAAGGCAGCAGTGCTAACCACTGAGCCACCATGCTGCCCTTAGCTTACATCTGCTTTGCATCTGCTATGCATGGTTGCTAAAATGGACAGAGATGTCAGCAGAGAGCACTGTGCTCGTGATGTCATCAGTTTTCCAAAAAGAAAGGAATCTCCTCTGTAGCATTCAGCAGCTAATAAGTACTGGAAGGATTAAGATTTTTTTAATAGAAGTAATTTACAAATATGTTTAACTTTCTGCCACCAGTTGATTTAAAAGAAAAAAGGTTTTCACCGGAGTACCCCTTTAATCCTATAGAGCAGTGGTCTTCAACCTGCGGGCCTCCAGATGTTGCAAAACTACAACTCCCAGCATGCCCGGACAGCCAACGGCTGTCCGGGCATGATGGGAGTTGTAGTTTTGTAACATCTGGAGGTCCGCAGGTTGAAGACCACTGCTATAGAGCATTTCTGAGATGAACAGAATGTTAGAACACGTCAGGCCCTTCATTTATTTGGGGCAACTGTGAGAAGCAATTCAGTCCCCATAGCAACAAACATGACAAATTATTGTGGCTTTGAAGACCATGTTAGGTCCAACATGCTACTATATAGGTGTCTCTAATAAAGTGGCCATTTATTGTCTCTGACACTACAACATTTTTGCGTGCAGAATTGCGCTCAGATTCCGTTGCACAAACCTAAACATTGATGTTAATGGGTTTTCATTGACCCATTAACAATGCGGAATTTGATCTGACGAAAGGATGATCAGAGAAAGGGAAAGTGACACCACAAATCCTGCCCTGCCACTTCCACTGCTAAAACATAGTGATACCTTTGTAACGTAAATGTACTAACAGTTACAGTCATAGCCGTAAATGTTGTCACCCCTGAAATTATTCAAGAAAATGAAGTATTTCTCACAGAAAAGGATTTCAGTAACACATGTTTTTTGCTATACACATGTTTATTCCCTTTGTGTGTATTGGAACTAAACCAAAAAAGGAAGGGAAAAAAGCAGGTTGGACATAATGTCACCAAACTACAAAAATGGGCTGGACAAAATTATTGGCACCCTTTCAAAATTGTGGAAAAATAAGATTGTTTCAAGCATGTGATGCTCCTTTAAACTCACCTGGGGCAAGTAACAGGTGTGGGCAATATAAAAATCACACCTGAAAGCAGATAAAAAGGAGAGAAGTTCACTTAGTCTTTACATTGTGTGTCTGTGTGTGCCACACTAAGCAATGGACAACAGAAAGAGAAGAGAACTGTCTGAGGACTTAAGAACCAAAATTGTGGCAAAATATCAACAATCTCAAGGTTACAAGTCCATCTCCAGAGATCTAGATTTGCCTTTGTCCACAGTGCGCAACATTATCAAGAAGTTTGCAACCCATGGCACTGTAGCTAATCTCCCTGAGCATTGAAAACATATTGGGGACAGATTAGACCAAGACCATTCAAGCTTTTTGGTAAAGCACATCATTCTACTGTTTACCGAAAACGCAATGAGGCCTACAAACAAAAGAACACAGTACCTACAGTGAAATATGGTGGAGGTTTGATGTTGTTTTGCTGCCACTGGCACTGGGTGCTTTAAATCTGTGAAAGACATCATGAAATCTGAGGATTACCAATGGATTTTAGGTCGCACTGTACAGCCCAGTGTCAGGAAGCTGGGTTTGCGTCCGAGATCTTGGGTCTTCCAGCAGGACAATGACCCCAAACATACATCAAAAAGCACCCAGAAATGGATGGCAACAAAGCACTTGAGAGTTCCTAATTTGCAGCAATGAGTCCAGATCTAAATTCTATTGAACACCTGTGGAGAGATCTTAAAATTGCTGTTGGGAAAAGGCGCCTTCTAATAAGAGACCTGGAGCAGTTTACAAAGGAAGAGTGGTCCAACATTCCGGCTGAGAGGTGTAAGAAGCTTATTGATGGTTCTAGGAAGCAACTGATTTCAGTTATTTTTCCCAAAGGGTGTGCAACCAAATATTAAGTTAAGCGTTTCAATAATTTTTTCCAGTCCATTTTTGGAGTTTGGTGTGACATTATGTCCAATTTGCTTTCTTCCTCCCTTTTTTTGTTTAGTTCCAATACACACAAAGGGAATAAACATGTGTATAGCAAAACTTGTGTTACTGCAATCCTTTTCTGTGAGAAATACTTCATTTTCTAGAAAAATTTCAGGGGTGCCAACATTTACGGCCATCACTGTACTTGGTGCAGTAAAGATTGGTAGCCTGGACCACTCCCATCTCCTCCTGTAGCCTCGTCTGACCACTGGGCTCGCGCTGCCTCTCAGCAGTAAAGCAATGTGACAGTCCCATCAAGACACATTGCACGTGTGAGATCTCGCACCAGCCTAGGTTCCAAGTGACTGCTGGGTGGTGGCTCGGGCTCAGTGTCCCGGCAGGGTTACAGGAGCAGACATGAGTGGTCTGGACAACCTCCCTCAGTGCCCCAAGGATCTGTTACTTTACAAAGGTATGTGTATTAGCATTGGAAGTGGCAGTACAAATATGGTGTCACGGTCCCTTTATTCAGCACTTATTTTTGCTGCAAATTGCCATGGAAATAAGTGCCAATTCCGCATAATTTCTGCTCTTTTTACCATGGAGCAGAAAGATGCGCGTCCCTAGAGCAGTGCTTCCCAACCAGGGTGCCTCCAGCTGTTGCGAAACTACAACTCCCAGCATGCCTGGACAGCAAACGGCTGTCTGGGCATGCTGGGAGTTGTAGTTTTGCAACAGCTGGTGGCACCCTGGTTGGGAAGCCCAGCCCTAGAGAAACTAAGGACATTTTCCTCACCTAATTCCGCAGTGTAAACGTTTATACAGCAGTGAGAGAGGTGGATTTTATATTCATAACCCATTTCTCTTTACACACCAGGCCCTGTCAGGATTTCGGCAGATTCATGTCATTGACATGGACACCATAGATGTTTCGAATTTAAATAGACAGTTTTTATTCCGGTAAGTGATGCCTTTAATTTTGTTTTGTATTATGGTTTGATAGGATTATACTACGTAAGTTAAAGCGTACCTGTCATAGTGCAAAAAAAAGTGATGTTACTCAGTACTTAATCCTGATCATGTACATATCATTTTTATATGTCTAGGATTTATCCCTAACAAATTTTATTTATTTGTTGCTCACTTGCTTTTTGTTCTTGCCTTCTGGAGGGGGTGTGTCCATCTCTCTCCCTCACTGTGAATGACTCATCTGCTCTCAGTCTGGGAGCGGCCTGGCAGTCTGCAAATCCCTGCACAGTAGTTTTTAGCATACATTTTCTATCTGTTCTACCTGAATGCTAATCAACATAGCTGTCACTGTGTGTGTCATTCAGCTTTCACAGACTCCTGAATGTCTGATCTGCTTCTTTGTTATTCAGGAGTCAGAAAGCTTTGGCAGTTCAAGCATAATGGGAGTTGTTGTTTTGCATTGCAACAGCTGGAGCTGCAGTGTTTGTAAAGCACTGTGTTAGAGCAGTGTTGCCTTTTAGCTTTTGCAAAACTACAACTCCCAGCATGCCCACAAATCCTTTGTCTGTAGTTTTGCAAGAGCTGGAGGCACACAGCTGGAGAATACACAGCTCTAAGGGTAGGTTCACACAAGCGGATTTACAGCGTATTGTATGCTGCGGATCCGCTGGGAAAGGCCCCGCTCTATGCTGGCTTTATATGTGCCTGCTGGTAGCGGCAATACACCGCTACCAGCAGACACACTGCGATGTGCGAGTCGCAGTATACTCGCACATCGCGGGAGCTCTCTGCCTAGCTCAGAGCAGGGAGAGCGGCCGCGATTTGCGAGTATGCCGTGCACATCACTGCAGTGTATCTGCTCGTAGCGGCGTATTGCCGCTACCAGCAGGCACCTGTAAAGCCAGCATAGAGCGGGGCCTTCACCAGCAGATCCGCAGCTAAATACGCTGCGAAAATCCGCACGTGTGAACCTACTCTAACACAGTTTTACAAAGATTGTACCCCCAGGTGTTGTAAAACTACAACTCCCATCATGGGAGTTGTAGTTTAGGAGCATCTGAAGGCTGTAGGGATGCAATGGTGATCTCCTATACTGGATACCAACATACTTTACGGCCGGTATCCAGTATGCTGCAAAATACAGAGTAGTCTGTAGTAGTCTGTAGATTGCATAAAAATAGATGACCCCTAGTGGCGGCTATTTTAATTTTTTTTTATTTTTTAGTAAAATTGACTTTTTGTTTTTTATAAATGTATATTTAAAAAAAGTAATCTTATCAGTAGCACTGCAAAATGTTTTTCATAATGACAGTGCCTCTTTAAGATGATTCAGACATGTAGAGTTTTCACATGCTGTCTATTTTGATAACTTCCATAGAATATTAGAGCACTCTTGCTTGTTTGGTGAGGGCTACATAGGTCATCTCTAAAAGCAGCCCCCCTTAAATGATGAGCTATTATCATTGTGGAAGGTTTGTCCAGCCATGTAATATATAGATGATTTCACCCCAATGTGAGATGCTCTGTGTTATTAAAGGACTATTCCACATTTATTTCAGCCTTTGAGCATGAGGCCAAGTTATAATACTGTGTAATGTGCTTCTATTATCTCTGTGTGTTGCTTTGTCCTGTTCCCGCGTACGGGACCCACACCCGGAAGTGCTGCTGTGCATGTCTTTTTACTTTACTGTTGTCTCTGACCTTTCCCAGCATTGCATGAGGCCAGAAACAACATAAGTCACATGGTCTTCAAAGGTGGGTGGATAACACTTCAGTAAATCCCTTCCACCCTGCTATCAACCCACCCACTGGAGTGTAGCCACGCCCCCTTGGGACCATGTGACTTATGACATCCTGTCTCTGGCTGAATGGAATGCTGGGAAAGGTCAACAAGTAATACAACAAGTAATAAAAAGACTTGCACTGCAGTGCTTTCAGGTGCGAGTCCTAATAGAGTGTATGCATCGGGTTTGTCTTTTTTGACAACTCCTTTTAAAGGGGTACGCCGGTGGAAAACTTTTTTTCTTTAAATCAACTGGTGCCAGAAAGTTGAACAGATTTGTAAATTACTTCTACTAAAAAATCTTACTCCTTCCAGTACTTATTAGCTGCTGAATTCTAAAGAGAAAATTATTATTTTTGAAACAGAGCAGCATATGTTTGCTATGGGGATTTTTTGCTACTCTGGACAGTTCTTAAAATGGACAGAGATGTCAGCAGAGAGCACTGTGCTCGTGATTCAGCAGAGAGCTCTGTGTTCCAAAAAGAAAAGAATTTCCTCTGTAGTATTCAGCAGCTAATAAGTACTGGATTTTTTAATAAAGTAATTTACAAATCTTAAGTAGCAAGCAAAGACTCTGGTCTCAGCACCTTCCCTTCAGCTGTTCAGTAATAAGGAACTCCACACTCCAGCTTCACACAGTCCTTAAAGAGCCATGCTTGACACTTCCTAGGTGCTATCCACATAAAGACATCAGAACATCCAATATGAAGAAAAAGACAGTGGAGCACTCACCAGGTAATCTTCAGTCAGAGGCCTTTATTATAGAAGATCTTACAGGTACATGCAGGGAAAGAAGATTGTTAGGACGCGGGGGTACACTGAACGGCGACGGACCGTTTGCGCGCCAAAGCGCTTCGTCAGGCCAGTGTATACACCGGCCTGACAAAGCGATTCGGCGCGCAAATGGTCCATCGCCGTTCAGTGTACCCCCGCGTCCTAACAATCTTCTTTCCCTGCATGTACCTGTAAGATCTTCTATAATAAAGGCCTCTGACTGAAGATTACCTGGTGAGTGCTCCACTGTCTTTTTCTTCATATTGAATTTACAAATCTGTTTAACTTTCTGGCACCCCTTTTAAAGAGCATTTACATCTTTCATAAGAAAAACAAAATCTCCAGTACCTATACAACTTTTTTGTTGTTGTTAATATCTGAGTATTTAGAATACTTTGAGATACGTAACAGAACCTGTTTTTGGATCAGTGGTACATTACTGCATCTATTCCTGATCTAACATTATATAATTATTTTGTCATTGTACTCTTTAGGCCCAAAGATGTTGGGAGACCCAAAGCCGAGGTGGCGGCTGAATTTATAAACAGCAGAATACCGGACTGTTGTGTCACACCGTATCCTTTCCATACATCAGTGATGTGACCATCATTTTATACTGGACACTTTCCAGATTCCCTCAGATTACCTAGCAGGAGGTAAAACCCTCAGAAGTTTGCCCATGCATGTGGTATAACACAATAAATGTAGTATTTTTGCCTGAAGTGTTCCCTTTTAAAAGGAGATTTATGCTGCCCAAACCACAGGCACCATGAAATCCGGATAAGCTCTCTTGTTACTGACAGTTATGTTTTACTCTGAGAAACTTTGAAAACCAAGCATGGGAAACTAGGAGGAGGTTGGCATGACTTCATTGTTGTCTCCCTATTTGTGCATATAGGTAGAGACCTTCCAATCTAGCCTAGCCAGCCAGGGAGAAGCATAGAGACCACCTCCCAGACCAGTGTTTCCCAGCCAGCGTGCCCCCAGCTGTTGCAAAACTACAACTCCCAGCATGCCACTGTTATCATAATGGGCAAAAAACTCATACCTGCCACATTTGTTAAAAAAGGGAGGCACAACGCATACACAAGAACCTCATAATCAATGTTTCCCCACCTGTGTGCCTCCAGCTGTTGCAAAACTACAACTCCCAGCATGCCACTGTTATCATTATGGGCAAAAAACTCATACCTGCCACATGTGCTATAAAAGGGAGGCACAACGCATACACAAGAACCTCATAATCAATGTTTCCCAACCGGTGTGCCTCCAGCTGTTGCAAAACTACAACTCCCAGCATGCCCGGACAGCCTTCGGCTGTCCGGGCATGCTGGGAGTTGTAGTTTTGCAACAACTGGAGGCACTCTGGTTGGGAAACACTGTCCCAGATACTTCACCTGGTGCCCTGGCCTGGTTGTTAGCCATGTTTTCTCAAAGATGCCACAGTTTTTAAGAGTAAAACATAGAGCAGAAATTGGCTTTGGGTCAAACAGTTGTGTGTAATGCTGGGGTCACACCACGTTTTTGTACCACAGTTCCCGTATACGTTTTAAAATTGAAAACCGTATGGAACCGTATTGAAAATCGTATGCATTGACTCTCCATTGAAAACCATATGCCAAAAGATGCATCAGGTTGTGTCCATTTTGCATCCTGTAAGGTTTTGTCAGTTTTTTTCCCCTGTACCTAAAACCGTAGCCTACGGCTGGGTTCACATCACGTTTTTGCCATACTGTTTTCAATCCATTTTTCTAAAGAAAACCGTATGGCAAAAAAACGGACCGAACAGTATGGGAAAAAGTAAACCGGATGCGTTTTTAAACGGTTTACTATTTTTAAAAGTGCATACAGTTCCGTCCGTTTTTATAAAAAAAAAAAAAACTGAAGTTTTTGATAATTTTGTCCATTTTTAATGGGAGGGTCTTGGGTGGGGACTTTAGGATGCAAATGCACATGTGCAAAGTGAAAACCGTATACTTTTTCCTGTATGGAACTGTATACATGTGCATTTCCCATTGACGTCCATGTTAAAAAAAAAAAAAAAAAAAAAAAAAAAAAAAAAATTTATGCGGTTGCAGTACGACCACATTTTTGTCTCCGGTTTAAAATCCGTACTACAGCCACATTTTTTTTTTTTTAACATGGACGTCAATGGGAAAAGCACATGTATACAGTTCCATACGGGAAACCGTATACAGTTTTTACTTTGCAAATGCGCATTTGCATCCTAAAGTCCCCCCCCAACACCCCTCCCATTAAAAATTCACATTTTCAAAAATGTAAGGGTTTTTTCTTAATAAAAACGGATGGAACTGTATGCACTTTTAACCCCTTAAGGACGCAGCCTTTTTTCACCTTAAGGACTGAGCCCTTTTTCGCAATTCTGTCCACCGTCACTTAATAACGCATTAATAACTCGAATACCCTTTTACCGAATATTCTGATTCTGAGAGAGTTTTTTTCGTGACATATTCTACTTTATTTTGGTGGTACATTTTCGGCGTTACCTGCATCCTTTTTTGGTGAAAAATCCCCAAATTTCATGAAAATTTAGCATTTTTCTAAATTTGAAGCTCTCTACTTGTAAGGAAAATGGATATTCCAAATAAATGTAATTTTTATTCACAAATACAATATGTCCACTTTATGTTGGCATCATAAAATGGACATATTTTTACTTTTGGCAAAAAATTAGAGGGCTTCAAAGTAGAGCAGCAATTTTCAAAAAATGTCATGAAAATTGCAAAATCTGAAGGGACAGATGTTACAGAACTACAACTCCCAGCATGCCTGGGCAGTCTAGGCATGCTGAGAGTTGTAAATTGGCAACATCTGGAGGGCTACCGTTTGGGCACCACTGTTGGGCACCACATGTTGCAAAACTACAACTCCCAGTATGCCCCCAACGTCGTTTCCCTACCTGCGCCTGTCTCCAGCGACGATCTGCGGTCCCCACGCATCTTCTCCTCCAGGTACCGGCCTCCATCTTCTCCACACGTTCCCCACAACATCCAGGGGTGGGCAAGACGGAGGGGGTTGCCGTGGCAACCCACTGTCCTGCGCTACCATTGTTCAGAATCGGTTCTGACCAATGACAGGGGATAGGAGGAGATCGCAGCACTGCGACCTTGCTCCTATCCCTCAGTATGATCAGGGGTGTCACTGACAGCTCCGATCATCCCTATTTTCCGGGTGATCGGGTCACCAGAGACCCGATCAGTCCAGAATAGCAGAAAATCGCATGTCTAAATTGACATGCGATTTTTTGCGATCGCAGACATGGGGGGGGGGGGGGGGGGGGGGGTGGTCTCAGGACCCCCCTCGTTGATGTGCAGCAGGCATCCCGGTCCGGTCCCCAACCGGCTAGCAGCGGGGACCGGAATTCCCACAGGCATATGCATACGCCCCACGTCCTTAAGGACTTGGGAAGCTGGGCGTATGCATACGCCCGGCGTTAAAAACAGTATACAGTTTAAAAACACATACGGTTTACTTTTTCCCATATTGTTCCATCAGTTTTTTTTGCCAAACTGTTTTCTTTAGAAAAACTAATAGAAAACAGTATGGCAAAAACGTGGTGTGAACCCGGGTTTTTGGTCCGGGGGAAAAACCGTATTGAAAACATATACCTTTTTTTTAACATGGGAGTCAATGGGAACTGTACAAAACCGTATGTGCGTACAGTTCCATCCTGTTTTTACTATATGGTGCTTGACTTTTTTTCTTGGAATTTCAATCAAACAAGTGAAACTTTATTCATAATGGAATGAAAAGTTAAAAACGTATACGTTTTTTTCTTAAAAAACGGATGCAACCGGACATCATTTTTCAACCGTATATTTGTACACATGTTTTGAGGAATCCGTTTTTTATCAAAAACCTGATACAGGAACTATATTGCAAAAACGTGGTGTGAACCCAGTCTAACACACCTGAATGTTCCAATTAAAGGGAACTTGTCATCACTTTCATGCTGACTGAACCACAAGTCTTTGTGCTGGTCCCCAACAGCTTCCCCCACCCCAACAACATACATTCATAGATCTCTTCCTGTTTGGGTATAGGGAGAGATCTATTGATCAAAACCTGCAATGCAGACAAAAAACCTCCGGGAACTGCCTGATGACTTGTTGCTCATGCACAAAATGCTCTGAACCTCATACTAGATTGATTGTCCTTTTTTTCCTTTACCATGTGTAAAATTAAGACATTATAAGAAGATTCAAGATTATGATGAATCCTTTTACAGAGGTAATGATTTCTTCACATGTCAATCACCTTTCTTATAGCTTCATGTAGCCATTCTTCTTTTTTCCTTGCCTCTCAATTAACATAAATGGTTTTATTTTTCTGTTCACATTGTTGGAATTATTACTTACCGATAGTTTGTTTTTCATGCGTTCATCATGACAGCACCACCATGAGATTGTCCCCTGTAGCTCTAATAGGAACAGTAAACACTGAGGTTAAATAGGCCTCTCCCCATCAACCTATCAGTGGTTTTAAATTAACTAGAGCATAAACAATACACCTATAATACCTATCCACACAAGGGCAGGAATTAAAGGGTGCTGTCATGTAGCGCTGGGCGATATGACCAAATATGAGTATCACGGTATTTTTCAAAAGTATCACGGTTTTTCACGGTATTTTTTTTTTTTTTTACATTGAGACTTGCATTGAGGTGGTGTAGAACTAAATGGGCTTTTGGAACTAAATGATCTGAACACTGGGGCAGTGGAGTACCCTTTTAAATAGATGTAACAAACAACCCTACAGCCTCCAGCTGTTGCAAAACTACAACTCCCAGCATGTTGGACTATATAGTAGTGTATAGTATAGGTCAGTGTTTCCCAACTAGGGGTGCCTCCAGCTGTTGCAAAACTACTACTCCCAGCATGCCCGGACAGCCAACAGCTGTCCGGGCATGCTGGGAGTTGGTTTTGCAACAGCTGAAGGGCCTCAACAGCTGGAGGGCCTAATGTAGGTATAGTATATTATACAAACCCCTGTCCATCCCAGAACCCTGACTCACCTTCCCAGTTGCTGCAGGGACTGTCCGGGGAGGGTGGTCCGGGCCATCCATCCATCCATCCTTCCTGTAGTGTCCGGCAGCATTCCGGGTGGAGGGAGAACTGGTCACGGCGTAGCTGCGTCTATGCAGCGTACTAGGACGGAGCCTGCCCGGAGTGGAGAAGAGGACCCCCGGAGAAGGACAGCCCGGACCGGTTCACCCTCCACCGGAATGCCGCCGGACACTACAGGATGGCCCGGACCACCCCCCATTACGGGTAAGTTTAATTTTTTTTTTTATTGACTCGGAGGGTGGGGAGGGGCCCGACCGGTATGGGAAAAAAATCCATACCGTGGGAGAAAAAAAAAAACGGTATCCGGTTCATACGGGTATACCGCCCAACACTACTGTCATGATGAATTCGTGAAAAACGAATTATCGGTAAGTAATAATTCCAACTTTTCATTTCATCATCATGACAGCACCACCATGAGACATACCAAACAAACAGGTGACTTTAGGGAGGGACCACAGCTTGCAACACCTTCCAGCTGAAAGACAGATCTTGGGAAGATCAACTTATAATGGTTGAAGAAAGTATGCGGAGATGACCACGTTGCCGCTCTGCAAATCTGTTCGATGGAGGCTGAAGCTTTTTCGGCCCAGGAGACAGCTAGCGCCTTAGTGATATGAGCCCAAAGACCTTCAGGGACTTTCTTACCACATCATTTATAGGCTTCCTGCATAGCTATCTTTAGCCACCTAGAAATTTAATTTTTTGTAGCTTTCTTGCCCTTATTGGCCCTTGAAATTTAATAAAAAGGTTACATAGTTACATACATAATAAAAGGTTAGGTTGAAAAAAAGACCAGAGTCCATCAAGTTCAACCTATATCCCTAATTAGAATCTTTTTCTCCAAGATGTTGTAGTCTCCAGGTAATGAATAACACACCTTTTGACGTCCAGGTTATGTAGGACTTCTTCTTTATGATTTTGTGGATTATTGCAGAATGAAGGCAATATAACATCCTGAGACCTATGGAAATTAGTGACAACCTTAGGGAGAAACGCTGGATTAATCTTAAAAATAATCCTGTCATCCAGAATCATGCAATACGGTTCTTCAATAGATAGAGCCTGGATTTCACCTACTTTTCTTGTCGAAGTGATGGCAACTAAAGAAGCAGTTTTACAGGTCAACAATTTAACAGAGGTCTCAGATAATGGTTCAAAAGGATGTTTGGTTAAGGCAGAATGAAATAAATTTAGACCCCAGGGGGGAGACAAGTTAGATATTACGTTTTATTCTAGATATAGCAGAAAAAAATATTTTTAGCCATTTATGTTCAGCTAGAGAGGAATCAAAGTAGCATCCCAAGGCTGCCGTCTGAACTTTTAAGGTACTGATAGAAAGACCTTTTTCGAACCCTTCTTGGAGATAGTTTAGTATTCTAGAGATGTCTGGTTCAGAATGTCCAGGGGAGGAAGAACCACAGCATGAAATACATTTCCTCCAGTATCCTAAATATATAGTAGAGGTAGAATCTTTTTTACTCTTTAACAATGTACTAGCCACTTTACTAGAAAGTCCCTTTTTAGTAGGATCTGACTTTCAAGAGCCATGCTGTTAACTGTACAGTTTTTAGGTCTTGACAACATAGAGGTCCCTGTGTCAGAAGATTCTTCACTTGAGGAAGCCGGATCGGTTCTGTTACTGAGAGAAGATTTAGAAGGCTGAACCAACCTTTCTTGGGCCACCAAGGGGCTATGAATATGACACAAACCTTCGGTTTTTCTCTCAGATTGAGAGAGAAGAACTTCAGGACTTTGCGATTTTTCTTGCTGGCAAAAAGATCTATTTCTGGATCTCCCCAAACTCTCACCAGCGACTGAAAGACCTGGGAATTTAGTCCCCATTCCCCTGGATCCACTTGATTCCGGCTTAAGAAGTCTCTATGTCCCTCAGGTGTACAGCTGTTAGGGAACATAATTTTTTTCTCTGCCCATAAGAAATTTTTTGAGGAGAGATCTCTTAGAGGAGAATGTCTTGTTTCCCCCTTGATGGTTAATAAAGGCCGCTGTGGTTATATTGTCCAAATATACCTTCACATTAAAATGGCCTTCAATTTCCAACACGCCCCCTCCCATAGGCTTGCATTGAAGGGCTGAGCGTGACCTCACACGGGGGCAGAGGCGTGACGTCGCACCCCAACATGCTCGGGGGACTGATTGTAACTGGTGTGCTGCGTGCAAGAGCATGGGGGGTCCCCAGCGGGAGGACCCCTGCGATCAGGCATCTTATCCCCTATCCTTTGGATAGGGGATAAGATGTCTAAGCGCCGGAGTACCCCTTTAACCTTTTTGTGTTTCCTGTTCCTATTCGAGCTACTGGGGACAATCTCATGGTGGTGCTGTCATGATGATAAAATGAAAACAGTAGTTCTGGCATTGTGTGTTTTTTGAATTTAGGGCACTTATCCTAATATATATATATATATATATATATGTGTGTAATATGCCATTTTAATAGTTTGGATATTCCCGTGGCAATGTCAATTATGTTTTTTTGTATAATATATAGGAAAAGGGTGTGTATATTGACCTTTTTTAATTTGTTTATTTATTTTAACCCCTAGAGAATGAAGGGCGTAAACGTATGCCCTCTGTCTGCTCCTGGTCTAAGAAGCACGCTCAGTAGCTGAGCGGGCTTCGTACCCGGTTGATTAAGATCTAGGTAATGTCCAGCATTTACCCTTTAGACACCACAATCAAAATTGTTTGCAGAATCTAAAAGTGACTAAATTCAATTGATGGTTGTTCAGAGGAGCTGATCTGGACCAACACGGTGAAATAAAATAACATAGTAATAATATACTTAACCCCTTCATGACCCAGGGTTTTTCCATTTTTGCACTTTCGTTTTTTCCTCCTTAACTTTAAAAAACCATAACTCTTTCAATTTTGCACCTAAAAATCCATATCATGGCTTATTTTTTGTGCCAATTCTACTTTGTAATGACATCAGTCATTTTACCCAAAAATCTACAGAGAAACGAAAAAAAATTCATTGTGCGACAAAATTGAAGAAAAAACACAATTTTGTACATTTTTGGGGCTTTCATTTCTACGCAGTACATTTTTCGGTAAAAATTACACTTTCTCTTTATTCTGTAGGTCCATAAGGTTAAAATGATACCCTACTTATATAGGTTTGATTTTATTGTACTACTGGAAAAAATCATAACTACATGCAGGAAAATGTATACGTTTAAAATTGTCATCTTCTGACCCCTATAACTTTTTTATTTTTCTGCGTATGAGACGGTATGAGGGCTAATTTTTTGCTCCGTGATCTGAAGTTTTTAGCGGTACCATTTTTGTAATGATAGGACTTTTTGATCGCTTTTTATTAATCTTTTCAAAATATATAAAAAGTGACCAAAAATACGCTTTTTTCGACTTTGGAATTTTTTTTGCGCGTACGCCATTGACCGTACGGTTTAATTAATTATATATTTTGATAATTCTGACATTTCCGCATGCGAAGATACCACATATGTTTATTTTTATTTACAGTTTTTTTTTTTTTTTTAAATAGGAAAAGGGGGGTGATTCAAACTTTTATTAGGGAAGGGGTTAAATGATCTTTATTCACTTTTTTTTCCACTTTTTTTTTTTGCAGTGTTATAGCTCCCATGTGGTAACATCATGAACATCACAACAAAGTGCAATTAGTGGTGCAAAAAACAAGTCTTCACATTCAGGGGTGTGGAAATTTAATAAAAAACTACTTGTCCACGGAACTAAAATGGAGCAAAATCTATTTGTCCCTCATGACGATCCACTTGTCTGGAGCAATCTTTGCTTTTACACTAATTTTTTCCTCCTCGCCCTATAATAGCTATAACTACCTACTATAATGATACCTTTTAATTTTAAATAACATATTCTCCGAACAAAAAAAAAAAGATAATTTAGCAAATTTGGTGTTTTTCTTTTTTATACCATTTACCTTGTGGTTGAGCGAACATGTTGTTTTGATACTTAAGGCCGGCCTGATTACAGCAATACCAGATTTGTATAGTTTTCAATTTTAAAAAAATTCTAAACTTTTTAGAATTTTCTTAATTGCCATTTTTTGACCCCTGTAGCTTTTCGTTAAAAAATTTTTCCGCATACCAGGCTGTAAGAGGGCTAATTTTTTGCACTTAATCTGTTTTTGTATTGGTACCATTTTGGTATTGATCTGACTTTTTAATTGCGTTTTAACTTTTTTTTCTGGAATATTATAAAAATTGCAATTCTATGGTGGTTTGGTATTTTTTTTTTTAATTTACATCCTTTACCGTACGGGATACATAATGTTTAATAGTTCGTACAATTACGCACGCATCAATACTAAATATGTTTATTTTTATTATGTTTGCATGTATTTATATAGGAAAAGGGGGTGATTTGAACTGTTAACATGGAAGGGGTTAATGTGTGTCTTTTAAACTTTTATTAAAACTTTATTTTTTTGTTTTACACTTTATTAGACTTTTTGCAGGAATCATTAGATTCCTCATACAGATCAATAGAGTTCTATTGAACTCCATTGATCTGTGTGCTCTGCGATCCATTGATAAAGCCTAGTCCAGCCAGGCTCTATCAATGACAGAGCCACAGACACCAGGGAAGCAGAGGTAAGCCCTCCGGCTACCTCTATAGTGGATCTCCCCCCTGTAATGACGATGAAGGGGATGATCCACCCCACTAGCCCACCAGGGAGCATTCACATGTCCCTTTAGACGGTGCTGTCATCTTTGACAGCTGCGATCTAAAGGGTTAATAGCCAGCCTGCTGGCTATTAGCGGCGGCCCCTGGCCACTGAAAACAGCCGGGGGCTGCAGAGTATGGAGCAGGCAGGAGTCGGGAGCCCGCTCCATACTGACTGCTGAGCGCTGCCGCGCTTGTCAGGTCCGGCCATGCTTGCCCAAAGCAGGGCTAAGGGCCGGAAAAATTCACCTGCCCGGCGCCCGGAACTGCACGTCTCGGTCGATAGCAATTTCACATCCCTTCGGGTCTATAGGTGAACAAAATGAAAGAGTTATAGTTTTTTGAAGGGGAGGAGGAAAAACAAAAAAGCAAAAACTATAAATTGCTGCGTCTTTAAGGGGTTAAACCTAAAGGGAAAAAGGACACGTGCATATTCTGATAATAATTGTATGTTTCTGTTGTTCTTACCCTTTCAGAGTTCCATATCATAGTGTGTGGTCTGGATTCCATTATTGCCAGGCGCTGGTTGAATGGGATGCTGGTAATATATCTATCCATTCTTTACTAGAATTGTTTTATTCTGGATTTCTAGTAAGCTGTTGTTGTTGTGGTTGTTGTGGTTGTTGTGGTTGTTGTGGTTGTTGTGGTTGTTGTGGTTGTTGTGGTTGTTGTGTTTGTGTGTTTGTTTAATTTGTAAAAAAATAAAAATAAACTTAGGATAGATGCTAAGTTGTTACCTCACTGATCAGAAGTGTGGAGGACCCTGTCAAGGGAGAGAATCTGATTGTTTCCATATCTCCGATGGAGCTATATCAAGAGGCTAATAGATCGTAGAAGGGTAAAAGTCAGCACAACATACATGAGCCATACTGTTCAGAAAATAGGTATACAGATAACCATAATAAATAAGATCTCTAGAAGCTAAACCAGGGCTATCTAACCAGGCATCCCACAGTTTTTCAAGCTTATGCATTGCATTACAATTACTATAGACCCCCTTTTTTTCCAAGTTTACCAACCAATTAACAGTATCCACAAACTCATTTGGGCTAGGTTCATCTAACCAATGCAATCAGTTTGCCGATCATATAGAGCAGGGGTCTCAAACTGTCGCCCTCCAGCTGTTTCAAAACTTGCAACATTTGGAGGGCCACAGTTTGAGACAACTGATATAGAGCATTCATGCGATCACAGGCTTATGTGGGTCGGTCGCAATGATGTCCTTTAAAGGACGACTAAGGGTGCGTTCACACTGCGTAATCTCCGCTAGCGGAGATTGTGTCTGGCGGCCGCCGCCGAAAATACTTCGGCGCTAGGGCCGCGGGGCACTGAGCCGTCACCATTGACGGCTATGCAGTGCTCGTGGAATCCGCGCAAAGAATGAACATGTTCTTTCTTTGCGCGGAACAGTTTCAGTGGCGGTATTCCGCATTTTGAGCGGGTCTCGCGGAGACCCATTCACACTAATGTTAAGTTCACACCGCGTAATTCCGCCCGTATTCCGTAGTGTGAACGTACCCTCAGGGAAAAGACACAATGAATAATATCTTTGCATTCTCTCCAAAATCATTCTAGATTAGTCCATCATAAGCAGTAAATCCAATGTGAACATTAAGTTAGCCCTGAGGCTTTTGTCCTAAAGAAACTTAGAGGTCCTGTAAACCCCATGTATGAAGTAAAGATGCGAAAGTCTATGGGCTGTGATACCATTCCTAAAATTTCTACCCACTGACCATCCTTAATGGACAGTCCCACTTTTTTTTATTTTTTTTTATTGCTAGAGGCAGGGGTGTTTATGCAGCAAAAGATCCAGGATTGGACTGTCAGTTGTGAGATCACCCCAGTAGAGTTGACTCTATAAGGGATACTATCTTACTTAGGCACTATAATAAGGGTATTACCCCCAAGTTTTGTCTGATAAGCATGTGTGAACTTTAAATAATGGAAAAACTCCACCATTGATAAAATCTGACCAAAGTGCATGAAAACACCATCTAGAATTATCGGTAAAATTCTCTGCCTGCCCGCTTCCATTTTTGAAATCTGTGCAAAAAGAAGAGATTGGGAATCCATGGGAAGTCATAGAGATGTATAATGAAGTACCCTGTAAATCTCATACCCGCCACCATATTTTACTAATGAGAAGAGTGGGACAACCTGACCCAGCAGTTTTAAAACAATGGGACTCCAGTAGTTGTTAGAGGTTGGTGATACTTTAATGCTGGTTTAGCAGTAAGTTCAGAAATTCTCTACTGCTTCAATCCCAACCTCTCAAATGCCAAAGTTGTGAAGCCAAGAAATATGCCCTAAGATAAAAAATGTCAGTCCACCATCCCCATTTACCCCTTTGAAGAGTCTCCAGTTTAATGGGGGGCATAATGTCCTTTGCCAATTCAATTCCCTAAACAGACTATTGGTTTCATAAAACTATGAGGGAAATGCAAAAGGTACAGTCCTGGCCATAAATGTTGGCACCCCTGAAATTTTTCAAGAAAATGAAGATATTTCTCACAGAAAAGGATTGCAGTAACACATGTTTTGCTATACACATGTTTATTCCCTTTTGTGTATTGGAACTAAACCAAAAAGGGAGGAAAAAAGCAAATTTGACATAATGTCACACCAAAGTCCAAAAATGGGCTTCACAAAATTATTGGCACCCTTTCAAAATTGTGGATAAATAAGATTGTTTCAAGCATGTGATGCTCCTTTAAACTCACCTGGGGGCAAGCAATAGGTGTGGGCAACATAAAAATCACACCTGAAAGCAGATAACAAAAAGAGAAGTTCACTTAGTCTTTGCATTGTGTGTCTGTGTGCGCCACACTAAGCACCGACAACAGAAAGAGAAGAGGACTTGAGAACCAAAATTGTGGAAAAATATCAACAATCTCAAAGTTCCAAGTCCATCTCCAGAGATCTAGATTTGCCTTTGTCCACAGCGCGCAACCCATAGCACTGTAGCTAATATCCCTGGGCGTGGAGGGAAGAGAAAAATTGATGAAAGGTGTCAACACAGGAAAGTCCAGATGGTGGATAAGCAGCCCCAAACAAGTTCCAAAGATATTCAAGCTGTCCTACAGGCTCAGGGAGCATCAGTGTCAGCACGAACTATCCGTCAACATTTAAATGAAATGAATAGGGATCGACTGATATAGTTTTTTTAGGGCCGATACCGATAATCGGTGGAGGTTAGTGCCGATAGCCGATAACTTATACCGATATTCCGGTATAAGTTATCGGCTATTTATCCCCCCTCGACACCGCTGCAGAACATTGATTTAAAGCGGGCGCTTTAAATCAATGCACTGCAGTGGCTTTTGCGGTGCCATAGGCTGCCGCCGCCACCACACGCTTCTCTCCCCCTACCTGTCAGGGTGGTCCGGGCCATCCATCCTTCCTTCCTGTAGTGTCCGGCGGCATTCCGGGTGGAGGGTGAACCGGTCCGGGCTGTCCTTCTTCTCCGGGGGTCATCTTCTCCACTCCGGGCAGGCTCCGGCCTAGTACGCTGCATAGACGCCCCTGCGCAGTGACGCCCGTGTGCAGCGACGCACCTGACGTCACGGCGTAGCGGCGTCTATACAGCGTACTAGGCTGTCCGGAGTGGAGATGACGACCCCCGGAGAAGGACAGCCCGGACCGGTTCACCCTCCACCCGGAATGCCGCCGGACACTACAGGAAGGAAGGATGGATGGCCCGGACCACCCCCATTATGGGTAAGTTTAATTTTTTTTATTAACTCGCAGGGTGGAGGAGGGGCCCGACCGGTATAGTGGTATGGGCAAAAATCCATACCGGTATACCGCCCAGCACTACGGTGGGGGGTGCGACGCGGTGCGGTGTGCGGGGGGGCGGGGCATTATCGGCTTATCGGCAAGGTAATTGCCGATACCGATAATGCCCAAAATCGTGATTATCGGCCGATAATATCGGCCATACCGATAATCGGTCGATCCCTAGAAATTAAGCGCTATGACAGGAGACCCAGGAGGACCCCACTGCTGACACAGACATAAAAAATAAAGACTGTTTGGAACATCCCTTCTCAAAGTGGCAAACAGAATATGTGGTGTATGATCATAGAAAGTCTGTGTTTCTATATATCGTACAATGGACACTCTTCTTTATTAAAAATAAAACAGTCAAAAACTAAGGACACAGCACGGATTCCCTTAGTTTTAGCTGCCATTTAAGGTCTTGGCACCCGAACTGCCACTGATAGAAAATTTGAAGTAACATGTCATAAGATTTAAAGGTTTTTGAATGACAAAAGTCATTTAAGTTGTAAATGACTTTTGTAAAGAAGGGATTCATTAAAACTAGTGAAAAGGAAAAGTGATGCAGTTGTCCAACTGGGTATTGGTGTTAGTTTAATTTACTGTCTTTAATTATTATTTGGTAGATGTCTCTTCTGAACTATGAAGATGGAGTGTTGCAACAAAGTTCGGTTATTCCTCTAATTGATGGTGGTACAGAAGGCTTTAAAGGAAATGCCCGGGTTATCTTACCAGGAATGACGGCCTGTGTGGAGTGTACTCTTGAACTGTACCCCCCACAGGTAAAGAAGCAGGTTTTCACTGTATAATTTTAATGCTAAAGTGGTTTTTCAGAACTATTTTTTTTTCTATAATGCAACACACTTTACAATCCACTTCTATACAACTTTATTATTAATAATAATATAATTAATTATTTTATATATATAACTCAGACAGATTCTGCAGTGCTGTATACTCAAAGGGGGAGATTTATCAAAACCTGTCCAGAGGAAAAGTTGCTGAGTTGCCCATAGCAACCAATCAGATTGCTTCTTTCATTTTTCAGAGGACTTTTCAATAATGAAAGAAGTGATCTGATTGGTTGCTATGGGCAACTCGGCAACATTTCCTCTGGACAGGTTTTACTAAATCTCCTCCAAAGTGGTTCCCTGCCCCCATTGGGGCCCAATCTAAAACTATCAGTATGTTTTTTTGGATTGTGGGAGAAAACCGGACTACCCAGAGGAAACTCACGCAAACACGGGGAGACCATACAAACATGTTGCAGAATTTTGGTGGTATTTGAACCCAGGACCCCCCAGCACTGCAAGACAACAGGGCTAACCACTGATTTGTATAATTACCTTCCATTTAAATAAATTTACAGATCTGATTGTTTTCTAGTTATGTCATCCTGTTTATTCACTTCCACGGATGTATAGAACATGACCTTTGCTGGCTTCTTACTTCCCCAATGAATCATGCTCCATGATGATCAGGTCATATAAATAGCGGATTACCTCTTTTCCTGAATTTTCATTGATTTTAACATTACTCTTCAGGACCTGTCATCCATGATTAATTGGCAATGGCTGACTGCAGGGACTCCAGCAATAAGCAGAATATGGTGCTGTTCCTGTGTAAACAACTGACAAGAGCCACTGCCCCCTAAGTTCCGCTAATCAGGGATGGCCTCAAAGATCATTTCTGAACTTTTGTGTTAAGTTGTCGCTAAGGTTCAAGAAAATCTTGAGGATAAGCTGTGAATATGAGGAGTTGTGCAATTCCTGGCCATTATATAATGTGCATATGACACTTTTCACCAGGTTTCTACTTTGCAGTCTCCACTATATCTCTAGAGCACACCCTCAATAGCATTGGCAACATGGTGGAAATTATAGGACACAACTAAGCTGTGAATCTACGTATGGTGTGAGATAGAACACTTACTACAATACAAGCTACTGTTTAATCTGTTCCTTTCAGTCTGTGTCACTTTTCAGGTAACTCCTACTGCCTTCTTTTTCTCATAGACTTGGATGGGCAGCATGAAAGCTGATCCCTCAGTGAGTTTATAGTCTGTGTTGTCTCTTAAAATGGATTATAGCATTTATTTTCAGTGAATAGGTTTAATAGGTAAAAGGAAAGGAGCATGTGAGTGGACACAGAGGCATCTGATATATAATAAAGTTTCTTAAAATGACTGGTGCTATTATGTATGCAAAGTTTTTTAAAGGTTACAAATTTTTCCAAGTAACGTTTTTGTGTTTTATTTTATTACATTTTTTAGATTAATTTCCCCATGTGTACAATAGCTTCAATGCCCCGATTACCAGAGCACTGTATAGAATATGTTCGGATATTGCAGTGGCCAAAGGAACAGCCTTTTGGAGGTATGAAAAGTATTATTGTCTGGTCATCAGCAGTTTTCTGTTATGTTGAGTGTGCTGAGAAGCTGTAGTACATTCTGACTTCCATATGTTGTCTTGCTTTATGTATATGCTAAAAGGCCTGGGCTACATTGAGAATTATTGTTGTACTGCTTAATAAACCCCTTCCCCAGTACTGTGGCTTAAAGGGGTTATCCAGGAAAAAACTTTTTTTTTTATATATCAACTGGCTCCAGAAAGTTAAACAGATTTGTAAATTACTTCTATTAAAAAATCTTAATCCTTTCAGTACTTATGACCTTCTGAAGTTGAGGTTGTTCTTTTTTGTGTAAGTGCCCTCTGATGACAACTGTCTCGGGATACGCCCAGTTTAGAAGCAAACTCCCGTAGCAAACATCTTCTAAACTGGGTGTTTCCCGAGACACGTGTCATCATAGAGCACTTAGACAGAAAAGAACAACCTTAACTTGAGAAGCTCATAAGTACTGAAAGGAATAAGATTTTTTAATAGAAGTAATTTACAAATCTGTTTAACTTTCTGGAGCCAGTTGATATATAAAAAAAAAGTTTTTTCCTGGAATACCCCTTTAATGCCCAAGTGTTTTCTTTATTTTCCCCATCATTCCAAGAGCAGTAGCATTCTTGTTTTTTGTCAGCATAGCCATGTGAGGGCTTGTTTTTGTAGGAAAAGTTGTACTTTTTAATGGAATCAATTTGGGGTTCTTATAATTTATTAACTGTGATTGACCCTTTTTGTGGGTAAAATGGAATAATGTGATTAATATTTAAAAGTTAAAAATGTTTTCTGATTTTTAAACGTACAATTAAATGTCCTTCCAGGAGCCACACCAGTGCACTAATGCACTGTATTCTGCCTGTCAGCATAATATTGGGCAGATACCCATGGAAGGACTTGGGGCATATTTAAGTTCCCCGGCTGCCATGGAAAGCAATAGATGTGACATTTATTACCATCCTTGTTGCAAAAATATCGACACAATGTGTGTGTCCTTTGTTCCATGTAATCTGCGTTACAGTTTTTGTTTTTAATAAAGTTTATTCATTGTGTGAAATATTTTACTACAACACTGTGTTTGTTTATTTCTATAGAGGGTGTACAGCTAGATGGAGATGACCCTGAACATATTCAGTGGATTTTTAAAAATTCTTTGGAGAGAGCGGCACAATATAACATTAGAGGCGTAACATACAGACTTACTCAGGGTGAGTATATCAAACCCAGCATTGTAACTGGAGATGAGAAAATCTGTAAGCATCCACTTTACTGGTGTTTTTCCTATTATGGAACTGTATTTCACCCTTTTTTGACAATAAGGACTGCAGTGGTGCAATACAGATCCTTATTGTTGCCTCGGTTGTGCTGTATGAGGGGAATACAGATTCTCATTTCTATTGTTTTCTTCCCAGAGAGTTTTATGGTAGGGTCACACACAGCGTAAACAGAGCGTAATTTTCGCTGCTCAGTGGAAAATACGCTGCATATTTTCCTATGACCAGACACACAGGGCTACTCATTGGGAGCCAGCCCTGTGTGTGCAGTGAGGTTTGGAGGCGGGGCCGCTTGTCACAGTCACGTTCGCTCGCTAGGCCTGCTTTCAAACCGTGGATAGTCCTGTGTGTCTGCTCATAGGAGAATATGCAGAGTATTTCCTGCTGTACAGAGGATTTCACAGTGTAAAATATACTGCGTTTACACTATGTATGACCCTACCCTTAACGTACGTTTTTTTGGAATGTGTATTCTCCACCCTTAGCCTGGGTTCATGTACAGTATTTTGGTAATTATTTTTAGTCATAGCCAGGAATGGAACTGACAATGATAAAAACTGTAGTGCTTTTTCTGTGTTTTGGATCTGCTCTTGGTTTTGGCTAAAAATACCAACCAAAATAATACATGTGAGCTCAGCCTTAAAGGGGGACTCCACTGGAAACATTTTTTTTTTAATCAACTGGTGCCAGAAAGTTAAACAGATTTGTAAATTATTTGTAAATTACTATCCGTCTAGTACTTATCAGCTGCTGTATGATCCACAGAAAGTTATTTTCTTTTTGAATTTGCTTTCTGTCTGACCACAAGTGCTTTCTGCTGACACCTCTGTCCATTTTAGGAACTGTCCAGAGCAGGATAGGTTTTCTATGGGGATTTACGTCTACTCTGGACAGTTCGTAAAGTGGACAGAGGTGTCAGCAGAGAGCACTGTGGTCAGACAGAAAGCAATTTGAATAAGAAATGAAATTGTGGATCATACAGCAGCTGATAAGTACTGAAAGAATTAAGATTTTTTAATAGAAGGAATTTACAAATCTGTTTTACCTTTCTGGCACCAGTTGATATAAATAAAAATGTTTTCCAGTGGAGTACCCCTTTAAGCCATATAATGTTTAGGAGAATAAAATAAATTTTAGCCTATTTCTCAAAACACATTTACATTAGACATCCATGCTGTTGTGTCCACTATTTTATATTTTCTTTCTATCTTAGGTGTTGTGAAAAGAATCATCCCTGCCGTAGCATCTACAAATGCAGTAATCGCAGGTAAAAAAACAAGTAACATTCTATGTCACATTGTGTTATTAAAATAAAGTTGGTGTAAATGTGTCTGTTTTTATAGAACTAATACATATTTAAATTCTATAAGGCTGTGTATACACTAGTGCCATAAGGGCCTGACTGGGACCAAAAATAGGCCTGGACATTTTAGACTAAGCAGCCTTTTTTCCCCCCTAGTAGGTAAATACATTGGTAGGTAGCTAGTTAGGTAGAAAGCCAGGTAGGTAGGTTGTTGGTTAGGTAGGTGGCCAGCTAGGCATTTAATAGGGGTAGCAAGGGAGGTGAAGACATCCTTAAGTAGGTAGATCCATTACCACCCTCCTGGTAGGTAAATACAGCGGCAGATCCAAGTGAGATTGATAGTGAGGAGCCAGTGACTCTTTGCTTTGTCAAACGAGTGCTGCAACTAACTGTAAATGTGTCAATAACACATGTGTAGAGTTAAATGGGGCTGTAGCAGCTGCAGTGCTCGATCGGGAATCTTCCTAGCCTGCCTGACTGCTAGTCCTGTGATAGCTCTGCTGGATCAGTTATGAATGGACACTGGAGAATCCTGATTTGACTTTAGAGTAAACATACTCTCAGAAAATAAACTGTTGTTAAAATCAAGTTTTCTCTATCGGCTCCATTGGGGGACACAGACCGTGGGTGTATGCTGCTGTCTCTAGGAGGTGTGACACTATGGTAATAAAAAAAAAAAGCCGGCTCCTCCCAGCAGGATATACCCGCCTCCAGGCCCTGAGCTAATCAGTTTAAGCTTAGTGTCTGAAGGAGGTGGACATGGTCTGGAATTCTCCAGACCAGATCTTCAGATTTTTTTTGTTTTCCTAGTATAGGGACGTGTTAGTTTTTTTAAATTCCTTATTCTTTTCTGTTTTCAGGTGGGGACTCAGGGACTCTGGTTCCCTGTTTCCCCATTGCGAGTAAGGGGGCATAGACATTGCGTATATGCACTGTTCACCCCCCCTCGCCAACGGTCAGTGCCTGGGTTGGTACCTCATGGGTCCGGGTCCCCCTATTTCCCTGCTCGCCTCGCTCGTGCATAGCAGCAAGGCGTGATGCAGGTAACTAAAGCTGACTGAAGACTTCACTGAAGACTCCATTAGGTAAGTTCTTCTGACTGAGGTAAGTACTCCCCCCCCCCCCCCCCCCTTTTCTCCTCAGGTGTGGATTTTTGCAACCTCTGGAGACCCCCGGTTTTTGGCCCACCTTTTCAGGCTATGAGGCTGGTTTACTGGGGATGGACTTTTATTCTGGACTTTTATTCTGGACTTTTATTCTGGACTTTTATTCTGGACTTTTATTCTGGACTTTTATTCTGGACTTTTATTCTGGACTTTTATTCTGGACTTTTATTCTGGACTTTTATTCTGGACTTTTATTCTGGACTTTTATTCTGGACTTTTATTCTGGACTTTTATTCTGGACTTTTATTCTGGACTTTTATTCTGGACTTTTATTCTGGACTTTTATTCTGGACTTTTATTCTGGACTTTTATTCTGGACTTTTATTCTGGACTTTTATTCTGGACGAGCAGTGGCATCTGAGGGGGCTTGTACTCTGTTTTTCACTGGGTGTGTGTGTGGTTACTGTGTCTAGACCGCAGCACCTTATATGCGGCTGAAAGCCGCGGCGCTGGTACGGGCCAGGCGCTCTCCGCGCCGGCTTACTTTTGCTTTCTCCGGCAGCGCCTTATATGCGGCTGACAGCCGCGGCGCTGGTTCGGGCCGGGCGCTCTCTGTGCCGGCTTACTTTCGCTTTCTCCGGCAGTCTCTGCCGGCGTATTTGCCGCCCGCTCTGTTTCCCCGAGCGCATATGCGGCTGACATGTGCGCTCGGGAAAAGGAGCGGGCGCCATTACAGCTTCTTCTCTGCCTGTCTTTAGCTCCGCCCACAGGGCTGTCGGAGCTCTTCTGAGGCGCGAAATAGCCAATTAGTTAGTGCCTCTGCTTCAGGCACGCCCCCCTCTACTATTGGCTGGCCTGTTTCTCACACTTGCTGGACAGAGCTGTTCCCGTCACTGCAGCTGCCAGGGGACACAGACTAGGGTGAGAAAGTTCCTGTCTTCTTTTCTCATAATGTCCGTACCCAGAGCTGTTCCTCCCTCTAAACAGAATCCTGGAACGTCAGTGACTTATTTTGTCTGTAAGCACTGTAGTACCAAGATGCCTGGCTCTACCGAGCCCACTTGAACTGCCTGCTCCCCCAGACCCCCTGTTACCCCCTGATGCCCTTTCGGTTCCAGTGGATTCAGCCACTCCACCAGCCTGGGTTTCTTCCCTGACCCAGTATATGGCTGACTTGACCCAAGTCTCCCGTTCGGTGGCTGAGGCTTCCCGGGATGTGGTGTCCGCCTTGAAGGTGTATTCCCTACGCAGGGCCTCTGAGAGGGCCCCCTCCTCGTCTCCACATACTTCCCGCTCTCACAAGCGTACTAGGGGTGCCTCGTCTGACTCTTCCATTGAGTCTTCAGATAGACGTGAGCGTTCCCCTCGTGGGTCCCGCCCCCCTGTCATCTGGGCACAAACATCGCTCCTCCAGAGGACGTTCTCTGAGTCGCCGCTCTGCCACGCCAGAGCCGCATACCCGGTCAGGGTCGCCCCCCTCCAGGACTGCCTCTACTCGTTCACATTCTCCTGGTGAACTGGTGGATGAGGCTTCCGAGCCGGCATCTGACTCAGAGGACCGCTCGGACTCAATTGAAACGGTGAACTCATTGGTGACTGCCATAAGAGACACCTTTCACTTACAGGACCCAGGATCTTTGGATGTCACTCCAGGAGTATCCTTTCATCGTTCTAAGCCAGCACCTCAAAGGTTTAGCTCTCACACTGACTTTGACGACATTCTGGAGTCTGCATGGAAACATCAAGACAAGAGGTTCCCGGGAATCAAGACGATTCAAGAACGTTATCCATTTGACAAGGACAAGTCGCTAAGGTGGTTTCCCCTCCCTCAGTGGATCCACCAATCTCCCGGATCTGTAAGGCGACTACACTGCCTCTGGCAGATGCCGCTACCTTCAAGGATCCCACGGACAAGAAGGTAGAATCCTTAGCGAAGTTTGCCTCTGAAGCAGCTGGCTCTTCTCTTCTTCCCATCTTCGCCTTGACATGGGTGTCCAAGGCTCTGTCTGAGTGGTGCCAAAAGCTCCATCAGGATATCTTAGCGGGATCCCCCCCAGAGGCTCTATCTGCTCTTGCTCTCCAATGCTCTAAATCTGGGGACTTCCTGTGCGCAGCTTCCATGCAGTCAGCCCGTTGTTCTGCCTTTGCTGTGGGTCACCTAGCGGCTCTCCGCCGCTCTATGTGGCTTAAAGCTTGGAATGCGGATGCCGCTTCCAAAAGATCTCTCACTGATTTTCCTTTTACGGGTGGCCGTCTTTTTGGCAAAAGCCTTGATGAGATTATCTCTGAGGCAACGAGAGGTAAGAGATCCTTGTTACCTCAAAATAAGGCTCGCCCTACTTACCAAAGGAAGTCCTCTTCCTTTGGGAAAGGATCCGGGGAGGCGCCCTCGCGGGACAAGAAGGTTCCCTCGTTCCGGGCACGCCTGTCTTGGAAGTCTGACTCCAATCGGTCCGGTCGTTTTGCACCCAAATCAGGCAACCGCAAACCCACTTCTGCATGAAGTGAGGTCCCCACCCGCGGTTTCTTCTCGGGTGGGAGGTCGTCTCTTACTTTTTTGAGACATCTGGACCTCACACATTCAGGACTCTTGGGTCAGGGACGTGGTGTCCAAAGGTTACCAAATCGAATTTGCTTCCCTTCCGAGGGGTCGCTTTTTTTCGATCCCGGGCCCCCCGGTCTCCTTCTCTGGCGAAGCACTTTCGAGTGGCTCTCCAGTCTCTGCTTCTCCAGGGGGTTATCGTTTCCGTTCCTCCAGGGTAACGGTTTCGGGGTTTCTATTCCAATCTTTTTGTGGTTCCCAAGAAGGACGGTTCTGTGCGACCAATCCTAGACCTCAAGCGTCTCAACCGTCATCTTCTTATCCGCCACTTCCGAATGGAATCTCTCTGTTCGGTGGTGGCGTCCCTGGAACAAGGAGAGTTCCTTTCATCGGTGGACATCAAGGATGCCTACCTCCATGTGCCAATATTTCCAGGCCATCATCGGTACCTCCGCTTTGCGGTTCCGGAGGGGCATTTTCAATTCGTAGCCCTCCCCTTTGGTCTAGCCACGGCTCCTCGGGTCTTTACAAAGATCCTTGCGCTAGTGATGGGCCTGTTACGGTCGAGGGGAATCTCTGTGATACCCTACCTGGACGACCTTCTCATCAAGGCTCCAACCAGAGCCCAGACTCTGGAGAATCTGGACGTCACCCTCCACACTCTGGATCGCCTCGGGTGGATGGTCAACCGGGACAAGTCAGTCCTCCGTCCTACCCAGTCTCTAACCTTCCTGGGACTTCGATTCGACACTGCCTCTGCCCGAATTTGTCTCCCGCCGGACAAACGTCTGGCGCTTCTGTCGGGGGTCCGCTCCCTTCGGAGCCAGGTCTCGGTCCCCATCCGCACTTGAATGGAAGTCCTGGGTCAGATGGTGGGAACTATGGAGGCCGTACCCTTTGCCCATTACCGCCCCCTCAACTGGCGATTCTCTCTCGATGGAACAGGTCTCCTCTGTCCCTCGATCGTCAGATTGCTCTCCCTCGCAGTGTCCGTCAGTCTCTGCTCTGGTGGCTCCGCTCCCCCCTTCTTCTCCAAGGGCGGTCATTTCTTCCCCTTCACTGGCAGGTAGTTACAACGGATGCCAGCCTGTCGGGCTGCGGCGGTGGCGTGTTCACGGATTGGACGGTTCACGGACTCTGGTCTCCCCGAGAGACCCTTCTTCCGATAAACATATTGGAATTACGGCCAATTCTTCTTGGTCTTCTTCATTGGGAGTCCCGTCTTCAGTCCCGTCCTGTCCGCGTCCAGTCGGACAACGCCACGGCCATGGCATACATAAATCGACAGGGCGGCACTCGCAGCTTGGCAGCCATGGCCGAGGTGACCAAGATTCTCACCTGGGCGGAAAGCAAGGTTCCGGCCATGTCGGCGATTCACATTCCGGGAGTGCTCAACTAGGAAGCGGACTTCCTCAGTCGATCCTCACCCGACCCCGGCAAGTGGTCTCTACATCCAGAGGTCTTTGCGCAACTCTGCGACCTCTGGTGCATTTCTCTTTGCGTCCCGGTATAATCGGAAGATCCTTCCCTTTGTGTCCAAGTCCCGGGACCCTCAGGCTCTGGCCGTGGACGCCCTAGTGATTCCTTGGGCGGGGTTTGTCCAACCCTATCTGTTCCCTCCCCTTCTGCTCCTTCCTAGGGTGCTGAGGAAGCTCAAAGCAGAGGACGTCCCCGCCATTCTGGTAGCTCCAGATTGGCCCCGAAGGTCGTGGTACGCCGACTTAGTCAGGCTCCTGGACGACGCTCCACTTCGCTGCTGGTTCTCTTCCCAAGTCATTCACACCATGCTCAGGGCTCGTAAGCCCTCCTCCGCAAGAATTTACCACCGTACTTGGCGGTCTTATTTTCGTTGGTGTGAGACTCAGGACTTCTCCCCGCTAACCTCCTTGGTTCCCAGTCTTCTCTCCTTTTTGCAGTCGGGGTTGGAACTGGGGTTGTCTCTCAGTTCACTTAAAGGTCAGGTTTCGGCCCTTGCTGTTCTTTTCCAGCGGCCCCTGGCTTCTAATTCTCATGTCCGGACCTTCCTTCAAGGAGTGGCGCACGCTGTTCCTCCTTATTGGTCACCCTCTCCCCCTTGGGACTTGAATTTGGTTCTGAGTGCCCTCCAGGGTGCACCCTTTGAGCCCCTTAGAGAGGTGTCTCTCCGGCTTTCTTGGAAAGTGGCGTTTCTTGTTGCTGTCACCTCCATCCGGAGGGTGTCTGAATTGGCAGCTCTTTCCTGACGTTCTCCGTTTCTGGTGATCCACCAGGACAAAGTTGTTTTCCGACCAGATCCTTCCTTTTTGCCTAAGGTGGTTTCGGCCTTTCATCTCAATGAGGACATTGTCCTCCCGTCCTTTTGTCTCGCTCCTTCTCATCCTAAGGAGCGCTTACTACACAAGCTGGATGTAGTTCGGGCTGTTCGGTCTTCTCTCTCCATCACTTCTTCGTTTCGTCAGTGTGATTCCTTTTTCGTCCTTACGGAAGGTCGTCGCAAGGGACAACCTGCTTCCAAGGCCACCATTTCTCGGTGGATTCGGTCCGCCATTTCGGAAGCCTATCGCTGTAAGGGGAAGATTCCTCCTTTCAGGGTTGTGGCTCATTCTACCCGTTCTGTTGGGGCATCCTGGGCACTCCAGAATAGAGCCTCGGCCTCGTCTTTGCACACTTTCTCGAGGTTCTACAGAGTTCATACCTTCGCATCGGCTGATGCTAGTCTGGGTCGTAAAGTGTTGCAGGTGGCAGTGGATCGGCCGTCTGCCTGACTGCTTATCTGCCCACCCAAGGGATGGCTTTGGTACGTCCCACGGTCTGTGTCCCCCAAGGGAGCCGATAGAGAAAAGGAGATTTTTGTTTACTTACCGTAAAATCTCTTTCTCCGAGGATCCATTGGGGTACACAGCTCCCGCCCTTTGTGAGATTAACTTTGGTTCTCTGTCCAAGGGTGTGTTCAGTTATGTTTTTTTCTTCTGGTTCTCGGACAGTTTGGGGTTTTTCTTGACCTGTTGGTCTCCTCCTATTGCTCTGGAACTTAAACTGATTAGCTCAGGGCCTGAAGGCGGGTATATCCTGCTGGGAGGAGCCGACTTTTTTTTTTTACCATAGTGTCACACCTCCTAGAGACAGCAGCATACACCCACGGTCTGTGTCCCCCAATGGATCCTCCGAGAAAGAGATTTTACGGTAAGTAAACAAAAATCTCCTTTTTATAAAAAATAAAAAAAATTTAAAAAAAGGTAGGGGAATAAATTTACTCATAATTTTCATTATGTAGAGTAAAAATCTTGCAAGTTCCACTTCTCCACTAAGCCTCATGCCTGCCTGATCTGTACAGAAAACTTTTCAGTAGTCTCGATCACAGGCAGGATTACAATATAAATTTAAACATCTATATAGGTAACACAGGTTCACACCATTCACAGCCTATATACAGTGCTGAGAAAAAGTCTTTATTTTTCCACATTTGCCTCACTTCAATATTTTATCATCAAACTAATTTTAAATTACACAAAGTGAACCAAGTAAACACAAACTATTATGCAGTTTTCAAATGATGATTGCATTTATTATGGGAATAAAAGTTTTCAGAATCTTCATGAGCCGATGTGAGTAAGTAGTTGCCCCCTGCCCCCCCCCCCACTACTTGTTAAATCGTGAATTTACTGTGGTAAATCACATTGTTTGGAAAGCGGAGTACAATTTCACTAGCCACACCCAGGCCTGTCTGACAGTGAGGTAGGCCAAAAGATCCCAAAACAGCAAGACAACATGCTATGATCCAAAGAAATTCAGGAACAGATGAGAAACCAAGTGATTGACATCTCTGTCTGGAAAAGGATCACACAGCCATTTCTTAAGCTTTAGGAAAATTTGGAAGAGTGATGAACATTTCCAGAGGTGGCCTGCCTACCATAATTGCCACTAGAGCACGGGAAAGACTAATCCAAGAGGTCTCAAAAGTGTACAGAGTGGTATGAGGCCTAATTTTTTGCGCCGTCCTCTGTAGATTTTATCGGTACCATTTTTGTTTTGATGGGATGGAGCAGGAGCAGTAGATCGCCGATCGGTTACGGAGAGGCAGGTGAGGACCCTCCCGTCATCTGCTAAGCTGATCGGGACATCGAGAATTTGTCACGATAGTCCCGATCAGCTCTGCTGAGCTGCCGGGATTCTTTTACTTTCGCTTTAGACGCCGCAATCGGCTGTGCCCGGCATTAGACGTGGGTCCTTGTTCCCCGTAGCAACCGGGACCCACCGGGTTTAACCTGTTGTCCGCTGGTGAGAACGGTTTAAACCCGTTAAACTGGACCAGGGGGTACAGGCATGCCCTGAGTCCTTAAAGGCCGGGGATGCAGGGTGTATGCATACGCCCTGTGTCCCCAAGAGATTAAAAACGAAAACAAAATAAAGTCTTTGGATTGACCTAATCAAAGTCTGGACTTGAATACGATTGAGATGCTGCAGCATGACCATAAAAAGGTGTTTCATGCTTTTAAAAAAAATAAATAAAACAAAAGTCTGCAAAGTAGGGTGGGCCAAAATTCCTCTACAGTGATGTGACGACTCATTGCCAGTTATCACAAACGCTTTATTGCAGTTGTTGCTGCTGAGGGTGGAACAGCTAGTTATAAGGTTTAGGGGGCAATTACTATTCACTTGGGGGCCATGAAGGTTTACATAGCTTTTTCAAAAAATAAATAAAATGATCACTTGTAATATTAAAATTAGTTTTTTTTATTTTTATTTTTTATAATCTGGAACATTTAAGTGTAACAAAAGTGCAAAAAGTAAAAAAAAATCAGGAAAGAGGCAAATACTTTATGTTTTTCAGGAGAACCCCTGTAACTTATTATTGCTTATAGATATCTATTACTGGACAAGCACTATAGATGCAATGTAGTGTCAATGATCTGTAATACTGTGTCTTATGTTTTTAGCTGCCTGTGCCACCGAAGTATTCAAGATAGCTACGAGGTAAATATGTTATTCAAATGTATTACTTTGGCACCTTTCTTAAGGTTTCGTTGTGGGGTAACAAATATCTGCTGTCTTTATTTGTGGGGCAGTGCGTATACTCCGCTGAATAACTACCTGGTTTTCAATGATGTGGACGGATTGTACACATACACCTTTGAAGCAGAAAGAAAGGTAAGTTTTATGGTGTCAACATAATGTAGACCATTCATTCTCCACTGGTTGCATCCTGGTCCCTTCTCCAGGTCAATCTAGGGCAGTGTTTCTCAAGTTCGGTCCTATAGACCCCAACAGGTCATGTTGTTTTTTCAATGAATTTTCTTAGTCTTTCACAGGTGATATTACTGTGGTGATGTCTGATTCACTGACCATAATTCTAAGGAAATCCTGAAAGCATGACCTGTTGGGGGGGGGGGTCTTGAGGGCCATGCTTGAGAAACACTGATCTAGGGTTATTCTATGCAGTTGTGTGCTTACATAAATACATCGGATGGAACCGTGGTCCCATGTGGCTCCTATATTACAGCTGCTGAGTTGCATGTGCCTGCATCTTTCTGAATAGTCATCATTAAAAATGTCCTACTATTTAAAAACATAAAACATTTAGATGTGTTTTTTTGTTTTTTTTCTTGCTTCCTCTGTGTTAGAGGTAGCAGCAGCTTAGATTGTGGGGGGGGGGGGGGGGAGAGAATCCTAGAGGACAGCTCACACTGGCTGTAAATAGAGAGGAGACCAGATACAAGGCAGTGGGCAGGAGAGAATTACAAGAGCTGTGTACAAATGTAAGGAGAAGCATAGGCTATAGAAGCAAAAGTTACCAACATTTATAATAAAGACCAATTGAGAAAATCTTTTTTGCCCCATAAGTGCCAAGCAAGAATAAAAATGTTTTTCAAAGGTGTCCTCAGCCTTTAATTTGCACGGCAAACCACGGTTTTGCCATTTTTTTTGTCCCCATTTTCTTATGAGCACATAGCGATAGTGTTTTCTAGGATAAAATTGATTGCATATCTACAAGACAGGCCATAAATAGCTGATTGTTGGGGTGCTGACACCTGACATACCCCCTGATAAGCTGCTTGGGCCACATTGTAATGGGAGCTGTGCAGCAGCAACACAGCACCACCAAGTGAATGAACAAGTTATCTACATTTACAGTGGTACAATTGAAAATTACAACTTCTTTCACAAAAAACCAAGCCCTTGTACAGGTATGTCATTGGAAAAAGAAAAAACATATGACAAGAAAAAAAAAATCAGCGATCCTTAGGGCCAAAATAGACTCAGTCCTCTATGGTTAAATGCCCAGAAAACCCCTATGTTAACAAGTAGAAATGTTACACTGAGAACAAACTGCAGGTTTGTTGTAAAGTTTACCTAATGCATATTGCTATTTATTTATTTTTTAACAGGAGAACTGCCCAGCCTGCAGCCAACTCCCTCAGGAAATCCAGTTTCCCTCTTCTGCTAAACTCCAAGAAGTTTTGGATTACTTAATAAATGACACGTCATTGTAAGTTATGTATAAAACAGCAGGACCTCCATAGATTCTGTTAGGCTGCATTCACATTAGCCCGACTGATGCCACACAGCCAAAATGATGCCAATAAGTATGATGTGAATATAGCCTTATAATTGCATCATGATGTTTATATGCATTTTGTATTTCATTCTACAATCCAAAATACAACATTCCCATTCTGCTTTCAACTTGGAAGACTAACACAAAAGTAAATAATGAAGACAGACAAGGTAGTGTTGGAGTGATTGGTAGGAATATGTCTCCTATGCCAATCTGTTGGCCTCTTCTATAAAGAGAACCTACCATCTGTTTTAGTGAATACCTGTATTCCCTATGAAATATCAGTTTTGGGCCATATGTTCTCGGATATCTTCATTGCGTTGTTCCTTAGTAATAACATGTTGAAACGTATGAACAAATTGATAATTGGGTGTTACCGTTACACTTGTCAGTGGGATGTGACCTTATACCATCTGTCATTGTCCAGAGCAGTGTTCCCCAACCAGGGTGCCTCCAGCTGTTGCAAAACTACAACTCCCAGCATGCCCGGACAGCCGAAGGCTGTCTGGGCATGCTGGGAGTTGTAGTTTTGCAACAGTTGGAGGCACCCTGGTTAGGAAACAAGGGTCCAGAGGCATGTCAAGACTGTGGTTGACATACCTTATTGACAAGGGTAATAGTAACACAGAGCTGATATATTCATACATTTCTAGGAGGAATGAGGAACAGCACTATGCAGAGTTTTAATAAAATATGCTTCAGAATTGTTACATTATAGGGAGTGATCTGGGCTGGTTTTAGCAAAGTTGTGTGTCATATTGATTCTAAACAGAACTGAATAATTATGTTTTATAGGTTATGTCATCCTTCCCTTTATGGCTAAAATAGTACAATGGGTAGGACAAGGCATATGTGGTTCCCTTCCCATGAAGCCTAAACTCACACTTGACTGTGTATATTTGTAGTCTTTTATTTATTTTTTAGTCTGGTAGTCTAAATAGCATACTGACCACTATATAGAACACTGGTGGAGATGTATGAAAACTTGTGCAGAGGAAAAGTTTACCAGTTGCCCTTAGCAACCAATCGGATTGCTTCTTTTTAAAAAGGCCTCTGAAAATGAAAGAAGCGATCTGATTGGTTGCTGTGGGCAACTGGCAAACTTTTCCTCTGCACAGGTTTTGATAAGTCTCCCCCACTGTTTTTCAGTAGGTGGACAACTATTTGATTGCCGAGTCCCCCAATGATCATGAAAATGGAGGTCTATGTTCCCCAAGTTGATGAAGACAGATGAAACATACATGCTTGCCTCTCCAACAGTCTTATAGCGAGTGAATCGAGCAGTTGTCTATTCATTTGGGAGACAGTGGTCGTCTTGATTTGTTAAGGGTCCCAGTGTCCAGCCTCCCATCAATCAATACTTATGACCTGTCCTGTAAATAGGGGATAAATTATAATCTTGGGATAACACCTCTCATGTACTTTTTTCATCCTGTGTGTTTTTTAAAGAACAGTCAGGTCCACGCAGATCACAGTAAACACTGCAGATACAATCAGCCGTTACAGAACCCAGTGACCACCATATCTTTGTTTTTTGTAGACAAATGAAGTCTCCTGCCATCACTGCAACTCATGATGGGAAGAATAAGACCCTATATTTACAGGTAACTAAGAATGTAAAATACTTCCTCTTTAACCCCTTTGCAACCGCCATATGGCTATATACGTCTGAGATCGCGAAGGGGTGTATAGTCTCAGGAGCTGAGCCTACGGTATACATGGAGGGTGCCAGTTGCTATCTGCAGCATTCTCCCGCCTCTAGTGACCAATTTCAGCGATCACGCTGATGTCTGTCATTCAACCCTTTTACTTGGTGCAATTATGAACGATTGCTGTGTTTAAAGGGCTGAATGACAGCTGCTGCACTTGTCGGGTGTTCATTTGCCTAAATTGTATTTTGTTTTTTAATTTCACCATACATTATGGTTAAACTAAAGTACGATTGGTCCTGCAAAAAACAAGCTTTTATATGGCTCTGTAGAGGAAAAAAATAAAAATGGGAAAGATTTATCAAAACCTGTGCAGATGAAAAGCTGCCCACTTGTCCATAGCAACCAATCAGATCGCTTCTTTCATTTTTAACAAAGCCTCTGCAAAATGAAAGAAGCAATCTGATTGGTTGCTATCAGAAACTTTTCCTCTGCACGGGTTTTGATAAATCTTCCCCAATGGCATTTAGAAGGTGAGGAGGGCAAAATGAAACAGCGATGTCTTGAAAGGGTTAATATGGATAGTATTTAGGTATAATTTTGCAAACACAAAAGAAACATTACAATACTCCAGAGAGCACCGCAAGAGCACCCAAAATGCACAGGTTACAATTCAAAACTCACATAGAGAAATGCAAGCATAATAGCAATGCATCAGCATAAAGAATGAGTCCTTATGTAAAATGAACATATTAGCCAGGAAACAGGCCATATACGAAGCCCCTGGAGCAGAACAGCCCAACAAAAGACAATGACACAACCACATACACACACCAGACATACACCCAAGAGCACCCTCCGTCCCTCCACTTAGATTGCAATATCAACCCACACTTTCTGAGGAGATTCCACATGCTCCGACGGGACAACAGACGCCTCCAAAATCAACCATGGTATCCAGACCTTATCAAACTTTTTGGGGGCACTTACGACCTATATACAGGGTTCGTTGATATAGATACTTAGTTGTTTTTAACATCATTGTGTTTTGCAGACTGTAGCGTCTATAGAAGAACGAACAAGACCTAATCTGTGTAAGACTTTAAAAGGTGGGTTTTCCTTATTAGTGGATAGTCATTATTAATGACTGAATGTGATGGATAGGTCTTTTTTTTTTTTGTTTTTTTTTTTAACTTTATATCTGGTTATCAGAAGATAATAACATCACAGGTACACTTCAAATGTAAACTATAGAATTACAGCCTTGTCTCAGTTGTGCTGGTCCTATCCTTAAATGGGCACTGTTAGATACAAAGACTTTTAATATGTTGTACATCTTGGCAAAACATTAACCTTTCTAATATACTTTATAAGAAATTTTTTTATAGAAATCATGGCTTTGTCCAAGCTGAAGCACAGGCATGGACAAAGTCCAGTAAGTGAGGGCAGGCTAGCACTCCTCTGTGTCTGATAGGACAGGAGAGAGCACAGAGGAGTGCTATCAGACAGGAGAGAGCACAGAGGAGTGCTATCAGACAGGAGAGAGCACAGAGGAGTGCTATCAGACAGGAGAGAGCACAGAGGAGTGCTATCAGACAGGAGAGAGCACAGAGGAGTGCTATCAGACAGGAGAGAGCACAGAGGAGTGCTATCAGACAGGAGAGAGAGCACAGAGGAGTGCTATCAGACAGGAGAGAGAGCACAGAGGAGTGCTATCAGACAGGAGAGGGAGCACAGAGGAGTGCTATCAGACAGGAGAGAGAGCACAGAGGAGTGCTATCAGACAGGAGAGAGAGCACAGAGGAGTGCTATCAGACAGGAGAGGGAGCACAGAGGAGTGCTATCAGACAGGAGAGAGAGCACAGAGGAGTGCTATCAGACAGGAGAGAGAGCACAGAGGAGTGCTATCAGACAGGAGAGAGAGCACAGAGGAGTGCTATCAGACAGGAGAGAGAGCACAGAGGAGTGCTATCAGACAGGAGAGAGAGCACAGAGGAGTCCTATCAGACAGGAGAGAGCACAGAGGAGTACTATCAGACAGGAGAGAGCACAGAGAAGTACTATCAGACAGGAGAGAGCACAGTGGAGTACTATCAGACAGGAGAGAGCACAGAGGAGTGCTATCAGACAGGAGAGAGCACAGAGGAGTCCTATCAGACAGGAGAGAGCACAGAGGAGTGCTAGCCCACCCTCACTTACTGGACTTTGTCCATGCCTGTGCTTCAGCTTAGACAAAGCCATGATTTTATAAGCCATGCTTTCTTAGGAAGTGTATTAGAAAGGTTAATGTTTTGCCAAGATGTACAACATATTAAAAGTTTTTGAACCTGACAGTGCCCATTTAAATTAGTTATGGTCTAATTTAAGGATAAACTATTGTTGTTATATCTAGGAAAATACCTTAATGGTCTATTCACATGTACAGTATCCAGCGCATATGTGATGCACAGGATTTGATGCTGCAGATTTGAAGCTGTGATCAGTCATTTCGTTTTTATAAAATCTGCAGCTTTAAATCCTGTGCATCAAATATGCCTCTTCAGTAGCATTGCAAAATAGCTGAGGAGACAACCTTTGCAGGGAAAGTTGGAAGGGACTGCAATGTCAGCTGCCAGGGAGGAAGGGGACTGATTCTGACCAGCACTTTCCATCAGTTAGAAAAGCTTGCTACATTTTTCAATTTGTATATTTAAAATGTTTTCTAATGTTTCTACCCCCATAGAGCTTGGCCTCGTCGATGGACAAGAGCTTGCTGTTGCTGATGTTACCACACCGCAGACTCTGCTGTTCAAGCTTCATTTTACAACTTAGCCAGACAGACCTACGCTGTGATCCAAGTGGCCACTTTTAGTTATTAAATTATAAGAATTGTGCAGTAAATTATACTGATATGCACTGGGATGGAGGGCAGAGTTGGTAACAGATCGGCACCATGATGGTGTATGGTTTTCTAATTGCCTTCCATCCATATGGTAATTTAAAATGCTCATGTAACATAGTCCCCATTAAGCAATTATTTATTAAAGGGGAAAAAACACAGATTTTAAAGATGACCCAGGAGCATTTTAAATCTACTTTTAGGAAAATCCACCATGTACAGTGTTCTGTTGGTCTGATAACTGCTGTGTACTGTATAAAGCCATTTATGTTTTATGTATGTCCTTTTCTTATGACAAAACATGCAAAGTGTTTTGTAGGAGACTTGTAAACAATGTAATTAGGCAGAATAAAACCCTCTTTACCTTGTGTATGAGAAGATTCTATGCTGCAACAAGACATACCAACGGTCCCATACTGCACTGGGGTCTTGGTTTAGAATCCACATGTAGTATAGATGCTTTTTCTTTGCTCACACATTTAAAAAAAAAAAAAAACAAAAAAAAAACATAGAACTAAAGTAAAATTGTGGCCAAATGTTGAGACTGACACAAATTGCTGCTTCGGTTTTTGTAGCGGCAAATTCCACTAACTACATTGGTATGAAGAGTGACCAGATGAATTGCAAAGTCTTTCTTTGCCATGAAACAAACTAACTTTATCACAAAGGAAAAACATTCTGCTGAATTTCACCCCTGCCTTAAGATTCATTTCAGTGATTTTCTCTTTAGCTCAGGATTTTTTTTCATAGGTATAATGCAACATGTAAAAACATAAAAATGCTGCGCAAGCATATAACATTGTTTGCATGTATGCATGTATAAAAAACCCCAAAATCCATTTGTTTGGGGGATCTTAGTCCTGTTCTTCTTGGCTGAGCAGTTGAGTACTACAATTCCCAGAATGCATTATTTTCCCTCAGCTCTTTATCACAATCCTCCCACAAAACTAATGCCAGTTCACCTCCCAGAACTGTTGCAGAACATCTTATTTCACAGCAGACTATCACACAATCAGTGAGATTGCATTACCTGATGTATTCATTCCCTGTCTGCTCCTTTGCCTGTGGAATCATTTAGCACAAGAGAGGATGGTCTAAATGCACTTCATTCTACCTTTATGTATTTTATACAGGAAGATAGTGGCATAGGCAGTAGGTGATAGTTAAAGTGGTAACATCACTCAGGGCGTGGGGCTAGAGCTCAGACAATTTCCAGCCAGGCCTCTTGAGACAGCAGAGGATAATGCAAGGTCTTGGGAGAGGAGGAGGAGCTGGAGACAACACCACCTTGACAATGAAAGAACTACACAACTTCCTGTCGGGTGAATGCTGGAAAAGCATGCTGAAGCCAGTACAATTTGTTATATATCTTAGGGTATTAGTCTTTTTCAAATACAATTGTCTGAAACCAAAAATACCCCTTTAGCAAGGCAGCTGATATTACTCCTGCCATGATGCAAATTGTGGCTTTTTCAAATTGCCAAATTGGTTGGGGTCCCACCTATGAGGCATTTAGGGCATATCCTGTGCATAGGTAGTGTACATATGTAGTTTGTGTAGTGGCACAGTGCACAGTTATGACTGTTTTAGATGTATGTGCAAATGGGCCATACCTTGATCATGTAGTGCACTCAGTATGAGAAGACAGAAGTATGGCACATTTCTACATACAGATGTGGACAAAATTGTTGGTAAAAAGCAACAACCCATAATGCTTCCTGAAAGAATTTAAAACTGACAAAAGTAATCAAATTTTACTGAAAATTACCTGATTCAATTTTTTTTTCCTTTTAAGCTTTTTATTGATCAATTCATAACTTAACAAAAATATTTTTAAGGCAATAAGCATCTTCAATTTTTAGCAATCATAAACCAATAATTCATTGATCTAACAATCCTTCAAACTTATATATTATTATTATATCACTACGGGTTTTCAACACAACTCTTTACATGGCCCAAAAAATTTCCAGAAACAAAACGAGACAAAACAAAACAAAATGTAATTAAAATTAAAAGGGGGATCCCCCCGCCCTTCCAGTATTCAGGACCGGCATCAACTTCTATTTATCCAGTTATTCCAAATCAAAATAAATTTGTCTGCTTGTCCCCTTTTTAGATATATCGCTCTCTCCCATGCCACAACCTTCTCCATCTTCTTAATAAAATGCTTCTTAGTTGGTGGTTTTGGGACCTTCCAGAATTGTGCTAATAATTTTCTCGCATTATATAACAATCTACCTAGGGCTTGTTTAGTATGAGCTGCTATATTTAAATTATCTAAGAATCCCAATATACATATTTTTTATTCTAAAGGTATCTCAATTTCCCAGATAGACCCAATATATTCTGTAATTAACTTCCAATATCTGTGAACATATAAACGTTCCCAAAACATATGAGTAATATCTGCAGAGTCGTGCAAACAACGAGGGCATTTTATCATGTTTTCAATATCCAATTTTAAAGAGAAGGGCCGGCATTCTATAAGACCTATATACAATATATAATAATATTTCCCTTTCTCCCAATGCTTGGATTGGAATATTCTTAAGGGCAGTTTTCCACTGTCCTTCGCTAATATTCGCCTGCGTTTGCCATTTAAGAAATGCAGGTACCGATTGTGCAGGGCCTCTTTATAGCTAGTAATTGATATATTCTAGAAATACCCCCCCCCCCCCCGCTTTCTTTATTACTAGATCTAATACTGGGTCACTTGTTACGATTAGAGAGATTTGCAATCACATGTCTCAGCTGTAAGTATTTAAAGAACGCTTCAGCAGGTATCTGGAAATCCCTAAAAGAATGAAAACTATCCAATTTTAAAAGATCTTTTACCCAATTCACCCCAGTCTTCTCCAATTATCCAAACCTTCCAATTTATTTCTGGGAGATATACCTGATGAAAATTAGTTATCGCTTTTGAATTGTTTAACAGAATCCTTTTGAAAAACAAAATAATGAAATTGGCCTGAAAAAAATGATGGTACCCTGAACTTTATTTTTTCTGTGATATGACAAGTATGCTTTAAAGGGAAACTGTCATCAGTGATACTGATGATAACCATACTTACCTGTCCCTGATCCGTGGTCCCGTTCTCTTCTTCGTTCGGACGGCAGGCTTGGTGCACGGATGGCACGCTTATTTGCTAGTTCTGCCTGTGAGCAGGCTCTAGGAAGCTGTGAAGTCTTTGTGCTTTTATTGAACAAACCTCCTAATGATAACAGTATTTTTTTTAAACATAAAAAACGTATAATGCACTGTTCCAAATTACGCACAGTAAGTTTTAAAACATTTTATGGGTTGTAAAGAACTGAAAATTGTCATTTGTTGTGTTTGCAGCATTTACTGAAACCAAAAGCTTTTTCAATCAAACTTAACAACATTTTAACTTTTTAAACATTTTAACATCGGACCCCTTATTTGATAAGGTTCTCAGTTAGAAACTCCACATACTTTGCAGAGGTCATCTTTACACCTTTGGGGACCCTAAAGGGGTCTGCCAGCTCTCTTCCCATGATTCCGGCCCAAGACATGACTCCACAACTGCCTTGCTGATGTCGCAGCCTTGTAGGAACAGGGTGGCCATCCACCAACTATCCACTACTCCATCCATCTGGACCATCCAGGGTTGCACGGCACTTATTAGTGAACAGGAATGTTTGAAAATTAGTCTCCATGTATTTTTCTGCCCAATGCAGCCGTTTCTGCTTGTCAGCATTGGTTAGTGGTGGCCGAATAGAAGGTTTATGCACAGTTGTAAGATCCTGGAGGACTCTACACCTTGATGTTCGTGGGACTCCAGAGGAATTAGCAGCTTCAAGTATCTGTTTGCTGCTATGTAATGGTATTTTAGCAGCTGCTCTCTTGATCCGATGCATGGATCTGGCAGAAATCTTCCTCAATGTTCCTTTATATGCACAAACCCCTCTGTGCTCTGAATCAGCCACAAATCTCTTAAAGGGGTAGTCCAGTGGTGAAAAACGTATCCCCTATCCTAAGAATAGGGGATAAGTTTCAGATCGCAGGGGGTCTGACCGCTGGGGCCCCCTGCGATCTCCTGTACGGGGCCCCAACAGCCTGTGGGAAGGGGGCATGTTGACCACCGCACGAAGCGGCGGCTGACACGCCCCCTCAATACAACTCTATGGCAGAGCCGGAGCGCTGCCTTTGGCAATCTCCGGCTCTGCCATAGCAATGTATTGAGGGAGCGTGTTAGCCGCCGCTCCATGCGGTGGTCAACACGCGGTGCCTGGCTGGCGAGCCGGGGCCCCGTACAAAAAGATTGCGGGGGGCCTCTGCTGACATCTCTGTCCATTTTAAGAACTATCCAGAGTAGGAGAAAATCCCCATAGCAAACATATGCTGCTCTGGACAGTTCCTAAAATGTTCAGAGATGTCAGCAGAGAGCACTGTGTTCCAAAAAGAAAATAATTTCCTCTGTAGTATTCAGCAGCTAATAAGTACTGGAAGGATTAAGATTTTTTTTATTAGAAGTAATTTACAAATCTGTTTAACTTTTTGGCATCAGTTGATTTAAAAAAAAAAAAAAAAAAAAAGTTTACCACCAGAGTACCCCTTTAAATTGGGCTCACCTGGCAATCTAATTATCACAGGTGTCCGAGATTGTTTTCAGTGATCAAAAGAGCCCTGAGATACAATGCCATCCATGAGTTATACAGAAAAACTAAATATTTCATCTTTGTGACTCTCAAATATAATTAACATAAATATTTGGAACAGGGTGTAAACGTTTGAATTATATTTCATCTCATCTTATCTCATAAAAAAATATATTGTAAATAAACAAAAACTCGTGGTATCGCCGCGTGCGTTAATGTCCAAACTATAAAAATATGTTAAGTAAACGGCATGGTCTATAGCGTATGCATAACAAAAGTCCAGAATTGCATATTTTTGGTCACTTTGTATAGCATATAAAAATGTATAAAAAGCATGTTTAGAAACTCCCATCAAAACAATAATGGTGGAAAAAAAAACATATCACGGTGCAAAACATACTAATTTTCTTAAAACAAGTAATTTTTTTTAACGTAGTAAAACAAAATAAAACCTACATACCGTAATTTGGGTATCGTATTGGACCTATAGAATAAAGATAATGGGGGATATTTATCAAAACACGTCCAGAGGAAATAGCAACCAATCAGATCACTTCTTTCATTTTTGAAAAGGCCTCTGAAAAATGAAAGAAGCGATCTGATTGGTTGTTATGGGCAACTCAGCAACTTTTCCTCTGGACAGCTTTTGATAAATCTCCCCCAATGTGTCATTTTCACTGAAAAGTGCACTGTGTAGAAACAGGAGCCCCCAAAAGTTAGAATTTTTTTCCCACAAATATTTTGTTTCTTTTTCCATTTTGTGGTGAAATGATTGATGTCATTACAAGTAAAATTGGTGGCGCAAAAAACAAGCCCTCATATGGGTCTGTAGGTGATAAATTGAAAGCGTTATGATTTTTAGAACGCGAGAAGGAAAAAACAAATGTGCAAAATCGAAAAATCCTCAAGGGTGTTAAAGGAGATCTGCAGCGATAACACGGGGGGGGGGGGGGGGTGTCCGAATGGGGCCCCGGCATTACCGCACTATGGGGGAGATTTATCATTCCTTTTAGAGTATTTTTTGTCAATGTTTAGGAGCAGTTCAGGCGCAAGCAGAATATTTTGAGACTTTTATGCGTCTCTTGATATAGACAGTTTCGCTCTTTTTTCCTACCTGTAGAACTTTTTCTTTTTGACCATACAGTGGTCATGTATTTATCATTTGCCACTTTTGTCAAAAGTCGCTATTTTGTGCGCAAAGGTACTTTTTTAGGTGCAAAGCTACACCACCTACCAGTAGACGTAAGAATCACATCTACCTTCCACAATTCAACCTTTAACCCCTTGTGGATGGCAGCATCCCACTCCCCTTCTATGATATGTGCTCAGGAGCTGAGTGCGGGTCATATCTGGGTGGTCCTGCGGCTATCTGCCACCAGGACCCATCTCTAATGCCAGACATCACCCATCACGATGATGCCCGGCTTTAACCCCTTAGACACCACAATCAAATTTGATTGTAGCATCTAAAACGCAAGTAAAAATGTCCCGGCAGCTCTGTGAAAGTAAAAACACCTAACCTGCCAAATTCAGGACCCGGGAAAGTGTCTACTTCCCTCCCTCACAAGCGTCTAGAAAAAGTGTATGGGGTAGAGCTTTTCCCACCACAGCAGAGCTGCGCAAAATTCATCATCCTGCTGCACCTTCTTGATAAATAAGATGCACGCTAGTCAAAGCCACCACCCAAATAAACGTGGGAAAATAGCTCCACCGTAGACATTCTTTGATAAATCTGGGCCTATGTGCCGGCTAATGCGTGTATGGTTGACCTCAGTGAGGTCGACTGTACGCCCCCTACCCATACGGCTCTATGGGAGAGAGGCGGGAAGGCACGAACGCTGCATCCCCACCTCTCCCATAGAACTACATGGAGGAGGCGTGCCGGCTGTGGATAGGTGATAAGTTGTTTTTGCTGCAGATTTCCTTTAAAGGGTATGAACAATTTTATCCACATCTGTATGTGGAAGCTGACGTCTTCATAAACTGCACCTCAATGCACGCTGGATGTAGTGTGTGCGAGATCACTAGAAATGAACATAGTGATCACATAACCTTCTAGAACAGGGGTCTCAAACTCGCGGCCTGTGGGACGATATTTTGGGGCCCCCTACTTGGCAGTAAAGTTTAGTGTTAATGCGTCCCTCGCCAGGGACGGACTAAAAAGTCAGGCACGTTTGTTACCAGAAAGGAAGACGGCAGTGACGTCACAAGACCTCAACGGACAGGAGCGCAGCGGAGTTCACGTCTCTGCACCAGGCTGCCACATAGTGCCACTTGTGGGTAAGGGGATGCCAAGCCTTTCGCATTTGTTCAATGTAAAATTATTGCTTATGGTACAACACGAGTTATAGGTTTGGGTCAGCTCCAGAGCCATAGGGTGTATCAGGCAGGGCATGCTGGGCGTTGTAGTTAGTAACTGCTACTTCCAGCATGCCCTGATACAGCGTATAATCTAGAAAGAAAGCAGAAGGCGCTCCATGTGCGGGATCAGCAGGTCAGGCCCATAGGGAGAGGGAAGAGATCTATCCCATGCCGCTTACCAGAGTTGGTTGTGTGCACACAACAACGGAAAGCGCCTGAAAGTTTGTGTGTCCTCATCCGCAGCCCTCCTTGAGATCGATAAGCTAGGAGATAGACCGTGGGAGTAGGAAATGTCGGCGCTGTATGAAGGAGCCAGGAGAAGTAGTGGCATAAAATCAAGGCAGGTTTATTGAATGCAACGCGTTTCGCTGCGCATGCGCAGCGAAACGCATTGCATTCAATAAACCTGCTTTGATTTTATGCCACTACTTCTGGCTCCTTCATCCAGCGCCGACATCTCGTACTCCCACGGTCTATCTCCTAGCTTACTGATACAGCGTATGGCTCTGCAGCTGACCAGACTACAACTTCCAGCATGTAGCACTATATCATAGTACAGTATAGGTTATGGTGCAACATGCTAGGAGTTTTGAGTCACCTACAGAGCCATAGGCTGTATCAGGGCATGCTGGGCATTGTAGTTAGTAACTGCAACTCCCAACATTCCTTGACACAGTGTATGACTCTTTTTGGTGGAATACTTCCTTTACCTCCAGCTGCCTCCAGATAATTTGAGACCCCTCTTCTAGAACAGGGCAACAAGACATTTTTGGATATATTAGTCTATACAGTTTTTGTATACATAAAAAAAACAAAAAAAAAAAACGTATGCAACCGTACAGCAAACCATGGCCATAGACTTTCCATTCAAAACCGTATGCACCATATTGCATACGGTTGTCTCCGTTTTTCAAACCACACAGTTTTTAACTTTTTTTTTCTGGACAGAAAACAGTGGCCTACCACGATTTTTGGTCCGGGTGAAAAACCGTATTAAACCGTATACGTTTTTAGTTTTTTTAACATGGGAATCAATGGGAACCGTACAGACCTGTATGTGTGTACGGTTCCTTCCAGTTTTCACTATACGGTTTTTGACTTTGCACAGTTTTTTTCTTGGAATTTCAATCAAACAAGTGAAACTTTATTCATAATGGAGTGAAATGTTCAAAACGTATACGTTTTTATTCTTAAAAAACGGATGCAACCGAACATCATTTTTCATTTTTTTACACACGTTTTGATACAGTTTAATCAGGTTTTGAGGAATAGTTTTTTTTTTTTTTTTTTTTTTTTTTTTTTATCAAAAACCTGTTAAAGAAAACTGTATTGCAAAAACATGGTGTGAACCATAGTGCATAGCTTTGGCTGTCTGGACACGCTGGGAGTTGTAGTTTTGCAACTCCAGGAGGTCCATAGGTTTTAGGACAGCGTTTACCAACCAGGGTGCCTTCAGCTGTTGCAAAACTACAACTCCTAGCGTGCCCAGACAGCCAAAGCTATGCACTATGGTTCACACCACGTTTTTGCAATACAGTTTTCTTTATCAGGTTTTTGATAAAAAAAAAAAAAAAAAAAAAAAACGTATTCCTCAAAACCTGACTGAACTGTATCAAAACGTGTGTCCAAATTTTTATCTGCATACGGTTGTAGTTTTGCAACAGCTTGAGGCACCCTGGTTGGAAAACACTGTTTTAAGAACTGGATCACCTATTCCCATAGGATACCAATAGAAGGGGATAAAACTAATCCCAAAATGATTAGATCCCGTCGCGCAGTGACAGCTGTCACGTCGCGGAATCACATGACCAGCTCGCGTCACGCCTCCAGGACAAACCAGCGGCGCCTCATGATGACGTCCTGACTAGACGGAGTCACCTGATCAGTCCTGAGAACGCCTTTGGGAAGACCGCTGTCGCGCTGTGATGACGTCATGATGGGGTTTGTTTACTGCTACGTGTTCGGGAAGTGGTAGGAGATCGGTGGCGGCCGGTGGTGTGGGCTGCCGGGGCAGGAGGAGGAGGACCCGGCACCATGAGCTGGTTCAATGCCTCACAACTTTCCAGCTTCGCCAAGCAGGCGCTGTCCCAGGCCCAGAAATCCATAGACCGAGTACTGGATATAAAGGAGGATGAGACAGCCTGGGCAGACTCCATCATCAGCCCCTATGAGGAGGGTACGTGTAGCAGGGTCACCGCCTCCTAGTGGGGTGTCATGGTATTGTATATGGTCTGTCCACCAGTCTCTGATGTCTGGGAGTCATTTTAAAACACGTGAAGAGGAAGAGTGGTGCCGTTGCCCATAGCAACTAATCAGATTGCTTCTTAAATTTTCCTGAGGCCTTTTGTAAAATGAAAGAATTGGGCTATTTGGTTGCTTTGGGCAACTGCACCATTTTTCCTCTGCGCAGGTTTTGATAAACCTCCCCTAATGTGCCTGTGGCAGTGTGCACCAACTCCTAAAGGGGAGCTCCACCTTCAAGAGGATCTGTGGGGATTTCTAACATTGCTATGTACTGGTATATATATATATATATATATATATATATATATATATATATATATGTCCTGGGGGGATCACATACCTGTTTGTGGTTTGTCAATCCGCCCCCCCTTGTTATGGAGTTATGGGGTATTTTATTCCCATCTGACAGATTCCTAAAACCGCCAGATGGGCATGCAGGTTTATGATGTGCAGGAGGTATGGGTGGGCTTTCTGGGCCGGGGGTGTGAATAACTTACATCTGTGCAGTATGCGCTCCCCTCGCTTACTTCTGACGTAGTCAGCAGGATCTGGCAAGACTGACTATATTAGAAGAAAGCGAGGGGAGGTCGCTGCAGGGAAGTTATTCATGCACACTGCCCCATGAGTCCAAACATACCTTCATTTGCTCCAAAATTATTCCTACCCATCTGATGGTTTCTGGAATCGGTCAGATGGGAATAAAATACTGCAAAATTTCAGAACGGGGGGGGGGTTTGGCGATCGACAAACCGTAAATAGATATGTGATCAACCTCCCCCCCCAGGAACCTATACATACCACTACATAGCGATTTCAGAGATGACCACAGGTCCTCTTTGAAGGAGATCTGTAGTGCAAAATAACTTATCCTCTAGGTCAGTGATCTTCAACCTCCAGATGTTGCTAAACTACAACTCCCACTCCCTGCATGCTGGGAGTTGTAGTTTTGCAACATCTGGTGGTCCGCAGGTTAGGTTGAAGATCACTGCCCTAGGTGATAAGTTATAGATCACGGGGGTCCCCGAGCGCTGGGGCCCCCCGGGATCTCCTGGATGGGGCCGCAGCAGTATGCTGGAGAGGGGGCATTCCGTCCCCGCATGATGCGGTGGCCGACACGCCCCCTCCATGTACCCCATATAGATACATGGAGGCCGCGTGTCTGCCACGGCTTTTTGCTGGGGACAAAACTTCACTTCCTGCAGACTGCCGCGGTCCCGTCCAGGAGATCCCGGGGGCCCCAGCGTTCGAGCCCCCACGATCTATAACCTTATAACGATATATCCTTTGGATAGGGGATACATTATTTTGCGCTGGAATACTCCTTTAAGGCAACCAGCCCTTAAAAGGGGGCTCCACCTGTCACTATGCCCTAATAGGATGTATAGGCAATTGATCTCTTGATATGACAGCTGCTTTAAAAAATGAGCAGGGCTGAGGGAAGAGCTGTATAAGAGCTGTGGTATAATCTGTGGGACCATTGGGCTGTGGTTGTGGCTGCAGGGCATTTTTGACAATACATTTTCTTAAAAACAAACAAAAAGAAAAAGCGCATTCACACACAACTGCTGCTGATCTGCAACTTCAAATCCGTGGGGGATCCAGTGTGTGCGAATGCACCCTTAGGGTATTTGTACACTTGATGGAATTTCCGCATGGAATTTTGCAGCAGCAGAGTCCATTGATATCAATGGGATTCTGCTGCTCTGTGCACATGGCAGAATTTCCGTGGCAGATGTTTCTGCTGCAGAAATCCCAATTCCTGAGTCATCAGAGAGAATAGACTTGTCTATTCTTTCTGCGGAGTCTGCAGGGAAATTCATTGCGGTTTATGAAATGGCGCGTTTCCGAGTGGTCCTAGCGTTGGCATGTTCTGCCAGTGCTCCGCTGTCGGTGGGAATGTCTGCACTGAAATTTTCCATGCTGACGTTCTCCCATGTGAAAGTAGCCTAATGTTGCTGTTGTCTCCCGCAGCTGATTTTTCTACCTATTGAGCTCAACGGGTAGCAAAATCCCCTGCTGAAAATCTGCGGCAAAATACAAAGGTGGGAACGTTCACATTACACTAACCTGCTAGTAAAGGCTGAATGCAGTCCTCACACGGCTGTGCATGTTACTTTTGTTATGTCTGCCATTTGCACAGTTATTCTGAAAAATGTGTCAATACCATTATGCAAATGAGGGTGTTTGGTGCACTTTGAGGCATTATTTAGCCCCTTAGTCAGTGTTTCCCAACCAGGGCACCTCCAGCTGTTGCAAAACTACAACTCCCAGCATGCCCGGACAGCCGAAGGCTGTCTGGCATGCTGGGAGTTGTAGTTTTGCAACAGCTGGAGGCGCCCTGGTTGGGCAACACTGCCCTAGGTGCACTGCTGCGTCTGCCTTTCAGCTCAGATAAGAACACCTTCTATTGTGTATTCACGAACCTCCCCTGAGATCTTGCACTTTCACAGTAAGAATGCTGTGCCTAGGGCCCCCCTGCTAATGGACCCCTACTGGACATGTGTTAGAAGAGTCACAGTAGCACACCCACTTACAATGCTATGGACCTGGAGGGACGCAGAGGTAGCTTTTCTGTGTGTATTGTCCCCAAGGGAGAAATGTTTTGTGTTGTTGTGTACTGATATTGTGCTTGTTAAACTGTTGGAAAAAATAGTTGTGTCTTGTTGCAAGGAAATCAGAAGAGTTCTTTTAAGGTTGACCCTGTTCTTTTTATCAGCTTCATATGAACAGGTGTGTTCCTTTAAGTTGTGGATGCCCTTATATCTATTGCATGTACATTGTCTATGGCTTTCATGCTTCTGCTATTTTTATTGCATCTAACTCTTGGTTATGTTTAGCCAACGTCTGATTCATTTCATGATCATCCGGTAGATGACATTTCCACCCTGACAACATTCCTTATGAATCTGTGTTTGCAGGTCATTACAGAGCTTGAGTCAAGGTAATGAGAGATTAAAGGGGTATTATGGCTTTATGCATCTTATCACCTATCCAAAGGATAGGGGATAAGGTGTATGATCGCAGGAGTCCTGCCGCTGGGGACCTCCACGATCTTGGTGCAGCCACCGGCATTCTGTGCCGGGCACTGCCTCAGAGGCGGGGATGTGATGTCACACCACGCCCCTCCATTCATGTCTATGGGAGGGGGAGTGACGGCGGGACCCCTGCAATCATACACCTTATCCCCTATCCTTTGCATAGGGGAAAAGATGTATAAAGCCGGAATACCCCTTTTAAGTCAACGTGCTTTTCAGCACTGTTTCTGGCCTCTTGTATATGACATTTTTACCTCTGCTCCATCTCTAAGTGTCAGTCGTTCAGTGGGTTTATCTTCTATGAAATCTTGTATATACCGCACAAACACAGAATATCCTGCTCCCCTATATCTCTTTAGCACAATCTCAGCTTAGAGGACATTTAAAAATCAGTATTGAGCAGTGTAAGCTGTGAATCAGTAAGGATACATTCACATCACCGGCTGCACCGTGCTTGCACCGTCTTTTTCTCTGGCTTTTCTCTACAAAAATAACTGCTGCTATTAAATACAATGGGGTCCATCGGGACCCGTTATTTCCCGGTATGCTCCGGCAAAATTACGGCCGGCAAAATTACGGCCGGCAAAATGCAAAAATAAAATAAAAAGAGGGAGTTTGACGGACGATTTTGCCGGAGCATACCGGCAGTGTGAAAGGGGCCTAAACCTCATGCGTTTCTGTCTTTCTTATTGCAATCCTTCCTCCTTTTTCCCTATTCCTCCTCCTTTTATGGACAGCTTACATTTTTGTTCACATAATATCTCTGGACGCCATCTCTGGTATACATCGGGATACTATCAAAAAGGTTTTACCCATGATTGGTAATAGGTTAGAATAGACCAAATGTTAAAAGTTACATTCAAATTTTTGCCAACTGGTTTCCCATGTGTGGAAGGGGCTGGTGGCCATAGTAGGAACTGAGGAGGAATCAACAGTATAGTGACCTCACTACTCTGTCTTCTTCCCTCACTGAATTAACAACAGAATTCTAGCCAAAGTATAGGGTTGGGTGGGGGAAACACTGGGTGCTCAACGCTTGCAACAGTTGTGTAATATCACAGATTCTCCACGGTTCAGCAAAGCGGCTGTCATTGTGACCAGTTTGTGGAAACTGGGAGAACTGGCTGGATCCCACCTTTACTGCATGTAGTCTACTGGTGACTACCCATTGCTCTGCTTCATGGTAGCATACGATTCATCTGTGAGAGGTAAAAGCATAGTCACACTAGAAAGCTTGATAAGTGGATAAAGAGGCATTTTATTTGAACAGATATATTCCAAACGTAGAAAAGAATGTGTCCAGCACTGGAGGTTTGCAGGTAAAACGAAGCTTGCTTTATTATAATCCTGGACAAATGTCACATACAGAGGAGCCTGTCTGACGGGTTTCACACCTGCCGATGCTTAATCATAGGCATACAATACAAACCACATTGTTAACGGGGTACTCCGCTGCTAAGCGTTTGGAACAAACTGTTCCGAACGCTGGAGCCGATGCCGGTAGCTTGTGATGTCATAGCACCGCCCCCTCAATGCAATTCTATGGGAGGGAGAGTGACAGCTGTCATGCCCCCTCCCATAGACTTGCATTGAGGGGGCGGGCTATGACATCATAAGCTGTCGGCTCCAGCGTTCGGAACAGTTTATTCCAAATGCTGAGCAGCGGAGTACCCCTTTAAAATACATGGGAATGGGGTCACATGACCCATTACATCAATTAAAATTCCAAGGCAGTGTGAAAACCAGAAATGGATATATCTGTTGCAGTTTCCTGGGTAGCTGTTCACATTCATAGAAGTGATAATTGCCGCCCCTTCAAATAACTCATAAAAGTTATTTGAAGGGGTTTTTCAAGTGCGGCAATTATCACTACTATGAATGTGAACAGCTACCCAGGAAACTGCAACAGATATCTCCGTTTCTGATTTTCACACTGCCTTGGAATTTTAATTGATGATATAATGGGTCATGTGAACGCATTCCCATGTATTTTAACAATGTGGTTTGTATTGTATGTCAGTCTATGATTAAGCACCAGCAGGTGTGAAACGTGTCAGTAGGCTCCTCTGTATGTGACATTTATCATTGTTTATAATAAAGCAAGCTTTGTTTTACCTGCAAACCTCGAGTGCTGGATACATTCTTTTCTACGTATGCAGATTAAGCCGAGGGCGGGACCAGCGTTTCCGCAGCACAGGTGGGCTGGAGTTCGGCAGCACGGGTGAGCGGACATAACGCATATACTACCGGATATATTACAAAGTTTCGTATATTTATTCATACTCTTGATTTAAAAAAAAAAAATCTGTTTAAATTCAACACACACCTGTAGTATTGTTACACACCCTAAAAACCTTTAATCTGTTATCTAAAAGGTATTGCGCTGTAGAACATTTTTTAATATTATCCCCAGGCTGCCGGCATATAAAACAAGAACTTACCTGCTGCTGCTCTCGACCTCTGGTGCGATCTTCTTCCTGGTTGCCAGTGATCAACACATCAGACTGTGGCTGAGCTAACCACCGGCCTCAGCGGTGTTGCGTCTAAGCCTGCGATAGGCTGAGCGGCAGTGTGACATATTGAGCCCCGGTACCAGGAAGATCATTGGGACTGCCGATCAGCCTATTGCCAGCTGAGGCAGGACATTGCTGCGGCCAGCGGTTAGTTGAGCCGCAGTGTGATGTGTTGACCACTAGTAACCATGAAGAAGACCGCATCGGAGGTCAGGAACAACAATACAGGGGCAGCGAGGGAGTGGCGGCAAGTTTTTGTTTTATATGTTGGCAGCCTGGGGGTAATGTTAAAAATAAATATTCTACAGCGGAATACCCCTTTTAAACAGACCCTGAATCCATACATACCTCTCATTACTGACCCCTCCAGCACCGATATGCAAATTTGGCTTTGGAGCCCACTGGGCATTTTCCTCCCCTCCTGGACCCCAGCACAATTCAACCCCTTCACCAGTTAGTCATTCCTCTCTGTACCCTGGTCACTTCAGGAGTGAGTAACTGGTGAAGAGGCCAAACTGTGCTGGGCTCAAGCAGCCAAAAGGTACGCCCAGTGGGCTCTAAAGCCTGATTTGCATATATTTTTAAATCAATATCTAGACGCTGGAGGGGGTAATTATCTAATGAACAACTGTATGTATGGATTCAGGATCAAAAGCCCTATACAGCCACGTCCTTACTTTAGACCCTAAAAACCTGCTTAATAATCCAGGACTTTGTCAGTATTCTTGGTGGGAGGTGCATCTGGCATGCTCATTAAATATACCATTTAATAATATTAAGGGGGGGGGGGGGTCTCTCTTAAACATTTGGTGCGTATGCCATAACTGTGAGTCTTACCACTTCCCTCATAGAATTTAATGGCCAGGAAGGAAGGATCCTCTGTTCACCATTCCCCAGCTGCCACACTCTATACAGCTCAGTGGAGAGGTGGCCATACTGTTGCTTTGAGAATTATACCTGAATGGTCCAGATATACTCTGACATTGGATGTGAAGAGATGGAACCACACACTGGTTGCTATGGTAGCTGTCTGAATCCTATTGATATAACGACAATAGGAGAAGGAAACGGAGCACACACCTGATAAATCCTGCTGCATCGATTTATTTCAAGTTCTTCTGGAACATAGATAGGACATCACCCTGAATCACGAGCAGAGCTGGATGGCAGGAGCGTGCACCCGGAGGGACATCACCCCGCATCACGAGCAGAGCTGGATGGCAGGAGCGTGCACCCGGAGGGACATCACCCCGCATCACGAGCAGAGCTGAATGGCAGGAGCGTGCAACCGGAGGGACATCACCCCGCATCACGAGCAGAGCTGAATGGCAGGAGCGTGCAACCGGAGGGACATCACCCCGCATCACGAGCAGAGCTGAATGGCAGGAGCGTGCACCCGGAGGGACATCACCCCGAATTACGAGCAGAGCTGGATGGCAGGAGCGTGCACCCGGAGGGACATCACTCCGCATCACGAGCAGAGCTGGATGGCAGGAGCGTGCACCCAGAGGGACATCACCCCGCATCACGAGCAGAGCTGGATGGCGGGAGCATGCAATCGGAGGGACATCACCCCGAATTATGAGCAGAGCTGAATGGCAGGAGCGTGCACCCGGAGGGACATCAACCCCAATAACAGGCAGAGCTGGATGGCAGGAGCGTGCACCCAGAGGGACATCACCCCGAATCACGTGCAGAGCTGGATGGCAGGAGCGTGCACCCGGAGGGACATCACCCCAAATTACTAGCAGAGTTGGATGGATGGCACTCTCCGGGTGCACGCTCCTGCCATCCAGCTCTGCTCGTGATTCAGGGTGATGTCCTATCTATGTTCCAGATGAACTTGAAATAAATCGATGCATCATGATTTATCAGGTGTGTGCTCCGTTTCCTTCTCCTATTGTCATTATACTACATCCATCTATTCACGTGTAGCACTCCCTACTGTTCCTGGTCTGCTAAGGACCACCCCTCTGTGTTGCTTGTCAGCAATATATATATACATATAGGACTCCACGCAGGCAGTGCCTGGTCTTTCTCATTTATTGGGGTTGTGAATCCTATTGATGTTCCCCCATGGGTCTTGTTCTGCTGGGCATTAGATAGTTGCTTCAGCAGCTGTACCTCCCTCCATGCATTTACCACTCTGCATACCAATGTCCGATCCGGTTGGACAGTACCCACCTAAAGAAGTTCTCTCTCTTGGAATCTGATTTCACAGAGCCTTTGGATCACTTCTTCTTGTGTATTTCTAAACTGGAGATGACATATAAGTTGCTTGTCAGGGTAGCCTGCTCTTACCTGTTATAGAAACAATGTGCATTTCATTGTAATATATTATTTTGGCAGTGTATTGTGTGCACGTGTTTTACCTTTTAGTTCCTTATTTGAAGTTCTTTTTAATTGAAAGGATTTTGCTGTCATATTTTCATAAAGAAACAATGTAATGACAGCAGAACAAAGAACTACATAAAAATACTTTTGTGTATAGAGGAAGCAATACAGCTTTTTATGTTTGTATTAGATCTTGCTCATGTTCACCTTTCCTTTTGTCTCTAGGCAGTGGTTCTTCTATCAAAGGGAGCTGGGAAAACTCCAACTGGGGAGGACAGTCAGAGGAGGATCAGACCCAGGTGATATTATCGCCAACCGCCATTACCAAACCGGTCAGAAGAACTGTGGTGGACGAGTCTGAGAATTTCTTTAGTGCCTTTCTCTCTTCACCAGAGACTGTGACGGTTAGTTCTGTGGTCTCTAAGCCTCCCACCAAATCTCAAAGACCCAAAGAAGAAGTTAAGCAAAATTCACCCAAGCCTATAATCCTACCGAATAATGACAACCAGTCCAGGGATGAGCTCCAGGAGGAACAAGACTTGAAAATAACTTTATCCACAGACTTATCCACAGAGAAGGACAAGCGAGAAGAGACAACTGAGGAGAAATGTGACCTGGAAAAGACCGTTCAGGAATCGAGTGACTCTTCTGAGGATCTGCAAGGACCTAAGTCAGAAGAAGAGGCCATTGCTTCTTCTCCAACTGTTCCACCAGAAAATAAGGACAATGGGCTGGACCTCAAGGACCAAAAGCTTGAGGATCGGCAGACTAATACCCCATCCCCTCCCATCAGCACTTTCTCCTCTGGCACGTCCACAACTAGTGATATTGAGGTGCTAGACCATGAGAGTGTTATAAGTGAGAGCTCTGTCAGCTCCAGACAGGAGGTGACGGACTCCAAGGGAAACCTTAGCCTGATGCAGAACTCCTTCCAGCTCTTGTCACCCTCTGCAGAATATAGCCGCCTGGATGAATTTCCTAAGCTGACAGAAAGCTGCTCATCCTCCGATGCCTTTGAAAGGATAGACTCTTTTAGCGTACAGTCTCTGGACAGTCGCAGCGTCAGCGAAATCAATTCCGATGATGAGCTGCCGGGCAGGGGGTGCACGCTGGTAGCCATTGCGGTTAGCACGTCCATCCCAAGTATGGACATTACTAGTTCTACAGAGAGCAAAACTGATGATGAACTCATTGAGACAACAATGCTTGTGCATTCGAGTGAGGACATCGAGATGGAGGAGAGCGGAAGGAGCGCAACCCCTGTAAATTCCGAGCAGCCGGATCTCCTTGTCACGTTGCTTCAGATGCAGGAGCCAGAATCAGTCAGGCAACAAGAACTGAGGGAGGAGCAGGAGACAGACCATAAGCCAAAGGTTGATTATACAATGGAAGATATGCAAAAGGTAATAAAACACAAAACCATTGAAAACATCCTGGCTGCAACGGATCCAGCTTCCTTTTGCTTCACAATTTCAGGCCGATTGCAGGTGCTCTAAATTGTCCCATGGCTTTTAGAATCTCTCTATTATACAGAGATCTATTGGTCCCTGTTATCAGCCACTTCAGCCTATAGTGTTGTTGAATGGCTTGGTTAAAGGAGTACTCAAGAGGAAAAAAACATTTCAAATCAACTGGTGCCAGAAAGTTAAACAGATTTATAAATTACTTCTATTTAAAAATATTCATCCTTCCAGTACTTATCAGCTGCCGTATGCTCCACAGGAAGTTGTATATTTTGTTTCCAGTCTGACCACAGTGCTCTCTGCTGCCACCTCTGTCCAGAGCTGTTGGAAATCCCCATAGCAAACCTCTCCTGCTCTGGACAATTCCTGACACAGACTGAGGTGTCAGCAAAGAGCACTATGGTCAGAATGGAAAGGACTTCACAACTTTCTCTAGAGCATACAGCAGCTGATAAGTACTGGAAGGATTAAGATTTTTAAATTAAAATAATTTGCCAATCTTTATAACTTTCTAGCACCAGTTGATTTGAAAACTGTTTTATCCTCTGGAGTACACCTCTAAGAGCCTAGGTCTCCAAACTGTGAAGCTCCAACTGATGCAAAACTACAGCTCCCAGCATGCTCGGACAGCCACCGCCTGGAGGCTCACAGTTTGGAGACCACTGTTATATGGGATTGTTCTTCCGTTATAATAGTATTGATTGCACAAAAATAAATCATGTTGCAAAACTACAACTCCCTGCATGCCCAGATGCTATCCGGGCATGCTGTGAGTTGTAGTTTTGCCATAGCTGGAGGTCCACAGTTTGGAGAAAACTGCACTATGCGTTGGGTCCTCTACTTTCCCCATATAACCTCCTGATTTGTTTCTACAATTGCATCCATATTACTCTCATGTGAAACAGGCCATAGGAAGGATTTGCCCCAAATTTTCCACTGAAAATCAGCAGAAAACCACGGAAAAATCCCTGCACTCCATAATTCCTATCTCACATCTTGATTATAGGTTTAGTGTTGTATGAAACCGGAGTTATTTATTTCTGGTATACAGATTCCTATTATATCAGCATGATAGATAGAGCATTTTAACATGGTTGTCTGCAACTGAAATAATTAAAAAAATGACCGTATTTTAGCTTTTCTATTCTGCAATGTCAGCCAAAGTGTGTCCCACGCCATATGGGTTGTCACTTTTGGAACAGATTCTCAACGATTGATGGCAAAGTAAGTGTTAATACACTATTGAGTTGTTCATAATCCACCTCGAATTACAGGCAATGTGGCATCAGATTTGGTTATCGCTTTTGCATAAATGGCAAAAGCGATACCAAGCGATCACCAAAGATTGGGGTAATACAAGCAGTGTCTCTACTGATGTAACAATAAAGTAGTCCCATTTAGGAAAATCTATCCCCTATTTAAAGGATAATGGAAAAGGGTCTGATCGCAGGGGTCCGACCACTGGCACCCTGCCCACTGTCTCCTCTAAGCTGCTTCGGCTCTCCTTGTGCATTGAGCGGGGGTCGACGCCTCCTCCGTGCATCTCAGTGGGAGAATAGAGCTTCATATCTCCTATAGAGATGCATCGAGGGGGTGTGCCAACCCCCGCTCAATGCACGTGGAGAGCCTGGGCGCCGTACAGGGGATAGATATTCCTAAACAGCACTACCCCTTCTATAGAATGCAGTTATGAGACGTGACCACATCGGCAGTGGCACCATTTCCATAGTACAGTGGTCCCTCACGTTACAATATTAATTGGTTCTGGGACGACCATTGTATGTTGAAACCATTGTATGTTGAGACCAGAACTCTATGGAAACCTGGTAATTGGTTCTAAATCTCCAAAATTTCATCCAAAAATAGGAAAAAGTGAGGATTAAACAAAAATAAGAAGATAACTAATACAGATAAAGCAAATCCTTACATATAAAAGTATAAAGATCTGCTGGGAGATGTAAATCTATGTCAGTGTTTCCCAAGCAGGGTGCCTCCAGCTGTTGCAAAACTACAACTCCCAGCATGCCCAGACAGCCAAAGGCTGTCCGGGCATGCTGGAAGTTGTAGCTTTGCAACAGCTGGGGGCACCCTGCTTGGGAAATACTTGTCTATGTAGAGGACAGGAGCTTCTTCCGGGGTCCTGTACAGCACACGCAATGTCCTAAAAAAAGTAACATGGAGCCGCCCTCACCTGGTGTCCAAAGGAGCAAGTAATCCTGGTACAGGTAAAGTGTACAGAACATGTAATACCTCCCTGTACTGTAGGGGGCGCTACCAGACACCAGTCAGTGCATACACTTCAGTAATACAGGTAAAGAGTACAGAACATGTAATACCTCCCTATACTGTAGGGGGCGCTACCAGACACCAGTCAGTGCATACACTTCAGTAATACAGGTAAAGAGTAAAGAACATGTTATACCTCCCTGTACTGTATGGGGCGCTACCAGACACCAGTCACTGCATGCACTTCAGTAATACAGGTAAAGAGTAAAGAACATGTTATACCTCCCTGTACTGTATGGGGCGCTACCAGACACCAGTCACTGCATGCACTTCAGTAATACAGGGGTTTTACCAGTAAATTGTTCATTCTGATTGGTCAGTTCTTCCGGCCATTGACACATTTCTCAGATCTGGACTGTCTGTACATTGTATGTTGAGTCTAGTTTCAACTTACAATGGTCCAGAAAAGACCATTGTATGTTGAAACTATTGTATGTTGAGGCCATTGTAAGTTGAGGGATCACTGTATATAAAATTTATGGTCCTCTGGGACCCCCACCAATTCTGAGGGTCACAAAGCGGATTAAGCGGTGCCTCCCTGCACCGTTTTACGTAAGAACTGCAGCTGTCCCATTGCTGACTAGGGCCGAACTGCAGTTCCCCACAATGAACGCTGCTGGGGCACCACTGCTGTACAACGTAAATGTGAGTGGTTGGCCTTTTTGCGGTGCTCGGTGATTTATCAACTGTAATTTTTTTTTTTAACAATTGTTGCCGAATTTTTGCGCACTCTTACGCCAGCCTGGACAACACTTTGGTGTCCACCTCTAAGCCGTTTTTGTTATTTATGAAGAACAGGCCGCTCTTTGTTACACATGACTTACACCCAGAAGTTGGGACTGAAAGGACTAGCGTCTGACAGCCTAGATGCCTCTGGGGCTATTAAAGGGGTATTCCAGGAAAAAAATAATGTTTTTCTTTTTATATCAACTGGCTCCGGAAAGTCAAACAGATTTGTAAATTACTTCTATTAAAAAAATGAATCCTTCCAATAATTATCAGCTGCTGAAGTCGAGTTGTTCATTTCTTTCTGACAACAGTGCTCTCTGCTGACACCTCTGCTTGTCTCAGCATTAGAGGTTTGCTATGGGGATTTGCTACTACTCTGGACAGTTCCTGAGTAAAGCAGAGGTGTTAGCAGAGAGCACTGTTTTCAGAAAAGAACAACTCAACTTCAGCAGCTGATAAATACTGGAAGGATTAATATTTTTTTTTTTTTATAGAAGTAATTTACAGATCTCGGCACAGCAAAGAAAAAAACGTCTTAGAGCGCTCACCTCGGACACCAGGTTTGTAGTGCAGAAATGGCTTTCTTCACGTTTAAGGCTGAAAAGACATCGCAGGGAGGTGGAAGGATGGAACAGTTGCAGGTGGGCTCAGCCGGTGGGTGACGGTCCGTATCGTGCACTTGTGCTTTTTCCTGGAATACCTTTTTAATGATATTATGTATGGGATAACACTTCGTAGATTAGATTTATCTATGGTCCAGGTGGCTGGAAGCGGCCTTGTTTGGAGCGGGCTCGGCTTTATACTCCTGACCAGCATTTCACGTACACATCCGACAACTGTCAGGAAGTTTTTAATCTGTACAGCATAATAAAAATAACCCCTATTCAGAGCAAGTTTGGCGGGGAAGGAATCGTGCGGCAAATTATTTCTCATTATTGTTTGCAACACAATGGGGATAAGAGGGGGGGAGAAAAAACTGTATAGGTGCTAATAAAACATAGCTTTTAATAAGTCGTCTAAAACACACTGATTTAAACAAAGTGATGTACGAATAGGTGACAAGGCAGGTGTCAGCCCTGTGACCTAAGGATAGACACTAACAAGGCTGTTAAAATTGCATGTAAAGGGATTGTCCCACAAATGCAGTAGCCCAATGTAAATTGTATGCTGCTGATAGATAATATAGATATAGTTGCTAGCTATGCCCAACGCGTTTCAGCACATGGTTACATGTGACCTCATCAGGGGCTAACTGGCGTAGAACAATACAGTTATTGTATATGAGAATTAATATCGGGGTAGCTCGATACAATAGCGACCCCAACAAAGAGCGTGCTGGATGTGATGCACAATACTCATTTACAGCATATAAATGACAGGACCCGGACGCAACCTGCAAGGAAGCACATAAGAACAATGGTCCTCAGTAAGCATATCATTACCAAAAAATAGTAAGGTACCTGTAAAGCAGAAGAGATAGTTACTCACGGTTATGGCGTCTATCTGGGATAAAACCTGACGATGTGTGTATAACCCGCAGTGGCGGGGAGCCTAGCTTCCGTGCCGGCTACTCACACACATGTCAGAGAAGAGCGGCGTCTGACGACTTATCCGCTTCCGGTCTAAGGTGGGCGTGGCCCGGCTAACGACGCCGTCTCCATGCCAGCGCCAAAACAATGGAGAGCGCGTCATCCGTCCCGCTGATCTCGCGGGGCGGTAGCACGGGCATAGTTAACCCTAGCCGACCCGAAGGTAAGTCAGTTACACTGTCCCAGGATAGGACAGGTAGGAAAATTAGCTTTAAATGGCAGCCCAAAAATACACTTTGGATATGTGAATTAGGGTAGGCGAGAGCCTAGCCAGACATTTATACTGAGTCCGATATTAGACATTGAGTAATGTATAACAGGGGAACAGTACATGGATTGGCACATCTAGGTAGTACAGATAGAGTAAAATTAAGAAATTTGAATATTCATAATAATCATTAATTGAGAGTAAACAAGCTAGAGATCAGAGACCCAGAATTAAACAGAGAAGGATATCGGATAAAAATATTAACCAAAAGCAGCTCTGGTGGATAAGGGGAGGTAATGAGGGACGATATCCCAAAGATTGGGGTACCAAAAAGTGTCCGAGGGGTATTGTAGGGGAAGCCCTAGATGGAGGGTGGAGAGGGATTAGCGGGGGCCTAGTGAGCCTATATAATGCCTAGGCATCCCTAAACTAAGCCCTATGCCTAGGCGGGGTGGCCGCCCTAAAAAGGGCGGTCCCGCTCTGGAACCTAAGCCTAGTGTGCCCTAGTATTCCCTAACTAGGGGGTGTACTAGCTAATTGGCTGACTACAGCCACCCCTAACTACCTAAGAAAAACACCCCTAATTAGCATACCCCCACGGACACTTCTAGAGAAAACTCCCATAGCAGAGCAGCTCATTCAGTCCTTTGGGCGTGACAGTTTCTAGATTAAAGATCCAACGTGCTTCACGCTGTAAAAGAAGCTTGTCTAGATCCCCACCTCGAGAAGATGGATTCATCTTTTCAATTCCAAAGAACTGGACCTTTCACAGACCTTAGATTAAAAAGTAAAAAACAACCACCCACTAGTGAAATTTCCTGTATTGAAGTGTTTAAGGAGCTGGTTGCCCGAGACCTTAAAAACCTCATCAAGTTGGATAGCCCAGTTAGAAACAACTTATCATTTGATGAAAGAAGAGCTATGAGGGAATTGATAGAGAACAATAACATAGTGATAAAGCCCTCGGACAAGGGGGGGAATACGGTCATTCTGGGTAGGGACCAGTATAAAGATATGTGTTATAAAATCTTGAGGGATAGAGAGTCCTATGAGATCCTCTCTGGTGACCCCACACAGACATACAAACAGGAACTCACACTTATTCTAGAGAATGCTAGATCTGAAAAGTTAATCAGTGATAAAGAATTTGAATTTTTGACTCCAGTTGCCCCAATCACCCCCACGTTCTATGCGTTACCTAAAATTCACAAAGGGGTCACACCCCTTAAGGGTCGTCCTATCGTCTCAGGAATAGGCAGCATATCACAGAACGTGGGAGTGTATGTGGATAGAGTCCTTAGACACTTTGTCATGTCTTTGCCATCGTTTACACGTGACACAACGGACCTTTTATCTAAACTTGATGGTTTAGTGGTAGAGGAGAATACCCTTTTAGGTGGAATCGATGTGGAAGCATTATATTCCTCAATTCCGCACGATCAAGGCCTCAAAGCTCTATCCTATTATCTGTCTTCTAGGGGCACATACATGCAGAGTCACAATGCCTTCGTTTTGAAATTGATGGAATATATCCTTGTCCACAATTACTTTCTCTTCGACGGACGCCATTATCATCAACTAAAAGGGACTGCCATGGGCAGTCCCTGTGCGCCAACCTATGCTAACATCTTTTTAGGTTGGTGGGAGGCCACAATGGCGTTCGTCGGAGACAGAGAAAAATATCTGGACCTTGTCCCATTCTGGACAAGGTATATAGATGATGTTCTTGTATTGTGGACGGGCACAGCTTGTGAATTTAAACAATTCATAGAATCCATTAATCAAAACGATTTGGGCCTTACTTTTACTTTCACTCTGGACCCATCCTCCCTTGATTTCTTGGATGTGACCATTGTGAAGGATGCACTAGGTGGGCTTATTACTAGGGTCTTTCGGAAAGCCACTGCTACTAATAGCCTCCTGAGGTGGGAGAGTTGTCACCCGGGACCCCTTAAGAGGGGTATCCCGAAGGGACAATATCTCCGCCTCAGGAGGAACTGTACACAAGAGAGGGAGTTTTTGAGACAGGCTGGGGATCTGAGATCCAGATTCAGAGACAGGGGTTACCCGGACCGGGTTCTTATTCCAGCTTTTAAACACGCAAAAGCTACCCCTAGACAACAATTATTGGTACCCAAGAAGCACCCGGAGACGGCACCTTTATGTAGGGTGATTGGTACCTTTGACAACATGTCAGGCCCCATACGTGAGATATTACAACGACATTGGGGCATATTACAGATGGATAAAGATCTCAGGACTTTTGTCGGAGATTACCCACAAATCACATACAGAAAAGGGAAAAGTATAGGGGACATGGTCACGCATAGTCATCTTGCCCCTCTTCCCCCCCCTAGCACCTGGCTAGACAGAAGTAACATCACAGGATCTCACAAATGTGGTCATTGCCGGGCATGTCCCTTTATGAAAAAAACAGAAAGTGTTACCATCACAATTTCTAACAAACTATTTAAGATCAAAGATTTCATCAATTGTAGTACCAGGGCAGTGGTCTATGTCGCTGTATGCTCGTGCGCCCTGATGTACGTAGGTAAGACCATCAGAGAATTACGTCGTAGGGTGCTTGAGCACATAGGTGACATCAGAAACAAGAGAGACACTGCCCTGGCTAGGCATGTGAATGAGATACATGGTGGGGACACTAAGGGCATGACTTTCTTTGGAATTGAAAAGATGAATCCATCTTCTCGAGGTGGGGATCTAGACAAGCTTCTTTTACAGCGTGAAGCACGTTGGATCTTTAATCTAGAAACTGTCACGCCCAAAGGACTGAATGAGCTGCTCTGCTATGGGAGTTTTCTCTAGAAGTGTCCGTGGGGGTATGCTAATTAGGGGTGTTTTTCTTAGGTAGTTAGGGGTGGCTGTAGTCAGCCAATTAGCTAGTACACCCCCTAGTTAGGGAATACTAGGGCACACTAGGCTTAGGTTCCAGAGCGGGACCGCCCTTTTTAGGGCGGCCACCCCGCCTAGGCATAGGGCTTAGTTTAGGGATGCCTAGGCATTATATAGGCTCACTAGGCCCCCGCTAATCCCTCTCCACCCTCCATCTAGGGCTTCCCCTACAATACCCCTCGGACACTTTTTGGTACCCCAATCTTTGGGATATCGTCCCTCATTACCTCCCCTTATCCACCAGAGCTGCTTTTGGTTAATATTTTTATCCGATATCCTTCTCTGTTTAATTCTGGGTCTCTGATCTCTAGCTTGTTTACTCTCAATTAATGATTATTATGAATATTCAAATTTCTTAATTTTACTCTATCTGTACTACCTAGATGTGCCAATCCATGTACTGTTCCCCTGTTATACATTACTCAATGTCTAATATCGGACTCAGTATAAATGTCTGGCTAGGCTCTCGCCTACCCTAATTCACATATCCAAAGTGTATTTTTGGGCTGCCATTTAAAGCTAATTTTCCTACCTGTCCTATCCTGGGACAGTGTAACTGACTTACCTTCGGGTCGGCTAGGGTTAACTATGCCCGTGCTACCGCCCCGCGAGATCAGCGGGACGGATGACGCGCTCTCCATTGTTTTGGCGCTGGCATGGAGACGGCGTCGTTAGCCGGGCCACGCCCACCTTAGACCGGAAGCGGATAAGTCGTCAGACGCCGCTCTTCTCTGACATGTGTGTGAGTAGCCGGCACGGAAGCTAGGCTCCCCGCCACTGCGGGTTATACACACATCGTCAGGTTTTATCCCAGATAGACGCCATAACCGTGAGTAACTATCTCTTCTGCTTTACAGGTACCTTACTATTTTTTGGTAATGATATGCTTACTGAGGACCATTGTTCTTATGTGCTTCCTTGCAGGTTGCGTCCGGGTCCTGTCATTTATATGCTGTAAATGAGTATTGTGCATCACATCCAGCACGCTCTTTGTTGGGGTCGCTATTGTATCGAGCTACCCCGATATTAATTCTCATATACAATAACTGTATTGTTCTACGCCAGTTAGCCCCTGATGAGGTCACATGTAACCATGTGCTGAAACGCGTTGGGCATAGCTAGCAACTATATCTATATTATCTATCAGCAGCATACAATTTACATTGGGCTACTGCATTTGTGGGACAATCCCTTTACATGCAATTTTAACAGCCTTGTTAGTGTCTATCCTTAGGTCACAGGGCTGACACCTGCCTTGTCACCTATTCGTACATCACTTTGTTTAAATCAGTGTGTTTTAGACGACTTATTAAAAGCTATGTTTTATTAGCACCTATACAGTTTTTTCTCCCCCCCTCTTATCTACTTGTTTATTTTTGGGAGTTGTCTATACTAGGCAGTGGACACCACTATCTGTCCACAATACTATTTTCCTGATTTATTCACTCTATTGGCTATGGCTAGCCTGGTAACAGGTACACCCAATTTGGACGATTGGATTAGTGAGGCACGTGATGTCTTTTCAGACAAAACACTAGTACAATCTAGGTATACACCGTCCCTCAAAGCAGCTTTCCGAGAATTGACACAGTGTCATAAATCATACATCACGAGTTTTTGGGAGGTTCAAAGTTTTGAGTCTTACATAAAGAACAAAATAGTGCCTCGCGGACTGCGGATAGCTATCTTACCATCGTTAAGACTCCGCACACCGGAGGTACTAAAAAAGTGGGAGGAGGAGGCCACCATTTGCTCAGTAAAATTCCTTGAAATCCTGCTCGAGGAAGAAAAAAGAAACCTGGAGGTCTCTGGTATAAAACTTAGAGAACAACAAGACATTACCGCTAAATTTAAAGGTGACCCTGAATTTCCAACAAAAGAAACCCAACTAAAAAATACCATTGAAAGATTTTGCTACCATCTGAAAGAACGCAAACACATACAGTTTACCAGAGACCTCCAGGATTTTCGGGATAACCGTGCATATACGGTACTGGATAAAAGTTATCAACAAAGGGAAACTGAGACAGAGGCTTCCTCCTCAGAGACAGACGCCTCTGACCGAGAAAAAAACAAAAGTGACAAAGGAAGGGGAAGGGGTAGATCATATCGATATAGAGGAAAAAATAGATCTAGGGCCCCAGCAAGAAATCAACAATATAATCAACAATGTGGAACTGTGCAAGCTGGACCCTCTATACCCTCTTCTCCCTCAGTATCACATTCTTTTTTAGGGGAGAATCCCTACCTCCTCAGATCGACAGCAGGACGAGGCAAACAATAGATAATGTACCCCAAAATAAAAAGACTCCACAGATATTGAATTTATCTGACCAGATCCTCCCTGATACCCAGTTGGCTGTTCTGACTAGAGGTTTGTCATTTGTGCCCACTGTAAATTTTGACGCCTTTACATGGACGAAAGATATTAGCCTCTTTACACGTAAGCTCAGTTGGCACAAGTTTCATCTAGATATGGAACGTAATAACTGTCAGGCTCTGGGTATCTCAGTAGAGGATTTGGCTACAGTGAGGGATCTCACTGAGCTCCTGGAAACGGGCGAAAGGGACCGAGGAACTGGACCTTTCACAGACCTTAGATTAAAAAGTAAAAAACAACCACCCACTAGTGAAATTTCCTGTATTGAAGTGTTTAAGGAGCTGGTTGCCCGAGACCTTAAAAACCTCATCAAGTTGGATAGCCCAGTTAGAAACAACTTATCATTTGATGAAAGAAGAGCTATGAGGGAATTGATAGAGAACAATAACATAGTGATAAAGCCCTCGGACAAGGGGGGGAATACGGTCATTCTGGGTAGGGACCAGTATAAAGATATGTGTTATAAAATCTTGAGGGATAGAGAGTCCTATGAGATCCTCTCTGGTGACCCCACACAGACATACAAACAGGAACTCACACTTATTCTAGAGAATGCTAGATCTGAAAAGTTAATCAGTGATAAAGAATTTGAATTTTTGACTCCAGTTGCCCCAATCACCCCCACGTTCTATGTGTTACCTAAAATTCACAAAGGGGTCACACCCCTTAAGGGTCGTCCTATCGTCTCAGGAATAGGCAGCATATCACAGAACGTGGGAGTGTATGTGGATAGAGTCCTTAGACACTTTGTCATGTCTTTGCCATCGTTTACACGTGACACAACGGACCTTTTATCTAAACTTGATGGTTTAGTGGTAGAGGAGAATACCCTTTTAGGTGGAATCGATGTGGAAGCATTATATTCCTCAATTCCGCACGATCAAGGCCTCAAAGCTCTATCCTATTATCTGTCTTCTAGGGGCACATACATGCAGAGTCACAATGCCTTCGTTTTGAAATTGATGGAATATATCCTTGTCCACAATTACTTTCTCTTCGACGGACGCCATTATCATCAACTAAAAGGGACTGCCATGGGCAGTCCCTGTGCGCCAACCTATGCTAACATCTTTTTAGGTTGGTGGGAGGCCACAATGGCGTTCGTCGGAGACAGAGAAAAATATCTGGACCTTGTCCCATTCTGGACAAGGTATATAGATGATGTTCTTGTATTGTGGACGGGCACAGCTTGTGAATTTAAACAATTCATAGAATCCATTAATCAAAACGATTTGGGCCTTACTTTTACTTTCACTCTGGACCCATCCTCCCTTGATTTCTTGGATGTGACCATTGTGAAGGATGCACTAGGTGGGCTTATTACTAGGGTCTTTCGGAAAGCCACTGCTACTAATAGCCTCCTGAGGTGGGAGAGTTGTCACCCGGGACCCCTTAAGAGGGGTATCCCGAAGGGACAATATCTCCGCCTCAGGAGGAACTGTACACAAGAGAGGGAGTTTTTGAGACAGGCTGGGGATCTGAGATCCAGATTCAGAGACAGGGGTTACCCGGACCGGGTTCTTATTCCAGCTTTTAAACACGCAAAAGCTACCCCTAGACAACAATTATTGGTACCCAAGAAGCACCCGGAGACGGCACCTTTATGTAGGGTGATTGGTACCTTTGACAACATGTCAGGCCCCATACGTGAGATATTACAACGACATTGGGGCATATTACAGATGGATAAAGATCTCAGGACTTTTGTCGGAGATTACCCACAAATCACATACAGAAAAGGGAAAAGTATAGGGGACATGGTCACGCATAGTCATCTTGCCCCTCTTTTCCCCCCCCCTAGCACCTGGCTAGACAGAAGTAACATCACAGGATCTCACAAATGTGGTCATTGCCGGGCATGTCCCTTTATGAAAAAAACAGAAAGTGTTACCATCACAATTTCTAACAAACTATTTAAGATCAAAGATTTCATCAATTGTAGTACCAGGGCAGTGGTCTATGTCGCTGTATGCTCGTGCGCCCTGATGTACGTAGGTAAGACCATCAGAGAATTACGTCGTAGGGTGCTTGAGCACATAGGTGACATCAGAAACAAGAGAGACACTGCCCTGGCTAGGCATGTGAATGAGATACATGGTGGGGACACTAAGGGCATGACTTTCTTTGGAATTGAAAAGATGAATCCATCTTCTCGAGGTGGGGATCTAGACAAGCTTCTTTTACAGCGTGAAGCACGTTGGATCTTTAATCTAGAAACTGTCACGCCCAAAGGACTGAATGAGCTGCTCTGCTATGGGAGTTTTCTCTAGAAGTGTCCGTGGGGGTATGCTAATTAGGGGTGTTTTTCTTAGGTAGTTAGGGGTGGCTGTAGTCAGCCAATTAGCTAGTACACCCCCTAGTTAGGGAATACTAGGGCACACTAGGCTTAGGTTCCAGAGCGGGACCGCCCTTTTTAGGGCGGCCACCCCGCCTAGGCATAGGGCTTAGTTTAGGGATGCCTAGGCATTATATAGGCTCACTAGGCCCCCGCTAATCCCTCTCCACCCTCCATCTAGGGCTTCCCCTACAATACCCCTCGGACACTTTTTGGTACCCCAATCTTTGGGATATCGTCCCTCATTACCTCCCCTTATCCACCAGAGCTGCTTTTGGTTAATATTTTTATCCGATATCCTTCTCTGTTTAATTCTGGGTCTCTGATCTCTAGCTTGTTTACTCTCAATTAATGATTATTATGAATATTCAAATTTCTTAATTTTACTCTATCTGTACTACCTAGATGTGCCAATCCATGTACTGTTCCCCTGTTATACATTACTCAATGTCTAATATCGGACTCAGTATAAATGTCTGGCTAGGCTCTCGCCTACCCTAATTCACATATCCAAAGTGTATTTTTGGGCTGCCATTTAAAGCTAATTTTCCTACCTGTCCTATCCTGGGACAGTGTAACTGACTTACCTTCGGGTCGGCTAGGGTTAACTATGCCCGTGCTACCGCCCCGCGAGATCAGCGGGACGGATGACGCGCTCTCCATTGTTTTGGCGCTGGCATGGAGACGGCGTCGTTAGCCGGGCCACGCCCACCTTAGACCGGAAGCGGATAAGTCGTCAGACGCCGCTCTTCTCTGACATGTGTGTGAGTAGCCGGCACGGAAGCTAGGCTCCCCGCCACTGCGGGTTATACACACATCGTCAGGTTTTATCCCAGATAGACGCCATAACCGTGAGTAACTATCTCTTCTGCTTTACAGGTACCTTACTATTTTTTGGTAATGATATGCTTACTGAGGACCATTGTTCTTATGTGCTTCCTTGCAGGTTGCGTCCGGGTCCTGTCATTTATATGCTGTAAATGAGTATTGTGCATCACATCCAGCACGCTCTTTGTTGGGGTCGCTATTGTATCGAGCTACCCCGATATTAATTCTCATATACAATAACTGTATTGTTCTACGCCAGTTAGCCCCTGATGAGGTCACATGTAACCATGTGCTGAAACGCGTTGGGCATAGCTAGCAACTATATCTATATTATCTATCAGCAGCATACAATTTACATTGGGCTACTGCATTTGTGGGACAATCCCTTTACATGCAATTTTAACAGCCTTGTTAGTGTCTATCCTTAGGTCACAGGGCTGACACCTGCCTTGTCACCTATTCGTACATCACTTTGTTTAAATCAGTGTGTTTTAGACGACTTATTAAAAGCTATGTTTTATTAGCACCTATACAGTTTTTTCTCCCCCCCTCTTATCTACTTGTTTATTTTTGGGAGTTGTCTATACTAGGCAGTGGACACCACTATCTGTCCACAATACTATTTTGCAACACAATGGGCCTCATTTTTCAGAATGACAGCAACCAATCGCAGTAGAGGGTTTTTTATTTTTCTTTAATTTTTTTTCTTTATTTTTAAGAAATAGAAGCTTTTGCTCTGATTGATTTGATATGGGCAACAAGGTTGCTTTTTGGTAGATAAGGCCCAATGTTGTTCACCTATGACTGCAAGGTAACAGTCATCAAAAGTAATGGTTAAAGGGGTACTCCGGTGAAAACCTTTTTACTTTTAAATCAACTGGTGACAGAAAGTTAAACATATTTGTAAATTACTTCTAATAAAAAAATCTTAATCCTTCCTGTAGTTATTAGCTGCTGAATACTACAGAGGAAATTATTTTCTTTTTGGAATGCTCTCTGATGACATCACAAGCACAGTTCTCTCTGCTGATGTTATTATAATAATAATAATAATAATGCTTTATTTATTGTTGTCCTTAGTGGGATTTGAACCCAAGTCCCCAGCACTGCAAGGCCGCAGTGCTAACCACTGAGCCACCATGCTGCCCTTAGCATACATCTGCTATGCATGGTTGCTAAAATGGACAGAGATGTCAGCAGAGAGCACTGTGCTTGTGATGTCATCAGTGTTCCAAAAAGAAAGGAATTTCCTCTGTGGCATTCAGCAGCTAATAAGTACTGGAAGGATTAAGATTTTTTAATAGAAGTAATTTACAAATATGTTTAACTTTCTGCCACCAGTTGATTTAAAAGAAAAAAGGTTTTCACCGGAGTACTCCTTTTAATAGCAACTTCTGCTACATACCCCGTCCTGTTATAGGAAATCCTGACATTACTATTACTAAGTTACAATGGCACAGAGTAGCATCCTGTAACATGCTATCAGGATATAGCTGGATAAAGCCACAGTCTGGGAAATATTGGTCTAGATCAGTATTTCCCAACCAAGCTACCTCCAGGTGTTGCAAAACTACAACTCCCAGCATGCCCGGACAGCCAAAGGCTGTCCGGGCATGCTGGGAGTTGTAGTTTTGCCACATCTGAAGACACACTTGCTGGGAAACGCTGATCTAGACAGTCCTTATTTAGAAACCAAACTCTTAAAACAAAGATCATGTAAAATTCATCATAAAAGAGTCTTGTAAAAATAAATGATGTTACCTTTATCAGGCTGGGTTCCCACTACGTTTTCTCCCATACGGGAGCGCATACGGCAGGGGGAGCTAAAACCTCGCGCTCCCGTATGCCTTCGTATGCGCTCCCGTATGTCATTCATTTCAATGAGCCGGCTGCAGTGAAACGTTCGGTCGGCTCATTTTTGCGCTGTATGTGCTTTTTCCCCAGACCTAAAACTGTGGTCAACCACGGTTTTAGGACCGGTTGTAAAAGCGCATACAGCGCAAAAATGAGCCGACCGAACGCTTCACTGCAGCCGGCTCATTGAAATGAATGACATACGGGAGCGCATACGAAGGCATACGGGAGCGCGAGGTTTTAGCTCTCCCCTGCCGTATGCGCTCCTGTATGGGAGAAAACGTAGTGGGAACCCAGCCTTACAGTGGTTATTTCCATTGTTTGTGTCTTGAAACGTAACTAGTCCAACTAGGCTTATGTTTATATCCATTATCTTTTAAGACTCATTGGGGGGGGGGGGGGGGATTTATGAAATATGGTGCAAAGGATTCTCATAGCAGATTGGATCCCTTTGTCTATTCTCCAAAGGACTTCTAAGGGCTCGTTTACATTACCGTCTGCCCCCGTTAATAAATGCCCGGCATCAATCCGCTTGATAATCTTTCTAACGGGTGGCAAACGGCTGTAAAAGAATCCCATTGATGTCAGTGGGATTTTTTTTTACAATCCTTTATCACCCGTTTGCTTCCTGTTCCGTTTTTGTTTTTGTTTTTTACGAGAAAAAGATATTACATGCAGTATTTTTTTCCCTCGTCAAAAAAATTTTAATAGAAACGGAAATTATAAATTTTACTTTGAAGTCTTTGGGTAACGAATTGAGCCTTTAATGTCTCCGTTTATTCCAATCCGTTTTTTGATCCGTTATTACTTCTGAGCATGCTCAGTAGAAGTGTATGGAAGTAGCCAGATAGAAAAATAATAATAATAAAATAAACGGATTAAAAACTGATGCAACAGGATGCCACTTAATGGCATCTTTTTGCATCAGTTTGTATCCGTTTTTTTTGTTATGGTCCGTTTAGCAGCAATGACAGGAGATTTTCGGGACGGGAGACAATGGCCGTGTGAACCTAGCCTAAAACATGAGAACAGGAATCTGATTGGTTGCTTTGGGCGGCTGCTCCGTTTTTCTTTTGCACCAGTTTTAAGAAATCTTTCCCATATAAGTAAACTGGTCAATGTGACCCCCAACAATACCAGCTGATGCCTCCTCTTGCTACTAAATGGACTAGGTTGGTTTTTGTCTCGCAGGGAGGTCCCAAGCAGGGAGAAAACCCTCCATGATATGTGTTTTCCCTTTAACCCCTTGGCACATATATTTCTATCATGCTAACATGTTCAGGCTCTGGTTGGACCCCAATCTTCCTTTTGAGACGGGCAACAAGTCACCACTGCAGAAAGAAAGGGACCTCCGCAATCGTGTGCCATACTTCTACCATCACTGAGCGGTGACACCAGGAGTACGCCACGTGACGCGACCACAGAGGCTGCCTTAAAAGAAAGATCAGGGTGCTGACCGGAGCCTAAATGGGGGGTCAGGGTGGAAATAGAGAGGTAAGTAAATGATGGTCTTTTTCTTTATAATGCCAGATTTATAGATTTTTATCTTTTTTTTACAAAAATAAATAAATAAAATGAAGGTGCCACATTCCAAGACCCATAACATTTTTCTGTTAACGGAGCTGTCTTTGTGTAGTTTTTTTATTGGTAATATTTTGGAGTGTATACAGCTTATTGATTACAAAATAATAGCAATTCTGGTATCTCTCTTTTTTGTTTTGGTGTCACGGAGTGGGCTTAGCTACTAAGCTTATTCCATGCAGTACCTGACACCAGCGTTGTAAACATGTGGCAGATTACTTCAAAGTATTAAATCCCTTGCTATGTTTATACTGGAGTATACTCATAAGTAAGAAAAAAATGATAATGATTTTATAATTTCCCTTGTCTTTCATCTAAACTTGTTGTGCCCTCACTTTGTGCTGTACAGATCATTGATGAGCTCACTAGCCGCCTGGAGAAGAGAGAATCCCAACTACTATCAGTCAGCAAAGAAAAGGCAATTTTAGAAGAGACTCTGGACAACCTTAGAGAGTAAGTACTTGTGTATGTGGATGCTGAGAGTACTCTTTTTGCTAAAGCAGGTCATAGACTGCCTGATATCTCTCCTAGATGTCTGTTTACCATCAGAACTGGTCCCGTGTTGGCCCAAACCTAGTAGGCGATCAGAAACAGATACGATGAGATGACTAGGTCTATGGACACACATAGATTTTCTATATGGAATTTCCATACTAAAAATTCTTAGCATTATAAGGGCCCTATGAGGGGGATGTTTGCCCTAGGAAGGTTGACCAGTTTCCTGTAGTTGAAAGGAAAATGGAGATCCGGGGCAGTGCCCATATAAAACTATGCTTGTCTCTTTTTTTTGTATTCAAGGACACATCACAGGATAAGTGAGCACCACAGAGCGTTTTTTCCTCTTGAAACGTGTTACTGTCTAGACAAGTAAACACCCCAGACAATAACTCGTTTCAAGAGGAAAAACGCTTTGTGGTGTTCTTTTATCATTTAATGTGTCCTTGAATACACTAATCAATCATACTTTCACACGAGCACTGCGCCGTACCTCCATTTTTTCCCCTCTCAAGTATACTGGACGTCTTCCACATTGGTCTGTGCTGCAGCAGGCATAACATCGTTGAGCCGATTAGTTGGACTGTGCTTAGTTTCCTGTAGTAAACAGTTGTATTCTGCTCTGATTTTTTTTAAAGGGTACCTCTCATCAAATAAACTTTTGATATATTTTAGATTAATGAATGTTGAATAACTTTCCAATAGCATGTTAATGAAAAATATGCTTCTTTCTATTGTATTTTTCCCGATCAGTCCTGTCAGCAAGCATTTCTGACTCATGCTGGAGTCCTAAACACTCAGAGCTGCCAGCCTGCTTTGTTCACAGCCAAACAGGCTGTGAACAAAGCAGGCTGGCAGTTCTGAGTGTTCTCCTTTGTGAACAAAGCAGACTGGCAGCTCATAGTGTTTAGGACTCCAGCATGAGTCTGAAATGCTTGCTGCCAGGACTGGTAGGGAGACCCCTAGTGGTCATTTCTTCAAAGTGGAAAATTAAATAGAAAGAAGCATATTTTTTAATAACATGCAATTATAAACTTATTCTGCATACATTAATCTATAATATATCAAAAGTTTTTTTGATGAGGTACCCTTTAAAAATGCACCTAAAATAGGTAAGCAAATTATTTTGCCTCCCTTTGCAGTGAACTTGTTAGAATGAAAGAAGAAAGTAGCAGCGTGTCATTGCTGAAAGACGAGTTCACACATCGGATAGCAGAAGCTGAGAGGAGGGCGCAACTGGCCTGTAAAGAAAGAGACTCTGCCAAAAAGGTAGGTGGGGGTGAGAAAGTGGTCATGTGGTCATTCTGTAAAATCCATATTCAGATAGGAGGCATACCTCTGACTTAAAGAGGCTGAACACAAGGCTTTGACAAAAAGTGCTACAGTGGTGCCCGGAACAATTTGGATTATTTAAAAAAATTTGGAGCAGTAAATTAAAGCAGTACTCCGGGATATGTAAACTTATCCCCTTTCTTAAGGATAAGGGATAAGTTTCAGACTTATTCTACAGAAGGGCGGAGATCGCCTGAAACAGCAAATCTCTATTGATGTTGGAATTTTAAAACTGAACTTAAGGGTTAAGCACCACACACTTATCTGGGCAGTTCACAGTCTAAGAAGTAGGTCGTGCCGGTTTCTTTGACTATGGGGGAGATTTATCAAAACCTGTCCAGAGGAAAAGTTGCTGAGTTGCCCATAGCAACCAATCAGATCGCTTCTTTAATTTTTCAGAGGCCTTTTCAGAAATGAAAGAAGTGATCTGATTGGTTGCTATGGGCAACTTAGCAACTTTTCCTCTAGGCAGGTTTTGATAAACCTTTCCCTATATGTATGAAGAATGACTTCTCTATGATAATAACTTGTACATTCTCAGGATATCAAAGCCATGAAGGAGGAGCTGGCTACTAGACTGAAGTCCAGTGAAACGGCTGAGATAATGAGGGAAAAGGACGAGCAAATTAGAGGCCTCCTTGAGGAAGGTGAGTGGATCAATGGGAAATTGTGTCTGATATCTGGAGTATTGGCCTCTGATATTATACATTATAATAAAGTTGAATTTAGGACGCATGTATTGTAAAAAAAAAAATAAAACAAGACTTATTTTGAGCCCAAATATACACAATCTTATTTACAGTAAAAATGTATTTTCTGCCCCTGATCACAAGTTCAGGGAATGTTGCATCAGCGCTTTTGTAGAATCTTAAACTGTTCTCTCTGGTGACAGATATCCTTTTATGTTAGAGGGGTATTCCAGGCAAAAACATTTTGTCCCCTATCCAAAGGATAGAAGATAAGATGTCTGATCGCTGGAACCCCTGTACACCCCCTGCAGCACCCGCATTCTATGTGTGGCATGTTTCTAGTTTCGGAGACCTCCGGGTTTCCGGGACTGGAGACGTTATGTCACGCCACGCCCCCTCCATTCATGTCTATGAGAGGGGGCGTGGTGGCTGCCACGCCCCCTCCCATAGACATGAATGGAGGGGGACGTGGCGTGACATCACATCTCCGGAGGTTTCCGAAACTGGAGACGCAGCTCCGCCTAGAATGTGGTTGCTGTAGGAAGATTGCGGGGGTCCGAGCTGCGGGCCCCCATCAGACATTTTATCCCCTATCCTTTTGGATTGGGGATAAGATGTTTTTGCCTGGAATACCCCTTTAAGCTGTCTAGTGTTTTGCCCCTGTCAATAATCTAGTATCAGCAATAAAAAGATTCACCATTATCTGACTATATTAATAAGTTTACTTATTTTACACATTATAACTCAGGTGAAAAACTTTCCAAACAACAACTGCACAACTCCAATATCATAAAGAAGCTGCGATCCAAAGAAAAGGAGCATGAGAACATGATCAATAAACAGACAAAGAAGATCCGAGAGCTGGAGGAAGAATTGCAGTTGTTAAAACAGGTGGGTTCTAACTCTTAGCTATACTTGAATAATGACTTACTTGGTATATCTAGCTTGGTGTTGCTTGCAGTGTCCATTCATCGTAGGCAATGGGAAAGCTTCCCACTGTGTTGAATAACCTGATTGGTGGAAAGCTATATATTATTTGTAGTGTCTTTTCTGTTTTTGTGTAGACTTTAGATGGAAAGGAAGAGGTTGAGAAGCAGCACCGGGAGAACATCAGGAAGCTTAACAGTGTGGTGGAAAGACAAGAGAAGGATGTGGGAAGATTTCAGATGGAGCTGGACGAAGTCCAAGAAAAGAACCGCAGTCTTCAGGCGGCTCTCGACAGCTCCTACAGGTAAGAAGGGATTAGTGACAGGATTCATTTGTATCGGACAGTCTTGTGTAGTATTGCCCACTTTTTATGTGTTTTTATTTCTTGTATGCACTTTGTGAAATAAACCGGCAATTGGTTAAAATTGCTTTAACAGTCATCAATGGAAGAGAAATGAAAGCCGGCCACTCACCATCTTACGTCTTCAGGACTTCTTTATTCATTATACTCACAATCATATATGGGAGAGAGACAGACACCCAGGCGGGGGGGGGGGGGGGGGGTTGGGGGTACAGATAGGCAATAAGCTCTGTTTTGCACTGCCTAGTGCTTCATATGGCCAGATGAAGCACTAGTCAGTGCAAAACGGAGCTTGTCGCCTATCCGTCTGTGTCCCACAGCTGTTCGGGATGCCGCGATTTCGCCACGGACATCCCGAACAGCCCCCTGAGCTAACCGGCAGTGATTTACTTTCACTTAAGACGCGGCATCTAAAGGGTTAATAGCGTGCGGCACCGCGATCATTGCTCGCTATTAGCCACGGGTCCCGGCCGTTGTTAGAGGCCGGGCCCGACCCGCCACATTGTGGCCCCGCGTTATAGAAAGGGAAAGGACTCAGGACGTACCGGTACGTCCTTGGTCCTTAAGTGGTTAAAGGGGGTATTCCAGGATTTTTTTTTTTATTTGACTATGCTACGGGGGCTGTAAAGTTAGTGTAATTCATAATATAGTGTCTGTATCTGTGTGTGACGGTTTTCTCACAATTCTTCTGTGATTTTCACTCCAATATTTATTTTTACCAGCATACAAAATGACTGTTGTCTCAGATTTTTCCCAGGTTGCTGTACCCTCCTGATTGAAAACCACAGGTCTTATAAATGGATGTAGCTCATTTATGTTTATTGGGTGGGGTGGCTGATGTGTGGGATTTGTAGGCAAAGAAGAAAACTCAAAAAAGAAATACCAGGTCACAAAAAGCTAGCCACAGTGTTATGGTAATCTCACAACATAGCCATTTAGCCCCAAGACAAGCGCAGATCCTTCCTAAGCATGTCCATTACTGTCTGCCAGGTAGATACTAAAATCATCTTATGGTTGATAAACCCTTTAAATCTATTCTGGATAAAGAGGTGGTCTTTTCAAAGAGGTTTTACTGTCAAATTAAGCTTAGATGTGCATCTCAAATGCAGACTGAACCAGTGGAGTCCGCTATCCCACTTCATTTTGTATTACATGCAAGCTACAAAATTTTTATTAAAACTGATTGCAGAAATGTTTAATTCTGTGTACTTCATCTAATACACTTCTTAAACATACAAATGCGTAAGGCTGTATGTTGCTAGCTTTTAAAATGCAAAGGAAGCAGCTATTAGTAAAAACTCCAAACTATCCATAGACTAACAATATGTGCGAAGCTTCATTATCGGACCCAAAAATTCCTTTCTTTTGGTTGTGTACAAGTGTACATACAATGTCGAACACAAAGTTAAGGCATTTTACTTAGTAGCCTCTTTATATAATCTTTTTGCATTGCTCTCTTAAGGTGGTTTCACACCACGTTTTCAGCATCCGGCTGGGGGAAGAGGACAACCGTGCACTCCCTTACCCCAGCTGGATCGGCACTGAAATCCTATTTGACTCCGCTCGGCTCATTTCTGCCCCGTATCCGGTTTTGTGACCGCACCTAAAACCGTAGTATGCTACCGTTTTAGTTCCGGTCAGAAAACCAGATATGGGTAAAAAATGAGCCACCTGGAGTAAAACTGTCTCTCCTATCGGCTCATTAAAGTCAATGGATTTCAGCATCGGTCCGGCAGGGGTACAGGAGCGCACGGTTTTCCCCTCCCCCAGCCGGATCCAGCAGCTGTAGGCTGTAAACGTGGTGTGAAAGCACCCTTAATGATTGATGTCTGGATCTTTCTCAGGGAACTTGCAGAACTACACAAAGCTAATGCCACCAAAGCCAGTGAAGCCCAGGAGGTAGCGCTAAGCTGTGAAATCAAAGCAAGAGAAGAAATGTGTTCAGCGCTGGAGAAGGCAAAGGAAGAGTCTCTAAAACAGCAGGAGGCCTTAGCCATTCAGGTAAGTTTAAAAGACACATGAACCATCTTTTGGATATCAATAGAAAAGAAATTGTGATTTTAGCTCAGGATGAGTACAGTAGGCATATATTGAGGTATCTGCATGTCAGTCAGGATAAAAGTGTAATAAAGTCCTTTTCTGGAGGGCCAAAAAGAATACGAATATGTCACTTTATGTTAGTCAAACATTTCTGCAGTAAACCTGTTGCATGTGTATATATCCTTAAAGATGTAATCTGTCAGTCAGTGGACAAATAATGGGGTACTCTGGGGAACTGAACTAATCACATTCTTATCCCCTATCCACAACATAGGGGATAAGTGTCTGATCGTGGGGCGGTCTGACCACTGGGACCCACCCCGATTTCTTGTACGGCGCCTTGGCTACTTACCTGTCTTCAGAGCGCTTCATCTGTTATCATCTGTTGATGGGTCTGGCACTCCATCTTACTGTCTGCTATAAATGAAGGGGTTTGGCGACTTTATATAGCCAGTCCCTCCATATACACCTAATTTTACTTGGTGAGGAAGGAGAAGGAGTCTCCTTTACATCAAATTTCATACATCTTCAGAAGTCAAGTATAGTGCTAAAAAGGTACAGAATACTGGCCATAATGTTATTCAGCATCCATGCTACTAGGAGGGCATATGTGGCCAGAATGAATATTAGCAGGGTAGTAATATGACTGAAGACAATCATCCATTTAAAAAAAATATGCATAATCACCCATATTGAAATATAGAATGTTTCGCCAGTTTAGAACACTTTGGCCCATCTCGTCTGCCCAATAATCTGAATCCTATCAATAGTCCCTGGCCCAATCTTATATGAAGGATAGCCTTATGCTTATCCCATGTTTAAACTCCTTCACTGTATTTGTAGTGACCACTTCTGCAGGAAGGCTATTCCATGCATCCACTACTCTCTCAGTAAAGTAATACTTCCTGATATTACTTTTAACCCCTTAAAGACCAAGCCCATTTTGGGCTTGAGGACACAGCCAATTTTATATTTGCATTTTCGTTTTTTTCTCCTCACCTTCTAGAAATCATAACTCTTGTATTTTCATCCACAGACCAACATGAGAGCTTATTTTTTGCGTGACCAGTGTCCTTTGTAATGACAGCATTTATTTTACCATAAAATGTATGGCGCAACCAAATATGTTTGGGGAAATTGAAAACTGCAATTTCTCGGTCGCACTTCATTGGGGGACACCTAGACTGATGGGTATATGCTCTTGCCACTAAGGCACTGACACTAGGAGAAAAAAAAAAGTCGGCTCCTCCCTGGCAGGATATACCCACCCACTGGAAGTGAGGTAATCAGTTTTAGCTAGTCAGTAAGAGGCAAGACACAGGTCTGGGAGCTCCCCAGACCTGATTTTTTTAAAATTATTTTCTAGTAGGGGCTGTTTAATTAGGTTCTTATCTCCCTTTTGTTTCCCTTTCTCAGGTGGGGGTTCAGTAGCGTGGCGCTACCTGTTCCCCCATTTGCGACAAAGGGGCACTGAACATAAGAGTATGGGCCATCAACCCCTTATCGCCAACGGCCAGCGCCTGGAGGTTGTACCCTAGGTCAGGGTCCCCCACTGCCCCTGCTCGCCCCACCATCTTAGCCTGGTATGAGGCAGCGTGGCCTAATGCTGGCTGAAGCCGTCAAGTGGTGAGTATGTGGCAACTGAGGTAAGTATGCCCCCCCATTACCCCCCCCCCCCCCCGACGAACTAGCTGTAGTACCTTGTTTCTAGGGCTGTTTATGGGAACTAGGGTGAGGGTCCAGGCAGTGAGGGGTTAACACTGCTATCTTATTCATGCTGGGAGCTGCCAGCACTTCTCTTGCTGCGGCTCCGCGCTCTTAGCCAGCGCCGGAGCCACCTGCATTCCAACGGAGCCACCGCTGGCGAGAGGTGAGGCGTTGGCGGCTCCTGGCATATGCTAGGAGCTAGGGGAGAGCCGGCGAGTCTGCAACAGACCAGTTGGAATGTAGGTGGCTCCGGCGCTGGCTAAGATCACGGAGTCGCAGCAAGAGAAGAAACTTGCCGAGAGCTGGAGATGCAGCAGAAGCGGGAGTCCTTGGGGCAATGGCGGCATGTAGCTCTGCCCTTCTTCCTGAGCCAGCGTGCGAACCGGGAGGTAAAGATGTGCCTCCACTCCAGGTTCGCGTGCTGCAAGGGTCCTTCCGTTTACCTTGGTGCTTCTTCCAGCAACGCTCCTCCCCCACTGCGGGGGGTCGGCGGCACTACGGAGTGGCTCCCTTAGCTGCTCCCATAGCAGCAGCCCGGCGGCAGCTCCTCCGGCCATCCCGCTCTTGTCCCCTGGCTCTCCACTGCTGTCACTCAGTCACTCTCCTGTGGTCATTCTTTGAATTGTACTCTCAATTTCTATGGGTCCCTCTTGTGATATCCATTAACTATTATCTGTTCTTATCAGTTTAATATCTGCTGGGTTTCTTCTAGGGAGTGCATATGGGGGCCAATTTATTTGCTTCCGTCGCCTCGTACGGGACCTGATATGGCCCCCCTACCATGGATGACACTGGCACTGGCATTCCCCGCGGACGCTAAAATCGTTTTTGCAGTTCCCCCCTCTGTAATGTCCGCTGGTCACCCATCAAGGGGGTGTTCTTGGCGTGTCATACAATATGATTCCCTCCTTCACAAGCTGCCGTATCCGTGGTTAGTGCTCCGGATCCCCACGTCCAGTGCAAGGTCTCCTTGGAAGTGTCCTTGTTTGGGCAGGGACTGGACCTGATATCAATATGCTGGACAGTAGTCTCGCCTATCATTCATCTCGCAGCTGCCGCATCCGTGGCTGGATTCCGGTGCTCCACTGCTAGTGCGAAATATCCACAGGAGTGACGGTTGTGTACTATGGACCCATACCAGTAAGCCAGACAGTGATCTGCGTGGTTTGCCTTTGCCGCCTGTCACTCATAACATAGCTGATGTATCTGTGGCTGGAGTTCCGGTACCTCACTGATGTGCGAGGCATACGAAGGAGTGACCCAGCGTGTCCTATGGACCCTATACGGGGGGGATGGGTATACCATTCACGGCTCCTCAGCCTCCCCCATTCTCATGGCGGCGGGGATACTATCCATGGCTCCTAGGCCTCCCTTCCCTCCCACATGCGACAGAGGGGCACAGTGATCGCTTATCTGGCTGTCGCCCCCTTTTCACTAGCGCCTGGAAGTGTTCTCAATTAGCCAGATGGTTTCTGCCGCCGTCGGTCTCCCATCTCAGGGCTGCCGCTGGCATGGCCAGGTTCCCGTACCTCACTGTCTGTGTGAGGAATCTGGATGTGGGTTCTTGCAGTTACATGGTACTGATGCCAGCCATCCAGACTTCATCTGCTGGGTCTTCGGCACCGCCAGGTTGCCCGTTAGCTCGGCTGCACACTCCGGTACCCCACTTTTTGTGGGAGGGTTCGAAGGAAGGATCCTGTGCATTGAAGAATCCTTTACCAATCAACCAGACGGGACCTGGATGCGGGACCTGGTGTGGCCATGGTCCCTATGCCATATAGCCAGACTGTGTCTACATGGTTTCTAATCCACCAGATCACCTCTCCCTTTCCTGCCGCTTCTGCAACTGCAGCCAGGTGACTTTCTTTCCATGTGAAGTTCCACACAGTGTGTCTCTGTGGGTTCATTGCTCCTGTTATACCAATCAGACTGTGTCTGCTTGTTTCCTGTCCCACATACCTCCTTCATCTCTTGCATCTGCGGCAGCAGTTCTGGTGTTTGGCACTATTAGGAGATGGGATGTGGACATTTCCTACAGGTTCCATGGCCTATCACAGCAACAGGAGCTCCCTCTGTTCCCCTTTCTAAGGGTTCCACGTTGGCTGCTAGGGGCACGGTTGTGAAACACCGTTGGGTGCTGAGACTGTTTTCCATGCTGCCGGACTTTTGGATGTCTGCGGTTTCTTTCGTGTTTGCAGTCTTGGTACCCCACTACTATCGTGAGGTCTCCATGTCCCTCTGCACGTGTAATCGCCACCCTCCTTCTGTTGGATGGGGTGTGCCTTGGGCCTTCCTGTAGTTTGGTGTCCACAGGTCCGCAACAGTTGAACACCTGTTCTGGCATGGGGCCTGGTGGGGCGTCATCAGTTCAGTGCTCCCCCTATGCCTCCATGTATCTTCCTGGATTCCTGTGCAGGGTGGCAAGGGTGACTGCTCTGTTGCCTTACACACGATCAGACTGGCTCCGTTGGCGCCCATCGGGCCCAAGGTTTTCACCCCGTTGGGGTGTTCCTCACAACGCTGTTGGTTGCTGGGTGTGTGTGTGTGCTTCTTCCTTGCATTTGTAGTCACGTCTCTGCATCTTGCCCAGCCAGTGTCCAGGATTTTGATCCCTCTGGGGACACAACTTGGCTCTTCAATATGTTCTCTCAGAGTTCCTGGGGGCTACGTCCGCCCATTACTTTGTCCCGTTGCCGTAGGGTGGTGTTCCCTTGCTCCTACAGTCCCTGGCGCACTTTACAATTTCCCTTCCACGGGGGTATGGGAATCGGGGTTTGGCATGGTCAGTGCCTGGATTTCATTCCGACCACCCCTGTTTTCCCCTCCACTAAGGGGATTATTTAGCTGGGCACTTTCTAATGCCGAGATGGAGCCATCTCTCTCTTCCCACTATATAGGTGGGGTATCTGGCTGGGCCCTTGTTTTTCGCTGAAAGCTTTCGGAAGAGCTTTGCACTGTCTGCTTGTGTGCTTACTGCCCACTATTGCAGCCTGGCTCTCTTCCTGTTTCTTGGTTATCTACTGCTGTTCATATAGGCATGTCGCTCTCCTCTGTAGGGGGGTTTATTCATTCATGTATGGCTCAGCGACAGCCGGCCTAGCCACCATCTGTCGTTTGGGTCCTGCCATTGCTCTCCTTCCCCCCTCGGCACACGCTCCCTGGTAGGGTGTGTTCCCTTGATGGTGTCAGTTGCACTACACTGACACCACGGTCTTCTGGAGTAACCTTCCTGTGTTCAGAGCCTGGGTGTCCCAGCAGGGTTCCCTTTTTTGTTTCCACCTCCATTTCCGTTCTGATGGGTTGTTGCTTCAGTATGCTCTTGTCTGATTGGACTGCTGGGGCCCAGGACCGGTTGGTCTCCTTGTCTTGGACACTATCCTGGGATGCTGTGGTGTGCCTTCTTTTCTAGGTTGGCCCTCCTGAGTCTTGGGCCTTAGTGATGGTTGAGGTCTCGGGCATGTGTAGCGATCCTGTCCAGACTTTTCCGCGTTTCCTTACCCTACCCTTCAAGTGTAAGTCTTCCAGGAGACTCGGGAACCTCCTTTTTCCCACGTCGGCCGCTCTGGTGTTCCGGGATGCTCCTTTTCAGGGTCTTCCGCTTCTTTTTTGGCCGTTTATTCTTCCGTGTCCATCTTCCAGGTGTCTCAGGAACCACCAGTTTCCGGGCCTATCGTTCTGGTGTCCCGGGATGCCCCTCTTCTGAACGTTCCTCTCCTTTTTTGGCCGTTATTACCTTCAGTCTCCTCCATCGGGGTCAATGTTCTCTCAAGATGGAGGGCGTCCCAGTCGTCGGGATTACACCAGTCAAACTATTTCACTTCCTGGGTTTCATAGACCAACTAATTAGGTGGCCCACAATTCACCAGACACAATTATTTTGTTTTCTCACTACTAAAATTTCTTTTGACCCATAACAATTTTTTATTTGATCGGCACTTTTATTTACAAAAGAAAGGCACATGGGCACGGCCTGTGCGCCAAATTTTGCAAACCTTTTCCTAGGGTGGTGGGAGGACACTGTTGTTTTTTCTGACACCTTCTCCCAGTACACTGAGCACATTTTATTTTGGGGTAGGTTCATAGATGATGTTTTGCTTTTTTGGGATGGCACTATCACCATATTTTATGTTTTCATAGAGGCACTCAACATTAATAATATAGGAATGCACTTCACATGTGAAATACACGAGCACTTTCTTAATTTTTGGGATCTAAAGATCTTTTTGGAAATGGATGGTAGTTTAAATACGGAGATATATAGAAAGCCTACTTCTACCAATAGCTTTCTAGAATGGAGAAGCTTCCATCCAGGTCCACTGAAGAGAGGAATATCGGTTGGACAATACCTCCGTGCGAAACCGAATTGTTCCAATATGGAATCTTTCTTGGGAGAAAGTAGGTTGCTATACCATAGATTTAGGGCATGGGGTTACCCCAAAAAGGTGTTGCACAGAGCTTTTGCGAGGGCTCGTGACACCCCGAGAGAGCTGCTACTTAATGAAAAAATGACTACAGAAGCTAAAAAACAAGTACGATGCATTGGCACCTTTGACCAGAGTAATCACGAGGTAATGAACAATTTACACAAATACTGGTCATTACTGTTAATGGATAAAGATCTGAAGGAAGTACTTAACCCCTATCCCTCAATAACGTATAGGAGAGGGAAGAACATTAAAGAACATATAGTCAAGAGCTTCTATATAGAGGACCAACCAACCTCATGGTTAAGGACCACCACCACAGGATTTTTTCCATGTGGTAATTGCAGCTTTTGCAGAATTATGCCCAAAAAGAAAGCTTTTACCAACCCTGTAGATGGCAGGAAGTATGAGATTAGGGACTTCATTAATTGTCAAACCACTGGGGTAATCTACATTGCCCAGTGTAGTTGCCCCAAAATGTACGTAGGCAAAACTATACAACAACTACGCAGAAGGGTTTCCAAGCATATAAGTATGAATAACACAGGAGGTGACACCCCATTGGCGAGGCATATTTGTAACTATCATAGGGGGGATGCCTCATGCCTGAGGTTTTGGGGTCTGGCGAGACCCAGATTAGGACCAAGAGGTGGTAATTTGGATAAGAAGCTACTGTGTGAAGAATCCAAGTGGATTCACAGACTACAAAGTCTAAGTCCAAAAGGACTCCATGAGGGCTTCAATTTTGTGGCGTTTATTTGAATGGACAGAATAGGAATACAAACACGGATATAACTAAATAAAGAACTCACCTAGTCGCGTTAATTAGATAAAGGAACATAGCACTGATAAGGGGATATGTGAAGTGTTAGATAAGAGGAGAGGGAGTCCTTGTGAGATCAAAAAGTCAGGATGTCAATGAACAACAGAATTTATTTTAAATTATTTGACAGTGGTACAATATTATGACTGTAACTATAAGGATTAAACTCCCCTCAAAAGAAGTAAGATGATGCTAGATGACTAGATCTATAAGAAAAATAAATATGATCATGGGTACACAATGCAGATGTACTGAGTAGGTAGATGAGTGTATAGTCCCCAAACCATGATTATGCATTGTCTATAAATTATACAATAATTATACTTACCCAAATGAAGGTGGACTGGTAATAGAGTCCCGGACCTATAAAGAAACAATATTATTGGCACATATCATAAACGTATTGATTAATTGAATGGATGAAAAGGTGTATAATTTAAAAAAAAAAAGTAAAAAATAAATAGATAAAACTTGTATAAGAGAATTGACAATAATAATAACAGATCATGACTGACATATAAACTATAGATAGGAATAGACTAGTCAGAAGCAACATCTATAAATAAAAATAATAAGACATCTTTACAATAGGAGAATATATTCCGAAGAGTAATGGAAGGGTTAATCCCTTATAGTACCCTGTATATGCAGCCAGAGTCAAGCCCATCATCATTAAAAACGAAGTGTTTGCGCATCCAGATGCAGACATGCGTACCTGCGACAGCACCATTTGACAACAAGATGTGCAGGAGTTGCGCGCAGCAACTGGTATGTGTCCTATGTGATACTAATGGTAATAACAAAAATAAGATAAGTTCTCGCGCATCCTAATACGCGCAGACATACGCAGCGACTGTGGCGTGATATGCAAGAAAATATACTAAGTGCTCGCGCATGGAGAGATGCTAATGGTAATAAAAATAAAACTAAGTTCTTGCGCATCCTAATACGCGCAGACATGCGCAGTGCCTGTGGCATGATATGCAAGCAAATATACGAAGTGTTCGCGCATGAAGAGATGCGCATTTAGGCTGACATCACTTGGACCAATAATAAAAGAGCCCTCCCTCTGGTATGTTCTGATTGGCCAATATCCCTGATGTTAGATGGATGGAGGATGTGTCCGTTATACAGGGAGATATGATGATTGGTCCAAACGGAAATACTGCAGGCTGATTGGCTGTATGAGTCAGGAATCCCCACAGGGATGTCATCAGGCGAGGTTTTAAGAACCTCTGCTCGCGACTTCGGCGTTCAGTCCCGAACCTCTTGATAAAGCTGAGTTGAGGGGGACCTGAACTTACAAGTTTTAAATAGCAGGATAGCCAGGCATGTCCTAGCGTACTGCAGATGATGGGAATGTGTACTTATATGATTAAAACACTGCAAGTCTGGCGGCTTGTATAACAGACACTTAATACAGGCATATGGAATGTAGGGCTATTCCTGTGTTTTTAAGTCACTGGTTGTGTGAGTTAAATAATAAAGTATATCATTTTAAGTGGTGTGGGATTTAAAAAGTTTTTTTTTTGGGCCACTTAATTAGTTGGTCTATGAGATAAAATAAGGAATTTAATTAACCCTCCACACACTGGTCTCGCTAGTGTGTATAATATATTTCGCTTCCTGGGGGCTCGTGGCAGGCCCCTGGATGGGGTTTTTTAGGTCTGCAGATGTTCAGTTCATCAATCTTCTGTACGAAGCCTCTCTTGAGCCGCTTTCAGTCTTTCTTTTTTCCAGTAGTTTTTTGGTCTCCACCTTCTGTGCTCGCCTTCTGTTCAGGCATCCACTGCTCTCTCTGGCGTTTTTCTGCCATGTTCTCTTGAATCGGTTGACTCTGAATGGGGCTCTCTTGTTGTGCCCTTTTCCTTTTTTGCTTTCCAGCCGGGCTAGCCCTCTGTCTGGTTCTGTGTTCCTTGGATTTGTTTTCCTACTTCCTTCCAGGATGGCTCATCTGGCTTCCTAGTCGACCTTTTTCTCATCTCTCTATGTGACGTAGGTTTTGAGTCTCTAGGAAGTACGGTCCCTTCCTTTGGCGTCCTAGTCCATCTCCATGGACCACAGGCCTTATGGACGAGTGGGTTCAGTGTCGGGACTGATCCCCTTTCGCTAGTGGTTGTTCTTTCCACCCTAGGGGGTCTGCTTTGTTACATCCCATCAGTATAGGTGTCCTATATGAAGAGCGACTGAGAAAAGGAGATTTTATGTACTCGCCTTAAAATCCTGCCACGGAGGAGCCGATTTTTTTTTTTTCCTTGTGTCAGCGCCTCCTAGTGGCAAGAGCAAATACCCATCAGTATAGGTGTCCCCCAATGAAGGCTATGAGAGAGAGATTTTACAGTGCGTACAAAAAAAATCTCCTGTTTGCAAATTTTGCAATGTTTTATTTTCACGCTGTTCACTTTATGGTAAAAATGACATGTTTTCTTTGTTCTATGGGTCAATACGATTAAATTGATACCCATGACTACATACTTTTCTATAATTGTACAGCTTAAAAAAATTCTCAAACTTTTTAACCAAATTAGTGCGTTTAAAATCCCTCTATTTTGACGACCTACAACTTTCTCATTTTTCTGTATATTCTGTATGAGGGCACATTTTGTGCTTCGTGATCTGCACTTTTTATTGACACCACATTTGTGTATATGAAACTTTTTTAAATCGCTTTTTATAAAAAATTTTTTTTTTTTATGTGACAATAAAGCAGCAATTTTAGACTTTAAAAAAAAAAAATTTACATTTACGCTGTTCACCTTATGGATCATTAACATTATATTTTGATAGTTCAAACATTTATGCACACGGCGATACCAAATATGTTTGTTTCTTTTTTTTTTTTTTATGCTTTTTGTGGGTAAAATGGGAAAAAGGTACAATTTACCTTTTTATTGGGGGAGGGGATTTTTCAAATTTTTTTAATACTTTTTTTTTTTTTTTACACTTTTTATGTCCCCATAGGGGACTATTTGTTGCTGATACTGTTCAGTGCTATGCATAGGGCATAGCACTGATCAGTGTACTCGGCTGTCTTCTGCTCTGGTCTGTTCAATCTCAGACCAGAGCAGAAGACCCCTGGAGATGGACGGAGGCAGGTGAGGGGACCTCCGTTCGCCATGTTAGATGATCGGATCCCCGCGTCATCTAATATAACGCCCGCATTGCTGCAGATGCCGTGATCTGTATTGATCACGGCATCTGAGGGGTTAATGGCAGACATTAGCACAATCGCTGATGTCTGCCATTACCGGCGGGTCCCTGGCTGCTGATAGCAGCCACGACCTGCCGTGCATATTGTGAGCACCTGTCCGGTGCTCGCTTCATGTACAGGACGTAAATGTACGTCCTGGACAGTTTGCTTCTCTAATTTTAAACTGTCCTGTTGTGTATCAGTATGTGAAAAGTATGAAACACTAATCTTTTGTAAATTTTTTAGGTGGCTGATCTGAGGCTGGCATTGCAGAGGGCTGAGCAGCAAGCTGCAAGGAAGGAAGATTATTTACGGCAGGAAGTGGCAGAGTTACAACAGGTAACACGGTCATCACTCATAACGTTTTTTTCATGCACGTTGGATGTACTTTTCTAATGTATGTACAAAAGTGCTAAAATAGTTGCAGCCTTTGCAGCGTTTGGCTGTCCATCTGTTGTGATTCCTCAGACCTTGATTGTCAGGGCTTGGTGAGAGTTTTAGCTCTATAATAGCTGTACAGATTGCCTTGTTACCTAAATTACCGTATTTTTCGCCGTATAAGACACACTTTTTCTTCCCCAAAACTGGGGGGAAAAAGTCGGTGCGTATTATACGGCGAATACACCCCTATCGCGGCGGTCCCTGCGGCCATCAACGGCCGGGACCCGCGGCTAATAAAGGACATCACCGATCGCGGTGATGCCCTGTATTAACCCTTCAGACGCGGCCATCAAAGCTGACTGCCGCGTCTGAAGGGAAAGTGACACTAACCCGGCTGTTCAGTCGGGCTGTTCGGGACCGCCGCAATTTCACCGTGGCGGTCCCGAACAGCCTGACTGAATAGCCTGGTTAGTGCTTACAGGACACCGAGGGGGACCTTACCTGCCTCCTCGGTGTCTTCTCCGTTCAGGGATCCCCTGTATGGCCGGCGCTCTCCTTCCTCGTCATCACGTCGTCGCGTACGTGCGTCGGCGTGCGTAACAACGTGATGGCGGCGACGGAGAGCGAGGATACCCGGCCGGCAGCAGAGACGTTCCAGAGCGACGGGGACACAGCGACAGCGATGGAGCGACATCCAGGGCAGCGGTGACAGGTCCGGAGCGGCGGGGACACGTGAGTATTACCTACTATGCAGTGGTCTTCAATCTGCTGACCTCCAGATGTTGCAAAACTACAACTCCCAGCATGCCCGGACAGCCAACGGCTGTCCGGGCATGCTGGGAGTTGTAGTTTTGCAACATCTGTCTGTATAAGGTCTCAGTCACCAACGGCTGTCCGGGCATGCTGGGAGTTGTAGTTTTGCAACATCTGGAGGTTCGCAGGTTGAAGACCACTATTGGGTTCAAAATCTTTATTTTTTTAGATTTTGCCCCTAAAAATTGGGTGCATCTTATACGCCAATGCGTCCTATAGGACGAAAAATACGGTACCTCTTATACCTGTGGGGATATTTAACATACCATAGTCTTCAGTTACCAACAGCTATTATCTGTAAATGAGATTGGGTATGAGAATAAGCAATTCTCTAATCTTTTTTGCAGATCCATATTTGTAGCACATTATTATAACCTATATGTAAATTACATTTATGCAATAATAATGTATAATCTATATGGAAGTATAACATATATTTCATTTACACTTTATCGGATTACATGGGCTTTTGTATTACAGAGACTCCAAGAAGGCGAAGCTCGGAATCAGGAGCTAAGTCAAAGTGTCACTTCGGCTACTCGACCTTTGCTGCGTCAGATTGAGAACCTCCAAGCAACATTAGCGGCTCAGACTGCATCCTGGGAGAAGTTAGAGAAGAATCTTTCTGATCGACTCAGTAAGAACACTTTACAGGTTCCTAAACAGCCCTCTAAGAAACGGCTATTTGTCTCATAAATGATTTGACTCCCAATGACACTCAGCCCCTGCTTTTTATTTATTTATTTATTTTTTTTACACTTTATGCTGTGGCCTTGTATTAAAATGAAAAACAAACCATGTCCCTTCCTTCATCATTCTGCACTTGATACCACTTAATAAGAAAGTCAAAACTGAATTTCAGGAATTTTTTCAAACTTGTTAAGAAGGAAGAACTCACATTTTGATGGGACATAAGTATTCAAACCTCTTGATATGACACTTAAAATTTAGCTCCTGGGGACTTCCATTTCTCTTGATCATCTCTGACATATTTCTACACATCGATCAGAGTCGCCTGTGTTTAATTTAGCTAATTGGACATGATCTGGTAAGACACAGCCCTGTCTGTATAAGGTCTCAGTCACCAGCAAAAACCAAGCTTTGAGGGAGAAAGAACTGCCTGTAGAGCTCAAAGACAGGATTGTATGAAGCCACAGATCTGGAGAAGGGTACAAAAACATTTCTGCTGCACTGAAAGATCCAAAGAGCACAGTGGCCACCAAAATTCTTAAAGGGAAGACTTTTGGAATAACCAGGACTTTTCCTGGAGGGCTGTTCCATTGATCTAAGTAATCTGAGGAAAAAGACCTTGGTAAGAGCAGTGACTGAGAAACCAATGGTCATTCTGGCTAAGCTCCAAAGATCCTGTGTGAAGATGTGAAACTTAAAGGTCAACCATCACTGCAGCACCACACCAATCCGGACATAATGGCATAGTGGCCAGAAAGAAACCTATCCTACATAAAAGATACATGAAAGCCTGCATGGAGTCTGCAACAAGCACCTAAAGGACTGGGATACAAGATTCTCTAGTCTGATGAAGCCAAAACTGAACTTTCTGGCCTCAGTTCTAAGCGTCATGTCTGTAGGAAACCAGTTACTACTCAACACCTGTCCAATACCATCTCTATAGTGAAGCATGGTGGAGACAGGGTCAAGGGAAAGCTGAATGGACCTAACTACAGAGATATCCTTTGACCTCAGATAATGACCCTAAGCACACAGCCAAGACAACACAGAAGAGACTAAGGGACAACCCAATTGTCCATCATTAAAGAGACCAGAGAATGGTTCTCACAGACGTCCCATGGAACCTGACAGAGCTTGAGAGAATCTGCAGAGAAGAATGGCAGAAAACCTCCAGATCCAGGGATAATTCATTTTTAACTTTGTCATTATGCGGTATTAAGTGCAGAATTATGGGAGAAAACTGGATATTTTTTAAGATATTAACTTTTTTATTAAAGTATAGTCACGTACATATAAATATACAAAGAATATAGCGAATGCCATAATAATTGCTCATTTACAACAGTCTCCAATGCGGAGCAGAGCTGATAAGACAGAGAAAAATCTAACCAGTATAAATGCAATAATAGGGACAATAACAGTGCAACAGGTGGGAGACCAAACTAGCCCAGAGCAACACTTGTAGGTATCAACAAGAGGGAAGGGACTATACCTAATGACATCGCTGCTGATGAGGGTGGGAAGCAAAAGATGGAGGGAGAAGTAGCAAAGTGGATGGGAAAGGGAAGAAAGAGGAGGGAGGGAACGAAAAAAGAACAGGGAAAAGGAAGGGGAGAGGGAGACAGGACTAAAATGATAGTAAGATAAAAGACTTACCCTGCGGATTAGAAGGACTCCGGGTCATCATGACGGTAATGCATATCGTGTCGTGTAGATGAGATGGCATAGTCAGGGAGAGGATGTATCGGAATTGGAATGTGCGGCTAGAGGTGAGTAGTCGGTTCTCTACTGGAGAGGTGTATGGTTTAGAGGACATGAAGGCCGTCCATGGTCGCCAGATCATGTAATACTTGTCTAACTGGCATTTGGAATCAGCCAGCAATTCTTCTATCCTATGTAAATTGCCGCTAGCAATAGGAAGGAGTCTAACGGTACTTTTGGGCAGATGAGTGGGTAAAATGGAGAGTAGGAGAGTTTCTGGAGTTTTAAGAAGGCGTATCCAAGTGATAGGATGAATAATGTCTAGGACCTGAGACCAGTATGTGGATATGGAGGGACAAGTTATGAAGCATAGTGCCACTGGTATTCCTACATCTCCAGCAGACATCAGGGACATCTTGGTAGAATTTAGCGAGTAGAGATGGGACCTGATTTTTATTTTTTTATTTTAGTACAAGGCCGCAACATAACTAAAAGTAAATGTGTCTAAAGACTTTGCAAATGCATTGTATGTTATTAGAAAGGTTCAGCCTTCTAAAATCCAAAAGTGTTCCCTTCAACCTACTGCATTGTTCTTTATACCCTTTTTAAGTTTTATTTACTGCATAAAGTTCCCTTTTTCCCTGTTGTCTCCAGTGCATGTTTACCAGGCCCCTGCATGGGATATGCTTCCTCTTAGGATTACCATTAAAGGAGTTCTCCAACTGAAATCTTTTATCCCCCGCTGTGCCCGGGCTGTAAAACTATACATAATAAACTTTCACTTACCTGCCTACGATCCCCCGTTGTTCCGATATCGCCGTCCCGTTCTCTGGTCCCGGTCTCTTCCACTTCCTGCGGGTCGGTGACTTCACTCTGCGCTCAGCCTATCAGCGGCCGCAGCAATGTCCCGTCGCAGCCGCTGATAGGCTGAGCGCAGAGTGAAGTCAATCAGCGGCTGCGACGGAACATTGCTGTGGCCGCTAATAGGCTGAGCGCAGAGTGATGTCACCGACCCGCAGGAAGGGGAAGAGAGCGGGACCGGAGAACGGGACGGCGACATCGGAACAACGGGGGATCGTAGGCAGGTAAGTGAAAGTTTATTATGTATAGTTTTACAGCCCGGGCACGGCGGGGGTTAAAAGTTTTAGCTTAGAGTACTCCTTTAAGACTGAATGCACACATTAGTGTATACAAGCCTCTCTTCTCTCTTTTCCTAATAGCTGAATCCCAGACTTGGTTAGCATCTGCAATAGAGAAAGAGAGAGCAGCAACAGAGGAGCTTTTGTCTATAAAGACACAAATCTCAGCCATGGAGTCTCAAAACAGCCTCCTGCGCCAAGAGAAGAGCCGATTCCAAGCTCAGCTAGAGGTGGAGAAATCTAGGTTGTCAAAGATGGAAGAAGAACACAGCAGGTACTGTATATACAAGAGCAGATGCCCGGGGTACATAGGCTTGTCCCCTTGCTGCAGAACTCTGCATCCAAATATAACAGTTGGCTTGGATTTGGCTGCTATATCCATTGGCCACACATTTTACTGAATGGAACAGTCACAGACTTTATTGAAATGAATAAACATTTCCACTCTGGTAAAATGGGCCCCAATACTGACCATAAAGAAGGGGTATGTCTTGACGCCCCCTTAAAAATGGTTGTCCTAACATGTTGTAACAAATCTTGCTCCCCCTAACACCCTCATAACCTTTTATAGCCCCAGACAACATGTATGTGTGTTCCTGCTGCATTGCTGTAGAGCAGTGTTTTGCAAACCGTTTCTCTCTGGTTGTTGCAAAACTGGAATTCAAGGAGGGAATGGTGGGGGAATGGTATCTCAGCTCCACTTGAGTAAAAGGTAATTTTTTATTCAAATCCATTAAAATAGAAAAAGGACAAAAACAAAACAAAATCACACGTGCATAGTGGGTTAAAAAAAAATGCACGTCACCGACGCGTTTCGGGCTATCATAAGCCCTAAATCCTGGTGCATGTTATTGCCAGCACTACCGGTTTATATATGCTAAGAATCAAGTATTGCGTCACATGACCACCCGGCCACGTGACTTGCACACCTGGTCAATTATATGCTACTGAATTAGTAAATAAGAAAAAAGAAGAAAAAGAGAAAAACTACAACTCCCAGCATGCAGACACTACTGATTGGAAAACAGTGCTGTAGTGCAATGGTCTCCAACCTGCAGACCTCCAGATGTTGCAAAACTACAATTCCCAGCATGCCCGGACAGCCAACGGCTGTCCGGGCATGCTGGGAGTTGTAGTTTTGCAACTTCTGGAGGTCCGCAGGTTGAAGACCACTGCTGTAGAGCCCAGTGTCTGCATTTTATGTTGCAGTTCAGTTGACCTACCACTAGATGGTGCTGACACTACAGATATAATAGCAATCCCTTCATCTCTTCCAGATATATGAACATTTCCATCCAATGCCTGTCCTTCTTGTGTACAAAAATACTTTATTTTTGTTTGTTCTACAGGAATCAAGTGGAACTGGAGAACCTGAAGATGGAATACAAGAAAATGGTTGAAGAAGCAAAAAGAGAAAAGGTAAAATTGTAGTTCTTCTTTCTTTTGTTCATCCTTTATATACTGGACTCTGTTTCTATTGTAATGTGGACTTTGTTTGCAGGCCCTGCTAAACAGCCAACTAGAGATGGAGAAGATGAGAGTGGAACAGGAGAAAAAGAAGGTGATGCTGGCCCAAGAGGCCTTCAAAGAGAAGGTAACATATAAATTCCCATTGGGTTTATTCTAGGGATCGACCGATATCGTTTTTTTAGGGCCGATACCTATAATCGGTGTAGTTTAGGGCCGATAGCCGATAACTTATACCGATATTCCGGTATAGGTTATCGGCTATTTATCCCCCCGCGACACCGCTGCAGATCATTGATTTAAAGCGGGCGTTTTAAATCAATGCACTGCAGTGGCTTTTGCGGTGCCATAGACCGCTGCCGCCACCCACTTCTCTCCCCCTGCCTGTCCGGGGGTCCTGAGACCTATCACCGCCACGGCCCTGCCGCACCGCGACCGCCCCAAGGTAATTGCCGTTACCGATAATGCCCAAAATCGTGATTATCGCCCGATAATATCGGCCATACCGATAATCGGTCGATCCCTAGTTTATTCACTTTGGTCTCTGCCCTCCTTGCTTTGTTTCGAAGTTCCATACAAGCTCCATACCAATGCTACAATGCTGTAACCCCTTCCCGTGCCAGGATATATGCATACGTCCCAGCTGCTGACATGTTTGTGCAACTGGATGTATGTATACATCCTAGCGATGTCCTGCCCAGCGTCACACGTTGCAGGAGATCGGTGGCAGATCAGCGGGTCCCGCCTCAGCTGCTGAGGCTGGGATTGAGCTGGTCTCGGCAGCATTAACCTCATAGATGCCATGATCACTACTGATCATGGCATCTATAGTATTGACAGGGGTTTGGGAGTTTTTCACCAAAAAATGCTGCATGTTTCAACAAAGATTTACCATTGATATAAAGTACAATATGCCACGAAAAAACTATTTCAGAATGGCTTCGCTCAGTAAAAGCATTTCAAAGTTATTACAACTCAGAGACACATGCCAGATTTGGGGTTACTGCTGCTGTGCCGATTACCGTGACTAGAGATGAGCGAACTTACAGTAAATTCAATTCGTCACAAACTTCTCGGCTCGGCAGTTGATGACTTATTCTACATAAATTACTTCAGCTTTCAGGTGCTCCGGTGGGCTGGAAAAGGTGGATACATTCCTAGGAAAGAGTCTCCTAGGACTGTATCCACCTTTTCCAGCCCACGGGAGCACCGGAAAGCTGAATTAATTTATGCAGGATAAGTCAGCAACTGCCGAGCCGAGAAGTTTGTGACTAATCAAATTTACTGTAAGTTCGCTCATCTCTAACCGTGACATGTATGGTGTATCTAATAAACAATTTCATCCAACTATGTTCTCTGGTTATTTTCCTAGGAGCGCAAGTCTTATGGATTCCCTACTCCTGAGACCGGCACCACCACTCCCACATTGTCACGTTCTAGTTCAGTTAGTGGGGCGGACCTGACAGGTTTACAGACCTCTTTCCTATCACAGGTAATGATTTTAAATTCTGTGTCCTTTATAGAAATTAGATTGAATGTTAAAATTCCCCAGTTGCTTCTCTTTTTGCCTTATTTACTTCCTCTTTTAAAATAAATTAACGGAGTCATATATGTGTCCGGTAATTACTCAAATGCAGCCATTATACTTGTTAATTTTGCATTCACTTTTGTTTTATGCATTTAGGAAGATCCTCATGATCCGCTTTATGGCTCAATGACTATGTCTGTCAGCAGCAGCAACCTCTACGATGCTGTAAGGATGGGAGCTGGCTCTAGTGTCATTGAAAATTTACAATCTCAGTTAAAATTGAGAGAAGGGGAACTTGCCCAGTTGCAGGTAATACTTTGTGATTGCAGGGACCTTACGTAAATATACTGTCCTCACTGATGGGTGTAACTTGTATTTTTACCCTTTTGGATATGATTTCTGCACTAAATGCAAGTAAAGCGTTACTGTCATTTGAAAGAAAAAAAACGTTGACAGGTTTTCCACAGATATCAAAAGTTTAGATTGCATTTAGATTCAGTGCTGAGACCGACTGTGATCATGAGTAATGGCTGCGTGAAGTGTGAGGTGTCACTCAAACCCAGCTCATTTACTGCTTTCGCCTATGCCAGTGTTTCCCAACCAGGGTGCCTCCAGCTGTTGCAAAACTACAACTCCCAGCATGCCCGGACAGCCGAAGGCTGTCCGGGCATGCTGGGAGTTGTAGTTTTGCAACAGCTGGAGGCACCCGGGTTGGAAAAAACTGTTCTATGCAGTGAATGAGTCCAACAGAGCAGCAGGCCACATTTGACAGGTCTGGACAACATGTCAAAAGTTTTTACAAACACCAACTCTCTCTGCTCATATTTTACAATAAAGGTACCGTATATACTCGAGTATAAGCCGAGTTTTTCAGCACGATTTTTCGTGCTGAAAACACCCCCCTCGGCTTATACTCGAGTGAACTCTCCGCCCTCAGTGGTCTTCAACCTGCGGATCTCCAGATGTTTCAAAACTACAACTCCCAGCAAGCCCGGGCAGCCATCGGCTGTCCGGGCTTGCTGGGAATTGTAGTTTTGAAACCTCTGGAGGTCCTCAGGTTGAAGACCACTGCGGCCTTCGACATCATCCAGCCCCCCCCCCCCCCTCTCACCCCCTTTAGTTCTGTACTCACCTCCGCTCGGCGGGACGTTAGGGCCGCGCTTCGGGCCCGGCCCCGGAATAGTCACGTTGCCTTGACGACGATGCAGAGGGACGTTCATTACCAACGTCCCTCTGCGTCGTCGTCAAGGTAACTCCTCTATTCCGGGCCCGAAGTGCGGAGAAGAGGCCTCCCCGGTGAAGATGGCAGCCCGGAACCACTATCCCACCGGACGACCTCCCCACCAGACAGTCCTGCAGCACCGGACCAGCGCACCCTAACGTCCCGCCAAGCGGAGGTGAGTACAAAACTAAAGGGGGTGAGAGGGGGGGGGGCTGGATGATGTCGAAGGCCGCAGTGGTCTTCAACCTGCGGACCTCCAGAGGTTTCAAAACTACAACTCCCAGCAAGCCCGGGCTTGCTGGGAGTTGTAGTTTTGAAAGCTCTGGAGGTCCGCAGGTTGAAGACCACTGTATTAGACATTGACAAGCGGTGATGATGATGAGTGTGTTAATGACGGGGGTCTGGATGATGACAGGGGGGATGATGTATTTCCCACCCTAGGCTTATACTCGAGTATATACGGGATTAGATTTCTATACAACTAGGGATTGCTTTTTGCAAACCTTTTATAGGAAATGCGGAGTGAGGCTCCTAAGCTTCATGCTGAAGCTCACATCTCCTCTTAGTGAGCAGTGCAGCTACAATTTTACGATTGTTATCCTTATTCTTATTACATTTAATGGTACCTACATTTGCTTATTCATTGTCTTCTTTTTTTTTAAGCTTGAAATAGGGAACTTGGAAAAAACTCGCTCCATACTTGCTGAAGAAGTTGTCAGATTAAACAATCTTAATGATGAACTTGAAGAAAAGGTTAAGGAGATCCCCAAACTGCGAGTTCAGATGAGGGTAAGTATCCTCTTTGAGAAGAAAACCTATCTTTTTTTATTTTTTATTTGTAGTGTGAGCTTTTACGGGCTAGGGCTCCATGTTCACCAGATATTGAAAACTTGACATAAAATTGGGTAATTTGGTAATGAGGGGGGGAAGTCAGCTCCTCCCTGGCAGGATATACCCGCCCACTGGAAGTGAGGTAATCAGTTTTAGCTAGTGTCAGCTGGAGGCAAGACACGGGTCTCAGAACTCCCCAGACCTGGTCTCTTTTTAAATTATTTTCTAGTAAGGGTGGTTTAGTTTAGTTAGGTTCTTATCTCCCTTTTGTTTCCCTTTTTCAGGTGGGGGTTCAGGAGCATGGCGCTACCTCTTCCTCCGTATGTGACAAAGGAGCACGGAACATAAGATTATGGTCCGTCAACCCCTTATCGCCAATGGCCAGCGTCTGGAGGTTGTACCCTGGGTCCGGGTCCTCCATTGCCCCTGCTTGCCCCGCTTTCTTAGCCTGGGATGATGCAGCATGGCCAAATGCTGGCTGAAGCCGTCAAGGGGTGAGTATTTGGCAACTGAGGTGAGTATGCCCCCATTTCCGCCCCCCCCTCGACGAACGAGCAGTAATAACCCTGTTTCTGGGGCTGTTTATGGCGAATAGGGTGGGGGTCTGGGCAGTGAGGGGTTAACACTGCTATTTTATTCATGCTGCTTCTGCTGCATCCCCAGCTCTCAGCAAGTTTCTATTTTCTGGCGGTCCCTTTTTTGCTGGGAGCCGCCCACACTTCTCTTGCTGCAGCTCCGTGCTCTTAGTCAGCACTGGAGCCACCTGCATTCCAACTGGTCTGCCGCAGACCTGCCGGCTCTCCCCTAGTTCCTAGCATATGCCGGGAGCCGCCAACGTCTCACCTCTAGCCCGGGTCTGCGCTCCTGGGTTAATCAGCCGGCGGGAGTCCTGGGGGCATGGGCGGCAAGTAGCTCCACCCTTCTTCACCCCCTGAGCGAGCGTTCGAAACGGGAGCTAAGGATGCATCTCCTTTCCAGGTTCGCACGCTGCAAGGGTCCTTCCGTTTACTTTGGTACTTCTCCCAGCACCGCTCCTCCCCCACTTCTTGGGGTCGGCAGCACGTGGTTCAGTTAGCTGCTCCCATAGCAGCTGCTCGGTGGGAGCTCCTCCAGCCAGCCTGCTCTTGTCCCCTGGCTCGGGGCCGTGCGGCAGCTTAGCAGGCGCTTCTATAGCGTGCTGTTTCATCCCGCCACCTCTACAGGGACTGCCCGTATATGTTCTGTTCCTACTGTGGGCGTCCTAGCCCTTCATGCAGAGGGATTCCTGCGGGCAAACGTTACGCGGGGGCGACCTGCTCTCCACGCTTCCTCCCTGCCATATTTAGTTCACTAAAATAAAAAAAAAGTTCCTCTCCACTGTTGTCACTCAGGCGCCCTCCTGTGGTCATTCTATGAATTGCGCCCTCAATTTCTATGAGATATCCATTAACTGTTACAGGCCTGTAATATCTGTCCTCATCAGTTTAATATCTGCTGGGTTGCTTCTTGGGACTGCATATGGGGGCTGATTTATTTGCTTCTGTCACCTCGTACGGGACCTGATGCCCCCCCTACAATGGATGGCACTGGCCTGCTGGGTTTGCTGGGACTCCGGCACCACCAGGTCGCCCGTTAGCTCGGCGGCACTCCGGTACCCCACTTTCTATGGAAGGGTTTGAAGGAGTGATCCTGTGCGTTCAAGAATTCTTTACTAGTCAGCCAGACGGATGTCTGCATGATTTGCTGCTACATCAGGTCAACTACCATGAATTTTCCACTCCGAGAACGTACGTTCAGGTAACCCACTGCCGAGGTGTAGTTCTGAGTGAGTCACCCTCCATGGACCTTATACAATGCACCACATACAGGTCCTCAGGGTTCCCTGCTTTACCAGGCCCCTATCTACATGCCTGCCACTCTCACAGCTGAGGGCTGGTTGCCGCTTTCAATGTGTGGCTCTGAATGCGGGACCTGGTGTGGCCATGGTCCCTATGCCATATAGCCAGACTGTGTCTACATGGTTTCTAATCCACCAGATCACCTCCCCCTTTCCTGACGCTCCCACAGCCTGGTGACTTTCTTTCCATGTGAAGTTCCACACAGTGTGTCTCTGTGGGTTCATTGCTCCTGTTATACCAATCAGACTGTGTCTGCTTCTTTCCTGTCCCACATACCTCCTTCATCTCTTGCATCTACGGCAGCAGATCTGGTGTTTGGCACTATTAGGAGATGGGATGTGGACATTTCCTACAGGTTCAATGGCCTTTCACAGCAACAGCAGAACCCTCTGTTCCCCTTTCTAAGAGTTCCATGTTGGCTGCTAGGGGCACGGTTGTGACACTGTTGGGTGCTGAACCTGTCTTCCATGCTGATGGACTTTTGGATGTCTGCGGTTCTTTTCATGTTTGCAGTCTTGGTACACCACTACTATGGTGAGGTCTCCATGTCGGTGTACCTCTGCATGTGTAGCGCCCACCTTCCTTCTGTCGGTGGGGTGTGCCTCGGGCCTTACTGTAGTTTGGTGTCCACGGTTGAACACCTCTGTTCTGGCATGGGGCCTGGTGGGGCGTCATCAATTCAGCACTCCCCCTATGCCTCCAGGTATCTTCCTGGATTCCTGTGCAGGGTGGCTCAGGTGCCGACTCTGTTACCTTACACACGACCAGACTGGCTCTGTTGGCGCCCATCGGGCCCAAGGTTTTCACCCCGTTGGGGTGTTCCTCTCAATGCTGGGTGTGAGTGTGCTTCTTCCTTGCATTTGTAGTCATTTCTTTGCATCTTGCCCAACCAATGTCCAGGAGTCCGATCCCTCTAGGGACACAACTTGGCTCTTCGATATGTTCTTTCTGAGTTCCTGGGTACTACGTCCGCCCAGTACATTGTCCGGTTGCTGTAGGGTGGCGTTCCCTTGCTCCTACAGTGCCTGGCGCACTTGATAATTTTCCTTCCACGGGGGTATGGGAATTGGGGGTTTGGCATGGTTAGTGCCTGAGTTTCATCCCGACCACCCCTGTTTTCCCCTCCACTAGAAGGATTATTTCGCTGGGCACTTTCTACTGCCGAGATGGAGCCATCTCTCTCTTCCTACTATATAGGTGGGGTATCTGGCTGGGCCCTTGTTTTTCGCTAAAAGCATTCGGAAGAGCTTTGCACTGTTGGCCTATGTGCTTACTGCCCACTATTGCAGCCTGGCTCTCTTCCTGTTTCTTGGTTATCTACTTTAGTTCATGCAGTCATGGCACTCTACTCTGTAGGGGGTTTATTCATTCATGTATGGCCCGGCAACAGCTGGTCTAGGTTGTTTGGATCCTGCCATTGCTCTCTTTCCCCCTCGGCACACTATCCCTGGTAGGGTGTGTTCTTCCTGCCCTTGACGGTCTCAGTTGCACTACATTGACATCACGGTCTTCTTAAGTAACCTTCCTGTGTTCAGGGCCTGGGTGTCCCGGCAGGGTTCCCTTTTGTATCCACCTCTGTTCCTGTCCTGACTGGGTGTTGCTTGAGTTTGTTCTGGTCTGCTGGGGCCCAGGACTGGTTGGTCTCCTCTCCTTGAACACTATCCTGGGACACTGTGGCATGCCTTCTTTTGTAGGCCGGCCCTCCTGAGTCTTGGGCCTTAATGATGGTTGAGGTCTCGGGCATGTGTAGCGATCCTGCCCAGACTTCTCCGCATTCCCATTTGTGGGGCGGTCTCTCTGTGCCGCACTTCTTTTTGTCTCGAAGCGGAAGTTTGTCACTCGGGGTGTGTTTCGCGGATGTCTGGTTTCCTTACCCTTCAGGTGTAAGCATTCCAGGAGACTCAGGAACCTCCTTTTTCCCATGTCAGCCGCTCCGGTGTTCCTGGATGTTGCTTTTCAGTGTCTTCCGCTCCTTTTTTTGGCTGTTGTCCCGGGATGCCCCTTTTCTGGACGTTCCGCTCCTTTTTTGGCCATTATTACCTTCCGTCTCCTCCATCGGGTCTATGTTCTCTCAAGTTGGAGGGTGTTCCAGTCGTCCGGATTACACCAGTTGAGCTATTTCGCTTCCCGGGGACTCGTGGTGGGCCCCTGGATGAGGGTTTTGGGTCTGCAGATGTTCAGTTCATCGATCTTCTGTACCAAGTCTCTCTTGAGCCGGTTTCCATCTTTCTTTTCCCAGTGGTTTTCTGGTCTCCACCTTCTGTGCTCGCCATCTGTCCAGGCGCCCACTGCTCTCCCTGGCGTCCACTGCTCTGGATGGGGCTCTCTTGTGCCCTTTTCCATTTTTGTTTTCTTGCCGGGCTGGCCCTCTGTCTGGTTCTGTGTTCCTTGGAGTTGTTTTCCTAATTCCTTCCAGGATGGCCCATCTGGCTTCCTTGTCGACCTTTTTCTTGTCTTTCTGCGAAGCACGGTCCCTTCCTTTGGCGTCCAAGTCCAAAGACAAAACTGATTACCTCACTTCCAGTGGGCGGGTATATCCTGCCAGGGAGGAGCCGACTTTTTTTCCTAGTGTCAGCTCAGTGAAGGCTACGAGAAAGAGATTTTGCGGAAAGTACAAAGAAAAAATCTCCTTTTTCAAATCAACTGGTGCCAGAAAGTTAAACAGATTACAGTACTTATCAGTACTTGTCAGAGCAGGAGAGGTTTGCTATGGGGATTTGCTCCTACTCTGGGCAGTTCCTGACACGGACAGAGGTGTCAGCAGAGAGCACTTTGGTTAGACAGAAAAGAGCAACTTACGGTAACTTCCTCTGCAGTATACAGCAGCTGATAAGTACTGGAAGGATTAAGATTTTTTTTTAATAGAAGAAATTTACAAATCTGTTTAACTTTCTGGAACCAGTTGATATGAAAAATATTATTTTCCACCGGAGTACCCCTTTAAGTGTCAATGGGGGAGAGGTGAGGCAAAGAAGAGGCATGCATGCTGTGACTTGTTATCTCCTTGGGCTTTGAGCATGACACATTGCTGACAGATTCCCCTTAATATATGGGAGAGACCACAGATTTTATTATAATAAAATCTATTGTATATTTTAGGATTTGGACCAGCGATACAACACTATCCTGCAGATGTACGGCGAGAAAGCCGAAGAAGCTGAAGAACTGCGCCTAGACCTGGAGGATGTAAAAAATATGTACAAGACTCAAATAGATGAACTATTACAACAAAGATTAAAATAGTTTTATTAGCAGAAACTCCAGATGTCTTAACAGAGAACACATTTTAATCAGAATCCTGCTTCCTATGTAAATGTTCACCCCCGTCCTCCTGTATAAACCGTTCGTGTACATTCAGAGATGATTTTTATTTGCCGCATGTTGATATAGCTTTTTCATTCTTTCTCTTTAAAACCTAATATTGCTGTTTAAATTATTATTTGTGTAGTATTTAAGTTTTTTTTCAGTCTAAAGCTCAATTTTTTTTTTAAAGTTCCTATAATACAAAACCAGTTCTGCGGATGTCCTTTTTTTTTTTTTCTTAATTCTTTTGAAATGTAACCTGTAAGCAAACAACAGTGCAATGTACCAGTCAGAGCAGCACTGTCAACGCTGTAAAACATAAGACTGGACACAGGCTCCAGGGGCTGAAAAAGTGCTTAGATCCAGAATAAAAACAGCAGCCCTCCTGTAGTGACAATTAGGGTGTATTAGAGGTTTTTATTTTTCTTAAAAGAGACTATAGAGTATTAAAATATATAGTGCAGAGATAAGAGCGATACATAAAGAATGGCAGCAGTGATACAGTACATACAAGTCCTTTAGTTATCCTCTTGGCTGTGTTCAAAAACCCCAATTAAAGGGGTTATCCAGGAAAAAAACTTTTTTTTTTTTTTTTTTTATATATCAACTGGCTCCAGAAAGTTAAACAGATTTGTAAATTATGTAACAATAGATGAATGTAGCATTCACTCACCGCAACAACGGCATCAACGTTCCCGGCTAGAAGGGATCGTGGGTCGGCGTCTTCAGGACTTCAGGAGAGGCCAGAGGAAGCGCGCAACAGCGCGTGAAACAAACCGGTTGTAGCCTCTGAGCGCTCCTGAAGTCCTGAAGACGCCGACCCACGATCCCTTCTAGCCGGGAACGTTGATGCCGTTGTTGCGGTGAGTGAATGCTATATTCTTCTATTGTTACATATTGATACTTTACCTAGTCGCATGCACCCCGCAGGTTTTACGGAGTAACTGGACCCTGACAACTGCAGCAGATTCCTTCTACTGGTACCACCCACATACAGAGTTGCTCTCCTTCTGTTTCTTTTCTCTCAATTGCGTGATAGATTTGTAAATTACTTCTATAAAATAATCTTAATTCTTTCAGTACTTATGAGCTGCTGAAGTTGAGTTGTTCTTTTCTGTCTAAGTGCTCTCTGATGACACGTGTCTCGGGAACCGCCCAGTTTAGAAGCAAATCCCCATAGCAAACCTCTTCTACTCTGTGCAGTTCCCGAGACAAGCAGAGATGTCAGCAGAGAGCACTGTTGCCAGACAGAAAACAACAACTCAACTTCAGCAGCTGATAATTATTGAAAGGATTAAGATTTTTTTAATAGAAGTAATTTACAAATCTGTTTTAACTTTCTGGAGCCAGTTGATATAAGAAAAAAAGTTTTTTCCTGGAATACCCCTTTAAAGTCAATAGGGTCTGTCAGGTGCTGTTGGTGTGTCCTGCAAGAAGTGGATTCGGAGGCAAATAATGTTTTTGGTGTTCTGCTCCTATTATGGAGTAGAACAGTGTTTCCCAACCAGGGTGCCTCCTAGATGTTGCAAAAGACAACTCCCAGCATGCCTGGACAGCCAAAGGCTGTCCAGGCATGCTGGGAGTTGTAGTTTTGCAACACCTGGAGGCACCCTGGTTGGGAAACAATGGAGTAGAAGAATGGAAAGATAAGTGCTGATGAATATCCCTCCATACAAACACAATGGTTGAAGACTACAAACAAACCCTATATAGTCTAATAGAGTCCTACTCCTTTTCAATTTTGTCCATTTCTCTGCATAGACTTCTATGCAAAGAAATGTACAGATCCCATGGCCAACCGGGGAGCGGAGCACCTCCCAGTTCCCGAGACACGTGTCATCAGAGAACACTTAGACAGAAAAGAACAACCTTAACTTCAGACGCTCATAAGTACTGAAAGGATTAAGATTTTTTAATTGAAGTAATTTACAAATCTGTTTAACTTTCTGGAGCCAGTTGATATATAAAAAAAAGTTTTTTCCTGGACTACCCCTTTAAAGGGGTACTCCGGTGGAAATCTTTTTTTTTTTTTTTTTTATCAACTGGTGCCAGAAAGTTAAACATATTTGTAAATTACTTCTAGAAAAAATTCTTATTCCTTCCAGTACTTATTAGCAGCTGTATACTACAGAGGAAGTTCTTTCATTTTTGGATTTCTTTTCTGTCACGACTACAGTGCTCTCTGTTGTCACCTCTGTCCATCTCAGGAACTGTCCAGAGCAGGAGAAAATCCTCATAGCAAACCTATGCTGCTATGAACAGAGGTGTCAGCAGAGAGCACTGTGGTCAGATAGAAAAGAAATCCAAGAAGTAAAGAACTTTCTCTGTAGTATGCAGCCACTAATAAGTACTGGAAGGATTAAGAATTTTTAATAGAAGTTATTTACAAATCTGTTTAACTTTCTGGCACCAGTTGATTAAAAAAAATAAACAAAAAGGGTTTTCCACCGGAGTACCCATTTTAAAGAAATTCTGGTTATGGTGATTGTAGTTAGAAGCCATCTGCTTCTCCAAAATGGGATATGCCATAACCTACTGTGGGTGGTCCAAATGCTGGAACTTTTCCTTATTTGTAGAATGGAGGAGCCATGGCACCATCCCAACTAGATGTTGGGCAGAGAACTACAATAAGATTTGCAGTACTTGGACTGCGCCAGCTTGCGAGGGGCACTAGGCTGTTGAGAAAGCACAAAGGAGACATTGCTTTACTAGGGCTGTGTTGTAGGGTGTTCTGGTAGGGGCCCTAGAGCTCAGACTCCTGTTAGTCAAAAATGTATTGCATAGTCTACAGATGCTTACATGTCAGTAGACTGCTAACCCTTCCCTATGTGCCCAGAATAGACATGGCTTCCCATTCCTCACAAAAGGAGAAGAGCCACCAATGTGGCGCTGTTATTGCTCTTGTTTTTATTTATCACCCAGTAGATCTAAAAAGAAATGGTGAATAGATCCATGTATTTCCAGATATGGTTTTATGTATAATACTGTAAAAATGATGAAGCCTACCAGAGACTATAATATGTCAAATGATTTCACGAGAGGTTGAGGTTGACCCCATTGGTGTTGGTATAATACTGTTAGCCGATCTCTTGGTTGGTAGACAGAATGGACGTTAAGGATCCGCGAAATGTTATTTCCATGGTTGTTCTGCTGGACAGAATCGGACTGTTATATGATCACTAAGTGAAGGCTATAGCACCTCAAATAAAAGAACAAAATAAGATGGAGCATGGCTGTAGATCCTTATTCCTAGGGAATGATGGGAACAAGTACAAAAGTTTGTAGATGTGAAAATGTGCTATTTTACAATCAATCTATTCATATTCATGCATATTTGGCAAATTATTTTAAAGGGTACCTTTAAAAAAAAAATTACTTTTGATATATTATAGATTAATGTATGCAGAATAACTTTCCAATAGCATGTTATTAAAAATATGCTTCTTTCTATTTAATTTTCCACTTTGAAAACATGACCACTAGGGGTCTCCCTACCAGTCCCAACCACAAGCCCTTTTTATTTTTTATTTTTTTTATAGATTTCAGACTCGTGCTGGAGTCCTAAATCTCAGACTGCAGCCGGGACACAGACAAGCTCAGCACTGCTCCCTGTAAAATTAAATAGAAAGAAGCATATTTTTTTAATAACATGCTATTGGAAAGTTATTCTGCATACATTAATCTATAATATATCAAAAGTTTTTTTTTGATGAAAGGTACCCTTTTAAGCCAGGAATATATCCAAATGGAAGGGGATGTATGGTATATATGAAGAAAGGACATATGCTTCTCATTCCTGCTCAGTCCACTAGTGGCTTTCACTCAAAAAACTGTATAAAAAGACTGAAGTTTTTTTTTTTCTTAAGAAAACATTGGAGGAGATTTATTAAAACCTGTGTAGAGGAAAAGTTGCCTAGTTGCCCATAGCAACCAATCAGATCCCTTCTTTCATTTTGCAGAGGCCTTGTTTCAAATGAAAAGCAATCTGGCTGCTATGGGCAACAAGGCAACTTTTCCTCTGCACAGGTTTTGATAAATCTTTCCCATTGTGTTTCATACATACAGCTTAAAAAATAAAGTGCACTTGTTTCACACATTTTACGTGTTGTTCGGACCATTTTTTATGAAGGGCGAGCTACAATTCCCAGCATGTCCGGACAGCCATCTGCTGGAAGTTGTATTTTTGCAACATCTGGATATCCGCAGTTTGTAGACCACTGCTCTAGGGAGTGGCAATTTTTCAGGCTTCATTCTTAGGTTATGTTCACATGGCAGAATTTCCAAGTGGAATTCCGCTGGAATATTCAGCCTGGAAATTCCACTGCAGCAGAGTCCTATTGATTTCAATGGGATTCTGCTGCACTGTGCACACTGTGGAATTTCCACAGCAGATGTTTCTACCATGGAAATCCCAATTCCTTCGTCCACAGAAACATTGAACCTGTTCAATGTTTCTGGGGTTTCCGCTTGGAAATGTATTGCTGTTTATGGAGACAGCACATTTCTGAGAGGTCCTAGTGCCGCCAAATTAAGTAAATGTGTGGAAGGTCTGCCTGTATTTTCCGGTAGACATTCCTGCAAATTTTGGGCTGTGTAAACATAGCCTTAGACTTAGACTTCTCTATAGCAGAAACAACTATAAAATGATTTACAATCAGTGCCACCTAGAAGGGTAGGAAATTCACGGCATTTTTGTTGGGTACTTTGACACAGGTCGGATACACAATCCGCAGCACATAACAACAATGCCAGACATTAAGGAATCGTAACACAACCTGTAGAAAATATTTGTATTGAAATTGACGTGCGGTGGGGATTCTGTCAATTTATGCAGCAGATTTTTTTTAAATCTGGAGTGTTCTATAATTTGCTGCAGACATTCTTCATATTCATAGCAAAATATGCAAAGGTGATTTTAAATACTAATAGTGCAGTGGTCTAACTAAAACAGCCAATGGCTGTCCAGACATGCTGGAGTTGTAGTTTTGCTACAGCTGGAAGTCCACAGTTTGGAGACGGCTTCCATAGCAAATCTACAAACCTCTAGATCAGGGATACCCAACTGGCGGACCGCAGTCCAGATCCGGACCGCGGCTGCCTGGCATGCCAGTCTCAAGACACCGATACAAATGAATAGCCGGAGTGAGGGAACACTGTGCTCCTTGCCTGGCACTTTTCTCGTGATGCAGGCGGTGCGATTAGCGCTGCCTGCATCATCTGCTCTGGCCAGGCCTGACTAGAAGAGGCCGGAGCAGCAGTGCAGCGTGGGACCTGGAAAGGGGAGCCTACACTGTCAGGTGAGCAGTCATTCCCCCACCTGTGACTCTCCAGTTGTTACAGGACTACTACTCCCATCATGTCTGTCTGTCTGTGCATGATGGGAGTTGTAGTTTGCAGCAGCTGAAGAGTCACCGTGACACAGTTTGTGGTGGCACAGTGACTTCATATATTCTGGGGGTGCAGTGACTTCATATATTCTGGGGGGCACGGTGGCATCATTCATTATTTTATGGTACAATAAGTCGGTACATGGCACAGTGTTTGTTAAAATGATATTTGGGGGCATATTGTGTGGCAGTAATATACCAGGGACATAGCATGGGGCAGTACTATACCAGGCATACAGCGTGTGGCAGTACTATACCAGAGGCATACCAAGTGGCAGAAATATACCAGGGGCACAGCATGTGGCTTGAATATATAAGGGGCATAGTATGTGGCAGCACTATACCAGGGGCATTGCGCGTGGCAGTAATATATTCAGGGGCACAGTATGCGGGAGAATTATATTTATGGGGTACAGCGTGCTTCAGTAATATATTCAGAGGTATAGTATGTGGCAGTAATATATTCAGGGGCACAGCGAGTGGCAGTAATATATTCAGGGGTACAGCGAGTGGCAGTATTATTTTCAGGGGTATAGTCTCCTGCAGTATTCAGAAAATACAGGAAACACTACATTTACATCCTCCAGTCATTTTACCTATATCCTTCATGGCACTGCGGCCACTAGATGTGCACCAGGCCTCCGCGCTTTGCTCGGACATTTACCAGTGGCAGACCTGGATAAGTGGACCCTCACCAAGAATAGTTGAGTACCCCTGATCTAGATAACTCTAGACAGGCTAGCCATAAAAAGTAATGGTTGCAGCATTTTTTTACATCATTGGGACCACTGCTTATTCCAGTGCTGGGTTGGAGGCTCAGCTTAAGGACTTCACCACTTGCTGGTTTTCCATTGTAATTTGTGATCTAGAAGATATTGAACATACACATAAGAGCCACAACTATCGATGTCCTAAGTATACGATGCAGAGAGAATACCTATTAAAAGATGTCTGATCAGACTCCAGACTCCCTTTTTGTTTTTTTTCTAGATTACCTATAGATTGCTATTGGATTTTCTATGACCTGCATTCCACGTCATAGGATTGTATTGAGCAGTACAGCAACAGCATTTACCAAATACAGTGGTCCCTCAACATACAATGGTAATCCGTTCCAAATGGACCATCGTTTGTTGAAACCATCGTATGTTGAGGGATCCGTGCAATGTAAAGTATAGGACAGTGGTCTACAACCTGCAGACCTCCAGATGTTGCAAAACTACAACACCCAGCATGCCGGGCATGCTGCGAGTTGTAGTTTTGCAACATATGGAGGTCCGCAGGTTGAAGACCACTGGTATAGGAAGTTATACTCACGTGTCCCCGCTGCTACAGACCGTCACCGCTGCCCGGGATGTCGCCTTCCATCGATGTTGCCGCTTCCCCGGGGTGCCCCAATGCTCTGGCAAGGCCTCTGCTTCCCGGCATCCTCGGTCTCCGTCGCCGCCATCACGTCGCTACGCACGCCGCTCCTATTGGATGACGGGACGGCGTGCGCAGCGACGTGATGACGACGATGGAGAGCGCTGACAATGCAGGGGATCCCGAAGAGGACGCGCCGGAGCCCCGAGGACAGGTAAGTGATTGTCAGCGGACCACACGGGCACCGTAAACGGCTATCCGGCGGTGGCTGAAGCAGTCTGCGCTGCCGGATAGCCGTTTATGCGATGGCCCCGACATACAAAAGCATCGTATGTTGATGCTGCCTTCACCATGCGATGGACTCTGAGAGGCCATTGTATGTTGAAATGATCGTATGTCGGGGCCATCGTAGGTCAGGGGGGGGGGGGTCACTGTATAAACCTGTATTTGCAAAACAGAACTGTTTAGGGCAGCCTGGATTCTGCCTCTAGAGCTCCATACACAAGTTATTATAAAATGAGACACGTTAATCTGATTTTCATGTTAAAAAATAAGACTCAGAATTCGGCAGATATGGAATTTGATGCGGAGTTCACACATATCTTGGTGCCTAATTCAGCTCCTATTGATTTCTGTGGGGGAAAAAAAAAGTTGAAAAAATGTACAGCAAAGTGTTTCAGCGTCTGGAAATTCTTTGTCGCACTTTTTAAAGCAGCAAAAATGTAGCTTGTTGTGCAGCATCCATCCATTTCCCATTGAAATCCATAGAGGAAAGCGGATTTGATGTCCAGAACTATACACGTGGGCTGCTTTCATTGTCAGCGGGAACGGGCCGTCAGGATTGTTTGCAGATTTCTTTTTTTGCACAGTGAATGTTTTGGAAAAAAAGTTGACATAAGAAAAAAAACGTTTTTTACTGTTTTGTGATTGACGTGTGAATACTGACCAAGTAAAACATCTGAGGGGTTACTGTCTAAGGGTGGATACTGTAACAAGCCTTGTGATAACTGACTATGGCCTAAACAAGAGTATTGGCCCAATATAGAGGTATGTGACCACCGGTTATATAGTGCGGACATATTGTGCAAGCAGCAACTATAACTAGTGTGAACACTGGCTTAAAGGACAGACGTGGTTGCTGATCACACATGGACTTTGTTTTTTTGCAGAAGTCTTTTCTAATTATGGATTCCTATATTATGATTCCATGTCAGCGGATAATACTGCTAGTGTGAATATTGGATCGAACACATCTTATACATGGACTTTATAGGTGCCAATTATAGTGGTTTGTGACTGAAAAAATACAAACAGACACCATAACAGTCGACTGCTGTTTGAATTTAAGTACAGTGACCCCCCCGACCTACGATGGCCCCGACATACGATCATTTCAGCATATGATCACTCTCAGAGACCATCGCATGGTGAAGGCAGCATCAACATACGATGCTTTTGTATGTCGGGGCCATCGCATAAACGGCTATCCGGCAGCGCAGACTGCTTCAGCTGCCACCGGATAGCCGTTTACGGTGCCCCGTGTGGTCCGCTGACCATCACTTACCCGTCCTCGGGGCTCTGGTGCGTCCTCTTCGGGATCCCTGCATCGACGTCATCACGTCGCTGCGCACACCGTCCCGTCATCCAATAGGAGCGGCGTGCATAACTACGTGATGGCGGCGACGGAGAGCGAGGATGACGGGGAAGCAGAGGCCTTGCTTGCCGGAGCATCGGGGACACCACGGGGACGCGGCGACAGCGATGGAGGGCGACATCCAGGGCAGCGGTGACGAGCGGTGATGGTCCAGAGCGGCGGGGACAGGTGAGTACAACTTCCTCTACCAGTGGTCTACAACCTGCGGACCTCCAGATGTTGCAAAACTACAACTCCCAGCATGCCCGGACAGCCAACGGCTGTCCGAGCATGCTGGGAGTTGTAGTTTTGCAACAGCTGGAGGCACCCTCTTTGGGAAACACTGGTCTATGTCTACAGTCTGCGATGCAACATGGCGTTGGTGGATGGAGCGAGACATGATGTCCCAGATGTTCTCAATCGGATTCATGTGGCTGGAGTGTGTCAGCAGTTCCTGCAAGAGGAAGACATTGATGCTATAGACTGGTCCGCCCGTTCCCCAGACCTGTATCCGATTGAGCACATCTGGGACATCATGTCTCGCTCCACCCACCACAGACTGTCCAGGAGTTGGCGGATGCTTTAGTCCAGGTCTGGGAGATCATCCCTCAGGAGACCATCAACCACCTCATCAGGAGCATGCCCAGGCGTTGTAGGGAGGTCATACTGGCACCTGGAGGCCACACACACTACCGAGCCTCATTGTGACTTGTTTTAAGGACATTACATCAAACTTGGATCAGCCTGTAGTGGGGTTTTCCACTTTGATTTTGAGTGTGACTCCATATCCAGACCTCCATGGGTTGATAAATTTGATTTCCATTGATAATTTTTGTGTGATTTTGTTGTCAGAACATTCAACTATGTAAAGATGAAAGTATTTCATACGATTAGTTCATTCATTCAGATCTAGGATGTGTTATCTTAGTGTTCCCTTTATTTTTTTGAGCAGTGTATACAACCGCTGTGGAATTGGTCATTATAAACATATATATATATATATATATATATATATATATATATTTATTATAGAGATAAGATATATATATATATATATATATATATATATATATATATGTATTTAATCATTTATATCTGACCATTTCCACAGTAAATACTACCAGGGACATTACAGGTTGCTGAACACTGCTATAGATAATAACAGGCTTGTAAGACATGATGGGAGTTGTAGTTTTGCCATAGCTGGAGGGTGACAGGATATGGGGGATTTTATAATAGAGCTACAGCTGGAGAGTTCCAGGTTGTGGACCGGGGCTCTAGGGTCGGTAGGGGGCACTACACCTCTGGGCACAGCCTATTATACACCATCTGTCTGCAGCCTGTCCTGCCCGGTGCCCCCTCCTCTGCCCATATAATGAGGGCCCCGTCACCACATACAGGCGGGGTCCTCCGCATCCTCCCAATGGGCGCCCACCCTTCTCCCTTTCACCGCCCCGGGCTTCCGGCCCTGCCTCCCTTCACTACACAGCGAGCCGGGGACTGCAGGGTGATGCGGCCGGACAATGAGCAGCTGGACCCTGGTAAGAGAAGATGGGTGAGGGGGGCACATTATACATCCTCCGGGCGCGGCGCCCTAATCATTCCTCCTTGCTCCTAGTGCATGCTGGGAGTTGTAGTATGGACACAGCTGAACAGGTTGCAGAGAGGAACAGAGCAGCCAATCAGATGCCTCCCCTTACTTGTCAGCGGGGACTTTAAAAAAAAAATAAAAATAAATAAATAAATAAATAAATGAAATGAAAGTAACCACCTGATTGGATGCCATAGACCAGTGGTCTTCAAACTGTGGCTCTCCAGATGTTGCAAAACTACAATTCCCAGCATGCCCGGACAGCCGTTGGCTGTCCGGGCATGCTGGGAGTTGTAGTTTTGCAACATCTGGAGGGCCACAGTTTGAAGACCGCTGCCATAGACTACTGCCCCACTCCATTTGTTTCACCAATTGTCATAAATCTGTGCAGAATCTACAACTCCTACATGTTAACTTCTGCCTCCAGCAGTGGGGACCACAAGTCTCAGCAGATTGTGCAACTGCATTTCCAGAATTCATGATTTTTAATATGTCAGTTCCCCCCCCCCCCCCTGGTGCATTTGCAACAACTCCCTATGTTAGGTTGCATTCCGTTACTGTTACATTCCGTTTTACCTTGCTATATGCAAAAGCGTGGTCAACCATGCTCTTGTGTATGCAAAAACCTCTTCTGTTATGCTACCGTGTGTTGTTGTGTGCTTCTATTTTTATAATGTAAGTCAATGACAAACGGAGTATGCTGTATGGCATCCGTCTTTAGCATCTGTTAAAGGAGAAGTATCATGGTAGAAAACGTATCCCCAATCCAAAAGATAGGGTTAAAGGGGTATTCCAGGCAAAAACTTTTTTTTATATATCAACTGGCTCCGGAAAGTTAAACAGATTTGTAAATTACTTCTATTAAAAAATCTTAATCCTTCCAATAGTTATTAGCTTCTGAAGTTGAGTTGCTGTTTTCTGTCTAACTGCTTTCTGATGACTCACGTCCCGGGAGCTGTCCAGTTCCTATGGGGATATTCTCCCATCATGCACAGCTCCCGGGACGTGACATCATCATTGAGCAGTTAGACAGAAAACTTCAGAAGCTAATAACTATTGGAAGGATTAAGATTTTTTAATAGAAGTAATTTACAAATCTGTTTAACTTTCCGGAGCCAGTTGATATATAAAAAAAAAGTTTTTGCCTGGAATACCCCTTTAAGTTTTAGATTGCGGGGGACGGGGGGACGGTGCGTCACGACCCCTCCATATAGCTCTATGGGAGAGCTGTTCGGCAATCTTCGGCTCTCCCATAGAGCTATATAGAGAGGGCTTGGCGGCCCCCGCTTTGGGCGAGGGTCGTGACGTGCCTCTGTGAAGGTGAGCCGGGGCTCCAAACAGGAGATCGTGGGGGGCCCCAGCACTCGGAACCCCCGAGATCTAAAACTTATCCCCTATCTTTTGGATAGGGGATATGCTTTTTTCCATGATACTTCTTCTTTAACGACTAGTTTTCCCCCTCAGACATATACATTAAATGCACAGCAATAACGCAGTGTGAATTCACTCTTACGTAAACTGCTCAGCTCAGCCATTGGACACTTTTCTGCCAGTTTCCTGCACAGAATACAGCTGATATCTGGGGGTCTCAACAGCAGGACCCTCTGTGACCAGTTTTTTCTTTATGTAACCCATGTAATTTCTTAGCATATATTATTTTCCCAGTTAGCAATATTGTGTGATATATATATATATATATATATATATATATATATATATATATATATATATATATATATATATATATGTATATAATTTTTTTTTTTCTTTTCTTTCTTTTTTCCCCCCCAGAAGCTGAGCACTGTCATGGTCTGCGCAGTCTTGGGATTCGTACTACACGTAGTAAACCTTGCTGTTCAAAGCCTGGTTGTGTCTGCAGACAAGAACGTCTCTTCTCTACCTTATGACTTTCAGAAGATCAATCTACCGGTTGGGCACCTGCCCTGCTTCCTGCACAATAACCATGATGTGGCCAGATCCTGCAGCCAGGACCCCAGCTGTCCTTTTAGGGTAAGTTCTACAAAACCTAAGCTTACAGAGCACCTGTCGTTAACAAAAACTTTTTATGCAATGTAGATAATACCATTATATGTATATTTGTAATATACAATGATTAACAAATGCGTATATTTTAGTCTATACAGCTATAGTCTGTGTGTCTCTGTGAGGACACCAAATACAGGAAGTGTGGGCAGACAAGCAGGGCTCTGTACACTGAGGACAAGCAGGGCTCTGTACACTGATGACAAGCAGGGCTCTGTACACTGAGGACAAGCAGAGCTCTGTACACTGAGGACAAGCAGGGCTCTGTGCACTGAGGACAAGCAGGGCTCTGTGCACCGAGGACAAGCAGAGCTCTGTGCACCGAGGACAAGCAGGGCTCTGTGCACCGAGGACAAGCAGGGCTCTGTGCACCGAGGACAAGCAGGGCTCTGTGCACTGAGGACAAGCAGGGCTCTGTGCACTGAGGACAAGCAGGGCTCTGTGCAGTGTGGACAAGCAGGGCTCTGTGCAGTGTGGACAAGCAGGGCTCTGTGCAATGAGGATAAGCAGGGCTCTGTGACACGCTCCCGGCTCACACAGCAGGATGACTGACAAGCCAGGATCCTGTACAGAGCCATGCTTGTCCTGCCCTCACTTCCTGTATTTGGTCTCCTCACAGAGACACACAGGCAATAGCTGCAGGGACAGCATTTTTTTACCCCCAAAAATACAAGTTTTTTAATCAATGTATATTACAAATATACATATAATAGTATTATCTAGATAATGTCAAGAGTTTTTGAAAGTGTACCTGTCATTAACAAGTAATTTTTAAATAATGTACATATAGTATATATTGATTAAAAATGTTGTATATTTTTGGGTAAAAAAAATGTTGTCCCTGCAGCTATTGACTGTGTGTTTTGTGAGGATTCCAAATTCAGAAAGTGGGGACAGGGCAAGTGGGGCATCTGTGCAGGCTCCAGGCATGACAATCATCCTGATGTGTGAGACAGGGGCATGTCATAGAGCCTCAGTGTACAGAGTCCTGCTTGTCCTCAGTGTACAGAGCCCTGCTTGTCCTCAGTGTACAGAGCCCTGCTTGTCCTCAGTGTACATGACCCTGCTTGTCCTCAGTGTACAGAGCCCTGCTTGTCCTCAGTGAACAGAGCCCTGCTTGTCCTCAGTGTACAGAGCCCTGCTTTTCCTGCCCACACTTCCTGTATTTGGTCTACTAACAGAGACACACAGGCAGTAGCTGTATAGACAAAAATATACACATTTTTTAACCAATGTATATTGCAAATATACATAAAATGGTATTATCTACATTATATAAAAAGTTTTTGTTAATGACAGGTCCACTTTAAAGGCTTAATACTGTTACTATTATCATCATAAGGCTGGGTCGGTAAGCGCCCTCCATTCATCTCTATGGTAGAATTTGAGATACACGAGTACATTACTTATGTATCTCTGGCCTGCTTACCGACTTGTCGACCCTTGCTCCCTGCGCAAAGAAATCCGGGGCACCATACAGGAGATTACGAGGAGGGGGGGGGGTCCCAGCGGCCGGCCCCTGCGCAATAAGACACTTATCCCCTATCCTTTGGATAGAGGATACATTGTACTACATGATGCTTCTCCTTTAAGTATTTATGGGCTATTGCTCCTGTTTAACACATCTGGGATTTCACACTACTGTTTTTGGAACCTGAAGTGATTGTTTCAATTGCAGTGCCTATTGCATGAAAGGATTTTTCAGACACTACCTTTAGGCTACGTTTCCACACATCTTTTGTGTACCTGAAAACAATTCTGCAAATAGCTCCCCTCATTTTGCACTCCCAGTGTGCAGTTTTTGTGGTGTTTTTTCAGGCAATTAAAATAAATAAATAAAAAATAATGCCAAGTGGGTTTGGCGTTTCAGGGATGTGGAATTTCTATCGCCCGACGCCCGGGACTAGCAGTTTTGGGCGCCGGGCAGGTGAATTTTTCCGTCCCTTAGCCCGGCTTCGGGCAAGCAGGGCCGGACCTGACATGTGCCGCGGCGATCTGCAGTCTGTATGGAGCGGGCACCCGACTCCTGCCCGCTTCATACTCTGCAGCCTGTGTCCTCCGAAGCAGAGCAGGGGAGATGAGAAGCTGTGTATGTGTCTTCTCTCCCCTGCTCTGCAGACGTGCGGGGGGAGATGAGGGGGCGTGGCTTATTTCTCCCCGTACAGACCTGCGTCCTCTGCCTCCACTCCCCGCACGTCTGCACGGGGAGATGCTTGCGGCGCTCACAGGGGAGTATGGAGCGGGCTCGGGATTCCTGCCCGCTCCATACTCTGCAGCCCCCGGTTGTTCTCAGTAGCCGGGGGCCGCCGCTAATAGCCAGCATGCGGCGATCGCCGCGGCTGGCTATTAACCCTTTAGATCGCCGCTGTCAAAGCTGACAGTGGCGTCTAAAGGGACGTGTGTATGCTCCCTGGTGGGCTAGTGGGGTGGATGGCCCCCCGCAGCGTGATCGCAGGGGGGCGATCCACTATGGAGGTAGCTGGAGGACTTACCTCTGCTTCCTCCAGTCCCAGCTCTGTCATTGATAGATCCTGGCTGGACCAGGCTCTATCAATGGATCACAGAGCACACAGATTAATAGAGTTCAATAGAATCTATTCATCTGTCTGAGGAATCTAATGATTCCTCATAAGTCTAATAAAGTGTCAAAAAAATAATAATAATAAATAAAAGTTTTAATAAAAGTTTGAAAGACACACATTAACCCAGTGGTCTTCAAACTGTGCCCCTCCAGATGTTACAAAACTACAATTCCCAGCATGCCAGGACAGCAGTTGGCTGTCCGGGCATGCTGGGAGTTGTAGTTTTGCAACATCTGGAGGGCCACAGTTTGAAGACCGCTGCATTAACCCCTTCCATGTTAAAAGTTCAAATCACCCCCTTTACCTATATAAAAACATATAAACATATTCGTTATCGCTTCGTGCGTAATTGTACAACCTATTAAAATATAACATTATGTATCCCGTATGGTAAATGTAAAAAAAATATTAAAACCACAGATTTGAAATTTTTATAATATCCCAGAAATAAAAAGTTAAAAAGCGATTAAAAAGTCAGATCAATACCAAAATGTTACCGATACAAAAAACAGATTATGGCGCAAAAAATGATCCCTCACACAGCCTGGTATGCGGAAAAAAATAAAGCTACAGGGGTTAAAAAATGGCAATTAAAAAAAATTAGAAAAAGTCCAGGATTAGTAAAACATGATGTAAACGATACAAATCTGGTATTGCTGTAACCAGGCGCCTAAAGTATAAAACTAACATGTTATCTGGCCACAAGGTAAATGGCGCAGAAAAGAAAAACACCAAATCTGCAAAATTATCTTTTAACATTTCAATTTCACTTCCCTTAATATATATATATATATATATATATATATACATATATTTTTTTTTTGGTTCAGAGAATATGTTATTGAAAAATTAAAAGGTAGTTATTATAGTAGGTAGTTATGGCTATTATAGGGCGAGGAGGAAAAAACGAGAGCGTAAAAGCGAAAATTGGCCGGACAAGTGGATCGTCATGAGGGACAAGTAGATTTTGCTCCATTTTAGTCCCGTGGACAAGTAGTTTTTTATAAAATTTCCACACCCCTGCGTTTTATATTTTACTGTTGACCCGCAGCTAACATCTGACCATAATATAGCATAGAGGAAGAACAATGTTTCCAAACAGCCCTTCCTGCAGTGCCCGGACAATCGATTGTATTGCCACATTGTCAGGAATGTTACTAATAAAAAGTTTAATAGGTACATATGGATGACGTGTTTCAAGGGTACTGTGACTCTCATCCGACGGCCCTGAGGAAGAGAGTCACAGTACCCTTAAAACGCGTCATCCATATGTGTATATTAAACCTTTTATATGTAACATTTCTGTCTCCATGGCGATATAATCGATTGTTCTATCTCCACGTTGTATCGTGACCCTCAATACTACCCTGTCCCACATATGGCTGTGCTGGCTGCCTCTTCATATTGTCGTCATAGATTGACCTACAGGTGCTACATGATGTTGTGACCTTAGCAGAACACCGTCAGGTAAGCGGATGACCTGTTTTTCGGTGTGACTATTATTTATTGAACTTCCGGCACTTAATGACCCTTGTTTCAATTTTTCTTGTTTTATAAACATAAACATCTGACCATAGACCTCAGATAATTGTCACCTGATCCTGCTGCTTGTAATCTAATATTTATTGGGGCAGCCCCTTAAAGGGGTACTCCACCCCTAGACATCTTATCCCCTATCCAAAGCATAGGGGATAAGATGTCTTATCGCTGGGGACCCCCGCAATATAGCATGCGGCACCTTCTGTTTCTGCTCCGGAAGCGCTGGAGGGTCTGGATCCCGACCACGGGAACAGAAAATCGTGACGTCACGACTCTGCCCCCCGTGTGACGTCACGTCCGCCCCCTCAATGCAAGTCTATGGGAGGGGGCGGGATGGCAGGGACTATCCTTTGGATAGGGGATAAGATGTCTAGGTGTGGAGTACCTCTTTAAGACCTCTGAAAAATGGAGGCAGAAATCAGATTTGTTGCTATGGACAACTGCTCCTCTGTTCGACTACACAAGATGTAATAAATCTCCCTCTATGTGCGTTGGATTTCACCTATGAAAAGTTTTATTCCCTAGAGATAAGCGGTGCAGTGGGTGATTTGTTTCTGCTTATCTCTTCCTGCCTGTAGCATTAAACTTGGACCTTTACCCATTTGAGCATCAATGTTTATGGAGCTGTCAGATATGTAAAGCCTTTTGTGTGTTATTCACATAGAAGGTAGTGCGGCACTGCGTGAGTGTACTGGATGTGGGATGGCAGGTAGGAGTTGGTGTAGCTGTAATGCCTCAGGTGGTGCTCAGATAATGCAAGCAAAGTTCATGATGTCCGTGAAGAGAAAGGAAATATCGGCACTCACCAGTGTGGCTGCAGGGTCTTCTTTATTGAGACATACTCACATGCGGGGTACAGAAGAGAGGGGTGGTGGGGGGACAAGTAGTGGCGACCGAGCTCTAGTTTCGCACACTTGGTGTGCTTCGTCCGGCCATTATATGGCCTACTGCTTGTTTTGATGACAAAAAACCAATGGTATTGCTAAATAGAGGACATTATTGTGTAATGAATGCTACCTTCATTATCTTGATGTACTGCATCGATGTCCAGGAAATAAAGGCACTGGAGATGGGACTGTATTTGGCTTTTTATTCCAGATCATCCTACAGATGAGATCCTGTAAACTGGGAAGGTATCCCCAATTCCATCTGTCTCTCCCCTTATTAAAATTGTTTAGGTGGTCAGTTATGCTATTCTTTTGCAAAGTTCTTATTTATACTACTGCAGATGTTAAGCTGGCTGGCCTGTAGTTACCGGTTTCTTCTCCAGTACACTTCTTATGGAATGAGTGCAACATTCTCCAGTCAGTAGGATTCCCCGATTGTGGTTTCCTGTTTGCAATACATCAACTCAACTAACTGTGTTTGCTCACTGCTACCATATACAGTCATGGCCGTAAATGTTGGCACCCATGAAATTTTTCTACAAAATGAAGTATTTCTTACAGAAATTCATTGCAGTAACACGTTTTGATATACACATGTCTATTCCCTTTGTGTGTATTGGAACTAAACCAAAAAAGGGAGGGAAAAAAAAGCAAATTGGACATAATGTCACACCAAACTCCAAAAATGGGCTGGACAAAATTATTGGCACCCTTAACTTAATATTTGGTTGCACACCCTTTGGAAAAAATAACTGAAATCAGTCACTGAAATCAGCTGGAATGTTGGACCACTCTTCCTTTGTAAACTGCTCCAGGTCTCTCTTATTGGAAGGGCGCCTTTTCCCAACAGCAATTTTAAGATCTCTCCACAGGTGTTCAATGGGATTTAGATCTGGACTCATTGCTGGACACTTCAGAACTCTCCAGCGCTTTGTTGCCATCCATTTCTGGGTGCTTTTTGACGTATGTTTGAGGTCATTGTCCTGATGGAAGACCCAAGATCCCGGACGCAAACCCAGCTTTCTGACACTGGGCTGTACAGTGCGACCCAAAATCCGTTGGTAATCCTCAGATTTTATGATGTCTTTCACACATTCATGGTGCCAGAGTCAGCAAAACCACCCCAAAACATAATTGAAACCTCCACCATATTTCACTGTAGGTACTGTGTTCTTTTCTTTGTAGGCCTCATTCCGTTTTCAGTAAACAGAAGAATGATGTGCTTTACCAAAAAGCTCTATCTTGGTCTCATCTGTCCACAAGACGTTTTCCCAGAAGGATTTTGGCTTACTCAAGTTCATTTTGGCAAAATGTAGTCTTGCGTTATGTCTGTGTCAGCAGTGGGGTCCTCCTGGGTCTCCTGCCATAGCATTTCATTTCATTTGAATGTTGATGGATATTTCGTGCTGACTCTGATGCTCCCTGAGCCTGCAGGACTACTTGAATATCTTTGGAACTTGTTTGGGGCTGCTTTTCCACCATCTGGACTATCCTGGATTGACACCTTTTATCAATTTTTCTTTTCCGTCCATGCCCAGAGAGATTAGCTACAGTGCCATGTAGTGCTGGGCGGTATACCGGTTCATACCGAAATTTTGGTGCTGCACAATATGAATTTTTCCCATACCGCAATACCGGTTAGGCCCCTTCCCCTCGGAAATTAATGAATTATAAACCCAGCGCTGCGCTGTCCCCACATCGGGGAACTCATCAAATGTGACCCGCGAGCGCTGTTCTGCCCCCCCCCCCCCCAATTAATTATCAGCCCATCACTGCGCTGTCCCCATTGGGATACTACTCACGTCACCCGCAAGCACTGCCTTCCTTGTCCTCCTGTTTGTTGCGGGCCGCCAGCGCTGACACTCTATACTGTACACTGTATTCTATGCCCGGGCTGCAAAAGATAAACAAAATAAACTTTCTCACCTTCCCCCGTCGGTCCGGACCTGCTTCATGGGGACGGGAACGTCGGAGAGCCGTCAGCCTATCACCGGCCGTAGCGATGTTCCACCTCGGCCGGTGATAGGCTGAGCGCACTGTCATGTAAGAAGCCGGCCGTCTTCTTACATGACAGTGCGCTCAGCCCATCACCGGCCGAGGCAGAACATCGCTGCGGCCGGTGATAGGCTAACGGCTCTCCGATGCTCCCGTCCCCAGGAAGAGCGTGAGGGCGATGTAGGAATGTGAGTTAAAGTTTATTTTGTTTATCTTTTGCAGCCCGGGCATAGGAATACAGCGTACAGTATAGAGGGTCAGCGCCGGCGGCCCGCAACAAACAGGAGGACGAGGAGGGCAGCGCTTGCGGGTTATATGCGAGTAGTACCCGATGGGGACAGCGCAGCGCTGATAATTAATTTTGGGGGGTGAGAAGCAGAACAGCGCTCGCGGGTCACATGATTTGGGGGGGGAAATACCGTTATATACTGTGGAACCGCCTTAAGTTACAAAAATACAGTGATACACATATTTGGTCATACCGCCCAGCTCTAGTGCCATGGGTTGCAAACTTCTTGATAATGTCGCGCACTGTGGACAAAGGCAAATCTAGATCTCGGGGGGATGGACTTGTAACCTTGAGATTGTTTATATTTTTCCACAATTTTGGTTCTCAAGTCCTCAGACAGTTCCCTTCTCCTCTTACTGTTGTCTATGCTTAGTGTGGCACACAGACACACAATGCAAAGACTAAGTGAACTTCTCTCCTTTTTGTCTGCTTTCAGATGTAATTTTTATATTCCCCACACCTTTTACTTGCCCCAGGTGAGTTTAAAGGAGCATCACATGCTTGAAACAATCTTATTTATCATCAATTTTGAAAGGGTGCCAATAATTTTGTTCAGCCCATTTTTGGAGTTTGGTGTGACATTATGTCCAATTTGCTTTTTTTCCTCCCTTTTTTGGTTTAATTCCAATACACACAAAGGGAATAAATCTGTATAGCAAAACATGTGTTACTGCAATCCTTTTCTGTGAGAAATACTTCATTTTCTAGAAAAATTTCAGGGGTGCCAACATTGACAGCCATCTATCTTATCTATCTAATCTCTGGTAGGTGTCACCAGATAGTCTTTGTCATTCACTTCACCTCTAAGTAGTAATGCTAAAGATGATCTGGATGTGTGTGTATATAACATACTGTATATAGAGCTAATAAATGTGTGTGTACCTTTTAGGAACACCTGACACAACTAGATTCTTGTTGGGGTTATGAGAAGTCATGCAGGAAAGAAGACCGATTCAGTTATCCTGTCTGCGACAAGGTGGACTCTGGTTGGTATGTGCTTGTTTTACAGCCTTAGGCGTTATTTTATTTTATTACTTCAATTGCTACTATATTTCTCACTGATCATTCTCTTCATTCCTAAAGGACAATAATCTACGCCCTCATTTTACATGGATATAGTCAGCAACAAAATGCATGTATATTTGTCTAGGGCGTAGGCAGGATTTTGTCCTTTCAACAAACTTTGCCTAAATCAGTTATAGAAATGAATAAGAAAAAAATCATTTTTTTCCACTTATCAGGCTCCTTTCTTTCTTCTTCCAAACTCATCATTCAGTCTATAGAGTGGTTAGAAAGAGAGAGTGTTAGACAGATAGAGAGACTCCAGGGTCTCCACTGGAATTTATTATTATTTTTTTTTAATCAACTGGTGCCAGAAAGTTAAACCGATTTATAAATTACTTATCTTTAAAAATCTTAATCCTTCCAGTACTTATCATCTGTTGTATACTACAGAGGAAGTTCTTTTCTTTTTGAATTTCCTTTCTGTCTGACCACAGTGCTCTCTGCTGACACCTCTGTCCATTTCAGAAACTGTCCAGAGCAGGATAGGTTTGCTATGGGGATTTGCTCCTGTTTTTGGACAGTTACAAAATGGACAGAGGTGTCAGCAGAGAGCACTGTGGTCAGACAAAAAGAAATTCAAAAAACTTCCTCTGTAGTATACAACGGCTGATAAGTACTGGAAGGGTTAAGATTTTTTTTTTTTAATAGAAGTAATTTACAAATCTGTTTAAAGGGGTATTCCAGGAATTCTTTTTATTTGACTATGCTACAGGGGCTGTACAGTTAGTGTAGTTCATAATATAGTGTCTGTACCTGTCTCTAACGGTTTATCTCGTATTCTTATGTGATCTTTGCTCTGGATGTTCATTTTTAACAGCATACGAAATTACTCTTGTCTGGGGTATTTCCCAGGATACAGTGCGGCTGAGACCGGACATCACTAGTCAGGTCATTACAGGGAGCCTACTACTGTAGAAGTTGCCTTGAGCAAAGGAACGCGTGGGGTCTAGTGGAGCACGGATTTTTTATTTGCTGTCAGATACGGGGTAAATTCTCTCCATTAGGATGCACTTTATACACACTCTGCTAGTATCTGCCTAGATGCCACTGTTCTTATACGTCTCATTCTATTTTATTATATAGTCAGTGGATACTTTTTTTTGTGTGTTTTTCTCCTCTAACTATATGTTATTTTCCCTGTCTCCTGGCTATTGATTTATTATTGTATCTTATATATCCGTGCTCCTGGAGGGAGAGCGTCTGTCCCCCTCCAGTGTTTGTCTTGTTGTCCCTTTTTCCAGGGCACCTTTTAAGTGGTTTTAATAGTTTTTTCTGTGTGTGATGGCTATTTAATAAAATTCATTTGTTTCTATGACTTTGGACATTATTTAGATTGGGTGTGCATATTGCTTGCAGTGGTGTCCTTTCTCTTTTCTTTGTACATATGACAGGGAGTCTGTCTGCTTCAATGGGTGAAACAGCTGGAGGCACCCTGATTAGAAAGCACTAACCTTTTTCCCTTGCGTCCTAACCAGTGGCACATATGAGGTATTAGGCCCCTCCGGAACTGGTTAGGACCGGTGGAATTTTAATGACACCTAGCAAGTCATTTAAGTCTTTAGACCCTCCCACCCTCTCCATATAAGGGGGAGAAACACCCAGCCACCTTGTGTTTTTTTTCTGTCCTCATGGACAGTGTTAGGATTGGTGGTGGGTCCTCTGGGACCACCCTACTTTTTGTTTATTGCCTGTGATCGAGCAAGTACCTTTCTATCTCTTGTGCCGGTGTCCTCCTCTGCGCCCCCAGCACTTGCGGCGTACGCCACCTCTATCCTTTAAGACCGCATCCCCGGCTCTTTTTCCCTGCGCTGCGTTCGTGCCGGGGGCGCGTTGGAGCTCCAGCGACGTCACTTCCGGTTTCGGGGCGCCTAAATATTTCTTGTTCTAGGCATCAAAACTAAGGTTTCCCTGCCTATAAATTTGTTCCTACCTCCTGGCTATGGCCAGGATAGCTGTAGGGACTCTTTTTCTTCCTATTTTAATAAACTATAGTTTAGGTTCCTGTACCTCCCACTTGGGGGTGGGGTCTAAGGTTTTTGGCGCCCAGGAGGCGATTTAAACCTGCTGAAGTGGTCATTAGGTCTCCTGGAGCGGTGCTGCAAGTTCCTTGTTATCACTTATCTTGAGTCCTTAGTGCTATAGCCTTGCTATTAATATTATAGCAGCTTGTGCGCCATTTTCCGTACTATTGTTCGGTAAAACTTTTTTTTTCTCAGGGAATTTTTTTAAATATTTTTTCGTTTCTTTCCTCCCTCTGTTAATCATTCTTGCTCTTCTTTTCAGAGCATGTCTTCTGTGGACGGGTCCAGGGATGCTTCCTCTAGGAAAGTTACCTCTAATAGGAAACATCTCCAGTGCCATGACTGCCTGGGGCTTCTGGAGGATGACTATCAATACTCTCGTTGCCCGTTCTGCCATGCTAAAAATCAAGCCCAGCAAGAGCCGACCATGGTCGTCTGGGTGAAAGACTTCGTCTCATCCAACATGTCTACCATGGGGGCCTCCATTGAAGAATTGAAACAGCTTGTGTCCTCCAAGCGTGACAGACCATCGTCCCCACCTAGGTCCATGGAGGTGTCGGGGGAAGCTGCTCGGGAAGACTCCCATTCTTTGTCGTCTGAGGAAGAGGACAAATTCCAGTACATGTTCTTTCCTGAAAAGACCCAGCGGCTACTTAGATACATCAGGTCGGGGGACCATGATGTTGACAGGGGTGAAACCTCTACTTCTGCCTCTAAGGGGCCTAGGGCCTTTAACCCCTTAAGGACCAAGGACGTACCGGTACATCCTTGGTCCTGCTCTCCTGATATAACGCGGGGTTACACAGTAACCCCGCGTCATATCACGGTGGGCCCGGCGGCATAGTGAAGCCAGGACCCGCCTCTAATAGTGCGCAGCGCCGATCGCGGCGCCGCACGCTATTAACCCTTTAGCCGCGCGGCTAAAAGTGAAAGTTGCCGGCTAGCTCAGTCGGGCTGTTCGGGATAGCCGCGGCTAATCGCGGCATCCTGAACAGCTGACAGGACAGCGGGAGGGCCCCTACCTGCCTCCTCGCTGTCCGATCGCCGAATGACTGCTCAGTGCCTGAGATCCAGGCATGAGCAGTCATGCGGCAGAATCGTTGATCACTGGTTTCTTATGAGAAACCAGTGATCAGCATAGGAGATCAGTGTGTGCAGTGTTATAGGTCCCTATGGGACCTATAACACTGCAAAAAAAAGTGAATAAAGATCATTTAACTCCTCCCCTATTAAAAGTTTGAATCACCCCCCATTTCCAATAAAAAAAAAAAAACACAGTGTAAATAAAAATAAACATATATGGTATCACCGCGTGCGGAAATGTCCGAATTATAGAAATATATCATTAATTAAACCGCTCGTTCAATGGCGTGCACGCAAAAAAATTCCAAAGTCCAAAATAGTGCATTTTTGGTCACTTTTTATATCATTTAAAAATGAATAAAAAGTCCTATCAATGCAAAAATGGTACCGTTAAAAACTTCAGATCACGGCGCAAAAAATGAGCCCTCATACCGCCCCATACACGGAAAAATAAAAAAGTTATAGGGGTCAGAAGATGACAATTTTAAACGTGTTAATTTCCCTGCATGTAGTTATGATTTTTTCCAGAAGTCCGACAAAATCAAACCTATAAAAGTAGGGTATCATTTTAATCGTATGGACCTACAGAATAAATATAAGGTATCATTTTTACCGAAAAATGTACTATGTAGAAACGGAAGCCCCCAAAAGTTACAAAACTGCGTTTTTTTTTTCAATTTTGTCGCACAATGATTTTTTTTTTCCATTTCACCGTAGATTTTTGGGCAAAATTACTGACGTCATTACAAAGTAGAATTGGTGGCGCAAAAAATAGGCCATCATATGGATTTTTAGGTGCAAAATTGAAAGAGTTATGATTTTTTAAAGGCAAAAAACGAAAATGCAAAAACGGAAAAAACCCCGGTCCTTAAGGGGTTAAAGCAGATGATTCCCTCCTGTCTTTGATGAAGACAGAGTGGAAGAAACCAGAGAAAGGTCCCGTTTTAACCAAACGATTTAAAAGTATGTTTCCCATTCAGGAGGACCAGGTGTCTTCCTGGGGACCAATTCCTAAGGTGGATTTGTCCATCTCTAAACTATCCAAACGGACCCAGGTGCCATCTGATGATGGTTTGAGTCTCCAGGATCCGATGGACCACAAGGCCGACTGCACCTTTAGGCGCTCTTACTCTACTGCCTCATCTGCTGCCTCAGTAGCTATTTCTTCTACTGAGGTAGCTAGTTTTGAGAAACCGTTTTTCTCAAATCCAGTCTGACTTGGACCAGGGGGTCTCAAGAGATGACATGCTTGCCTCCTGTAAGACCGCTAGTTTAGCGATTGACTTCCTTTTGTGATGCTTCTCCTCAGCAATTAAAGATTGCTGCCAAATCCATGGCTCTCTCTGTTGCGGCCGTCGCCCTCTGTGGCTTAAACCTTGGAGGTCAGATATGTCCTCTAAGCATACTCTATCTGCTATAACCTATGAGCCTGACATTCTGTTTGGGACCGAACTCGACCGTATTATGGAGGGGCTGTCTCATAGGAAGGGGAAATCTCTTCCTCAGCAGTCCTTTCGTGGTCGAGGGAGAAGGTACGGAGCCAGGTCTGGCTCCCAAAACCAAACCCAGACGCTCCAGGGGTTCCATGGGCTGAAAGTCCTCGGCGCCCTGACTATGGGCCTCTCAGAGGCTCTTAGATTGTTGCCAGTGCTCCTGTTGTGTCTCAACTCCCTTCCATTCTTGTGGGCGACTGCCTTCAGCATTCCCTGTCTTCTTGGGAAGCTCATATTCAGGACCCTTGGGTCCTTCGGATAATTTTGGAAGGGTACAAACAGTATTCTTCAAGACAAGTTTGTCAGGACCAGACTTTTACCTTCCAACAAACAAACAGTTTTGGAAGCTTACATCCTAGAATATCTCCAAAAGGGTGCCCTAGAAGAGGTTCCTCTTCAGGAGCAGGGGGCAGGAATCTATTCTCTTGTGTTCCTGGTCCCCAAAGTCACTGGGGACTGGAGAATGATAATAGACCTAAGGTTCTTCAACCGGTCTATCAGACGCAAATGTTTCCAGATGGAAACAATACCGTCTGTCATCAATCTTCTCATGCCAGGGGACTTCCTGGCAACCTTGGACCTCAAGGATGCTTACCTACATATTCCCATCCATCCTGGGTTCAGAAGATTCTTAAGGATTGCTGTCCAAATTCAGGGAGTGTTAAAGCACTATCAGTTCGTGGCCCTCCCATTTGGAATTTCTTCGGCCCTACACACCTTTACCAAAGTGGTAGTTTCTGTGGTGGCATCTCTAAGACCTCAGGGACTATGTATAGTCCCTTATCTAGACGATTGGCTTCTCAGAGCCTCTTCTCAAGCGATCCTGTCCCAACATATTCAAACAGCTGTTTCCTTCCTCCATCAACTAGTATGGATAATCAATTGGAACAAGTCCAATCTTCAACTAGCCACCTCAGTGAGATTCCTGGGGTTCCTGATAGACTCCGTAGCCATGACTATTCATCTAACTCCCGATAGGAAGCTGCGAGTTCAGGAAACAGCCCAATCTCTCTTAGTTCCCAGGAGGGTAACTCTCCGTTATCTAATGAGAATGTTGGGAGTAATGTCAGCAACCGTGGAAGCGGTTCCTTGGGCATTATGGCACCTACGTCCGCTTCAGGCGAAAGTATTAGCCAAGTGGGATCACAGTCCGGAGGGACTAAATTCCGTGCACTCCCAGCCTCCTCTAGTCCGGTCCTCTCTTAGATGGTGGAATCATCTCTAGGATGGCAGATCCCTGATTCAACCCGATTGGATCATACTTACCACAGACGCATCCCTTGTAGGCTGGGGAGCGCACTTGTTGGACAAAATTGTCCAGGGGTCCTGGTCACCCCTATTCCACTTTGCGCCTTACTTCCAAGGAAAGGTGGTGAAGGTTCAATCAGACAGCATGACGGCTGTTCTATATATCAACAAGCAGGGAGGCACGAGGTCACAAAGTCTCCTGAGAGAGATAGGTGTGATTCTGGATTGGACAGAAATGAACCTCACCCATTTGTCGGCCATCCACATCCGGGGCACTCACAATGTGATTGTGGATTGCCTGAGCAGAGGTCTTCTTACCGGAGAGTGGTCTCTTCATCCAGACATCTTCAAGGAGATTTCGCTCAGGTGGGGCATGCCAAAGATCGTTCTCATGGCAACGAGGTTCAATGCCAAGGTGCGAAGGTTTTGCTCCCTTTACAGGGAGGACAATCCTGTGGCGGTAGATGCACTGTCAATCCCTTGGAGGTTAAGGCTACATCTTCCCTCCAATTTTCCTTGATTCTGAGGGTATTGATGAAAATCAGGCAAGACCAAGTCTCTGTCATAGCCATCATTCCATACTGGCCCAAAAGAGCATGGTTCAACCAGCTCATTCAGATGAGTCGAGGTCAATTTTGGAGGCTTCCCCCAGAGCAAGCACTAGTGTCGGGGGACACTCACAGCTGCTCCAATCTCCAAATGTTCAACCTGACAGCCTGGAGGTTGACCAGTCCCTTCCAGATGTAGAAGGGCTTTCAGGGGCCGTCTTGAAGACCTTGTCGCACTCTAGATCTGAAGCTACGTCAAGATCCTATAAAAGAATATGGAATATATTCTCATCCTGGTGCCAGCTACGCCAACTGTCTGCCAAGAATCCTGCCACTTCTACAGTTTTTCTGTTTCTACAAGATGGACTAGACAAGGGGTTATCTCCTTCCACCCTAAGAGTGCAAGTGTCTGCCATCTCAGCTTTCCTCTACAGGTCTCTTTCTCAAGATCCCCTGGTTAGAAGATTCCTTAAAGGAGCTTCTAGAATCAAGCCTACAATCATTCGACCTATCCCTGCATGGGATCTATCAGTCGTGCTCAGGGGGTTATCATCCCCCCCCTTCGAGCCTCTGGAGGAGGGGGATCTTAAATATCTCACTTTGAAGTTTACCTTCTTGTTGGCCATTACCTCTGCAAAACAAGTCGGAGAACTCCAAGCTTTCTCAGCATTTGAGCCCTATACTCAGTTCCTCCCGGACCGGGTTCTTTTGAAGTTTTTGCCATCTTTCATTCCTAAAGTGCCAATTTTTACTTATATCAACCAGGTTGTTTATCTTCCTGTGTTAGCTCCACTCCCCTCCTTGGAAGAAAACAGAGGCCTTCTCAGTCTCGACATATCGAGATGTCTTCGGATTTACTTGGATCGATCCAAGGAGTTCCGTAAGGATAAAAACCTTCTTATCCTTTTTTTCTAGTAGTCATAAGACCCACAAGGCTTCCAAACCAACTATCAGTCGCTGGATAAAGGAAGCTATTCGGGAGTCTCATGTTTCTCAGGGTCTGGAGCCCCCTGAATTTGTTAAAGCTCACTCTACTAGAGCAGTAGCTACTTCTTTTGCAGAGAGAAGCTCAATTCCTTTGGAACTCATCTGTAAGTCAGCTACTTGGAGTTCTCACTCCACCTTTATTTCATATATAGTGGATTCCAGAATAGCTAGCTATTCCTCATTTGGGCGGACATTTTTATCCTCCGCCAGGTATGAGTGCCCTCCCATGGGGGTATCTGCTTGCTAAATCCCCATATGTTCTACTGGTTAGGACGTAAGAGAATCATTAATTCCTAACGATAATTTGTTTTCCCTTAGTCCTAACAGTGGCACAGCAATCCCTCCCTATATATTTTTGTATGTTTATTCTTTACTTGCTATAACACAAGGTGGCTGGGTGTTTCTCCCCCCCCCCCCCCCTTATATGGAGAGGGTGGAAGGGTCTAAAGACTTAATTACTTGCTAAGTGTCATTAAAATTCCACCAGTCCTAACCAGTTCCACGGGGGCAAAATACCCCATATGTGCCACTGTTAGGACTAAGGGAAAACAAATTATCATTAGAAATTAACGATTCATTGAATCCAGCTTGTTTGTTGTTCAATGGGTGGGGTGCATGATGTGTGGGAGGTAGGAAAGTGGAATTCTGGGATTTGTAGTAAAAAAAAGAGAACTTCAACAGGAAATACTAAGGTTCACAAAAAGAAAGCCAAAGCTTCATAGTAATCTCCCAACACAGCCATTTAACCCAAAGACAAGCGCAGATCCTTCCTAAGCATGTCCATTACTTTTTGACAGGTAGGTGCTAAAATCACCTTATGGTGGATAACCCCTTTAACTTTCTGGCACCTGTTGATTTAAAAAAAAAAAATGTTTTCTAGCAGTGGCGTACCCTTTTAAGAGACTCGGCTTAAAGCTCTAGTAAATGTAAGATTTCCCCCCAGTGCTGTATTCACAGCTTACACTGTTCAGTATTGGACTATAATGTTCTCCACACTGCTGTTTTTAAGGGATGCTATAGAGATATAGGGGAGCAGTATACCCTCATTGTGTGTGAGTTCAGTGTATGGGAGGCATCATAGCAGCAAGTCGCAACTTAATAACTCGGGCAACTGAAATGGGGGTGAAAAAGGCTATATAATGGCCAGAAAAAGTGTAATTTGTTATGTACACATACATGACAGCTTATCCTGAAAAATTGTCTGAAATGAATGTTTGTTTTAACCTATCATTTGCTTTAACCTATGCCACAACACGTTAAAACTATTTAGGGACTGTTACGCCTAGCGCTCCGGGTCCCCGCTCCTCCCCGGAGCGCTCACGGCGTCTCTCTCTCCGCAGCACCCCGGTCAGTCCCGCTGACCGGGAGCGCTGCACTGTCATGGCCGTCGGGGATGCGATTCGCACAGCGGGACGCGCCCGCTCGTGAATCGCATCCCAGGTCACTTACCCGTCCCGGTCCCCTGCTGTCATGTGCTGGCGCGCGCGGCTCCGCTCTCTAGGGCGCGCGCGCGCCAGCTCTCTGAGACTTAAAGGGCCAGTGCACCAATGATTGGTGCCTGGCCCAATTAGCTTAATTGGCTTCCACCTGCTCCCAGACTATATCTGATCACTGCCCCTGCACTCCCCTGCCGGATCTTGTTGCCTTAGTGCCTAGAGAAAGCGTTTACTGTGTTTGTCCATACTGTGTACTTGACCTCCTGCTATTGCCATATTGACTACGATCCTTGCTGCCTGCCCCGACCTTCTGCTACGTCCGACCTTGCTTCTGTCTACTCCCTTGTACCACGCCTATCTTCAGCAGTCAGAGAGGTTGAGCCGTTGCTAGTGGATACGACCTGGTTGCTACCGCCGCTGCAAGACCATCCCGCTTTGCGGCGGGCTCTGGTGAAAACCAGTAGCTGCTTAGAACCGGTCCACTAGCTCGGTCCACGCCAATCCCTCTCTGGCACAGAGGATCCACCTCCTGCCAGCCGAATCGTGACAGGGACAATTCACACTACGGAAAATCTGATGCAGCAGCCTAACATTGTTTTCAATGGGATTCTACTGCACCACTCCACTAGCACATATAGATGGATCTCTACTTGTTTGGGTAAAGGGAGATGTCTATCAATCAAGGCGGTCAGGGCGGCAGAAGCTGGGCAGCACAAAAGGGATGACAGGTTCCCTTAAATGGCCATATTCATTGGTAGTCTGTGGTGTATAGGCGTTAAGCACATCATGAGAGGAAGGTGCGTAAGGGCGCGTGGTAATTTACTCTCCAACTCTGGGGGCGCTATTGCACTTATACGTTCAGCTATTTTAAGGCATACATAATAAAAAGGACTTGCTTTCTGTTTATTTCTTGTGAGAGGTTCCCAAGAAACATTTTTTTCTTTATTCTTCCAGGCGCACAGTAGAGATGTATTGATATCTTGGCATGTTCTAATGATATATAACAGGTAACATAAATAATTTCTTTAGGAGTTATTTCATGATTAATGTGATCTTATTCCACTAGGGCAAGAAACTTGGAGGGCGCTCAAGAAGTATTTTGGAGACAGGCAGACTTTGGTTATATTATGGAGCGACTGGCTGAAGCACAAGTGATCTGTCATCCACGTCAGCCGGTCTGTATTCCCACGTGTATTGCTTTTACTGAATTATAATGCAGACTGGCCGACTTGTGTGTTTTTTATTTTTATTTTATTATTATTTTTTTTTAACAGGGAGACTCTCTATTGGCCTGTTCCAGCCATCTTCAGCACTGTAGAACCACCAACCTTTATTTAGACTTAAGAAAACCTAGACGATCACAAGACAGGTCTGTAGTACCTGTTCATGAAACCTCTAGAGCAATATGTAGTAATATAAATATAGAATATATGCATCCTACCCATGCAAGCTTTGTTGTTTCTGCTGCCTTTCTATATCTTTCACACATTTTCTGCATTAGATGAAAGCCTAACATGAAGTGCAAGTTGGCCCTGTACCTAACAGCTGTGCATTAAGGTGACTGCAAGATAACAGTTTAACCCCCTCCCCACCATCACCATATGTCCCTCTGAGTTATATAGCACTTCAAGGTTTTTTTTTGATTCAGATGATCAAAAATGACGGCCTACTAGGGGTCCTGCTGTTGGACTTCAGAAAAGAGTGTGCATAAATTTAAACTGTATTATAAATTCTTATTTAATTTTTTTCTCTTTTACAGATTTAAAGAAGACTTTCTACAGGAAGGTGAGATTGGAGGTCATTGTGATCTTGACTCACAGAAGCTGCTTTCTCAAGGTGATCGCAAGAGTCCCCTACAGTCTTGGTATGTGTTACGTCTTGTACTTGCTAATAGGCAGGGATCTGACCACAAGGACCCCCACTAAACAGAAGACAGGGCTGAGTTGCAGCACATGCACAGAAGCTGGTGGAGTACCACAATAAAAAGCATCCTCTTTATTTTGGTGGTCTGTAGAGGTTCCATTGGTGGGATCTCCAATGATTTTCTAGTGAAGGCATATTTTTCGAGTTTATATAGCATAACTTTCTAGGATAACACATATAAAGCTAAGCTCCACCTTCTTCTTGTGCCTATAAACAGCTGAAATAGCAGGCTGCCATGTCACTAAATGTGGTTATGGGCTCTTAAGCCTCTGTCTTAACTATTGAAGGGCATCTGAAAGAAACATACTTGTAAACAAATGTGGAGAACTTCTAGGCACCCTGTAAATGTCATCATTAAATATAATAATGTTGTCTTGACTTTTACATAGTGCCTTCTCTTACTTGTTCATGTATTGCTGGACTATTAGACAGCAGATGAAAGCCATTGTCCAGCATTTTTGAGAGTGGTCAGGTTGGAATAAGAATAAAAATAAGATATTCTCACCTGCCCGATCCACTGCCAGTGTCCGGTCTCTGCTTCTCAACAGTTCCTGGTGTCCATCCTAACAATAGGACTCAGCCAAATACTGGTCATGACGGTGACCTGCCTCAGCCAGTAAGATGAGACCAGGAAGCGGTGGGGAGTAGGTATAAGGCACAATCGGATTAGCAGCAGCAGGTGATGTGGCAGGTGAATACACCTGCAGCTTGGACCAGAACTTGCTTTTACTAATCATTTCTATGCGACTGATATCAAGCATCCCAAAGTGAAGAGTATTAAAAGTGACTTCCAGTCCACACATAAGAAGCTGTGGGCTTTGGCTAATCTAACGTGTAGTCAAAAAATACTACAGCTGGAACAAAGGGCTCCTTGCTTAAAGGGGTACTCCACTGCTCAGCGTTTGGAACAAACTGTTCCGAATGCTGGAGCCGGCACCGGGAGCTTGTGATGTCATATCCACGCCCCCTCATGACATCACGCCCCGCCCCCTCAATGCAAGTCTATGGGAGGGGGCATGATAGCTATCACGCCCCCTCCCATAGACTTACATTGAGGGGGTGGGGTGTGACATTGTGAGGGGCGGGACTATGACGTCACAACTGCCGGTTTTAGTGTTCAGAACAGTTTGTTCCTAACACTGAGCAGCGGAGTACCCCTTTAAGGAGAAAGCTGTTGTTGTTGAATTACTAGAGTAGCTGTTTAGTTTGTGCTGATAACTTTCCCCATAGTGCTGCTTTAAATTTATTCTGTATTTCTACCTGTAAAAGTGACTATAATTGCAGACACACATTATGGTCACATGGATTACCTATAGTAGCACACAAAGTGACCTTATCTTTTCTCTTTATAAAATCAGAAAAAATCCTTGTAATTAGAATCCAGCGATATAAATCACAGTCAGACAACTGGAATGAATGTAAGCGCACATACTAGAAGCAGAAATCGATGGCAGTGTTTGGCGTCTCGCTTTATCGGGCATTGATTGTGTGAATTGCCAACTGCTAAATCTCCTTTAGTAAAATAAATATTTAGGATGACAAAAATTACTCTTCTTGGGCAGGAAATACTGGAATGTTTGTAAACTGCTTTTATTCTAACATTTCCAGCAGCAACAAAATGCTATTAACTATCATCACTGGGGTCATCTAATAGGAAGTTCTTATTTCAGCCTTGGATGACACTTGGGTTTCCTATTGGTCTGTTGATGCTGGTCTTGGCTGACAGCCATGATGGTTTCTAGAACTAACAGCGCTTAAGGGACGGATTTAGACAGATGATGGTTCCACTGAGACCAATCAAATGAATGAAATTCTGGGAATTAGAATATTTTGTTTGTTTTTCTGTTTGTTTAGGAAATAACAGAACATTAAGATATGGAGTCTTGTGTACTTGGCTCAACACCAAACTGAATGGCATGAAAATAATTTGTTACACAAGGGACAAGCCATGTATGATGGCCTATATAAGTACAATTTTCAGTCAGTTAGTGGTTTATTACTTGGTGACTTGCACACGACTCCTACAACCTATGGACAGAAGAAAAATACATGTTGGAAGGGCTATCACTTCTCTCCTATCCACCTTAACAGAAAAATACAGCAGCATCTAGGCGGTTAAATAGCGTGAATTGGAGTTTGTAGTGGTAAATAGCTGGCCAGGCCTCTACAGTTTTGGAGATGTAAGTCTGTAAAAACTGATGTGTGGAGATGCAGAGGAAAAGTTGCCCAGTTGCCCATGGCAACCAATCATTTTTCTTCTTTCTTTTTTATCAAGGCCTCTGCAAAATGAAAGAAGTGAGCTGATTGGTTGCTATGGGCAACTGGACAACTTTTCCTCTGCACAGGTATTGATAAATCTCCCCCATGGTGTATTTTTTTCCCATAGCAAAAAATTATGCAATATGCACTGCAGAAATTCTCAACGTTGCCTTGGACTTGGATTTCGGATGCATAAGTGGACTCTTTGCCTGCACTTTTGGTGGGGTTTTAGACACAGATTATACCCATTTAATGCAACTAGTCCATGTCCTGCATTTCTGATGCACTTTTGACAAGAAGTATGTGCTGAATAAGTGACATGTGATTTATTCTGGTGTATTGTGCATCAGAATATATATATATATATATATATATATATATCACACAGGAAAAAACGTCCGGCACTCAGGAAGATGCAGGTAAAATATGTCAATGGCTTTATTCACACGCTTAAGGCAGGACACAATCTGACGCGTTTCGCACACTCAGGTGCTTAGTTGTAGATGTATATATACAACGCAGTTCATAGTGTGAACTTTGATGCGTATTCCCATTGAAACCAACAGGATGCACATTACAAACGTCTTTCGGGATGTAATGCACGCAAAAATACACACAGAAGAATGTTGTGTAAATATACCTTTAAAATAAACTTCATTAATTTTAATCAACATTACAAGAGGACGAAGTCAGATACTTTCTTTACACATTATACATCCTTACAAATATATACAGCTTGCTACCTAATGATATCCCAGCTTCATCTGATATAATATAACTTAACAGAAAAAAAAAAACACATAAGGATAAATGTTTACACACTGGTAACAAGCGAATGGTTTTGTGGTTTGGAAACCGCATTGAACTGTGTCAAAAACCACACAGTGTCACTGTGAAATAACCTACTTCCATCGACTTCAGTGAGAGACTGGCCCAAACGAAAAAGAAGCAACATGTAAAATATGGTAGAAATGGTGGATTTTTGCCTTAGTTAAAGGGGTACTCAAGCCATAACACATCTTATCTCCTGTCTAAAGAATAAGATGTCTGATCGCAAGGGTCCTGCCGCTGGGGACCCCCGCAATCTCTCATGCAGCACCCACCTGTATCAGCTACACGAAGCGATGATCGCTCCGTGTCTGAAGACTCATGACCCCAGGGCCAAAGTATCGCAACATCACGACTCCGCCCCCTTGTGATGTCACACCCTGCCCCCTCAATGCATGTCTGTGGGAGGGGGCGTGATGTTGCAATACTTTGGCCCCGGGGTCATGAGTCTTCAGACACGGAGCAATCATCGTTTCGTACAGCTAAGACAGGTGGGTGCTGCATGAGAGATTGTGGGTGTCCCCAGCAGCAGGACCCTTGCGATCTGACCTCTTATCCCCTATCCTGTATTGGGTCTAGGCAGTGGCATAGCACGGGGTGGCAATACCCTGGGCAAGGCTTGTGAGAGTGAGGGAGTGAGTGAGGATGCATACGGTGTATACATCTACTCCTCAGACTCAGGATTTTCTTAAGGTTTGGGGAGTAAAAAGATTAATAAAACAATACCTCCACACCAGGATGATACAATACTACTGTAGTAACTAATTAATACCATCATACGGTTATGAAACAAAAATCATTATACAAAGACCAATCACACCACTGTACAACTAATGCAAGGTACAAATAATTGCACCACACCATGACTACACATTACCCCTACATAGTGACTGGATTATACCGCCATACTAATACTGAATAAAAACAACTGTACATAGACCAATATCCAGTGACCATATCTCCTGACTGTATAACAGGCTACATTGTAATTACGTCGAGGAACTTGGAGTTGTTCTGTTTCCTTTTCTTCTCTATCTGGCTCAGACCGCCATGAAGACTTCTTCCAACCATGACTCTTCCCTACAGAATCTACCAGACAACTATTCTAGACTCGACACTTTACAGCACATTCCCAACCTTTTCCCTACCCACAGAGCTCCAAAATAATGGCTTCCTTGGTGCCCTACATAGTACATAGAATGATAAGGTTAGGGGATTGGCTAAGAACGGTTAGGTAGGTCCCTAGTGGTTAAGTAATTTCCCTAATTAGGTTAAAAAAACAAACAGTAGGTAGATGATTCCCTCAGGGGAATGGGCCTTCCCGACCTCCATTCCTATTTGTGGTATCCCATCTTGCTAGACTAGTGGCCTGGCATCACCATATAAATAAAAAACATTGGGTACAGCCTAGGTCTGCCCTCTTGGCAATCCCCTGCTCCCTATCTTAACAGCAACACCCCCCCCCCCCCCACATAAATCCCTTCCCATCACACCACTTTACCTACAGTCAAAAACTACCAGTTTTAACAATGTTGCAATTTTTTTAAGGTTGGGTCCTGAAGCACAAAGGTGTGTCTTCACTACAAAAAAATCAAAATAGACAAATCACCAGGTCCAGATGGCATTCACCCCCGTGTTCTAAAGGAGTTGAGTGGTGTAGTTGAAAGACCCCTATTTTTAATATTCATGGACTCTATAGTAACAGGGACTGTTCCCCAGGACTGGCGCATGGCAAATGTGGTGCCAATATTTAAAAAGGGGACAAAAGGCGACCCCGGAAACTATAGGCCTGTTAGTTTAACCTCTGTAGTATGTAAATTGTTTGAGGGTTTTCTAAGAGATGCTATTTTGGAATATCTTGATACAAATAAATGTATGACTCCATATCAGCATGGCTTTATGAGGGATTGGTCCTGTCATACTAACCTGATCAGCTTTTATGAGGAGGTGAGCTCCAGACTGGACCAGGGGGAATCGCTGGATGTTGTATTTCTCGAATTTTTCAAAGCATTTGATACGGTTCCACATAAACGGTTGGTGAATAAAATTAGAAGGATTGGGCTGGGGGAGAATATGTGTAAGTGGGTAAGTAACTGGCTCAGTGATAGGAAACAGAGGGTGGTTATTAATGGTACTTATTCTGATTTGGTGACTGTTACTAGTGGGGTACCACAGGGGTCAGTATTGGGTCCTGTCCTATTTAATATATTCATTAATGACCTTGTAGAGGGGTTGAATAGTAAAGTAGCAATCTTTGCAGATGATACTAAACTCTGTAAAGCGGTAAACACAATAGAAGACAGGGCACTGTTACAAATGGATCTGGATAGGTTGGAGGCTTGGGCTGGGAAGTGACAGATGAGGTTCAACACGAATAAATGTAAGGTAATGCACATGGGGAGGAAAAATCCGGACTGGGATTATGTATTAAATGGGAGCACACTTGGGATGACTGACGTGGAAAAGGACTTGGGAGTTTTAGTTAATAGTAAATTTAGCTGTAGTGACCAGTGTTGGGCAGCTGCTGCCAAGGCAAATAAAATCATGGGTCCATCAATAGGGGCATAGATGCCCAAGACAAGGAAATAATTCTATCGTTGTACAAATCACTAGTCAGACCACACATAGAATACTGTGTACAGTACTGGGCACCAGTGTACAAGAAAGATACAGTGGAGCTGGTGAGGGTTCAAAGACGGGCAACCAGAGTAATACGGGAAATGGGAGGACTACAGTACCCAGAAAGATTATCAGAATTCGGGTTATTTAGTTTAGAAAGAAGGCTTAGGGGAGACCTAATAACTATGTATAAATATATCAGGGGACTGTACAGAGATCTCTCCCATGATCTATTTATACCCAGGACTGTATCTATAACAAGGGGGAATCCTCTATGTGTAGAAGAAAGAAGGAATTTTTACCTCTAGTATGAGGGTTTTTTGCCTTCCTCTGGATTAACTCAGTAGGGGCTCATTAGGGTTATAGGTTGAACTTGATGGACTCTTTTTTCAACCTTATGAACTATGTTACTATGTTACTATATTACTGTATCCCTTGGTAGATTAACCAGAAGTTTGGAAAAACTTTGTGACATGACCATTAGGAGGTGCAATAAGTACACTCTGCATTCCCCTAAACACTTATATCTGGATCTCTATCTGAACAGGACAATTTATGGGTATTTTACCTGTAATTTATGAAGGGGGGGAGAATGATTTGAATTTGATCAATTGACACTCCAAAACACAATAAAGTGCTGAGACATATGGAGAGAGTCATGGGGGACAAAAGAGGAACTGGAAAAGAAGAAGAAGAAAGGGGAAAAAAAAAAAGAAAACGGTATAGGTCACATCACCAGCACACATCCGGTAGGGAAGAATAAAAGGGGGAGAGAAGGGCTGGGACCCTGTACCATCTGGTCAATAATTTATAATTTGTCTCCTGTGCTTTGCACGATATTGACGACTTATGACAGGTGGACAGGGCCGCCTGCCATTACCCAACGCTGTCTCCCAGCTAAGGCGGAAAGGGAGGGGGTGTAGGCGGAAGGGGTCTAAAAATAAAACCATAGATAGGGCTGATTGGACGCGACACCAGCGATGTGGAGAGACGCACATGGACTCGAACAATGTAAGTGAACAGTGCAGTCTAAGGGTTATCTTAGATGAGTCATAAAAATGGCGTAGCTGGGCATATTGGAAAGTGGAGGTCAATGAATGGGTTTTGTCAGGGAGGATCATGTCACAGGTTTTGAGGTCAGTAGAACTCAAAAAAAAGGAAGGGCATCCCATGTTTTCTACTGTTGCCCAGAAAAAAGGCAGAGGAGTAAGCTGGAGTGAAGGAGGTATTGCCAAGTATAGGTGTCAACGGACCATCAGATTCAGTTATCAGAGAACGTTTTAAATAGGAGAATCGGGAGAGGGCAATCCCCTTCACATCTTGAAGTTATGTTTTGAATCTTTCTGATTTCTTGTAATTCCAGGTTTGCAGAGCTGCAGACATACAGCTCCCTGACGTTCAGACCCATAGAAGATGGACACTGTGACATCATTGTAGAGAAGCCTACGTATTTCATGAAGTTAGATGCTGGTAATATATTCTCCTGGTTATTGCACCTGTACTGCATCACTTAGGCTTCATTCACACTACTGCTGCGCCCCATCAAGAATGGCCCTCAAACTCTCTATTTTTTCTCCCGATATTTTCCCCGGCGGCCGTCACACTGCCGTCTGATAACGGTAGTGCGAAAGGGGTCTTATATGTCTCTAAGACTCTATTCAGACCACCATAATGGCTTCTTTACTATGGAAACCATTACAGAGTGGGACCCACTGACTAACCGACAGCAACAATGGACCCTATTAACTTAAAATGGTTTTGGTGTCTGTCTTTTATAAAGGGAAGCAGAGTACAGCATTCTGCACTTTTTTATTTGTTCAAATCTGACTTACAGATGGAGGGTCTGATAGTAAGGTGAATGGATCCTAAGCCTCAAGCTTGTACCTCTTCCTTGTAGCATCTCCAGAACCCTAACATTCTTGAAGGTTCTTTTCTTTTCTCTTGGAATGATGGGATGCATGCTAGTAAGGATTTGATTTTAGCAGCGTTATTCCTAAGTTTGGGTGCGAGCTGGCTCAGCATGTACCCCCAGTGCTGGAGGTCAGTGGTCTGGGTGTGAGCTGGCTCAGCATGTACCCCCAGTGCTGGAGGTCAGTGGTCTGGGTGTGAGCTGGCTCGGCATGTACCCCCAGTGCTGGAGGTCAGTGGTCTGGGTGTGATCTGGCTCAGCATGTACCCCCAGTGCTGGAGGTCAGTGGTCTGGGTGTGAGCTGGCTCTGTATGTACCCCCAGTGCTGGAGGTCAGTGGTCTGGGTGTGAGCTGGCTCTGCATGTACCCCCAGTGCTGGAGGTCAGTGGTCTGGGTGTGAGCTGGCTCTGCATGTACCCCCAGTGCTGGAGGTCAGTGGTCTGGGTGTGAGCTGGCTCTGCATGTACCCCCAGTGCTGGAGGTCAGTGGTCTGGGTGTGAGCTGGCTCTGCATGTACCCCCAGTGCTGGAGGTCAGTGGTCTGGGTGTGAGCTGGCTCTGCATGTACCCCCAGTGCTGGAGGTCAGTGGTCTGGGTGTGAGCTGGCTCTGCATGTACCCCCAGTGCTGGAGGTCAGTGGTCTTGGTGTCAGCTGGCTCGGCATGTACCCCCAGTGCTGGAGGTCAGTGGTCTGGGTGTGATCTGGCTCAGCATGTACCCCCAGTGCTGGAGGTCAGTGGTCTGGGTGTGAGCTGGCTCAGCATGTACCCCCAGTGCTGGAGGTCAGTGGTCTGGGTGTGAGCTGGCTCGGCATGTACCCCCAGTGCTGGAGGTCAGTGGTCTGGGTGTGATCTGGCTCAGCATGTACCCCCAGTGCTGGAGGTCAGTGGTCTGGGTGTGAGCTGGCTCTGCATGTACCCCCAGTGCTGGAGGTCAGTGGGTGATAAAAATCCAATTTACCTTTGCTAGGATCTTTCTATTCAGTAGTAGAGAAGCAATCTGTACCCATGGTAAATAAGAGCATATATGAATAAAACTGAAGAAAAAATAATAATAATAAATCTAGAATTCCTTGATCCCAAGCACTTGTTTCTGACTTGAATGGTTGAAATACATAGACATAGTTACAGATATTTTTTTTACAAATTTATTTTAGCCATTGTCCCACCCACTTTACTTTACTTCGAGTAACTTTTTAATATACCAGAATATCTGATAATCTGGCATATATCTGGTCCCTTTTGATTTGTGCAATTGACGATATGGTAGGTTGGGAAACAAGTGTGACTTGATGAGGTTTCATTGCTTAGTAATATTCCAATTCTATTCTTTTCATTGTTTGCAGGTGTCAATATGTATCACCATTTCTGTGATTTTGTGAATCTCTTTATTACCCAACATATAAACAACTCCTTCAGCACTGATGTCCATATTGTCATGTGGGACACAGTAAGTACTTTTTTCTTTTTTTCTTTAAAGCGTCAGTGGGAGGTAGAGGTTTCTTTTTGTTAATATAAGGACTGCCAGGTCACCGCAAAGGGGACCTGTCATCAGTTCACAGCATGAAACATAAAGGTATGTTCGCACTACCGAATCCAACTGCAGCAGCCAGCGGCAAAATTCAAGGGCACTAGAACCACGCAGACCTGTGCCATCCAGAATTCCGCCCCCCCCCAAAAAAATTTCATGTTCGTATTTTCAGAAGGTCTGGAATCCTGAATTTCGGTGACGGAATTATCTGCCAGGTAAATTCCGCAGTGTGAATGGGTTAACTGAAAACTGATTCACGCCAATGTAAGATTCATTCAGTGTGAACATACCCTAAGACTATGGTCACACTGAGGAATTTCCGTGCAGTATTCTGGTGGAAATTAAAGGGGTACTCCGCCCCTAGACATCTTATCCCCTATCCAAAGGATAGGGGATAAGATGTCAGATCGCTGGGGTCCCGCTGTTGGGGACCCCCGGGATCGCTGCTGCAGCACCCCGCTATCATTACTGCACAGAGCGAGATCGCTCTGCACGTAATGACGGGCAATACAGGGGCCCCCGTCAATACATCAATACAAGTCTATGGGAGGAGGCGTGGCGGTCGTCACGCCCCCTGCCATAGACTTGCATTAAGGGGACGGGCCGTGATGTCATGAGGGGCGAAGCCGTGACGTCACGCTGCTCCGGCCCCTGTATCGCCCATCATTACGCACAGAACGAACTTGCTCTGTGCAGTAATGATGGCGGGGTGCCGCAGCGGCGATCCCCGGGGTCCCCAGCAGCGGGACCGCGGCGATCTAACATCTTATCCCCTATCCTTTGGATAGGGGATAAGATGCCAGGGGCGGAGTACCCCTTTAAACTGAAATTTACTGCCCATTGATTGACCTGTTCACATTTATCAATAACACATAATTCTCTAATTTGGTATTTGAAAAATGAGTTTATTACAGACAACCCCTTTAAAGGGAGCCCGGTAAGTGCTTCAGAGAGCCTACAGACAGGGAAGGAGGAACTGTAGACTGTATCAAGGTGAGGTAGCTGCCATTCTCCCTTATAGGATACACTGCAATGTTTTATGTACTTGTGGTGCAGGTGATAGTGTAGGGTATATTGGTGTTAACACTTAACTGTCGTGATGCCAGGGTGAGTTTCCTCAATGTAATGTTCCTACCGCCAACCGTCCCACAAACGGCAGGGAGAAATAACCGAATATCCACAGCAGATTTTCTGAAGTAAACTTGAAGTAACTGTATATTTTATGCAACGGCATGTAACACAACAGTCTTTTACGAGTGAACCGGGATACAGGTTCCTCACAGCCTTCCTGGGACTCCGGATCAATGAGCTTTGATTGCTAGCCATTGTGCTACTATGTTTAGGAGATTTTAGTTTCTAGTAGTCACACAGAATTCAGTCATTTGAGCTTGAGTAACCCACGTTTAGTGGCTGCGGATTCTTAGGCTTTGGGCCTAGCTTGAATTGATGATTGTGCTGAGATTAGTGCTGCTTGCTAGTCCGGCAGGAAGAGAGCGCAAAAGAGAGAATTTAGTGTCTGCAGCCCCTTATATATTATGGGGGAGGGACAAAGCTCATTGGTCAGCAGAACCTGTCAGTTATGAACCCAGTGAACTCTGGGTATCACATGACCCAAAGGTCCTTGAACCATAATACATTTAATTAAAGGCACATGACCTCTAAGGTCCTATACAGAGGTATTCCTATATAACATATTAAATATATATTTATTTGTACATTTAAATAACATTTACATGAGGCGACTAGGAGTTAGTCCTAAGGGAGAGCCCTGTTGTCATGGAGGGACTCTGGCTGTGGGGACTCTAGACAAAGGGACAGGACCAGGTCCTGTTCCGGGACACCACATACTCACACCTACTCTTGCTTCTGAAAAGAAAATTAACTGGCACAATAGATATGTTTGAGTTCTTGTTTAATAAAAAGTTCTGAAACTTTCTGATTTTACTTTAGAGTTGCACTCCTATATCTCTGCTTGCTGTCTGTGAAAGGAAACCTTTGTTTGCATACAGATGCTGAAATCCTGCCCTGATATCATCTGCTAACCCAGGTGCATGGCTCGTGTAGACCTCTCATATCTAATCCTGCACCTCCTATCAGCAGACAGGCTTTCAGCCTCCAGTTTAAAAAAAGAATGTTTCCATTCCCTGTCAGTAAGCGGAGGTCTTAGAATGATACTTTAGAAGATCTCTGTTTAGGGGTGAATAAGCAGTGAGTGGCATGTGCTCATCTGCTCCCCATGTCCTCAATACATGTGTAAATAACAGCAGGATGCTGGGGGTGATCTGGCCGGTGACTATTGTATTTGGAGCCGTCACTTGTGGTATATGATGCTGTCGGCCAGGATGTGGCCTCTTTATAAGCCGCGTATGGATTGTATCCTGTTACCACCTGCAGCAATGACCCAGTAATACAGAAGCTCAGGAAGATTTCTGCTTATTCTTGGGCTTGAGAACAGGAAGTAAATTCTCCCGTTTGTTACGGAGCAGAGAGTACAGGCTGGTGAATTGCCAAATGTGCTCTGTGCCAGTAGGAAACAAGATTTACTGTTGTAGGATGGAAAATTTTAGTGGAGACTGTAAGAGGAGGCTTTCCGGAGCCCTGAGACACTGAAGCAATGGCGGTCGCTTCATGTCTTTTGATAACTTACGTTTTATGGGGGGTGGCTGAAGAAAAAGCTTTTCTTTTTATCTTTTTTAGTCTTTTCAGCTGCTTAGCCCCCGGATTAGCATTTTCAGCAGCTTTTAGATCTGCTTTCTTGAATCTTACCTTTTTATGTTTGTCTATTAATGTATTAAAGGGGTATTCTGGGGGAAAACAATTATTTTAAAATCAACTGGTGCCAGAAAGTTAAAGGGGTATTCCAAGCCAAAACTTTTTTTTATATATCAACTGGCTCCGGAAAGTTAAACAGATTTGTAAATTACTTCTATTAAAAAATCTTAATCCTTCCAATAGTTATTAGCTTCTGAAGTTGAGTTGTTGTTTTCTGTCTAACTGCTCTCTGATGACTCACATTCCGGGAGCTGTGCAGTTCCTATGGAGATATTCTCCCATCATGCCCAGCTCCCGGGACGTGACATCATCATTGAGCAGTTAGACAGAAAACTTCAGAAGCTAATAACTATTGGAAGGATTAAGATTTTTTAATAGAAGTAATTTACAAATCTGTTTAACTTTCTGGAGCCAGTTGAGATATATATATATATAAAGGTTCTGCCCTGAATACCCCTTTAAACAGATTTGTAAATTACTTCTATATAAAAATCTTAATCCTTCCAGGACTTATCAGCTGCTGTATGCTCCAGAGGAAGTTATTTTCTTTTTGAATTTATTTTCTGTCTGACCACAGTGCTCTCTGCTGACACCTCTATCTGTGTCAGGAACTGTCCAGAGCAGGATAGGTTTGCTATGGGGATTTGCTTCTGCTCGGGTCAGTTCCTGTTATGGACAGAGGTGTCAGCAGAGAGCACTGTGGTCAGACAGAAAGGAAATTCAAAAAGAAAAGAATTTCCTCTGTAGTATACAGCAGCTGATAAGTACTGGAAGGAGTAAGATTTTTAAATAGAAGTAATTTGCAAATCTGTTTTTAAATTTCTGCCAGCAGTTGATAAAAAAAATTTTCCCCACCGGAGTACACCCTTTAATGGATTTACTAAAGCCATGATAGGTTGTCCAGAGTTAGACAGAAGGATCTGAAGGGGTGCCATATCAGATGCTGCTTCTGGAAAAAAAAGTAACTTTTTAATAATCCTGGTCAATCCCTTGACACATTCAAAGGTACCCCAAGCGACACTTCTGTCTCCACTCTCTATACACATCCCATATGTAAAATGTTGAACCATGGAAAGGGGACGCAATTTAAAAGAGCGTTTTCATGGCCCTTTGTGCTGTTTAAATAATTATTTAAAAAACGTGAAGTAGACACTTATTTCTATTTTTGTTTTTTACCTTTCCCCCCCAATATCACAAAAATAATAAAATAAAATAATAAATAAAATAATAAAATAATAATAAAAATAAAGCAAAATGTATCACGTAAAAAAAAAAAATGGATTGAGTAACTGAATAAGGAAAAAATGAATAGCTTCATATCTATATGGAATGAGCCTCTCTATTGGTAGCTTCAACATTTATTTCTATATCAGAGCTCCAACCCTTAGAACAGTGTTTCCCAACCATTGTGCCTCCAGCTGTTGCAGAACTACAACTCCCTGCATCCCTGGACAGTCAAAGGCTGTCCGGGCATGCTGGGTGTTGTAGTTTTGCAACAGCTGGACACACCCTGTTTTGAAAACACTGCCCTATAAGATAGATGGGAACATTTTAACCTCATGGAAGGAAATTGCCAAAACGGTATTTGCCATGTTGGTGTTGGTCTAGTTGTTTTGTTTCTTTCATCTGTGATATTTATTACTATATCTCCTTCACTTCCCCCCCAAATAAATGGTTTAGGGTGGAGATGACCTTTCTCAGCTGAAGAGCTCTACACAAAGGGCTGGATTTTTTTAATCAGTAATAGAATTGAAAAATGATTGACCCAAACCTGAGGTCGCCCCACCCCTTGTAGTGTTCACTTGTTGATCAGCAATTGCACTTGGTCCCATAGGGTTTGGGATCATTCATGGGCTGTAGAGCAGGATGGGTAAGCCTCTTATCTCCACTGGGCAGGTGGTTCTGCTAACAGAATGGGAATTGTCCCCCGCAACCTGTTGTATTTTGGCCCAGACAGTGTCAAAAGAGATGCTCCTGATTTATAATCCACTGTAATCTCTTCCAACATTGAGATGTGAGGCTCCATTGAGACTGAACAATCCTGTTATGTCAGGCGTTACATTGACCATTATGGCAGCTGAGCAGAATTTTATCCCCCCCCCCCCCCCCCTTCCCAGTGACCATCTATCTGCTACGTGTCTTCAGGGCTAAAGATTCTCCAGGTCAATGGGTAAGATGCATTTTTTTAATGTCATTTTTCAAGTCACTTTTTTATTTTTTTTATTTTTTTTTCCAGACATGCGCATTATTTATCATATAGTTTTACAATGTGTGATCAATAATGCGCAAGTCAATTAGAACTAACAAAATGACTTTAAAACACCATTTCTCACTTTGTAAAGAACGTTTCTAGAGGGTGGTCTATGTTTGCAGTTTTTTTTCAACTACGTTGTAATTTTGCGTATTGTTACAAAAATAATAAATGATAAATTAAAGGGGTACTCCGGTGAAAGCCTTTTTTCTTTTAAATCAACTGGTGGCAGAAAGTTAAACATATTTGTCAATTACTTCTATTAAAAAATCTTAATCCTTCCTGTACTTATTAGCTGCTGAATACTACACAGGAAATTATTTTCTTTTTGGAATGCTCTCTGATGACATCACGAGCACAGTTCTCTCTGCTGACGTTATTATAATAATAAAAACGCTTTATTTATTGTTGTCCTTAGTGGGATTTGAACCCAAGTTCCCAGCACTGCAAGGCAGCAGTGCTAACCACTGAGCCACCATGCTGCCCTTGGCATACAACTGCTATGCATGGTTGCTAAAATGGACAGAGATGTCAGCAGAGAGCACTGTGCTCGTGATGTCATCAGTGTTCCAAAAAGAAAGGAATTTCCTCTGTAGCATTCAGCAGCTAATAAGTACTGGAAGGATTAAGATTTTTTAATAAAAGTAATTTACAAATATGTTTAACTTTCTGCCACCAGTTGATTTAAAAGAAAAAAGGTTTACCCCTTTAATGACCTCTACAATATAAAGTGGCATACATAGATACGTCTTCAGGAATCACTTATATTGTAAGTAAAAAAAAAAACACAAATTTCAAAGAATATGCAAAAAAAAATAAAAAATAAAAAATTATTAGACCAATAACAAATAATATAAAGCAAAACAAAACAAAAAAAGCATAAATCTGCCCAGTATGTTTTCCTGTTTGTCATATTATGCTGGGTTCATGCTGCTTTGTGTTCTGTGTTGCTGGTAGACCTCATCATACCGGTGGGCCTATTCACTGCCGGTGGACTCACCTATTCTACTAGGGACTACATTTTCTTCACTTTCTGAACATATTAGGGAGATTTATTAAGACCTGTGTAGAGGAAGAGTGGAGTAGTTGCCCATAGCAACCAATGAGATTGTTTCTTTGATTTCTTAGAGGCCTTTTTCAAAAACTAAAAATAAGCAATCTGGTTGCTATGGGCAACTGCACCACTCTTCCTCTACACAGGTATTGATAAATCTCCCCCATACTCTTTCCTGAAAAAGTATTGAAAGGTATTGATCATGGACCACGTGTAATCCCTAGTGCACTGTGTTCGGTATATAAAAGTGTAGGAGCCCACCATGGCTATCCCAATATATACTGGCAATATTGATCCAAAACTTAGTGTGAACCTTTCTTTTAACTCTTTTGTGAAAAATATGTAAACACCCCGAAAATGGCTAAAAATCCTGGAAACCTTCACTTCTGCTGTAGCAGATTTTTCTACCCATTCAAATCAATTGGCATATCCCATACTGAGCGGGTTCTGAGAGAAATTTGCATTGACTACGCGTAGTTCAGAGTTGTGTCTATCATGTTATCTGTCTGAGGCTAAAAGTCAAATGGGCCATTAGAGGAGTAAAACTGTGGGGGAAATTTCTGAAGAGTTTTTTTTTTAGTGTTTTTTTTTTTTTTGCTCAATAAATGTTGCAGAATTTGTCACATGTGATTATTTTCGCAAATTTTGTGCAGTGTTATGCAAGTAATTTTTTTAATACAATGGGGGGGGGGTATTTATCAAAGGAGTTATGTGTTTTTTTCACGTAACTTTGGCGCAATACTTTGGCGCAGTGTCTTTTTGCGCCAAAGTTTGGAGCATCTTCTCCACTGTCATTTTTACAACTTTCTCAAAATCACACGGTCCTGTGTGTGATTTTAACTTTAGTCAGTAATTCATCATTTGCGCAAATCCCCACCAAGAAATTTTGCACATGGAAAACACACTTGGCAATGTCAGAAAATGTAAACGCGTCAAAATACATTAAAACATTTTTTTTTTGTGAAAGCAGCGACGCCTCCGGGGCTGCTCAATACTATCCTGCGACATAGTTGTCTCTGAGGAACCTTCACCCTCCGTTGAGCCAGCATTGGACATGGCCACACAGGTTTAGGAAAGGTAAGTACTAAAGCAGTGGTCTCCAACCTGCGGACCTCCAGATGTTGCAAAACTACAACTCCCAGCATGCCCGGACAGCCAACGGCTGTCCGGGCATGCTGGGAATTGTAGTTTTACAACATCTGGAGGTCCGCAGCTTGGAGACCACTGCACTAAAGTAACAAAAAAATACCCAAGTTGAAAATAAAATCCATTTCACATGGTGGCTATAAACCCCACAAAAGAAAATAACTCATGTCGCTTGCTGATATACTGCAGGAGGGACCCCGAAATGGCTGCTCTACAGGGTAAAATACGCGTCCTCTGTGGCGGTACGTTCTGTGTAAAAGGCGCTGTGAACGGCTGATTTCAACATTTCAGCCAAAATTACTAACAACGTGCACCAAATGATAACTTTGTTGCATGTCCACGAAAACCATAGTGAATAAAAAAAGGGTAAAAAGAAACTGTCAACAGGCAAAATTGATAAATACCCCCCTATGTCTTTAGTACACACTTTTGGTTCTTCACTTTGCAGTGGTTGGTAGTTTATGAAGTGCGACTTTTCTAAAAAGGTGGTTGCAGAGCCCTCTTAGACCACAAACATACACCAGCCCAGACTTGGCTTTCAAAATTGGCTGTAGACAGCATCTTTAAAAAATCGAAGATATTTTTTGTAGAGATGAGCGAATTTACAGTAAATTTGATTCGTCACGAACTTCTCGGCTCGGCAGTTGATGACTTTTCCTGCATAAATTAGTTCAGCTTTCAGGTGCTCCAGTGGGCTGGAAAAGGTGGATACAGTCCTAGGAGACTCTTTCCTAGGAATGTATCCACCTTTTCCAGCCCACCGGAGCACCTGAAGGCTGAACTAATTTACGCAGGATAAGTCATCAACTGCCGAGCCGAGAAGTTTGTGACGAATCGAATTTACTGTAAGTACGCTCATCTCTAATTTTTTGCAACAGGTAAAAAATGGCACAAAAGTCACCGAGAAGGATTGATACAACGTGTTACATGTCCTGCACTATTTAATAAATTTGGAGCACATGCACATTACCACCACACAAATTAAAGGGGTTATCCAGGAATGGAAATACAGTGTTACTTTTTTTTTTTTTTTTTTTTTTTTTTTTTTAAACGCTCCCTGTCTGTCTCCAGGTTGGGTGTGGTTCTGCAGCTCAGTTCTATTGAAGTGAATGGAGCCAAATTGGTAAAACCACACCCAACCTGGAGACAGACATGGAACTGTTTTTGAAAGAAATTAGCTGTGTTTTTCTATTCCTCGATAACCCCTTTAAAGGTGTAGAAAAATCATCCACCTTAGATAAATTCCCCCTGTATGCTGCCCCCTACATTTAGGAAAAGGTGCTATCTGACAACTTTACTAAACACAAAAAATATGTTTTGCAGAGTTTCTATGGCTATGGCGATTTGTTTAGCGAGACGTGGAAAGCCTTCACAGACTATGAAGTTACGCACTTGAAAGTGTACGATTCAAAACGGGTAAGAAAACCTAGTTTAAAATGTATTGAAAAATGACTGTGTTACCACTTAAAGAATGTATCCAGTTTAATAAAGCAAAGGTTTGGATTGTATGATAAGTTCTGCAACTTTCTGTTCTCTTCTGTTTTCCGTCATACATCATCCTGATTGCTTTCAGTGATTAAGAGAATGCTTGTGTTGGGTCTTTTCACAGTGGTGGTCATTTTAGTTATTCAGTTATTGTTGCAATGAACGCTTAGCATGCCCTCACTATACAGGTGGTTTGCTATTGGCCACCCGACAAAACAAACTTCAAATGTGTTACCTTACACAATGACAATTGTCCAAGGAGAGGCTAGCAGACCTCAGGACTTCAGGTCAAGCTTCTCACACAGCCTCTCAGTGCAGACTGTCTCTCTCATCTTCTTTTGAGCCCAGCAGCGAGCTGACTTCAGCACCTGGGCTGATCTGGGCTACTGTGAAAACCCCACTATCAACCTGCTTTCATCCCATAAAAATCCAGGCCCGATAAATAACAGGACTTCTTAACATTCCTATTAGCTATGGTTTGCTAGAGATTTAACCCTTACTGAATTTTCCCAGTTGTTGTGTGTTTTTTTGTTGTTTTGTTTGTTTTTTACACTGTTTAACCCCTTGGTGCAGTGATTGACAAACTGTTGTTGTAATGACTGGTATCTGGGGAAACTCTTATCCCAGCTGTTTACTCCTTAGATACTACAGTTGATATCAGTTGCAGAATGCTAATAAATAACCATAGCACCTGACCTGTCCTGACAAAGGCAAAGCCTAATTGTTTTCCTCTCAGTAACACTGACAGACAGTGATGCTTTGAAAAACATTATGGAAGTGATAAATAGCCTCCATCATACTGTAGATTCCGCCATATTTGATAGGGAAAATTAGCTGCACACGATGCACTGTTTTTTCTGTCAAAACAAAAGGCACCACAGCTTAACCCAGTGAACCTCAGTAGAGATGAGCGAACTTACAGTAAATTCGATTTGTCACGAACTTCTCGGCTCGGCAGGTGGATACAGTCCTAGGAAAGAGTCTTCTAGGACTGTATCCACCTTTTCCAGCCCACGGCAGCACCGGAAAGCTGAACTAATTTATGCAGGAAAAGTCATCAACTGCCGAGCTGAGAAGTTTGTGACGAATCGAATTTACTGTAAGTTCGCTCATCTCTAAACCTCAGTATAAGTCACCGCTAATGTCAGTCATGCAGTGGATCCAGCACTGCATATCGGTTGCAATTTATGATGGAAACCACAATGGAAAATGTGAACAGAGCCTTACACTTTGGGGGAGTGATTCATGTTTTTATGTTCCTCTTTGGTAATATCCCCCTTGCATTTATGTTCCCTTAAGGTCTGCTTTAAGGATGCTGTGTTTGCGCTCCTGCCCAGGATGAGATATGGCTTATTTTACAACACGCCGCTGGTAAGCTAGTTATCCGGAGATGTGAGGGATGACAGCAGAAGTATTGTTTGAAGACAGGAGATGCGCTCTTTATTAGTGCAGTAAATTTTAGCGCTTTTTTCCTTCTCTAGATTTCAAATTGCCACAGCACCGGATTATTCAGAGCGTTTTCACAACACGTGCTCTTCCGGCTGAACATTTCCCAAGAAACTCTAAAGGTACAATATAAATCAGCATAAGGGTTTGTTCCTGTGTGCAGTTCATTACAGTCATATATAATATATTGTTTTTGTTTTTTATTTTTTTTTAAAGCTTTCTGTATAGGTAAAGCAGAGCACTGCTGCTTACGCTTTAAATTATGTATGTATAAAATTATTCATAGCCTGCCAACAATATATGGAGTACTTTTCCTTTGTCAGACTGAGCAGGCACATATAACAGCAGAAAGAAGGCCAGTGACTATTAAAGAAGTGCATCCCTCCACTAAAGTGAATGTGCCATCAGGCCCCATGCCCTCCTTTATGTCCTTATCAGCATAGGTCTCAGGGCGATAAAAATGTAATATGTAATAAAACAGGTGACATCTAAACTGATAAAGCAACATGAAAGCAACGCTGACTGCAAGCACATCCAATGATCTCTTCCAGTGAACTTTTCTCCATACCTGAACCTTACTACTGGGCCTTGAGTAGTTCACGTGAAGTGACGCAAGCATAAGCCTTGCATTATACATGATGGGAAAATAGCTTTGTATGGTACTACAGCTGATTCAGGTTCATGGAGCTGAGGTGCAGTATCAGACACCAGTTGGCTCTGTATGCCTTGTAGTGATGGCGCCGCATTACTGTAGCCTCAGCTCCTATTAACTTTAATAGTAATATGGCGGCATCCTGCTGGTCAACTGTTGATGGTTGGCCATTAATAGTATCTCCATGGAAAACCCCTGTACCTTCTGTGTTAATATTAGTCACATGGTGCAGTCAATTCACCCCAATTTGGCGACCCAGTGTAAATAGGCCATTACTTAAAAATAAACGTAACTGATTCACTTTAACTTTGACCATAGGAGAAGAAAATTCGAGTCACCATTCTTACGCGCAGCACAGAGTTTCGGAGAATACTAAACTTAGATGAGGTAAACATTTCTTTTTTTTTTTTTTATCATTTTATTGGACAAACCAAGTAGCCATTGGAGGCCTGAAGAGGCAAACAGTGGTGATTCAGGAGCAGTTATGGATATCGTCCTGTGGGAAGGCTATAAAGAAGAAGGGGTCGGATAATGACATTGGCGTCTTTTATAACCACAGATCCTTCCTGTATGTGCTGTGATGATGGGAAATAATGTTGTGGCTACAGGTCTCCCAGGAATCTAAAAATGTAACAATGTAACCCAATGGATGATAGCTAAACTTTATTCTTATTAATATTCTCCCTCAGCTGGTCCATGCCCTAAAGGCTATCCCGCTCTTCCAGGTCACTGTTGTGGATTACAAATATAGGTACGTTTCTAAGCTCATTAGAGTTGACCCACGTATTTGTCCCGGGTGAAAAACATTGTAGGACAAATATTAAGAGGATGTGATCTGTAACCCCATAGGGTCGTCTCATGAGTGCTAGTTTGACATATAGATTTGTAATGATCATGTCCATTTCTTATGCTTCTCTAGATCTCTTGGATTCCTCAAACAGCTGGAGATCACACATAACTCTGACATATTTATAGGGATGCACGGGGCCGGACTGACACATTTACTCTTCTTACCAGACTGGGCTGTTATATTTGAGCTGTAAGTACATTTCTGTGTTCCTCTGTGTGTTATGGTTGCTGTTTATAATGTTTTCCTATTTGCATTAGGAAATTCCAATTCCTTTATATATTATCATCTGAATGACTAACTTATGTTTAGGTAAGGTGTCCTGGGGTGAAAGTACAGTAAATATGAGGCTCTGCAGGGTTCTTATTGGATTGCTCTAGTTAGTAAAGGGAGACTTACATTGAGGTGAGTGCAGGAAAAGTCGCATGCATCTTGTAACCTGCGACCAGAGTTCAACTGGATTGGGTTTTTTGCAATACCTTTTGGATTTGCATCAGGCTGGGGGTCAAAATTTGACCAAGTGACAATCTTTAGAGGGGTGACCCAACCTTGTATAGTTGATGGCCTATCCTCAGGGTAGGTAATCAGTATTAGATTGGTGGGGTCTGGCTTCTGCCATCCCTCCCTGAATAGCGGCCATGACGATGAGCACTGCAGCCTTTACATTGTTTATCAGTGTTTGTATGAGCATTGCTATGTTTTTAGCAGTGGCGGTATAAGGTGCTGCAGCTTTGTTGCATTGAAGTGAAGGGGCAACAGTGCTTTGTACTATTAAAGTACAGCAATGCAAGTATGAACACTGGTAAACATTGGGGGGGCTGCAGCACTTGCACAAGTGTTGCTGCCACTTCAAGTAGTTGATTGTCGGGGGTGACAAGATTCGGACCACTACAAATCTGAGGCCATGTAGCCATACCCCAAATGTTTATTGTCTAACAGTAGAGGGGAAGAATGAAGCCCATTTTGAGTTTAGGTATGGGACCCTATCATTTTTGTTAGGGCTGGCCAGTATGACCAAATGTGTATCACGGTATTTTTTTTAACTTTTAACGGTGGTTCCACGGTATATAACGGTATTTTCACCCCCCCCCCAATTATGTGACCCGCCAGCACTGTTCTGCTCCCCCAATTAATGATCAGCCCAGCAGGGTACTACTCACAGATGTCACCTTCAAGCACTGCCCTCCCCCTCTTTGTTGGGGGCCGCTGGCACTGGAACTCACTGTACGCCAGTGGTCTCCTACCTGCGGACCTCCAGTTGTTGCAAAACTACAACTCCCAGCATGCCCGGACAGCCAACGGCTGTCCGGACATGCTGGGAGTTGTAGTTTTGCAACAGCTGGAGGTCCGCATGTTGGAGACCACTGCTGTACGCTGTATCCCTATGCCTGAGCTGCAAGAGATACAGAAAATAAACTTTAAACTCACCTACGTCGGCCACACACTGGGGACTGGAACGCCGGACAGCCGTCAGCCTATCATCGGCCGGAGCGATGTCCCGTCCCGGCCAGTGATAGGCTGAGCCCACTGTCATGTAAGAAGCCGGCCAAAGCCAGGCTGTCCGGCGTTCCAGTCCCCAGCCTGTGGCCGATGTAGGTGAGTTTAAAGTTTATTTTCTGTATCTTTTGCAGCCCAGGCTTAGGGATACAGCGTACAGCAGTGGTCTCCAACCTGCGGACCTCCAGCTGTTGCAAAACTACAACTCCCAGCATGTCCGGACAGCCGTTGGCTGTCCGGGTATGCTGGGAGTTGTAGTTTTGCAACAACTGGAGATCCGCAGGTTGGAGACCACTGGCGTACAGTGAGTTCCAGTGCCAGCGGCCCCCAACAAAGAGTAGGAGGGCAGTGCTTGAAGGTGACATCTGTGAGTAGTACCCCGCTGGGCTGATCATTAATTGGGGGAGCAGAACAGTGCTGGTGGGTCACATCTGGAGGTCTGCAGGTTGGAGACCACTGGCGTACAGTATAGAGTTCCAGCGCCCGGCGGCCCCCAACAAAGAGGAGGGCAGGGCTTGAAGGTGACATATGAGTAGTACCCCGCTGGGCTGATCATTAATTGGGGGGGGGGGGGGGGGGGGGCAGAACAGCGCTGGCGGGTCACATAGGATTAGTTCCCCGATGTGGGGACAGCGCTGTGCTAGGCTGATAATACACTCCCGAGGGGGCCTAACCGGTATTGCGGTATGGGTGAAAATTCATATCGTGCAGCCCAAAAAATTCGGTATTCGGTATGAACCGGTATACCACCCAGCCCTAATTTTTGTGTAGGCCTCTCATGCTGAGATAAAAATGGTGTTTGGCCCCCAAAGCTGCCCCGTTGGCGCCTATCCTGAGCCAGCACTGCTGCTAGAACAGATTTATTTTTAGTGAGCATGCTGATCTGTCCATATATTCACATTTCTACCATGACAACACAGAATGGAATTTTCAATAAATATTTATAGACTCTTAAAATAAAATCTAAAATCTGTTCCCACGAGTCATCTATGCAAGGTCAGCTCAGCAATGAAGTAGCCCATATCTGGATGTGTATTTTCCGAATCTGCGTATACAAGCATCTATTCATCACAATGCCCATTAGTATGTGTGCACTTCTGACTGGATGGATAAATAATGCTACACATCAATCTTATTATATCTGCACATCAAACCAGAAGGGTTAAACCAGATAACAACGTATTTGTATAGCGCCAACATATTCTGCAACACAAAGAAAAGGCAGAAGGATTTTGTGTATTCATACACAGCACCAAGTATACAATAAATATAGTACAGAAATGGGTATTTCAACCTTCTAACATTTATCAGTACTCCACTACGGAGACGCCCGCATCATCCAGATCATTTGTTTGTGTAAAAGTTATTTAGTAAGTGTTTGACTAATGCACCCGGTGTATCAGCGTTTCTAGAGCAGTGGTTCTTAACCTGTAGCGAAGGGGCAATTCCCCCCATCACTATTAACTCCCTGCGGCCCCGCGTTAAGTTTAAAAACACGTCTCGTGTGTGCCCATGGAAACAAAGGCGCCGAGGACCGGAGGATAGAGAAGGAGGAAGACGCGCACTGGCCAGCTTGGTATGTGACCAGCGGCACGTCATCTTCGGTGCTCCGACCACCAGTGCGAGACCTACTGCTATAGCCGGAGCGGTGGTCGGAGCACTGAAGTGGGAAGTACACAGGAATACAGCCTCCAGCCATACACTGTATATGGCTGGAGGCTGTATGTCTGTGAGGGAACACTGCCTACATCAGTGGTCTTCAACCTGTGGACCTCCAGATGTTGCAAAACTACAACTCCCAGCATGCCCGGACAGCCATTGGCTGTTGTAGTTTTGCAACATCTGCAGGTCCGCAGGTTGAAGACCACTGGCCTACATAATGTGGGGGAACACTGTCTGCCTAATGTGGGGGAACACTGTCTTCCCCCACATTAGGCAGACAGAGTTCCCCTACATTAGGCAGACAGAGTTCCCCTACATTAGGCACTGTCTGCCTAATGTGGGGAACACTGCCTGCCTAATGTGGGGAACACTGCCTGTCTAATGTGGGGGAACACTGCCTGCCTAATGTGGGGGAACACTGCCTGCCTAATGTGGGGGAACTGCCTGTCTAATGTGGGGGAACACTGCCTGCCTAATGTGGGGGAACACTGCCTGCCTAATGTGGGGGAACACTGCCTGCCTATTGTGGGGGAACTGCCTGCCTAATGTGGGGGAACACTGCCTGCCTAATGTGGGGGAACTGTCTGCCTAATGTGAGGGAACACTGCATGCCTAATGTGGGGGAACACTGCCTGCCTAATGTGGGGGAACTCTGCCTGCCTAATGTGGGGCAACTCTGCCTGCCTAATGTGGGGGAACACTGCCTTGCTAATGTGAGGGAACACTGCCTGCCTAATGTGGGGGAACACTGCCTGCCTAATGTGAGGGAACACTGCCTGCCTAATGTGAGGGAACACTGCCTGCCTAATGTGGGGGAACACTGCCTGCCTAATGTGGGGGAACACTGCCTGCCTAATGTGGAGGAACACTGCCTGCCTAATGTGGGGGAACTGTCTGCCTAATGTGGGGGAACACTGAGTCTAGAGGGATGAATCTGTAAAATGTTATGTTTTGTGTGGCGTACAGTAGTTTTCTCCTATATTGTTGCTCAGATGTATGTATTAACCCATTTTCTAGGATAGTGTAAACGTGTCATGTATTTCCCTAGGTATAACTGTGAGGATGAAAGGTGCTACTTAGACTTGGCCAGACTTAGAGGAGTTCACTACATCACGTGGGAGAAAGCAGATAAAGTTTACCCTCAGGACAAGGTGAGGAATTTGCACTAGATACAAGGTGTACGAGCAGAAGAGGGGTTTACATTACGTCTACACCATATTAATATGCACCTTTGGCCCTGGCAGCGATGTCTCACCTATTATGCATGAAACTAAAGCTAGAATATGTTATTATAGAGAATTCTATGTATAATAATACAACATGCATCTTTCTAATATAGAATAAAAGTTCAGGGGGTCCAGCACTATCGTAGCAAGCAGCTTTATTGTAGTAACATCACACGGATAAAAAACGACAATCAGTCAGACATGTTTCGAGCGCACGCGCTCGAAACATGTCTGACTGATTGTCGTTTTTATCCGTAGGATGTTACTACAATAAAGCTACTTGCTACAATAGTGCTGGACCCCCTAAACTTTTATTCTACATTGTTGGATGCCGGGCACCGGTCAGTGGGAGGTAAGCTGGAATTTTGTCTCTGTTACCTTAGCTTTCTAATATAGTTTGAGTTTCAGTTCTGTGCTATTTTCAAAATCTCAGCTTGCTGTCCCTGGATTGAAGCATTACGATTTACATGCAGAGGATTCAAATAATCAAAAACAAATACCCCACAGCCTGCAGAGCATTTACAATATATGGGTGCACCTACCATAAGGACACGCCAAATGGCAGCTGTGGGCCCTTTGCCACTGGGGAAAGGGGGTAAAAACTTGTGTGGGAATCCTCGCGAGAGCCATGACCCCTTTACGCTAAATCCTGCCTGTTATTTAAAAAAAAAAGTGGTGAGCACAGTGTAAAACCCTCAAAAAGTTACATATTTTTGAGCAAATGAGTTTTGCGCAAAAATCTGACTTTTTGACACCAGAAAAATTCCTAAATAAATTCCCTCCTTTGTGTGACACTAGCTTAATGGGGGCTTATTGCTGTGGGTTTCCCTCTGCTCTGTAGCAATACATGTTCCAATTGAATGACAGCAAGAAGAGATCTTAACCCCTTAATGGCCCATGATGTTTATTTACGTCATGGGGCTTTTATGTGCGTATAGAAAGGGTTCAGGACTCAAGCCCCCTTTGTCTTTGGCTAATTTCATCAGCCTAGGGTTGCTGCTAATTAACCATTTAGATTCCGCTGTCAAAGCTGACAATGGCATTTGAATGGCTATTCTAAGTGACACTGGTGGTGTGGATTGCGGGGAGCCAATCCATTGTCAAGGCAGCTTGAGACATTTTCTAGGCCTCCGTTGCTGGCAGGACTCTACTAACAATAGAGCCTGCCTAGAACAGCTTTTACCAATATAACTCAGAAGTGATAGATCAATACTGTACATATGTACTGCATTGATCTGTATGAATGGCTGCAACAATTAGAACTTAAAATTAACATTTGAGAACAAAGAGACATTTTCCACTATTTCTAAAGAACCCTTGGGGAAAATATTTTCAGGTTTTGGACCATATAACGTACATTTTGGGCCATTTTACAACCCAATTGACTGTGTTGTAACATTTAACTGCTGAAACTCAAACACTCTTGTAAATTTTGAGTCTTACTGTACTAGAATATTATTACATTAAGCCCTCACTGTTGTGTATTACTCTTGATATTCGCATGGTGTCACTCTTGACTCTTTCCAATGACATTTTCTTTTCTTTAATACTATATTGTTGCCTCCCATAAATAGGCTTCTTCATTGAGTTGTGACACTTTTCAGGCTGCTGCACGATCAAAAGTAAATTAATTGGTCATTAGTTCAACCCGTCAATAATTCTCCCCCGCGTCCCCTGCAGAAAAAGATCAATAGTTCCTGGGGGCTTTAAATTAAACTTGTTTTCTGTGTCCAGAATTACTTAATTAACTTGTCTCTCAATGGTGAGAATAAGGCGCCAGACAATGACAAAGCTTGTTATGCCGTCTTAATTCAGGGACATCACCCGACTTTGGGAGAACACCCGAAATTTACCAATTATGCCTTCGATGTAGAGGAATTCGTTAGGCTGGTCAGCTCTGCCGCAGAGTACGTGTCTCGCCATCCTGAGTGGCCTCTCCGAAGACGCCGAGATGAACTGTAACCAGAAAAGGAAGCAATTCCCCATAGATTGTTTCCGCTCTGTTGTATTTTATAATGTAATAAATTATTTATTTATTCTAAAGAAAAATGATTATAGTTGTTGGAATTTGAAGTCAATATTTATGATCCATTTTAGCTTCTGTTTACCCATTTTAAACTTGGCCTCAATTATTCATTTTATTGTTGTTTGTTTGTTTTTGTTGTTGTTTTTTTTTCTCTCCTTTTTTTCTGTTTTTTAAATCGCATTTAGAGAGATGCTTCACAATAAGACCCATGGACATGGGCAACAATAGACAGAATCAGTCCTATTCACAGTAATGGGAAATGTTACTAGGCATTCTCCTTGACTGTAAAGGTTGTTCCACTGGGAAGGCTAAGTTCTGAGCTTTAGCTGTTGTAGAGATCCTGGGGGATATTTGTCAAGGCTTATACACTGTGCGATCTTTTGACTTTCACTCACTACGTGACTTTTACGATTCCCGCTGATGTACACTTTTCTCAAAAAGCGACACTACAAACCAGCCCAGAACTGGCTTACAAAACCTACTGTAAACAGCAATTAAAAGAAAATCTCAGAAAAGCTGCAGAGAAGGGATCATACAAAGTGGTGGTCTGCAGTGGAATTTCCCAAAAATGTGTATTAGCACCATAAACATCACATGCCCTGCAACATGTCATACTTTTGGTGTACGTATACTCCAATTACACCATCAAAACCTGTGTATCAGTGCACCTACGCTGACTTTGATAAATCTCCCCCCCCCCATGTCTACTAGTGTCACCTTTCACTGTAATTATGTACTGATCATTTTCCAGCCCCTCCTTATCATCCCAATCAGAACAGGACGACCTAACCCCTTAAGGACATTGGGATTACTTTCCTTTTTTCCTCCTCCCCTTCTAATAGCCATAACACTTTCTAATTACAGACCCATGTAAGGGCTTGTTTTTTGTGTCACCAACTGTACTTTGTAATGACATTACTCACTTTACTACAAAATCTACAGTGAAACTAAAAGAAAGATATATATTTGTGGTGCAAAATAAAATAAAAAAGCAACCCCCCTCCCTCATTATATAACTTTTAGGGGCTTTCTATGTAGTGCACCTTTCTGTAAAAAAAAAAAAAAAAAACATTTCAAATCTTTAAAAAAAATCTTAATCCTTCCAGTTCTTAGTAACTTTCCCTAGACTGTATACAAAATCATTGTATACTGTATATATTCTTGCCTATATGTACTATGTTTTATTTGGTTTATATGTATATGCCATTGTGCTACCAATTTCAGCGGAAAGCCTTATAAGCCCATATCCCCTGTTGTTGCCAAGATAATAGAAGCAATAAAATGGGTAAAAATTCTAAATCCTTGATGCTCGAGAGGGGTGGAAGCTAAAGCTCTGCCTGGTGATCAATAAATTATATATATGTTGGATGGCAACAAAGCACTGGAGAGTTCTGAAGTGGCAGCAATGAGTCCAGATCTAAATTCCATTGAACATCTGTGGAGAGATCTGAAAATTGCTGTTGGGAAAAGGCGCCTTCCAATAAGAGAGACCTGGAGCAGTTTGCAAAGGAAAAGTGGTCCAACATTCCGGCTGAGAGGTGTAAGAAGCTTATTGATGGTTATAGGAAGCCACTGATTTCAGTTATTTTTTCCAAAGGGTGTGCAACCAAATATTTAGTTAAGGGTGCCAATAATTTTGTCCATTTTTGGAGTTTGGTGTGAAATTATGTCCAATTTGCTTTTTTCCTCCCTTTTTTTTCGTTAAGTCCTAATACACACAAAGGGAATAAACATGTGTATAGCAAAACATGTGTTACTGAAATCCTTTTCTGTAAGAAATACTTCATTTTCTCGAAAAATTTCAGGGGTGCCAACATTTACGGCCATGACTATAAAATCTATAGCTGAAGGAAACAGGGTAAAGTCCACATGTTGGACGCTATATATATATATGATTTGGGTTGGTCAACTTTGTGATAAAAAATTTAGCTGGTATCAGAAGAAATTAATTTTATAACATGAATAAACCTGACAGAAGTGGGAACTTTTTCTATGACCTCGTTATGAATAAAGTATATTTACACTTTTGATGTATCTTGTCTTTATACTCATGAGCTGGTTTCATGTACAGATCATGCCTTTACATGATCCGTACATGTAGGTTTGTAACGGCTGGAAAGCCACGCTGTTGGTTACCCTCTATCCACAGGAAATGTTCAGGAGTCTCACAGAGAATGAATGGAGCACCGGCCAACCATTTGAGGGACAATTTTCGTCCATTCTCAGGATTGGTGGGAGTACCAGCAATTGGACCCACAATGATCCCTATGGGATAATGTTTGATGTTGGGAATACCCTTTTAATCATAACACAAGCATGATAGCTACATTTTTGCTGTAATAATAATTTCAGTTGTACTATGGTGCATATGAAGACCTCTACCAGTTGGAGTCTGGCAAGAAGCCACACAAGTATGGTATTTGAAATAGTAAAACAAAATGCTATTTTTTCTTAGTAAAATTCTAGGCCAACATTATAAATTAGTACAGTAAATTAGGGGATGGACACACAAGAAGGCTGTACTTTTCTTTTTTTTTTTTTTTTTTTAAAGAAACATTAAAATTTAAAACACCACACTTTTTTTTTTTTTTTTACATTTTTCAAATAAACCTCTCCATATTAAAGATAAAACACAAAAATAAACATGAAGTAAAGAGTAATTAAGGAGTCCCACATACCCCAAAATAGTACTAATAAAAACTACAGCTCCTCCTGCAAAAAAAGCCTCACATAGCTCTTGTGAAAAAAATAAACAAAAATATATGAGAGCAGAAGAGGGCGGAGGCAGAGAAGCGCTATACACTGGCTCCTGCCTCCATTCTGCAGATTGGGATTGGTAATGGTGCCTGTATACAACCTGGATCTTCAGAACTGGACCATCAATCCGGTTGAGTTTTATACCATTTTTAATCAGGTTCACCCGCACTATAAATCTGTTTATTGGGTTTAGGTGCGGGTAAACAAGATGTCAGTTTTCCTTTTCACCCTTTCAGACAGTTTTAACTCCCCCCTGTGCCCGGGCTGCAAAAACAAAAAAAACTTTAACTCACCTTTCTGCGTTCCCCCGTTGTGCCGATATTGGCGTCCCATTCCTCCTGCGATGTTCTCCTTCCTGCTTCTTAGGCTCAGAACTTCACACTGCAGTCAGCGTATTGCCGGCTGTAGTGATGTCCCGCCTCGGCCGGTGATAGGCTGAGTGCACTGTCATGTTAGGAGTCCAGATAGAAGGCGTGGGCCCGAGCACCTTAAATGATAGTGCGCTCAGCCTATCACCGGCCAAGGCAGGACTTCGCTGCGGCCGGAAATACGCTGACTGCAGTGTGACGTTCCGAGCCTAAGAAGCAGAAAGGAGAGCATCGCTGGAGGAACGGAACGCTGGTATCGGCGCAATGGGGCAATGTAGAAAGGGGAGTTAAAGTGTTTTTTTTTTTTTTGCAGCCCAGGCACAGGGGGAGTTAAGTCTTGCGGCGCAGTTCTCCTTTCAGACTAAGTCTAAAATGCTTCTGCCTTTTAATAAATTTGGCACAATCCAGAAATCTTTTCTGTTAGACTTGACAACCATGCAAACCAATCAATGTCAATCCATATAAAACACCAGTTTTAACAAGTCTATGTGTTAAATGGTCACTGTCATTTCCAATAACTTCCCTTCATTAATAGCCAACGTGATTCCTAACATTATTGTAAATCCCATCATTTACCAACAACTACACCAGAACAGCTTAAAAATCTTGATCTTCCTTATCTGCAGACTGGCTGTTCTTAGAGGAAATCAGTCTCTAGTAACAATATGGATTACAATAAGGGGGTGGGGCTTTGTATGTGCTCTGTGCTAGAGAGAATAGAGGGAGGGAAAGACTTGGGTCATTTGTGAATGTCCAGAGAATCTGCGCTGTCCATGAACTGTAAATCAAGGCTTCCCTCTAATCTCAACAGCAGTGCTTAGTGTAACCTGTTTATTTCCTTTCTGCAAATAGCATCTTGCAAAGCCAGCTGTGATTGGATAGAGGGTTTCAGACCCTAAAATGGGGAGAAAAAGCTGAGCTCTATCTATCTAATCTATCTACCAAACCAGGCTTCATCTTCAGCAGCAGGTTTTCCTCGGTCCTCATGGCTTCCAGTGATGAGATACCCCCAGGACTTATGGTAGGGCAGGATATTAGGACCAATTGCAGTCGTGAAGAAAATTCCTACAAGCTTGTATCAAATATCAGAAGCAAATGGCATATCACCATTGGAGGTCACTAGCCGACAGTAATCTTGCAGGGAGAGTTGTCTTGTAGAATGGCTCAGAATGGAGACAAACACAAAACATGGCAATACAGACTGATGGAATACCTTACAACAACAACTGCTAAAAACCCAGTCAGAGGCCATATGCTCAGCAGAGGTGAGTGAAATGAGTGTTATGGTCCCATCCGAAATGAGGCCACCTCCGCGTGAGGGGACAGGTTTTGATCAAAATGTGCGCTAAGAGTCTCGATTTTTTGACCAAGAGTGCTGCTGCAACCTTCTTTTTTGTATAGACTGGACAAGACCTAGATAGCACATGGCAGCAAAACACTTTACAATATCAATAAAGCCAGCTTGAGACAGACTAAACAAGATATAGACGGCACTTTCAGTGAGTTACTAACAACACCAATAATACCAACTCAAGACAGACTGGACAAGACATAGACAATACATGACAGCCATCCAAACCAATCAACGTCAATCCATATAAAACAGGATAAGCAAACTGGACAAGACAGACACCAAAAAGCTCATAGCAGAAAACAATTAAAGGGGTATTCCAGGAAAAAAAAAAATTTTTATATCAACTGGCTCCAGAAAGTTAAACAGATTTGTAAATTACTTCTATTAAAAAATCTTAATCTTTCCAATAATTATCAGCTGCTGAAGTTGAGTTGTTCTTTTCTGTCTGGCAACAGTGCTCTCTGCTGACTTCTCTGTTTGTCTCGGGAACTGCACAGAGTAGAAGAGGTTTGCTATGGGGATTTGTTTCCACTCTGGACAGTTCCCGAGACAGGTGTCATCAGAGAGCACTTAGACAGAAAACAACGACTCAACTTCAGCAGCTCATAAGAACTGAAAGGATTAAGATTTTTTTATAGAAGTAATTTACAAATCTGTTTAACTTTCTGGAGCCAGTTGATATATAAAAAAAAGTTTTTCCCTGGATAAGTAACATGACCTACCCTGGAAAGCAGCAAATGCATCCACTATATAGATTGAAGAATGACTTCAAGCAAAACATGGACCCATAAGGGTATGTTCACACTATGGAATCTCCACACAGAATGCTGATCAGAAATTCTGCTTGGAGATTCTGCTGCACTAATCTAGCATTGGTGTGAATGGGTCTTCCGCTGACGCGTTCTCGCGCAGAAAGAATGGACATTTTCATTTTTTGATGGTATTACCCAGGGACTGCATTGCCTTCGATGATGCAGGTCCAAAGTATTTTTAAAGTATATTACTGTTTTTTCAAAATATGTTCATTTTTTGTTGCTATTATGCAGAGACAGCGCCAAAGTATTTCAGATGAAATCTGGGGATTTTTCTGGGTGAGGATTCTGCAGTGTGAACATACCCTAACATTGCAAAAACGAATACTACTTCCAGCGAGTAAATACACATCAATACAGAAGCACATGACATAATAGAAGGATTTCTGCAACGTGTAACATCTATCTGTCTATCTATCTATCTATCTTGTGCTGTGTGCTAGAGAGAATAGAGAAAGAGAAAGACTGTCTCATTGGTAAATCAAGGCTTCCCTCCAATCTCAGCAGCAGTGCTTAGTGTAACCTTTTCCTTATTGTAACCTGTTTATTTCCTTTCTGCTTATAGCATCTTGCAAAGCCAGATGTGATTGGCTAGAGTGGTAAAGGAGAGGGTAGTTGTGTGTGGTACTTGCAACCAACTCCGCTCTGGTTTCAGCCCCTAAAATGGGGAGGAAAAGCTGAGCAAAAACTATCTCATATCTCCTCTCTCTCTATCTCATATATATATATATATATATATATATATATATATATATATATATATATATGCATATATCTATCTATCATATCTATCTATATCTATCTCATATCTCCTCTCTCTCTCTCACTCTCTCTCTCTCTCTCTCTCTCTCTTTCATATATCTATCTATCTATCTATCTCATATCTATCTTATCTCTTTCTCTCATATCTCATATCTATCTATATCTATCTCATATCTATCTATTTATCTCTCTCATATCTATCTTTTTGTCTAAAAATCCAGGAAAACAGCAGCACATAAAAGGAATAGTGTCAAAAAAGTGGAAGTTTATTCCATATAGCCAGTGGAACTAGTATGAGCAACGTTTCTGTGACCCCTCGTTTTCAAGCTCTCGGTGACAAGAGGTCACAGAAACGTTGCTCATACTAGTTCCACTGGTTATATGGAATAAACTTCCACTTTTTTGACACTATCCCTTTTGTGTGCTGCTGTTTTCCTGGATTTTTATGTAAGTGGATCCATTGACCAAGGCTCCCATACAGCTTGCATCCAACTTCCTACGTTTGGTTGCTGCTCTCATGGGACACCACATGTCTATCTATATATCTCCTATCTATCTATCTATCTATCTATCTATATATGGTGTCCTGGTACCGCATCCTATGCGGTTCCTTTATGTGTATGGGTCCCCATTGCCAGAGTCCCTAGGATGTAGGGGTCCATGTTGTATAGTCTACCCCTTGTCACCTCTATTCCATCTAGTAACCCAGTAATTTATGTAAGGTTTATGTAAATATAGTTATATAAATGTAAATTAATAGTTAATTACCTGCGTGTAGCGTACCAGGACCTGCGGGTCACGTGACTAGGTCAACTCTATGGTATTTCTGCTTGAGGACCTGTGGAGGTCCCTGTGACGTATGCAATCCCATCATTCTGTGTATGAGTGAATGACAGGTATTCGAACCAATCAGATTCACCCCGCCCCTGCCCATATAAGGGAGCGGCGGCCATTATTCTCTCTCTTGTTCCTGGGCTGTCAACTAAGAAGGACCTGCGCAGCTATTCTCGCAGTGAGTTAGGCCTGAGCCTTGTGGCGACGGCTGATTAATGCTAAATCGAGAGTGTATCAATCCCCAGACATTCTGCAGCATCACCAGACCTAATCTAACCCCTAAATCCGGACGGATCTGCAATATCTACCCTAAATTCAGAGACTTTCTAAATACCTCAAGGTCCGCAACAACTGTCAGTCACTGAGCAATATAAGGACTGTTATATTAGACTGTTACTGTGCCTTGGATGTACCGTAAGCACTTAAGTAAAGTTGTTCAAGTTAAATCTCCTTGTGGACCTTCAGTCATTTCATGCACCTATCGTTACTGGGAAGGGCGGCGATAGGCCGGAGAATTACCTCAGAATACTAGCCCTCAGCCTGGCGTCACGAACTATAGGGTTAACATTAACCCCTCATATACTGATACAACATCCCCACTACTATACACCCCCCCAGGGCTACCACATATAGTCCCAAAATCAGGATACAGCCCCAGTCACTAGGTCTGGTTCAGTTGCATGCTTAAAACTTTATTGCATCAGAGCACACAATGGCCCTGATTTACTAAAATCCGATTGTACTTTCTGGAGTGTTTTAGATTTTCACTCCTCTTTTTCTGTGAGCTGATTTACAAATGTGTCGCATGTGTCGGTTCATTTTCGTCCGCATGGGTTTTTTGTGTCCCACTGGAAACTACGTCGCACATACTCCGAGTTAAAAGAAATAAAAGAAAACATGGTTATAGAATACAAATCATCAATAGCATGTGCCAAACCAAATAAGCAAAACACAAGATTTAATGGAATTTAAGCAACAAAATAGAACAAAAAAAATCTAATACAGGAGTTTAACCCCCCCCCCCCCCACACACACACACAATTATATATATACAATTGAAGGCATATTTTAAAGTTTAAAATGCATCGCATATTCTAAAAATCCTTGTGTAGAACTGTAAATCAGTGAAAAAAAATAGTGCAAGCACTCCCCACCACGTTAAGCTGTGCCTTTTTGCCAAAATCACTCGCTTTTGGTAGATTTTACACATCCTCTTTGCTGTCGGTTTTTAAGCAAACACAATTCACACAATTTACAGAGTGATTTCCTACTTATTTGGAGTGTTTTTAGCATGTTGTCGGGACCACGCCCCTTTTAACAAAAACCACGCCCATTTTCTAGGTTAAAAAAAAAAGTGTTTGCAAAACTGTGGGTTTTGCGGTGTAAATTTTGGGCGCACATTTGGTTTCACGGTCAGAAATTTAGGCACACAAACCGATAAAAACAGTCGGGAAGCCTTTAGTAAATGAGGGCCAACATGCAACGTTTCGGCGAACAAGCCTTTCACAAGCTTGAAAAAGGCTCCATTGAGGAGCTGAAACGTTGCTATTGTTGTGTGACATGAGGAAATAAATTCCTGTTTTTTGCATTTGGAGTGCTGCGCCATTGTTGTGGATATCTATCTATCCATCTATCTATCTATCTATCCATCTATCTATCTATCTATCTATCTATCTATCTATCTATCTATCATTATCAGCCTATTAAACACTTCACACCTCTCATTGCCTCAGCACTAAGCTGCTCTGAAAACCCATTTGCATTTCAATGTATCCAGCCCGTGTGATCACAATTGTCCTGTCACACTTATTTATTTGGCAAATATTACCCTGCAACGCGAGATGATAAAAAAATACGATTTTGTTTTCATTTCTCCCGGTTATGAAATGTGATTACATCAGATAGCTCGGCTTTACTTTAATGTGTCTAAAGATAGAAAAATATTCTCAACGGCCATAAATACACAAATTGTTTCTGGCAGGCAATCAAAATGTTTCCACTGCATTTAAATGTGATGTGTGCGGCTCTGACCTCCCCGCGAAATGCGCTCGTATACCTGGTCAAGTTTGGGAACTTTCATTGTGACTAACGCCATTAAGACGCCAATTGTCACTGGCTGCTCTGGTTAAGGCGACTGTGAAGGAAGAATGTTAAACGTAAAAATCGCTGTGTTTAACATATAAAACGTGTTATACTGCTAGCCCTAGCTGTCCTGGAGATCGGGTTTCCATAAATCTTAACACACACACATATATATAAATAAAATGATAGAAGGAAATATACAAGCCGGCACAATGATTCCTAGAAAGATTGATGCCAACTTATTGGTTTAAAAGAGGCATTGGGATATGCATATTCTCCATAGAGCAGTGTTTTCCCAACCAGGGTGCCTCCAGCTGTTGCAAAACTAAAACTATTAGCATGCTGGGAGTTTTAGTTTTGCAAGAGCTGGAGGCAATCTGGTTGGGAAAGATTGCCATAGAGACTGGATACACATATTCCTATGTTACTGTAATGGTGCCCCATAAAATAAGTATGACCAGGGCTCTCCTCATCTCAGTGTCAGGATATGTGTAGATCTAACATTCTTTTTTTTCCCTTTATTTTTATAGCAACAGAAGAAAAAAATAAATAAAAAAAAAAACAGAAGAAGAAAAAAAAATAATAAAAAACAACAAAAAAACCACCAGTGCAAATGGTGCCCGATCGACCCTATTAACACGTCTGTTGGGTTTCTACATACATTTTATCAGAAAAAAAAAACTAAGCTTTTTTTTTCTGGAATTTTTTGGACAGAATCTACTTACTTTTGGGGCTTCTAGCGGAGCCTCTTAGGTGTGAATAGAGCCTTACAAAGTGGTGAAAAATGTACCCAAGTGCTATGAAGGAATTGAAGAGTGTAGAAACACCAGTATAGTATACCCTGGATGATAAAACCTGGCACTATAATATACTCATTGATTAACCCCTTAAAGACCAAGCCCATTTCCACCTTAAAGACCAGACCAATTTTAGTTTTTGCACTTTCGTTTTTTCCTCCTCTCCTTCTAAAAATCATACCGCTTTCAATTTTGCACCTACATACCCGTATAAGGGCTTCTTTTTTGCACCACCAATTGTACTTTGTAATTACATCAATCATTTATTAATAAAATCTACCGCAAAACCAAAAAATATATATTTGTGGGGTGAAATTGAAAAAAAGAAAAAGGGCCATTTTGTAACTTTTGGTGGCTTCCGTTTCTGCACAGTGCAATTTTCGGTAAAATTGACAACTTATCTTTATTCTGTAGATCCATACGGTTACAAGGATACCCAATTTATGTAGGCTTTATTTTATTTTGCTACTTTAAAAAATAAATCCTAACTACATACACCAAAATTAGCAGGTTTAAAATTAATTTTTTCCGTGTACGGGGCTATATGAGGGCTCATTTTTTGCGCCGTGGTCTGTAGTTTTTATCGGTACCATTTTTGTTTTGATGGGACTTTTATTAATATTTTTTTGGTATATGAAGTGACCAAAAATGCATAATTGCAAATGCAAAAATGTTTTTTTTCTTTACATGTGCGCCATCGACCATGCAGTTTAGCTAACCATATATTTTAATATTTCAGACATTTACGCACGCGGCGGTACCACATATGATTATTTATATTTTTCATTACATTATTTTATTTAAAAAATGGGAAAAGGGGGGCTAAAACATGCAATCTTCGGATTGCATATACTGATCAATGCTATGCCATAGGCATGGAGCAGTAGATCGCCGATCGGACAACAGAGACTCAGGGGACGACCCTCTTGTCATCTGGTAAGCTGTTCGGGACATCGTGATTATGTTGCGATACTCCGGATCAGCTCCAATGAGCTGCCGGTACAGTTTCTCTTTCTTTTTAGATGCCACGATCAACTTTGATTGCGGCATCTAAAGGGTTAATGCCGGACATCGTCCCGATCGGCAGTGCCCGGCATTAGCCGTGGGTCCTGGTTGCCTGTAGCATCCAAGACCCATAGGGTTTAACCCGTTCTATGCTGGTGAGAAGGGTTTAAACCCCGTTAACGCGACCAGGGCGTACAGCTACGCCCTTGGTCCTTAAGTACCAGGGCTCGAGGGCGTACCCATACGCCCTTTGAACTGGACGGTTCAAATATCTGACACTGGGTGTTTCCACAAGCGAGTGTAAAAGTGCTTCCCCTGCTGCCCTATAAAAAGGCTCTCAGAGGTAACTTTTGGGTAGTGTAGCTTTTGGTGAGAGATTGTTGACTACTAGACATGCCTCGATGACGGGGGCATCAGTGGACTTTATGGTCTTTATGATGACTCTGTTTTTGAGGCTTTTAGCAAAGCCTCTAATACTGGTGTGAATAGAGCCTTAGTAAAGAGGTGAGGAATTGACACAAGCACTGTGGAAAGGAGTTGGAGAGAGTAAAAACACCAGTATGTTATGCCCAGTGTGATAAAACCAGGCACTATAAAGGGGAAATACATTTATTGATAAAAAAAAAAAATTAGCACTGGGTCTTGCCACAAAAGGGCGTAAAAGTGCTTTACCTGCTGCCTTATAAAAAGGGTCTAAGAGGCTATTTTTGGGTAGTGTTCCTTTTGGTAAGAGATTGTTGACTACTAGACATTCCTCTATGACGCACACCAGGATTTTTTTGTCCTGTTGACAGACTCTAAGAAGGGGCACATCAGTGGACTGAGAGAACCAGGATAGTCTTTTTGATTAACTGCCCGCCATCTAGGCCATTTTCACCAAGCTCTTAGTAGTTGTTGGGATCAGTGGTTATGTGATGGCAAGCACACATGGCAGTCAGGCCTCAGATGGCTTCTTCAGATTCAGACAGACCACCAGTAGTTTTCTCTGCATGCTAAATAGAAAAAAAGGTTTTTCTTTAAAGGGGTACTCTAGTGGAAAACATCTTATCCTATTTCAAAAGGATAGTGGATAAGATGTTAGATCGTGGGGATCAGCGCGCACACGTACCGTCTGAAGCCTGGTCCTCTGGTGATCTCCATGTAGGAGTGTCAAGTCCAGTACTTAGCGGTGAGTGCAGGATGCTAATTGTTGCGTCTTTACATGCTAACTATTCAAGTCTATCCTTAATTACTTCCTAGCACCTCCGCTGGATTCTCTATGGTTGTCGGAACCGCTTGTCCTAATAGTGAATGATCGGTATATGGTCTGCTGAGAAACATAGTGGTGCCATCCTGGCATTTCTTGTGGATACGTATGTACTCCTTTAGGGTCTAGTCACACATACAGTATCCTGTGCATATTTGATGAGCAGGATTTGAGGCTGCAGATTTTAATGTAATCTAAATGACTAAACAAAGCTTCAGCTCCTGTGCGTCAAATCTGCGCAGGATACTGTACGTGGGAATAGACCCTATATCTTCAGGATTCCTGCCATCCTATACTATCCTATACTTTCCAATAATTTTACTTCTTCTTTAGAGTACTAGACCATGTCAGGACACTCTTCATTCTGCCCACCTTGGCACCTCCTGGATTTTATTTAAAGAGTGCAGTGATATACTTCTTAATTCTCCTGGTAGGCATCAGAAGAAAGGCCCATCCATCTAACCAACAGTGGCTGGAGAGGAGTGGACTTCATGATATTTAGCTGTCACTTTTAGTTCTTGATCAGATGCATCAAATACAATAAAAAAAATTCAAAAAGATGTATTACAATTGTAAAGAATTTACATTTTATAGCTGTTTTTTTTTTTTTTTTTACTTCTTACATTTATCAGATTTGAGTAGTAGAGACGTTTTGTTTTTGGTTACATACGTCAATGTTATTATCATTGCCAGAGATTATCCACTCCAGCAATAATAATACCAATAATAATATGCTTAGGGAACACTTACACAGGAAGAACGGAACGTACTGTTTGGTTCTAGAAATGAGGACACATTAACCCAGACAAAGGAGAAAACAAACTAATTTATATCCTATAAGTCCTGCTTATACTTTCACTTTATACATTAGGGATCTGGATATACAGCAATCCCACTATATATTTATATTACTGGAAGGTTCTTTGTCCGAATAGGGCAATCTCATAATAGGGAAAGGGTGGTTGGCTGGATATGTCTTACCAAAGCCTTCCCAGCATGCCTTGCTAGCTAAAACAGGATCTATGGCTTCTTTTGGTGTCTGATTCAGTAAATGATTGAAACCACAATTCTGGAACATCTTTTCTTGCTCCATGTTGTGTATTTGTGCCAGAAATGTATTACTTAGTAGCCAACTGGGTGTCACCAGTCGGGGGCGTTTCCCTACACTGTGTCAGCTTATCCAATCAAGGCCCACAAGACCAGACACAGTGGTGACACGCCCCCACCTGGTAACACCCACTTGGCTATTTAGTCATACATTTCTAGTAATAATAGCAACAGGGGAATGTTCCAAAGATGTTCCAGAATTGTTATTTCATGTGGAATACATGTGTTTACTAAAACTGGAAAGTCAGGAGGGGCTACAGGTCATCTTTAAACTGCCCATACACATACCAATATTTGGTGATCTTGTCTGAACCCATCGATTCTAGTGGGATCAGCTGACCATCTAACGTGTATGGTGGCCTGACATTTCTATCCCAATGACAGATGTCAGAGGGAGAGAAGTGTCAGGAATATTGGATTTTAACTGTGTGATTTTTTTTGTTTTTTTGTGGGGTGGGGGTGGGGGGGGGGTATGTGGAATAAGCCACCACCAGAGCAGTATTCTCTCCTATGATACGGAGAGGGGTGCGCATGTTTATTGGGGTGATCAGCAGAGGCTTATATGCTCCTTGTATAGTAATATGACAACGGATGGCTTAGGTGTACTTGTAGAGTCTCAGCTAAGCTGTTCGGGGTGTGACTGATAAGTTTGTTGACTGTATAGTAACCTTTGGACTACAAATACAGGCTTTCCACCAGAAGACTTCATGGTGGCACAAAGAGTGTAGGCACGCTATGATCTTCTCTATGGTGCTCTGTGCATTGCTGTGTTACAGAATTATTCTTCTCTAAAACATTGCTAAGGTCAGTGTTTCCCAACCAGTGTGCCTCCAGCTATTGCAAAACCGAAACTCCCAGCATGTCCGGACAGACAAATGTATATCATATTTAGGCAACCAGCATTCTATTTCATTATACTTCTCCATTCCCCAAATATTGCACCAATGGTCTTTTAAGGCTGAGATCACATGCTATGTATTTGCTTGGTGAAACTTTTGTGAAAAAATAGGCAGCATTAAAAGGAACCAGTAAACTGTGGGCAGCATGAAACAGGACCAGGGAGTCATGGAACACTATGATTTACTATGATACATTTCAGAGAAATCATAGTTTAAAAAAGCTGCAGGGACCCGGGTGAGAAGTTATTGCGGCGGATCCCGTGGGCTGTTCTCTGCCCTGCCAGCACTTGGTGATGTTTTTCCCTCTACACAGTTAGGCAGAGATGCCACTCAGGGTCGGCGGGGCGCAATGCTGTGACTACTTACCCAGGCCCCAGGGACTTTGATTTCCATGATTTCTCGGAAATGCCCAAATGTATCAGATTACAAGATAGTGTTCTAGGACCATGCTCACTACACATGTTTCACACTGCTTGAAGTTTGGGCAGCATAAAACAGGTGACAGGTTTCCTTTAACCCCTTAAGGACCCAGCCCATTTTCATCTTTCATCTTTGAACATCTGGCCACTGTCACTTTAAGCAATAATAACTCTGGGATGCTTTTACTTTTCATTCTGATTCCGAGATTGTTTTTTGCAACATATTCTACTTTATGTTAGTGGTAAAATTTCATCGATACTTGCATCATTTCTTGGTGAAAAATTCCAAAATTTGATGAAAAATTTGAAAATGTAGCATTTTTTTTTACTTTGAAACTCTCTGCTTATAAGGAAAATAGACATCCCAAATAAATTTTATATTGATTCACATATACAATGGGGGATATTTATCAAAGTTGTCTATGTCCCGCATCAATATAGACCAAACTACAGAGGGTTAGTCTGGTCTATTGTGCACCTAATTTATCAAATTATCACAGCTCTTGATAAATTCTGTGCACAGACTGCATGATCTATGCTTTAGTCTATATTTAAACCTGCTCCAACATGGTCTGACATTTCTGCGTACTTTCAGCCTATGCGACTTGTCGCTGATAAGTCGCTTTTGATAAATTCAGCACCAATGCATTTTTCAATGCATTTCAGTCTAAAATAGACTAGCATGCATCATGTTCTAAAAATCGTCTAGAGCAAAAGTCGCAGAAAAGTCGCACATATTTAGACTGCGACTTTCTGTGCGACAAATGTAGACAAGAAAAACCAGTCTAAATCCTTTGATAAATCTCCCCCAATATGTCTACTTTATGTTTGTATCATAAAGTTGAAATGTTTTTACTTTTGGAAGACATCAGAGGGCTTCAAAGTTCAGCAACAATTTTTCACAAAATTTTCAAAATCTGAATTTTTCAGGGACCAGTTCAGTTTTGAAGTGGATTTGAGGGGCCTTCATATTAGAAATATCCCATAAATGACCCCATTATAAAAATGGCACCTCTCAAAGTATTCAAAATGACATTCAGTAAGTGTGTTAACCCTATAGGTGTTTCACAGGAATAGCAGCAAAGTGAAGGAGAAAATTCAAAATCTTCATTTTTTACAATCGCATGTTCTTGTAGACCCAGTTTTTGAATTTTTACAAGGGGTAAAAGGAAAGAAATCACCCTAAAATTTGTAACCCAATTTCTCTGGAGTAAGGAAATACCTCATATGTGAACATAAAGTGCTCTGCGGGTGCACTAGAGGGCTCAGAAGGGAAGCGACAATGGGATTTTGGAGAGTGAGCTTTTCAGAAATGGGTTTTGGAGGGCATGTCACATTTAGGAAGACCCTATGGTGCCAAAACAGCAAAAAAAAAAACAAAACAAAAACAAAAAAAACTTGCATGGCATACTATTTTTGAAACTACACCCCTCAAGGAATGTAACAAGGGGTACAGTGAGCCTTAACACCCCACAGGTGTTTGACGACTTTTTGTTAAAGTTGGATGTGTAAATGAATATTTTTTTCACTAAAATGCAGGGGTTTTTTTACATCAAAATTTTACATCTTTAAAGGGGTAATAGGAGAAAATGTCCCACAAAATTTGTAACCCCATCACTTCTGAGTATGGACTTACCCCATGTGTGGACGTCAAATGCACTGCGGGCGTTGGTGGGGGGTTCAAGTTGAAATTGCCACTCTGCCCACCCCTGGATGTCCGGGCAGAGTGGGGGGAAGATGGCGGCGGGTGCCGGAGCACTTCAGGATGGCAAGGGACTGGCGATCGAGGAGGGTCCGGTGGCAGGCAGCTGCATGATCGTCGGCAGTGAGGAGGAAGCGGCAGAGGCAGCAGTGAAGATCAGTGGTAAGTGATCTTCACTGCTGATTACGAGGAGTTGCCAAACTACAACTCCTAGCATGCCAGGAGTTGTAGTTTTGCAACATCTGGAGGGCCACAGTTTGGAGACCACTGTACAGTGGTGTCCAAACTGTAGCCCTTCCAGATTTAGCAAAACTACAAATCCCAGCATGCCCAGACAGTCCAGGCCTGCTGGGAGTTGTAGTTCTGTAGCATCTCGCCCTTCAGATGTTGCAGAACTACAACTCCCAGCATGCCTGGACAGTCTGGGCATGCATGGAGCTGAAATTTTGCAACATCTGGAGGGCTACAGTTTCGACACCACTACACAGTGGTCTCCAAACTGTTCTCCTCCAGTTGTTGCATAACTACAACTCCCAACATGTCCTTCGGCTGCCTGGGCATGCTGGGAGTTGTAGTTTTGCAAAAGCTGGCAGCACACTGGTTGGGAAACACTGAGTTAAAGGAGAACTCCAGTATAGGAAAATTGTCCTCCATACTGCCAGCAGTAAAAAAATAAAGATGTACATACCTTCCTTCGCTCCCCCGAGGCCTCCGGTAACCGTCTCTGGTCTCTACCGCGATCCTCTTCCTGGTTGCCAGTGGTCGGCGAGTCATACTGCGCTCAGCCAATCACCGGCCGCAGCGAAGTCCCAACTCGGCCGGCGATAGGCTGAGCGGCAGTGTTACGTTTTCCTCCCTGGGGAATAGAAGAAAAGGGGTTACAAATTTGGGGGGGCTTTTTTCCTGAGTATATAAATGCCCTATGTATGGATGTAAAGTGCTCTGCTGGCGCACTACAATGCTCAGAAGAGAAGGAGCGCCATTGGGATTTTGGAGAGAGAATGTGTCTGGAATTGAAGGCCACATGTGTTTACAAAACCCCCATAGTGCCAGAACAGTGGACCCCCCCACATGTGACCCCATTTTGGAAACTACATACCTCACGTAATGTAATAAGGGGTACAGTGAGCATTTACACCCCACAGGTGTCTGACAGATTTTTTGAACAGTCTTCCGTAAAAATGAAATATTTTATTTTTCATTTGCACAGCCCACTGTTCCAAAGATCTGTCAAAAGCCAGTGGGGTATAAATGTTCACTCCACCAATTACTACATTCCGTGAAGGGTGTAGTTTCCAGAATAGAGTCACCTGTGGCGGGGGAGGGGGTCCACTGTTCTGGCACCACGGGAGGCTTTGTAAACGCACATGGCCCCCGACTTCCATTTCAACCAAATTCTTTCTCCAAAAGCCCAATGGCGCTCCTTCTCTTCTGAGCATTGTAGTTCACCTGCAGAGCACTTTACATCCACATATGGGGCATTTCCATACTCAGAAGAAACGGGGTTAACATTTTGGGAGGCTTTTTCTCCTATTACCCCTTGTGAAAATGAAAAATTTGTGTTAACACCAGCATTTTTGTGAAAAAAATAAAATTTTTCATTTTCACATCCAACTTTAGCAGAAATTTGTCGAACACCAGGGGGGTGTTAAGGCTCATTGTAACCCTTGTTACATTTTTTGAGGGGCATTGTTTCCCAAATAGTGAAATATTCAAATTTAGAAAATTTTGTGAAAAATTGGAAAATTGCTTCTGAACTTTGAAGCCCTCTGGTGTCTTCCAAAAGTAAAAACATGTAAACTTTATGATGCCAACATAAAGTAGACATATTGTATATGTGAATCAATATATTATTTATTTGGAATGTCTATTTTCCTCCCAAGCAGAGAACTTCAAAGTTAGAAAAATGCTACATTTTCAAATTTTTGAAACCAAGAAATGATGCTGTTAAAGTGTTAAATGATGTTAAAGTAGAATATGTCACAAAAACAATCTAGGAATCAAATTTATAAGTAAAAGAATCCCAGAGTTATTAATGTTTGGTCAGACAGTGGTCAGAAAATGGGCTTGGTCCTTAAGGGGTTAAAGAGGTATTAATGATAATAGGGGGGGAGAGAAAAAATATAGGTGCTAATAAAACATAGCTTTTAATATATAGGTTAAAACACACTGATTAAACAAAGTGTTGTATAGATAAGTGACAGGGCAAAATTGTCAGCCCTGTGACTCAAGATAGACACAAACAAGGCTGTTAAAATTGCATATGTAGAGATTGCCCCACAGATGCAAAAGCCTAATTCAATTGTATGCTGGTAATAAATAATTAGATAGAATTACTAGCTCTGGCCAACGCGTTTCAGCACATTGTTACATGTGATCTCATCAGGGGCTAACTGGCATAGAACAATACAGTCATTGCATATAATAATTAACATCAGGGGTAGCTTGATACAATAGCGACCCCTGAGAAGAGCGTGCTAGATGTCATGCACTAGTACTCTATACAGCATATAGATGACAGGACCCGGACGCAACAGTTATGGCGTCTATCTGGGATAAATCCTAACGATGTGTGTATAACCCGCAGTGGCGGGGAGCCTAGCATACAAGCCGGCTACTAACACACAGGAAGGTATTCCAGGAATTTATTTTATTTGACTATGCTACAGTGGCTGTGTGTAGCCCCTGCGTGTATTTCATAATATAGTGTCTGTACCTGTGTTTTGACGGTGGTCTCACAATTTTCATGTGATTTTCACCCCAATATTTATTTTTACCAGCATATAGAATTACTCATGTCTCGGGAATTGCCAAGTTACAGTGCGCCGAGATGTGACATCACTAGTAAGGTGATGACAGGGAGCCTGTCTGCTTCAATGGGTGGAGCAACCTCTGGGTGGGAGAGAGATCATTTTGCTACAGCTGGAGGCACTCAGGTTAGAAAACACTGGTCTTCTGAATGGAATGCAACTCATTTTTGTTTCAATAGGTGGGGTGGCTGATGTGTGGGAGGGAGGGAAGTGACCTCAAACTTACAAGCATGGAACTATGCGATGTGTAGTTTGAGAACAAGATCCAACAGGAAATACCCAGTTCATAAAAAGATAGCCACAGCGTAACTTAACCATTAAACTCTAAGACAAGCGCAGATCCACTACTTTCTGGCAGGTACATACTAAAATCACTTTATGGTGGATAACCCCTTTAACCCCTTAATGACGAAGGACGTATATTTACGTCCTCCGCCGGCTCCTGTGATATGCCGCGGGGTCACGCGGTGTCCCCCCTTCATATCGGGTCGATCCCGTCGGCTATCAACGGCCGGGACCCACGGCTAATACAGGACATCGCCGATCGCGGTGATGCCCTGTATTAACCCTTCAGACACGGCGATCAAAGCTGACCGGCGCGTCTGAAGTGAAAGTAACCAGCCTGCTCAATCGGGCTGTTCGGGACCGCCACGGTGAAATCGCGGCATCCCAAACAGCTTACAGGAGACCGGGAGGGACCTTACCTGCATGAGATCAGCATGAGAGATCAGTGTGTGCAGTGTTATAGGTCCCTATGGGACCTATAACACTGCAAAAAAAAAGTTACAAAAAAGTGTTAATAAATGGGATTTAACCCCTTCCCTAATAAAAGTTAGAATCACCCCCCTTTTCCCATAAAAAAAATAAAACAGTGTAAATGAAAATAAACATATGTGGTATCGCCGCGTGTGTAAATGTCGGAACTATAAAAATGTATCGTTAATTAAACCGCACGGTCAATGGCGTACACGTAAAAAAAAAAGCGTATTTTTGGTCACTTTTTATATCATAAAAAAATTAATAAAAAGTGATCAAAAAGTCCGATCAAAACAAAAATGGTACCGATGAAAACTTCAGATCACAGCGCAAAAAATTAGTCCTCATACCACCCTGTACGTGGAAAAATAAAAAAGTAATAGGGGTCAGAAGGACATTTTTAAACGTATAAATTTTCCTGCATGTAGTTATGATTTTTTCCAGAAGTACGACAAAATTAAACCTATATAAGTAGGGGATAATTTTAACTGTATGGACCTACAGAATAATGATAAGGCGTCATTTTTACCGAAATATGCACTGCGTGGAAACGGAAGCCCCCAAAAGTTACAAAATGGCGTTTTTTCTTCGATTTTGTAGCACAATGATTTTTTTTTACCATTTCGCCGTGAATTTTTGAGTAAAATTACTAATGTCACTGCAAAGTAGAATTGGTGACGCAAAAAATAAGACATAATATGGATTTTTGGGTGGAAAATTTACATTTTTAATTTTATGATTTTTAAAAGGTAAGGAGGAAAAAATTAAAGTGCAAAAACTGAAAAACCCTGTGTCCTTAAGGGGTTGAAAGAGATCTCGTTGGAACCCCCCACGACTTTTCTTGTGGATAGGGGATAAGTTAATTTTCACCAGAGATCTCCTTTCAGGGTTTAAATGAAGAGCAGGTGTCCATCAGGGTTGCCACCTTTGTAACCAAAGTTATACCACGAAGCTCCCCAATGCAAAATCTGTGACAGGACCCCCCCCCCCCCCCCACCTACCATGTGCCATTTATAAAACTGATGTTTTATATGTATCCTCCGGTCACATTCATCCCCTACATTATTTCTCCAATAAATAGTCTAAATAATTCTCTTGGAACCCAGAAATGACCTGCCCCACCTATGTATCCTTTTTACATAATTCATTACTTTATACAGCATCTTCTGTAAAGCGGACATAAATATTTTACAAGATGTGCGTTCCCACCACTGATGCGTCCTACCCTTTTTCTTTTCTATTCCATTTTATTCTTTTCTCACACATTTGCAAGCTTTGCATTGTATGAGTTCTTAGCCAAGCACGGCGCCATTAATCTTGAGAGCGCCTCTTACGCGGAGAGACAACGGTGGCACAATTTTACGTCGGGCCAATAAAAGAATATGACATCTCTCATACAACCACATTTAGAAAAAAAATAGCTTCCAATAACATCTGCTATAGCTGAGAACCGGTATATATCTCTCCGGTAGAGTCGTAAACCGGTGCCGAGTCATTTTATTTTGTTTATATGGGCACGTATTATGGCAGACGCCCATAAATTTTTTTTATAATTTAGCCTAAAAAAAAAAAAAAATGCTGACTCCGGCCGCCGTCCGTATTAGAAATTCGGGTTTAATGAATTAAGATGGTATGATGAATGTCGATCCAATTGTTTTCTCTGCCGCTTCTGCTATGAACCGATGAAAAACAATTATTATAATGAGAAATTCAGAGAGCCCATAACTGTTCCATAACAGCTCCTGAAAATGCTTAATAACTGCAATCCTATTTGGTACGGTTTCAGTTGTCTAGTTCGGCTAATAAGACTTTTAGGCAAAATGCAATTAATAGCTACGGAGTAGACAACGACTCGACCGGCCTGTGTTGTGCGCGGACAATCTATGCCGCGCCGTTGTTAAGAATGCTGACTACGTATGTCTGCGCTGATTACTTTCTGCACTTTGCATCTTCCAATTATGTTTCCAAATTTAGTATGGACTTTTGAAACCTCTAGGACAAATACATTCAGTCTATGAAATGACGTCTGAAGGTCGGGACTCAAACGAAAGTTTCTAACCCTTCAGCTGGAAAATACTCCTTGGTGTCAGCGTAGGAGGGGGGGGGGGGGGGGATTATATTATTGGTTATAATATTACTGCTATTGAGATGCTGAACGGATACAAATTATAAATCTAGCCATCCAGAAAATATATATTTTTTTGTCTAAGCAGGTGTAAGTCACTAGGTGGCAGTAGAAGCTTTCAAATGACAGATTGTTTCAGATTCAGGGAACTTTTTTTTTTTTTTTAGATTTTTGAAGAAGTGTAGTTGTTACTGTTTAGTGTAGTATTTCCAAACTAGTGTGCCTCCAGCTGTTTGAAAACTACAACCCCCAGCATCCACGGACAGCCGAAGGCTGTCTGGGCATACTGGGAGTTGTAGTTTTAAAACAGCTGGAGGCACATTGTTTGGGAAACACTGTTTTAATATCATGTGGTTCTAAAAAGCTACTATAGCATCAATGTAGTTTTGTTGCAACATCGCCAATTGTACTCTTTTGCATAGGTTTAAAAATAAAAATAGAAAGAGCTGGAGGCACATTAGTTGGGAAACACTGGTTTAAGATCATGTGATTCTAAACAGATACTTTAGCATAAATGTAAAGAGAGAGAGAGAATGTTGCAGGCAGCAGAACGTTCTCCACAGCGTTTCCAGACTCTGTCACCTCTGTCACATGCACTCAGTGTGAACCTGCTTTCATCTGTGAAGAGCACAGGGCGCCAGTGGCGAATTTACCAATCTTTGTGTTCTTTGGCAAATGCCAAACGTCCTGCACGGTGTTGGGCTGCAAGCACAACCCCCACCTGTGGATGTTGGGCCCTCATACCACCCTCATGGAGCCTTTTTCTGTGGACACATGCACATTTGTGGCCTGCTGGAGGTCATTTTGCAGGGCTCCTCCTGCTCCTCCTTGCACAAAGTTGGAGGTAGCGGTCCCGCTGCTGGGTTGTTGCCCTCCTACGGCCTCCTCTACGTCTCCTGATGTACTGGCCTGTCTCCTGGTAGCGCCTCCATGCTCTGTACACTACGCTGAAAGAAACAGCAAACCTTCTTGCCACAGCTCCCATTGATGGGCCATCCTGGATGAGCTGCACTACCTGAGCCACTTGTGTGGGTTGTAGAATCCGTCTCATGCTACCACTAGAGTGAAAGCACCGCCAGCATTCAAAAGTGACCAAAACATCAGCCAGGAAGCATAGGAACTGATAAGTGGTCTTTGGTCACCACTTGCAGAACCACTTCTTTATTGGGAGTGAGTGTCTTGCTAATTGCCTATAATTTCCACCTGTTGTCTGTTCCATTTGCACAACAGCATGTGAAATTGATTGTCAATCAGTGTTGCTTCCTGAGTGGACAGTGTGATTTCACAGACGTGTGATTGACTTGGAGTTACATCGTGTTGTGTAAGTGTTCCCTTTATTTATTTGAGCAGTGTAGCATTTTCATGAAACTTTGCCAAATGTGCTTTTTGCACAGGTATAAAAAAATAAAAATAAAGAAAAAAAAGAAATTGAAATGTTTTTATATTAAATAATAATTATTATTAATTATTTATTTTGAGGGGGTTTCCTTAGATGCAGGGCGCTGTACATATAATAGGGGGGTAAAATACATATAACAAAAACTCAAGTGCAATGAACATAAAAAAAGTAAATGACAGACTGATATAGACGAAGGAAGGACCCTGCCTGGGAGCGCTTGCAATTTATGCAACTAATTGGTTATGATAGATGTATACTGGTTGTATATATATATATATATATATATATATATGCCAAAGACTGTCTGTGCATCCTAGGAGTTGTAGTTTTGAAACAGCTGGAGGCACATTGGTTGGGAAACACTGTTTTAACCCCTTCCCGCTATAGGACGTATGTATATGTCCCAGCATCCGACACGGTCCTGCGCTAGGACGTATGCATACATCCTTACGATCTCCAGCCCTGCCGCAGGCAGGGCAGGAGATCGTTGGCAGGACCCTGGCAGGAGTCCGGCCGCAGCTACCGGAGCCACGATCACGCCAGTCCCGGCAGCTGCGGTGGGACCCCGGCTGTGATTGACAGCCGGGTCCCGCCTCCGATCTTCTGCTCTGCCTGCGGCAGTGCCAGAGAACATAAGGATGTATGCATACGTCCTAGCGCGCGAACGTGTCGGATGCTGGGACGTATACATACGTCCTATAGCGTGAAGGGGTTAAAACAGTGTTTCCCAGCTGTGTGCCTCCAGCTGTTTCAAAACTACAACTCCTAGGATGCACAGACAGTCTTTGGCTTATATATATATATATATATATATATATATGATCCAGCCACAGGCTGTAGTGTGTGCAGCTGGACGGGTCATACTGTGCTGCAGTACAAATATATTGCAGAATAGTATAACCTGTAAAAAGTGTAATAAATAAAATAAAAAGTTCTTCAATTAAAGTATGAAGTGTAAGAAAAAAAAAGATGTAGAAATGCCCCTTTCCCAATAAAAGCCCTGTATTATCACCAATAAAGATCAAAAACACAAATCATATACATAATAGGTATTGCCACATCTGTAATGATGTGTACAATTCAACTATAATGTAAATTATCCCGCGTGGTGAACGCCGTAAAAAAAACAACAACAAAAAAAAGGTCCAAATTCTCAGATTTTGGAACAAATAGTGGAATAAAAAAGATCAAAATCTAGCACGTATCGCAAAAATGATCCCAATAAAAAGTACAACTCATCCCCCCAAAAATCATCCCCCCAAAAATGAAAAAAAAAATAAAAAAGAGCCTGGTCATTAAGGTAAAAAATGGGTCCGTCCTTAAGGGGTTAAGATGATGTAAATGTAAAGTGCTACTGTAGCATAAACCTGGTTTTATTGCTACTTTGCCCAGGAGGGCTTAACATTTATGCAAATAATGGGTTATGATATATTCTCTGCCACTGAAATAAAGAATAACTACCAGGTGGAGGAAGCATCAGTCAAAGGGACCAAGAATACATTTGAAGCTACCACTGGTAGCCCTCACCCAAATATACTGCTGACAGTACCAGGCTGAGTCCAGAAGGGGGCTCTGTGGTCACTCTTGGGTACGGTTGCACATGGAATATTATTGTGTATAAAATACCCAGCATTTACAGAAGCAGTGATGTGGATGAGATAAAGAAAAATAATAATATTAAAATAAAAATAAAATTAGCTGAAAATCTGTGCTGAAATTGAAATGTGGTGAAAATGCATGTGACCTATGCTGAATTTTCTAGTCAGTTAGCTTAGAGATAACAAAGCTTTCTTGCTGTCGCCTTGTTAAATCTCCATTTAATCCTTAAGTGAATCTGTCAGCTGTAAATGACGCATAGAGCTGACCACAGTGATAGATAGATAGAAGGCTAATAAAACGAATGATACCTTTACACGACCTGGTGGTAAGTGAAACTTTATAGAATCATCTTTTTTCTATGGAAACCAAGTGCCAAAAAGACGTAGCCTGTCCCTCCTGATTGTAAGCCAAGTCCTGTAGGTCAACTGGGAGGGACGAAGAGGGGAAGGTGAGCGAGGAGGTATGCCAAGCACTGGCACTTTTGCAGCTTGACGCCACCTCTTTGACACTTTACACAGAAAAAAGGTAATTTTTGGATTCACCACCACATCCAGAAAAAGTACCATTTTTTTTATATAACTGTTTATTTTTATATTTTATAAACAATTTTTCATTTTAACAGTAAGGGAATCAAAAAAGAAAAAACAGACATTGAAAACAAATAAAAAGAAAATATATCGGTATTATCTGAATCCGAACCAATAAATTGTTAGTCCTCTAATTGTATAATTCACTTAGATATAACTTGTAATCATAACTTTCCGTTTCATGAACGTACACATCTAATTACAATAAGGAATAAGATTTGGCATATCACTATATGATACAGCAAGGTTGAGTACCATTTGTTTTATTAGCATAACAACTATTCAACACTATCGTCAGCGTTATCCTCCATTTACATTCTTTTCATGTTAGCATATAGCATTACTTACCTGTCTGCCCCAGTTCTAAAACTATCAAAAATCCATTTGTTTTGTGTGTCTCTTCCTGTCAACTAAGCACTTTGCTTCTTAGCGGTTGCTCAGTACTACAATTCCTAGAATGCAATGGTTTTCCTCAGGTCTTCGTCACAGTCCTACCTCATATCCATCACACAGCATTCCTACCAGTTATCCCCCCAGAGCTTCTGCAGGACATTGCTCCACACAGCAATTCTGCAAAAGCTGCTGCATTCCCTTGTCTGCTCCTCCGCCTGCGGAATTGCTCAGCACAAAGCAGCATGCTGTAAACACACCTCAGTCTCTATAAATGTCCCAATAAAGATATATATGTACATAACAGAGGATGATGCGTTTTCTTGGACAGATGGAGGAGCTGGAGAAAACACCACACTGAAAATGAAAGGACTACACAACTTCCTGGAAACAATGAATGTCCAGCAGCCACAGTGTTCTGTATCATTAGACTATTCACCAAAAAATGTAGAACCCATAGATCAACTAATATTGTGATCTACCACGCAAAATGAGCACCCGCCCTCCACACACACAAGAAAACACGCCAAAGTGGATATACGTAATCACATGAAGATGGAGTCAACACTTCAAAAAGGATGGGCTGTGCAGGAACACAGGGTTGGTAACATAGTTCATAAGGTTGAAAAAAGACCAGAGTTCATCACGTTCAACCTATAACCCTAATGAGTCCCTACTGAGTTGATCTAGAGGAAGGCAAAAAACCCTCATACTAGAAGTAGAAATTCCTTCCCGACTCCAAATAAGGCATCAGAATAAATCCCTGGATCAACATTCTGTCCCTATGAATCTAGTATCCATACCCTGTAATGTTATTATTCTCCAAAAATGCATCCAGCCCCTTTTTGAATTCTTTTACAGAGTTCCCCATGACCACCTCCTCAGGCAGAGAATTCCACAGTCTCACTGCTCTTACAGTAAAGAACCCCTGTCTGTGCTGGTGTAGAAACCTTCTTTCCTCTAGACGCAGAGAGATGCCCCTTTGTTATAGATACAGTCCTGGGTATAAATAGATCATGGGAGAGATCTCTGTACGGTCCCCTGATATATTTATACATAGTTATTAGGTCTCCCCTAAGCCTTCTTTTTTTCTAAACTAAATACCCCTAATTCTGATAATCTTTCTGGGTACTGTAGTCCTCCCATTCCCCGTATTACCCTGGTTGCCCGTCTTTGAACCCTCTCCAGCTCCACTGTATCTTTCTTGTACACTGGTGCCCAGTACTGTACACAGTTTTCTATGTGTGGTCTGACTAATGATTTGTACAGTGGTAGAATTATTTCCTTGTCGTGGGCATCTATGCCCCTATTGATGCCCCCCATGATTTTATTTGCCTTTGCAGCAGCTGCCCAACACTGGTCACTACAGCTAAATTTACTATTAATTAAGATTCCTAAATCCTTTTCCATGTCAGTTGTCCCAAGTGTTCTCCCATTTAATACATAATCCCAGCCCGGATTTTTCCTCCCCATTACCTTACATTTATCCGTGTTGAACCTCATCTGCCACTTCCCAGCCCAAACCTCCAACCTATCAAGATCCATTCGTAACAGTTCACTGTCCTTTACAGAGTTTAGTACAATCTCTAAAGATTGCTACTTTACTATTCAACCCCTCTACAAGGTCAGTAATATATTAAATAGGACAGGAGCCAAGACGGACCCCTGTGGTACCCCACTAGTAACAGTCACCCAATCAGAATAAGTACCATTAATAACCACCCTCTGTTTCCTATCACTGAGCCAGTTACTTACCCACTTACACACATTCTCCCCCAGCCCCATCCTTCTCATTTTATGCACCAACCTTTTATGTGGAACTGTATCAAATGCTTTGGAAAAATCCAGATATGCGACATCCAGCGATTCCCCCAGGTCCAGTCTGGAGCTCACCTCCTCATAAAAGCTGATCAGGTTAGTATGACAGGACCGATCCCTCATAATGCCATGCTGATATGGGGTCATACATTTATTTTTATCAATATACTCCAAAATAGCATCTCTTAGAAAACCCTCAAACAATTTACATACAACGGAGGTTATACTAACAGCTCTATAATTCCCGGGGTCACCTTTTGACCCCTTTTTAAATATTGGCACCACATTTGCCATGCGCCAGTCCTGGGGAACAGTCCCTGTTACTATGGAGTCCCTGAATATTAAAAATAGGGGTCTGTCTATTACATTACCTTTAGAACACGGGGGTGAATGCCATCTGGACCTGGCGATTTGTCTCTTTTGATTCTTGTAGCTGGCCCTGTACTTTTTCCTGGGTTAGACAGGTGACCTGTACTGGGGAGTTGACTTTATCTCGCTGCATTTCACCTGGCATTTCATTTTACTCAGTGAATACAGTGGAGAAGAATTTGTTTAATATATTTGCTTCTTCCAGATCTCCGTTTATAATTTCTTCCTCATCATTATTTAAAGGGCCAACACTTTCATTCTTGACCTTTTTGCTATTTACATAGTCTTGAGTCTATCTGTCTCTATTTTTACATATACATATTCTACATTTTTCTCTATAGCTTTTTAATTCTTCTTCACTGCCGTCCTGTTTTAGTAGTTTAAATGCTTTATTTTTGTCATTTATTGCCGCCTTATTGCCCCTTGCATCTATATTGGTTTTCTTTTATTTCTGACCCTTTTATTCCCATAAGATATATACATCTTACAGTGAGAGTTTAAGATATTTTTTTAAGTCTCCCATTTAGTGTCAGTATTCTTGTTTTTGAGGACATTATCCCATATTATATTGTTAAGGGTCTTCTCTGAGTTGGTCAAACTTTGCCTTCCTAAAGTTCATTGTTTTTGTGGCCCCTCGAGAGATTCCCCGATTGAAGAACAAGTTATAATGTATTATATTATGATCACTATTCCCTAGGTGTCCTTTTACCTGCACATTAGTTACTCTGTCAGGTCTGTTGGTTAATATTAAGTCTAGTAGGGCGCCCTCTCTGGCCGGGCCCTGCATCATTTGGGACAGAAAATTGTCTTTAGCTATAGACAGAGACCTGTTTCCTTTATGAGATTCACAGGTCTCAGTCTCCCAATTTATATCAGGATAGTTAAAGTCCCCCATTATTATCACCTCATTCTGATTTGCTGTCTTGTTTATTTGCCTCAGTAATTGATCTTCTGCCTCTTCCATTATGTTTGGTGGCTTATAACAAACCCCTATCAGAATTTTTTTTTAATCTCCATATATTTCTACCTAAACCCATGACTCCACATTATCGTATCCCTCCCGTATAGCCTCCTGCAGTGCGGCCTTCAGACTGGACTTTACATAAAGACAAACTCCTCCCCCTTTCCGTTTTGTACAATCCTTCCTGAATAGACTATAACCCTGTATGTTGACTGCCCAGTCACAGCTATCGTCCAACCAAGTCTCTGTTATACCCACTATGTCATAATCCTCCTCAGACATCAACTCCAGTTCGTCAGTTTTGTTGGACAGACTTCTGGCATTAGTCAACATGCAATTCAATGGTGTATGTTGTTTTTTCCTATGAAGCCTATCCCTATTAACTATTCTTACCCCCCCTCCGCTCCACCCCCAGGTACATTAATAAGTCCCCCCCTCTCTATCTACGCTATCTTCCCCCTCTATGTTGTAGGTTCCCTCCCTCCCAGTCCCTAGTTTAAACACTCCTCCACCCTTCCAGCCATCTTCTCCCCAAGCACAGCTGCACCCTCCCCATTGAGGTGCAGCCCGTCCCTACGGTAGAGTTAGTAACTGACAGCGAAGTCGGCTCAGTTTTCCATGAACCCAAACTCCTCCTTCCTACACCAGCTTCTGAGCCACTTGTTTACCTCCCTAATCTCCCACTGCCTCTCTAGTGTGGCTCGTGGTACAGGTAATATTTCAGAAAATATTACCTTGGAGGTCCTTGCCTTAAGCTTGCGGCCTAAGTCCCTGAAATCATTTTTAAGGACACTCCACCTACCTCTTACTTTGTCATTGGTGCCAATATGTACCATGACGCTGGGTCCTCTCCAGCCCCACCCAGCAACCTGTCAACCCGATCCGCGATGTGCCGAACTCGAGCACCAGGAAAGCAACACACTGTTCGGTTCCGGTCTTTGTGACAGATCGCCCTGTCTGTCCCTCTAATAATTGAGTCCCCCGATACCAGTACCTGTCTGGCCTGCCCTGAACTCCTCCCTCCCTCCTTACTGGAGCAGACACCCCCCTTGGCGGTCAGAGGCAGTATCTTGATGCAGTACTGCTAGCTCAAAATTGGCATCCCCCTCATCTTCCAACTGGGCAAACTTGTTGGGGCGTGCCCGAACAGGACTAGCCTCCCTGACACTTTTCCCTCTACCCTGTTTTCTAACTGTAACCCAGCTAACTGCCTGACTGTACAGAAAAGATGACAATCAATATAAATAAAGGCATATACATGCATAAGTAAGTGAGCTTCACTTTGTTCACACTGGTGTGGTGCTGTGTGGCATCCATTACTGCAGCCGCGCCGTTTCTGTGGGGAGGTGCCACCCAGGAACTGGTTTGAGTGGGATTGGGGCCGTTCTGCCAGTGGGTCGTCCCACTGTGTGCACTGGTGCTGCGGTGGTGGTGGTCGCTGCCTAGTTCTACGCCATTTTATGCTAGGGACGTTAGGGACCCACTCTAAATAGGTGGCCTTGACGTGGCGTGTGGGCTTGCACCTTTTGATCAAAATGTATACTAACAACCCGTTAGTTTTTGAATTTATGCTGAGATGCTGAGAAGCAATTAGATCAAAATACAATTTGTGAATGTGCGACCATGTCTGTCTTCTCTACTTGAATTCACATTGTTTTTTCTATCCCCTCCTTTTTTGTTTTTTTACTTGTGTCAGCACTCCGCCCAACCCCCTCAGCCCAACCCTATATAAGTAGCAGGTAGCTACGCAGGGCCCTTTAATTTCTGGCAACCACCCAGTTTGACTGGGAGAACATGGTAAGTGAGCTTTTACACCTTGTTCACATTGGTGTGGTGCTGTGTGGCGTCCATTGCTGCCGTGGAGCTGTCTGTGGGGAGGTGTGGCCCAGGGATTGGTTTGAGTGGCATCAGGGCCGCTCTGCCAGTGGGTCATTCCCCCTGTGGGCACTAGTGCTGCGGTGGTGGTGGTTGCCGCCCAGTGCTACGCCATTTTATGCTAGGGATGTTAGAGACCCACTCTAAATAGGTGGCCTTGAAGTTGCGAGTGGGCTTGGTCCTTTTGATCAAAATGTATACTAACAACATGTTAGTTTTTTTTATTTATGCTGAGAAGCAATTAGATCAAAATACAATTTGTGGATGTGCGACCATGTCTGTCTTCTCTACTTGAATTCACATGCATAAGTAAGTATAACAGTCTGTATACAGCATAAACAATATGCAGGCAATATAAAACAATAGAGTTTAACATAAAAACATCCAACACCTGTTGTTAACAGTGGAATATCTTTAGAGTCTAATTTCTATGGACGCTAAAGATACTGAAGAATACAAGGACGATCCCTGCTAAATATAACAGCAGCTCCAACCTTCAGCTTCATCAGGGGGCATGGTCTATTGTTACCATGGTGGCCATTCCAATAAACAGATGTAAATACTTTCACAAATATTCACACTTGCTTAATCTGCTGTAGATTTCACACTGAAGATTTTAAACTACGCTTTTAACCAATATAAATAAATAGCTAAAAACCATAGTATCAAATCTGCAGGGTACAATCTGCAGGGGATTAAAACCTTACTTTCATAAAAAAAAATCTTTTTACATGTCATAGAGATATGTCAAACGTTTTGAATGGTCAGGGTCGCCACTGATCACTAGCTGTAGGGCTTCACTCTTTGACTCAGCACCCTTTCAGTCTCTTTGCAAATTACGGCCTCCATTATAGACTATAATATAGCCCATCTCCTGCAATGAGCACTGATCTTGGGAGTAAAGCGCACTGCCACACACTTCACCTGGCTATATCTAACGATTAATGGAAGTCTCAGAACTAAGACCCAGGCTGATCATAACTGTTCACATGTCTGCATGGCATGCCAAAATGTTCTTATGACAGTAACAGTAGCAAATTGGGTAAGGGGGGGGGGATGTTGTGACACCGGGCTGGCTGGGACCTATCATACTACTCAGGTGTCTACTGTGCTATGAGTGGTATTGCTGTCCCATGTAAACTCACACACAGCCTTTTGAAATGGAGGGCCTGCACTGGGGGTAGCATAAATTTGATCCCTTGGGGTGCGCTCCTGTTTATTGTGTGCTGTGGTGGAAGTCAGGGTTTCCTTGATGTTGTGGGTGCAGGTTAACTGGAGACAGGGAGACGAGGAGAAAGTGAAACACAATTTTACTTGAAAACTTCAAATGGTACAGCAACAGTGTTTATACACCTATTAGTGGCGGTTAGAGGTGGCTCTTTCATTAGGCCAGTTAGGCGGCCGCCTAAGGCCTCGCGCTGGAGGGGTCCTCGCAGTATGTACACATCGCCACTCTACAGTGCCATGTCCTGGATGCCTGTAACTATAATGTGATGTTCTTCTGATTGACAGAGTGATGAGCAATTCGCCATCTCTCTTGTGACTGCCTGAATTACAGGCAGCCATAAGAGAGGCCGTTCGGCTTTCCTCTGCGCTGAGTGACATCATCATACACCCAAGCCCAGACGAGGCCACACTACAGACTACGCTGAAGCTAGGTGAGTATCCTCTTTTTCTTTTCTTTTTTTTAATAGGTAGAGGGAGCTGCTGCTGTTTTTAATAAATAGAAGGGGGCTACTGCGGTTTTTACTATTTAAAGGGGACTGCTGCTGTTTTTGCTACCCAAAGGAGACTATTGCAGCTTTTCCTACCTAAATGGGGCTACTAATACTACCTAAAGGGGACTACTGCTGTATTTAATAACTAGAGGAGGCTACTGCTGTTTTTACTATCTAAAGAGCGGTTTGCTATCTAAAGCGGGGTGTGTAGTGATGTTATTGGCAATACTGGTCTGCGCATATTGGTGATATTGGCGATACTGGTCTGCGTATAGTGATGTTATTGGCAATACTGGTCTGTGTATAGTGATGTGTTTGGCGGTACTGGTCTGCGTATAGTGATGTTATTGGCGATACTGGTCTCCGTATAGTGATGTTATTGGCGGTACTGGTCTGCGTATAGTGATGTTATTGGCGGTACTGGTCCGCGTATAGTGATGTTATTGGCGATACTGGTCTGCGTATAGTGATGTTATTGGCGATACTGGTCTGTGTATAGTAGTTTTATTCAGTATCAGTATGGTAATATTACCCAGTTACTATATGTGGTTATGGTGTTGTACAATTATTTGCCCCTTGTTTTGCAGTGTAACTGGTCTCTGTATAATGTTTTTTAATATAATATCGGTATGATAGTATTAGTCACTGCAGTAGTAATATGTCGTCCTGGAGTGGAAGTATTATTTTATGTTTCTAAACCCTAACCCTTGAGAAATTCCTGCGTGCTCCCCAGATTGGCATCGACGCATACATTGTATATACTGCTATTCTTTGAAATTCACAGTTATGATCGAGTTTCGCCAAAGTCTTCACAAAGTCTGGAGCCGCCTCTGGTGGCGGTGTTTCCAGACATGCCTTTTTTATCTTCATAATCCTTTCCAGCCTTTTTAGTAATATGAAAATTCCACACAAGTGCCCATGGTGTGTTTTCCAGAACCTTAAAGAGATTCTGATGCCTTGTTCTCCCACACTAATCCAATATGCTGGGTTATGAGGGGGGTGAACAGCTTTACAAAGAGGGGTCACTTACTTAAATCCATTGTGTATATGCAAAGTTCTGGCACTGTAAACTTCCTGCTGCATTGCTATCCAGTGGGCATTGGAGGTGGGGAGCTGGCTCACCCATCTCCCCTGGCTCCTCCATATTCTCAGTCTGCCCTGCTCCCATCATTATTATGTTAATGAAGGCTGCCGGTGAGTGCACAGAGAGCAGAGCGCTTACCTGCAGCATTCATTGGCACATTAATGAAGGAATGGGGCTGGACAGAGAATATGGAAAAGGCAGTGGAGCTGGGTGAGCTGACTCCCTGCCTCCAAAGCTCACTGGATAGCAATGCAGCAGGAAAGTTACAGCGCCAAAACTCTTCATATACACAACAGATTTAAGTAAGTGAGCCCTCTTTGTAAAACTTTTCACCTGCACTATAACCCAGTATATTGGGTTTAAGGTGGGTGAACAGGGTGTCAAATTATTTTTAAAAGCTCAGGGAAGTCCAGCGCATATTTTCTTTATCTATTGGCTGTCAAATGGGGTAGGTAGATGCAGTGAGTGGTAATAAAGAGGAGATGGACTTACTTGGGTTCTTGATGTGCTGGGGATGCCCCTGGGGTTTTTAGCCCCATTTACACATTAAGAAAATGCTTATATCTCAGTGCTGGAAAGGAGTTTGGAGATAAAAAAAAAGGTATCCCCTGATTCATGATGATTATCCCATGCACCTATTTACACCCATGTTTTTCTGTATGTGTAAACATACCTTATGTTTGCCAAAGCAGGAGACAATATTCTACTACGGTGGTCCTGAGCAGGTAGCCCCTCTATGATATGAATGGGGCATTTGGAAAGGTTTTTTTCAGGTAGTAATTTTGTCTGATTTGGGTGTCTGGTTTTACAGTATAACCCTGTTCACTTGAATGAGCTAAGCTGCTGTTCTAGACACACACACACACACACACACACACATATATATATTGGTGCTACTGTATCAGGTACTGCAGTAATTGGGTTGTGGGGCTCTAACAACCTCCACTGCAACTATTTTGCTGTTCAGTGGAGGTTCTGACTTGACAGGCCACACATTCATAGCCTTCCCCTAAGGGTATTGCATTTTGCAGCACTTCATTTCCATGTGGGAACCCTGAAAGGTATATTCCAACTTAAACACTTATCCAAAGAGATTATGGGCGATTCAAGTGCTGGGGCCCCTGAGAACAGGGACCTGAGTCTTTTGTGGGAATGGAGCGTTGTATCACACATGCACAAGGTCGCTCCATTCATTGTCTATAAAAGTGCTGGAGATAGCAGAGTACTGTAATGCCATAGACAATGAATAAAGTGGCAGTGCACACGCATGGCTCGCCACTGTGCATTCTAATGTGCAACTTGGGCCCCTGTTTTCTAGATCAGGGGTGACCCAGTGGTTGCATACCCTCACAATGTAACCCCTATCTTCAGCAATTCAAGTGTTCATGCCTAAGTAATTAGACTGTTTAACAGAATATCAGTTTTTAGTACCATACAACTATATCCATTAATGATCACATGTATGTAGGTATCTATTATGCAAAAGTACTATTATCTATGGGTCACATATACAGTCAATCACTACACAGGAATATTAATGGTTGAAACATTAATGGAATATTACACATATTACAGTGTAACTCTATATAATTAACTCCAGACTTACAAAAACACATGTAACCATGAAATGTATGTATAATGTCAACTGTTACCAAAAAACTAAAAAACTTTGTATTACAACAATAGATCATTAACTAAATCCAAACCTGTAGAAAACAAATGAAAAACACATTATAAGTAGGCAGCAGTTGATTTGAATACCGTACATTTGTTTTCCACCAGATTACCCCACTACACAGCCCCTACACTGTCCAGTTTCAGCTTTGCTACATATATTATGTATTTCTCATATTGTCCTGAAATATCTTGTATCTATAAATGCTTCTAGAAGCTGTCTAATATAAGTGGCTCACATTGTAGGCTTAGCGTTCTTCCATTTACTGACAGATAATGTGCGGCTAATGTTCTCGGCTATGGTGTTGGGTTTATTTTTTTCCTACAGTGAGTGTGAAATTATTTACACTTACTATATGTATCGTGTGAAGAATTTGTTAAGTTCACAGCTACTCATTTTAATGAAATCCTGTCATGATTTTCACAATAGTTGACATTGTATTGGACATTTTCCTGAAAAAAAAAACACGATTGGGAATGAAATTGCATGCAAACTAGGCTGTTATTTCCAAATATGCATACAACTGCAAGGTTAACCCTTCAGCTACCTCCAGCCTCGGACACCATTGTCATTATCTATCTATTGCTATTTCTCTGTCTGTTCTTTAATCTATCTGAATTCGGGTAGAAAAACAGACATGGTGCACATCTATCTGATTTCTATCCCCTCTTTTTTTTTTTTTTTTTGAACATGTTGTCTGCACTCTTCCCCACCCCCTCAGCCCAACCCTATATAAGTAGTAGTTAGCTACACATGGGTCATTTCTTTCCTAGCAGCCTCCCAGTATGACTGGGAGAGCATGGTAAGTGAGCCATTACACCTTGTTCACACTGGTGTGGTGCTGTGCGGTGTCCGTCGCTGCCGTGGCGCCGTGTCTGCGGGGGGGTGCGGCCCATAGACTGGTTTGAGTGGCATTGGGGCCGCTCTGCCGGTGGGTCGTTCCCCCCTGTGGGCATTGGTGTCGCGGCGGTGGTGGTCGCCGCTCGGTGCTGCGCCATTTTATGCTAGGGACGTTAGGGACCCACTCTAAATAGGTGGCCTTGACGTGGCGAGTGGGCTTGTACTTTTTGATCAAAAATGTATACTAACAACCTGTTAGTTTTTGATATTATGCTGAGAAGCAATCAGATCATTATACAAGATTGTAGATGTGCACCATGTCTGTTTTTCTACCCGAATTCACTCTTTAATCTATCTATCTATCTATCTATCTATCTAAAACATAAAGGATGACCGCAGCACTCAATAGTAGTGAAAATATCAAAAAAGTGGCTTTATTCCAAAAGCAAACAGCAGCGACGTTTCGGTGTTCTCACAACACCATTCTCAATCTATTGCTATTTCTCTGTCTGTTCTTTAATCTATCTATCTATCTATCTATCTATCTATCTATCTATCTATCCTTTATCTCATATCTATCTATCTTATATCTCATATCTATCTATCTGTTATATCTATCTATCTGTCTATTTATCTATCTTATATCTCATATCTATCTATCTGTTATATCTATCTGTCTATCTATTTATCTGTCTTGTATCTATCCAAGAAATAAAGGTAAGCTCTTTGGAATTTACCTGAAATTATTAATTACTAATAAAATATGGTCTGAAGTCACAGATTAACTAAACTAATAGCACAGAATGTTGCGCTGTTGATGTCTTTTATTGAGAAAAATGGGTAAACATCCATAGTGCAGGTAGAAAAAAGAAGTGAGCATCTGGTTTAATCACTTCTCCAAGAGCTAACTGGCAATAGGTGTTTTAGCTAAGAAGATGAGATTGAAGTTCACAGAAGCTTTTGCCCATTAACTACACAATATCTGATGACTGACAAATCTCCATTTCTCAAGAATGTTTTGATAGTGTAAGGCATGCTTTGACAGAAACAACTTTCAGAAGACGTTATTGATATGCATACATTTTAATTGTTGGTACTTTCCCTAGGAGAGAGGACTCTCTTAAAGGAATACTCCACTGGCCGGCATTCGGAATTATTAGTTCCGAATGCTGTGTTCGTGCTGCGGCGGTTGGCCACGCCCCCTTGTGACATCATGCCACGTCCCCTCAATGCAAGTCTATGGGAGGGGGCGTGATGGCTCATACGCGCCTCCCATAGACTTGCATTGAGGGGTGTGGACTGAATTTACAAGGGGGTGTGACCGACCCCCGCAGCGCGAACAAAGCGTTTGGAACTAAATGTTCCGAACGCTGGCCAGTGGAGTAACCCTTTAAGGTCACTCAGCAGAGTCCTATTGATCTCAATAGGATTCCGCTGCACTGTGCACGTGGCAGAATTTCCACGGCAGATGTTTCTTCCATGAAAATCCAGATTATGATGACTGCAGAAACATTGAAACTGTTTCTGCAGATTCTGCTCTAAAATGCATTGCCATCTATGAAGACTTCCAAGTAGTCCGAGTGCCGCCGAATCAAGCAAATGTGAGGAATGTCTGCCTTGGAGGACATTTAGCACTTATTCTACCATGTGAACATAGCTTTAGGCTGTGTTTCCACTTGGGAGTTTTTGGGAAAATTTCCACTGCAATTTTTGAGCCAAAGCCAGTAGAGTATTCAAAAGAAACAGGAAATATAAAGGAAGAATGTATACTTCTCCTTCCTACTGGATCCATTTCTGGCTTTGGCTCAGAATCTGTAGGGTCAGTTTTTCCAAAAACTCCCAAGTGGAAAATCAGTCTAAGGCTATGTTCACATGGCGGAATTTCTGCATGGAATTCTGCGAAATAATTCTGCTAGAAACATTGTGAAATGTACTGCACATGATATTCAATGAGATTCCGCAGTCATATTCAGATAGCAAAATTTCTGCGGCGACCAGTCTTATATTTTGCAGAATTCAGTGGCGGAATCCCATTGAAGTCAATGGTGCTTAAAGTTTGGCAGAATTCTGTGTTCTGTGCAATTCTGTGCAATTCTTCTCAGCAAGCTTTGCTGAACGGAATTTGTGTGGAATTACGGAAACTCCGCCATGGGAACATAGACTAGAAGCAAAAAGGAAAAAACCTAAAGAGGTGACTAAGAACTTAAGGATAACAATATAAAAAATCACAACACTATGTTCTGCAAAAATATTTGTTGATCTATCCAAAATTACAAAAACACTGAACAACAATGGTGTTCATGGAAGGACCCCATATAAAACAAACATTGCAGGCCATCTCACTTTTGCCCAAATGCACTTGGCTATTCAATGATTTTGAGAAATGTTCCCTGAATGTATTGTTATATATGGCACGACATCTCCTGCCATATCACGACATCTCCTGCCATATCACGACATCTCCTGCCATATCACGACATCTCCTGCCATATCATCTTCTCTTGTCTTTTAATGAGCCAGTTGGTAGACAGCAAGTCATCTTATTGAGTATGGATCTATGTTTTGTTTTTCTTTGGTCTGTCTTGGGAGGAGCCCCCATGTGTATTTAAAGGAAAAATGTCAGCCTGTTCATTGGGCTATAGTGTGGGTGAATAGGAGTCCAATGAGGGGTCACTTACTTAAATATGTCCAGTACGTCCTGAGATATGTCCCACAGAAGATCCACTGCTGAATACAGTGAATCACGGAGTGGGGGCGGGGCTTTGCAGGGGGTGGGGCTCATTTAACATATTCATTGTCTGTGACTCCACATCCTAGTGAAATGGAGTTACTAAGCCCTGCCGCCTGCGAAGCCCCACCCCAACCGCGTGATTCACTTCAATAAAAATAAAAACCTTTCCCACACAAGACATTTGTCACCAAGTAAAAAAAAAATTTGGGAAGGCGTCAATGAAAACGATGAGACACTGGAGGTCATATTCAAAACTCTTCATGTCAAAAATGTTGTGTTTGTGCCAAAATTTTGGCACAAAAAGGTTTCCATCAGATATTCAAAGTGTTCTACATGAGAATGATCCAAGGTTTATACCAGTCATGCTAGTGACTAGTGAGAGTCCATTAAACATTTCACACCAGCTCTTTGCTAGTGTAGAAATCACAGAAAGGGTTGACTTTTTTTTCTTCTTCTTCTATTTTTGGAAAAAAAAGGTGTTATTTAATCAATTATTAAAAAAGAAATTATTATTATTGGAAAATGTTAATACATTTTTTTTTCATGGTCACTGCACCTCTGCACTACCATTTAACCCCTGGACATGTTTTATTTATATAGTTATCTCTTGTATGAGCACTAGTAATCATGGAATATTATGTGAGATACTTCTGCTAGAATTTTCCGTGATTCAAAATTTGCCAGCAAAATCGACAACTTTGGAGCAAAAATAAATAAATAAATAAATGTGGCAGCAAAAAAAAAAAATTTTGGCACCAATTTTTTTTGTTGTTGCCATATTTATTTATTTATTTATTTTTGCTCCAAAATTGTCGATTTTGGTGGCAAATTTTGAATCAAGTAAAATTCGGAAAACACAAATGTGCCGCAGAAATGAACTCTTACATATTTTCATATTTTCATAGCAGCCAATAGACCTTGGAAAATGTGAGGAGAAACAAATAGGTCTTATTAGCATCACTGGAACAGAAATTACAGTAGTTTTTGAGTATCTCCCCAACTGCTTCTTCTAGCATGGCTTTTTTAGTGTGCTTCCAAAGTACACAATTATTGTGTCCATTTGCTTTCAATACCAGAGGGATGCCAAAAGTACATCAGTATACTGCAAAAAATGATGGATAGTCTGTTCCATCCAATGAGATCCTGTAAAAACGTATTAGTTGAATAGATTCTGTATTAGCCTATGGGTGGTGGATGACGCTATGTGGTGACCACAGGGTGTTGCAGTATGTAGCAGGGTTTGGTGGTATTAAGCCTGGGGGCAAGCTGTTGTTAACCCCTTAGTGTTCGTGACGCCAGGATAAGGTTGTTTCAATATAATAACCAACGACAACCAGCCCAGAAAGGGTATGCAATAAAGGAATGTCCACGGCAAGGCCAATAACTGGAACTTTTAGGGTGCGTTCACACTACGGAATTCCCGCAGAATTCCATGAGCGGAACTCCGCGAGCGGAATTCCGCGGTGTAAACTTAACATTAGTGTGAATGGGTCTCCGCGAGACCCGTTCACGCGGCGGACAATTCCGCCACTGAAATTGTTCAGCGCAAAGAAAGAACATGTTCATTCTTTTTGCGGATTCCGCGAGCACTGCATAGCCGTCAATGGTGATGGCTCAGTGCCCCGCGGCCCTTGTGCCGAAGCACCCCAGGTGGCGGCCGCCAGGCAGAATCTCCGCTCGCGGAATTCAGCGAGCGGAGATTCCGCAGTGTGAACGCACCCTTACTTGCAATATTCAGGAAACAGCTTTTACAGTAATGCAGTTTCCACAGAGGCAACTGGGACACAGGATACCTCGCAGGCTTGCTTGGACTTGTAGTTATGAGGATATTTATGCAGGCCACTGTGCTACTAATATATTCCTTAGCTGAGTAGTAGTCACTGGATTTGTAGAGAGAGTTGTAACTCACGTTTTAGAAGTGGCTGCTGTTCCTTAGGCTTTGGCCTAGATGCAATTGTGCAGGAATTGATGCTGCTTTAGTGTACCGGATGAAAAGCAGGAACTAAGAGAGTCCCTTATATACTAGGGAGCTGGACTAAAGCCCATTGGTTGCTAATGCCCAAGGAACTCTGGGTATATCACATGACAGTAGGTCACATGACCAAGGAAGGTCCTACACATTTTATACAAACTGTACAACTTTATACATATGAACAATAGATACACATAATGAATATACATTGCATTGACATGAGACAACAAGGGGGGAGCCTGGCAGGAGAGTCCAATGGACCTAAGGGACTCTTCCCAAGGGGACTTAAGGATGGTACAGGACAGGTCCTGTACCGGGATACCACACATGCTTCCATTTAACTAATACTTTAAGAAGCTCCAGTGACATCATTGTCCATTTCTAGGATTTATCACAGGAGCTAACTGAGGCAGAACATTTATGTGTGTCGGGTGGCTATCTGCATTACTACTGCTCTGTTTCAGTATTGATGCTCTCCCATGGATAGATTCTGCACAATGTATAGCACAGTATTTGATTGCTGCATTTCCCATTTCACATACAGTGCCTTGCATAAGTTTTCACTCCCCTGGTCTTTTCCCCCATTTTGCAATTCAATTAGACTTAGATTATCTATGGTAAAATCTTTATCGTAACCATCCCCAGGGGATGGCTTTGCCCCAGGGATTGTGACGATATGAAGTTTGTAAGTCCCCCCCCCCCCCCCGATATTCAAATATAGTATATGACTAATACTTATGCAAGGCACCATATCGGGTACAAAAAAAAAAATGCAGCTAAGAAAGCTATACTTATGACATTTCATGAAAGTTGGAAATGTTGTGTTAGCCCCCAGATAGCACTGGTTAATTGTGCAATCCAGAAATCTGGTCAATATCCTTCAAAATGGATTGCATAGTAACCAGTGTTATCTGGGGGCTCGCACATCATTTAATTGCATCTCTCATTTACTTAATTAGCTCAGATTTTTTTTTTTATAAACGATGCACCAAATGTGTTACCCATGAGCATGTAGGAGAACATTCTTCAAAGAATCTCAGCTAAAGAAGTGCTGCATATAGAAGAACAAGGCCTTCCCCAGCCAAGCAATGAAGGAAATAGCTGAAAATGCAAAGTTTAAAAGAAAATTTGGGGATCAGTCGTTTTATTTGCTGAACCCCAGTACAATGAATCTTTTCTTATTTTCATGATCATTCCCTACTTTTCAGCGATAATTAATTAGTACAAAACTTTAAGGAGAAAGTCCTGCTTTGATGTATGTAAGAACTTCTGAGATCCTCTAAAAGTAACTGTTGAATTGTGCATCAGTAACTGAAGATCAGAACATGTTCCTTTACAACATCATTGATATTTTGAGTCGCTTCAATTAAAGGGGTTCTATTTTAAAATGGATTGATACCAGGGATAGCTTTCTTAGGCTGCTTTCACACTATGAAAAGTACCTGTTATATAATGGCCGTTATAAAATAGCAGGCATTCGCGGGGTTAATATGCCATTAGTAAATCACTAACGAACGTTAGAAAATGCCATTATAGTCTATGGGATTTTTCTAATAGCCGTTTTAACCTGTTATCGCCCGTTATTAATGACGGACGTTATTTTGTGATGGGCGAATGAACGGGAGAAATAGGGCATACACTATTTCTCCTGTTACTATCACCCGTCACAAAATAATGGCCGTCATTAATAACGGGCGATAACGGGTTAAAACGGCAATTAGAAATATCCCATAGACTATAATGGGATTTTCTAACGTTCGTTAGTGATTTACTAATGGCAGTTTAACCCCACGATCACCCGCTATTTTATAACGGCCGTTATATAACGGGTACTTTTCATAGTGTGAAACCAGCCTTATATGAACATTTAGATGATTATGCCCCCTGAACTAATCTCCAGGCTTGTAGGGTACAGGCAGAAGAAAGGCAGTGCCTTTTAGTTTTTTTCACTCATACAGCTTCTCCATTTTTTCTCCATTACTTGTTAATCTGTGTGGGAGGCAGAGCAGGGCCAGTGCAAGGAGTTTTGACTACACAGGCGAAGGTACAGTAGGTAGGTAGATTATCCCCCCAGTAAGTAAATAAGTAGGTAGATAGTGCCCCCTGGTAGGTAGTTAGTACTGGAAGTTAGGGAGATAGTGCCCCCTGGTTGGTAGGTAGGTAGTGTAGGTAGGTAGATAGTGTAGGTGGGTAGATAGTGCAGGTGGTAGGTAGGTAGATAGTGTAGGTAGATGAATTGTGCAGGAAGGAAGATAGGTAGTGTATTTAAGTAGGTAGTGCAGGTAGAAAGGTAGTGCAGGTGATAGGTAGGTATATAATGCAGGTAGGTAGGTAGTGCAGGAAGGTAGGTAGATGAATAGTTGAGGTAGGTAGATATGTAGCGCAGGTAGATAATAAAGTTTGGTAAGTAGTGCAGGTAGGTCGGTAGATAAGGTAGCTAGGTAGGTTGATAAATAGGTAGTGCAGGTAGGCAGAGTAGGTAGAAAGGTAGTGTAAGTAGGTAGGTGGTACAGGTAAATAGTGTAGGTAGGCAGTGCAGGCAGGTACATAGGTAATGCAGGTAGGTAGTGTAGGTAGTGCAGGTAGGCCATTTCTTTCTTCCCCCCCCCCCCTAAATATAAATCCAACTTACCTTCCATCGGCTGACACCTGAACTTCCTCTTCTTTGGGTCTGAAAGGTGCAGGACTTCTTCTGCACGGCACGGTGCTCTGCTCTTCACGCCGCATGTCATCTCATGCAGCGCATTATCTCATGGAGTACCTTGTGTGCAGGGTAAGCATTGCGCCTCCTGAGTACAGTACTGGACATGGGATTCATTTTCCACTTATGATCCGGATCCCCTGCCAGTGGCTGGGGATTCACATTTTTCTGCCCCCACTTCTGGCACCCTAAGGCAGTTGTCTTAGCAGCCTTATGGTGGTGCTTGACCTAAGGCAGGACCTATATTAAAATTGTGCACATTGATTTATACATTTCTTACTGTGTATATAGGCTGTATATAGCTGTGAGAATTCAACTTGAGAAAAAACAGACATGGTCGCACATCCACAACATGCACCTTCATCTAATTCTTCTCAGCAATATTTATTAAACTAACAGGTTATTAGTGTACTTTATGATCATGAAGTGCAAGCTCACTAGCCACGTCATGGCCACCTGTAAGTAGTGGGTCCCTAGCATCCCTAGCATAAAATAGTGCAGCACTGAGTGGCGACCACCACCGCCCCAACCAGTGTCCACAGGGGGAACAACCCAACTGGCCGAGCAGCCCCAATGCCACTCAAACCAGTCCCTGGGCCGCGCCACCCCACAGACACAGCGCAGGGGCAGTATTTTTTCTCAAGTTGAAAAAATGTATATAGCTGTGACTGGACACAATTTCATCACTGGTGTCAATACCTCCCAACCATCACATATCCAGTGAGAAAACCCTGGGATTTGTGTGCTGTCCTGCTGTGTTGGGACTGTCGACATGTGTCCTGCCGCATTCCTAAAATCCAGCTCTATGCCGTGTTGTTACAGCACAGCTAAACGGGTTTGCTTGGCAGCACAATTCCAGGATCAGTTTTCAAGGCTAGTAGCATCACAGTGACATGGATTTATTGCATGTAGATACAGGATACAAGAATACAGAAGTGATGTGTTTCTTTTTGGAAAACTGCTACGACTCTTTTGGGTTTAGTTAGTGAAGGACTCTGCTTTTGGTCAGGAACTGGTTTCTTTGCATTGTGCATAAACTCTCAGTTGTGTCCTACATCTAGTTTTATTTGTCCATTCACCTGGCCATTTTCTATATTTCTATGCAGTTGGTCATTTGTTAAGGTATAAATGCCTATCCAATGTTAAGATTATTCATATTAAACTGATCAGGAGACGGACGATCTGAAAATGACTGCAGATCTCGCCAAGCTCAGAACATTTATGCATTTATTGTTTTTTCCCCGTTCTCTCTCCTTCTTATTATTTCCTTCTGATTCCCCTTAATGCTACAATTTAGGAAGCTATGAATTTTAAAACTAGAGGATGATTTCACCAGCCGCAGGAAACTCGTTGTAATGCGCCAGTCCCTTCCCTTGCCAGCTGCACGCAGAATAAAAACTGACATTGTATATTTACAGGAAGTGCATGCTAAATGCTAATCCCTGCTCATCTCTACAAACAATGTCACTTCTACATTTTTGGTGAACATTGGAAATCAGACAACATCTTATTCAAGACTGGAAATCATCGAAAGGAATAGAAATCCAGAGAGTTATATGGTCCAGTATAAAAGCATTACATCTTTAAGAGAAAGGAAAGAGGCCAAGGCTGGCATCCGTTTATATAGTCAATTTTACGGTAAATTTTTCTGATGTTGACAGCGAAATAGGGTCGTGTACCTTATTACCTACGGGAAATAAAACAACGGTATTCCTCCTCATACCAAATCTCCACTCTGAGCTTACACATAGCCATTTGTTTTCAAGAATTAGGGTTGAATTCAGATTTTAACAATATATACAATACCATCTATAACCTCTCCAGGGAAGGATCTGTAAAAGTCAATATGCTATTATATGTCATCTGCAGTTTTTGCTGGTTTTCAGGATTGCTGGAGAAAAAAATGCCTGAAATATTCGAGTTAGCATGAGAATTGGATATTAAGGCTGTTTGATTTTTATGATATATTTTTTTTTTACTTTCCTTGATATGAAACTGAGATAAAACAAGAGACTACAAGGCAGAATACAAATATTGTAGGCATTTATCTCTTATGGGTTGGAGGAAGGAGATGTAGTTTCTGGGTTTTTCTGAGCCTTGTATCAAAATACCTTAGCCAAAGCAAAATGGCTTGTTGGTGCCTTGAGGGTGCCAACCTGCCTTTCGGCCTTGGTCAGGGTGTTACGTTACAAGGCTAGAGCCAGTGTAATAAAGAAAGCGGTGCCCCTGTAGCCGAATGTCACTCCAGCAGTGATTGGCTGAGAAGTGTACAACCTCCGCACACCCTTGGCTACAGGGGCAAAGTTTTCTTCTTTACAGCGGGACACAGTTTTCTCCATCCCACTCCCTCTCATTCCATCCCCACTTCCCGCTTTCTCTCTCACTGCGGGATGAGGACAGGGACACAGTTTTCTGCATCCTCGCATCCCTGCTCTCTTAGCCCCCAGTCACTGTGGAATGGGGACAAAAGCGGAATGCAAGTTTTCTCCATCCCCGCTCTGGGACGCAGACAGGACACAAGTTGCCTCGCTCCCCTCTACTCCACACATCTCCCCGCCGCTTAAACAGACTGTGGAGCGCAGCAAGAAGACTGCTCCACAGCCTATTTCCTATCTACCACCCACCTGCGCTGCACATCTATCATCCATTAGCATAAGATGGCAAGCCGGTGGCAGGAATGGATTGAGAGAGAGCAGGATGGAGAAAACTGTGTCCCCGTAGCTGAGGGTGTGCAGAGGGTGTGTGTGGCTCAGCCAATCATTGCAGAACACACACACACACATTCGGCTACGAGGACACAATTTTCTTCAGTGCACCGGTAATTTACAATTTATTTATAGCTCATTTGATGTCAACATAACCAGAATTAATGACCATTAATTTATTTCATTGTTGGCAGCTACATCTGATGCCCAACTAAAAGGAGATGTATTTTGCCTTAAATTTTTGTCACATGGTTACAATGCTTGCATTAACTTTCAGCCAGCCATATTACAATTTTCATTCATGAGTTTCATAAATTCAATACAATTATATAAACAGAAAATTAAACTGCAATGTTAAATACACATACATTCTTCCTGCAATGGCTATAGATAGTACAGAAGATAACTATGCTTTAGGGCATCTGCGCTAGGAGCTAATGAATGGAAAAGTGTCCAAAGATTAGATGGTTGCTGTCTTTGTAAACAACTTCCCTCCATTTGATAGCCTATGTTATTTCTTACATATTTTTAAACCACTTAATTTACCTAAAATGACTCATTATTCTCTAAAAAAGTTTGCCACTATGTGTCTCATCTCCCTACAAACTGCTGTGCACTGCCTGTTGTTAGGGTAATTCTGTCTCTAGCAGAGAAAACAAGATGTAACACAGGAAGTGGGTAGGGCCCATCCTGTGTGGCAGATGCTGCTTATTGCAATGGTTAATTTGTTGGTATTTTCCAATATACTTGTCTCTTTAAACCTGTTGTCATAAACCTTGTTGTTAGGGGAGTATGCAGAGGTGAACCATGTGACTTATCTGCCCAATGGGAATGCTCAAAACCTGCTCCATATATAGTGTAACCAGAGTTCAGTGTTCTAGCTGAGGTACAGTTGAAAGAAACCTGTCTGTGAGGAGATTCTGACGGAGGCTTGAGGCCTAGTCCAGCAACCACGCATCTACTACCAGTTAACCCCTGCGCCAGGGTGAAAGTCAAAGCCTGGCGGTAAGCACTAAAGTCCGGGGATCAATTCAAGTCAAGTCAGTCAAGTTAGTCAAGTCCAAGTAACTAAAGTCTAGCGCTGGTTTCATACAGAAAGTCAATCGCAGTATCGTACCACTACAAGTCCCAGCAAGCCAATATGCTTCTCAAAGTTCACCCTGCATTTCCTTCATGCTAATCTGAGCTGTAACAGATTGTACCATCTGTCCAACCTCAGTAAAGCCAGTTATCCGTAACCTTAATAATTATTTGCCCCGTGCCTGCCACAGGAGAAGCTGGTATACCCTGGGTGATGTATAGGTCAACCACGCCCTGGCGTCACAAAAAGGTTAATTCACATATTACCCTCCCCCCGACATCACACTTAGATAGTGTTATATACAGGAGTATACTTTCCTCTCATCTCTTACCACCTATAAACCCCTGGGCAGCTGTCCATTGTATAAATAGTTGGGTTCCTACTGTGTAGACTGCACTGCCTCTGAATGTTATTCTCTCTTCCCCCTGCCTTTAGTCCTCATCATTATCAGCAAGTGCATATATATTTGCACTATGGAGTAGACTCTCAGGGGTTCAATTATTGCAGTGAGAGCACTAAAATCACCTTATCAAAACTGTGGGGGTTTAATATAAAAAATCCATCAAGGTTTTTAAGATTCTTTTGAAATTAGTGCAGTCTCCATGAACAAAAGGAGTACAGATCCTCTCCTAGACACTTGGGAGTAGCAGAAGAACTGCATAAAGGGATGTATTTGTCAAATCCAGGGTAGAGAGCAGTGCAGCCCTGATGCTGGAACCAAACCACTGTCCCTACCTACTTGGACGAACAACCCTCAAGCGGCAGCCCCAACGGTCTCCACGCAAGACAAAGTGCAGGGGCATCAACAATAGTCAAAAAGTCTAAGTCAGCAACCATCATGCAAAATGGTACCAATACAGCAAGCAAAGAGTTAATCAGGAACAGGCTAAGATTCAGAAACCTAGAGGGCAGCAAAGGTACAGAATGTAACGCAAAAGAATAGTCAGGTCACAGGCCAGGGTCAAGCACAACAGATCAGGACAGCAAAAGATACAGATATAAATGCTGGTGCCGGGGAAAGACCACAAATACAGGCGAGTTAGTTGACAGACTGACTAAGGAATATATAGCCTACCTGAGCAGGGCGTGGATGCAGAGGCCAGGATGTAATTGGATCATTGCCTATCCTCCCTCCCTATCCTCGTCACAGCAATGAATGATGCAGCAGCCGAAATCAAGAGAAATGAACTCTTCTGCCAGAACCAGAGGCAGATACACCCATTACAGTATCTCTGTACATCATGTTATGTAACTATAACGTCTTATCGATGCCTCCACAAGTGCAATAGAGCTGCCATGTACCCTCTAATGGTAATGTGATACCTGGCACCTCTGTCTGATTCTGAAAGTGAGCTCCAGAAAACAGGAGATGTCAACTTGTGTGTGTGCTCTAGGGCAGTGGTCTTCAACCTGCGGACCTCCAGATGTGGCAAAACTACAACTCCCAGCATGCCCGGACAGCCGTTGGCTGTCCGGGCATGCTGGGAGTTGTAGTTTTGCAACATCTGGAGGTCCGCAGTTTGCAGACTACTGCTCTAGGGTATAAACAGCAACAGGAAGGAAAAAAAGAACCAAAGTAAAGTATTGTAGTATCTCTATAGTGTAGGAACTTAGACTCTGCTTTCCGTACAGGCCATCCGGAGCCTCTGTCAGCAGTCTTGATAGAGTTAATGGAAATAGTGCTGCATGCTATTCTTCCTAGAATAGTGACAGAATCTACAACAGAACCTAACTGACCCCATTATAACGTAGTAAGGTCTGTTCAGTACTGGTCTTATGACAGATCTGACACAGTCTCAAGGATTACCGTACTTTACAAATAGAAGCCACAGCAGTAGTGTGAACAGAGACTACATTTGACCAAATAGACGCGAAACCACTTTTCAGAGCCAGAGATTTGTTACTTTTCATCCTCCATTCTGCTTGGCAGATGATATGAAGCTGGAAATATCTCTCAGGGTCGGAAGTCTTTGGTGCAACTTATGGCCTACTGTGAGTGAGCTCGAATTAGGGATACTAGAATACTTCTATTACATTGGAAATATCACAGATAATATATATACTTAAAAACAGTATACTATACCAGTGACGTTCAAGGAATGTCACTGATGAGGACATGTTATGACAAAGAGCATAGCATACATATGACGTTTAAGGAGTGTCACAGATGAAAATATATACTTATAAACAGTATACTATACCAATAACGTTCAACGTGTCACAGGTGAAAACATTCATATTAAAGGGGTACTCCGGTAAAGGGGTAATCAACTGGTGCCAGAAAGGTAAACATATTTGTAAATTCAATACTTATCAGCTGCTGTATGCCCCACAGGAAGTTCTTTTTTTGAATTTCCTTCCTTTCTGATCACAGTGCTCTCTGCTGACACCTCTGTCCATGTCAGGAACTGTCCAGAGCAGGAGCAAATCCCCATAGCAAACCTATCCTACTTTGGACAGTTCCTGACATGGACAGAGGTGTCAGCAGAGAGCGCTGTGGTCAGCGCTGTGGTACCGGTACGTCCTTGGTCCTGCTCTCCTGATATAACACGGGGTTACACAGTAACCCCGCATCATATCACGGTGGGCCTGGCGTCATAGTGAAGCCGGGACCCACCTCTAATAGCGCGCAGCGCCGATCGCAGCGCACTATTAACCCTTTAGCCGCGCGCTCAGAGCTGAGTCGCGCGGCTAAAAGCGAAAGCGAAAGTTGCCGGCTAGCTCAGTGGGCTGTTCGGGATAGCCGTGGCGAAATCGCGGCATCCCGAACAACTTACAGGACAGCGGGAGGGCCTCTACCTGCCTCCTCGCTGTCCGATCGCCGAATGACTGCTCAGTGCCTGAGATCCAGGCATAAGCAGTCATGCGGCAGAATCGTCGATCACTGGTTTCCTATGAGAAACCAGTGATCAATGATAAAGATCAGTGTATGCAGTGTTATAGGTCCCTATGAGAGCTATAACACTGCAAAAAAAAAGTGGAAAAAAAAAGTGAATAAAGATCATTTAACTCCTCCCCCATTAAAAGTTTGAATCACCCCCCTTTTCCAATAAAAAAAAAACACAGTGTAAATAAAAATAAAAATAAACATATATGGTATCACCGCGTGCGGAAATGTCCGAATTATAAACATATATCATTAATTAAACCGCTTGGTCAATGGCGTGTGCGCAAAAAAATTCCAAAGTCCAAAATAGTGCATTTTTGGTCACTTTTTATATCATTTAAAAATAAATGAAAAGCGATCAATAAGTCCTATCAATGCAAAAATTGTACCGTTAAAATCTTCAGATCACGGCGCAAAAAATGAGCCCTCATACCGCCCCATACACAGAAAAATAAAAAAGTTATAGGTGTCAGAAGATGACAATTTTAAACGTATTAATTTTCCTGCATGTAGTTATGATTTTTTCCAGAAGTCCGACAAAATCAAACCTATATAAGTAGGGTATCATTTTAATCGTATGGACCTACAGAATAAAGATAAGGTGTCATTTTTACCGAAAAATTTACTACGTAGAAACGGAAGCCCCCAAAAGTTACAAAACTGCGTATTTTTCCAATTTTGACGCACAATGATTTTTTTTCCGTTTCACCGTAGATTTTTGGGCAAAATGACTGACGTCATTACAAAGTAGAATTGGTGGTGCAAAAAATAAGCCATCATATGGATTTTTAGGTGCAAAATTGAAAGAGTTATGATTTTTTAAAGGCAAGGAGCAAAAAACGAAAATGCAAAAACGGAAAAACCCCCGGTCCTTAAGGGGTTAATAAGCATAACACTGCATTAAAGGGGTATTCCAGGAAAAAACTTTTTTTTTTTATATCAACTGGCTCAAGAAAGTTAAACAGATTTGTAAATTACTTGAAAGAACTCCGTCCGGCACCAAGGTATGAGGTAAAAAAGGCTTGTCTTTATTTATTCCACAGCAGGATACATACAGATAAAGATGTCTAACATCTTTATCTGTATGTATCCTGCAGTGGAATAAATAAAGACAAGCCTTTTTTACCTCATACCTTGGTGCCGGACGGAGTTCTTTCAAGCATAAGGAGTTGCCGGAGGCGGTGCCGGCAGTCCGCAGCACAGGTGCAAGAGGTGTCCGGAGCTGGTGAGAGCGGTATCCATATTCCTTTGCCAGATTTGTAAATTACTTCTATAAAAAAAATCTTAATCCTTTCAATAATTATCAGCTGCTGAAGTTGAATTTTTGTTTTCTGTCTGGCAACAGTGCTCTCTGCTGACATCTCTGCTTGTCTCGGGAACTGCACAGAGCAGAAGAGGTTTGCTATGGGGATTTGCTTCTAAACTGGGTGGTTCCCGAGACACGTGTCATCAGAGAGCACAAAAAAGAACAACTCAATTTCATCAGCTCATAAGTACTGAAAGGATTAAGATTTTTTAATAGAAGTAATTTACAAATCTGTTTAACTTTCTGGAGCCAGTTGATATGTACAAAAAAGTTTTTTCCTGGATAACCCCTTTAATGAGTGCCACCGATAAAAATCTAAACAGTACTGTTTAAATTTTTAGGCAGGTGGGGAAAAAATGCTGAAAAGTATGACACCCCTTATCAGGGAGGGGTCTGGCTGCAAGTTTTTATTCCGCAGCAGCACATGGATCCCAAACATGCAACCAATGTTATTAAAATCTCTATTCAGCATAAATAAAAACAAGGAGTCCTGAAAGTGATGATACGGCCTCCAAAGAGCCCTGATCTCAACATAATTTATAAATAATAATAATAATAATTAATTATTGATGTTTCTATTTTTGAAAGCATTTCTACCACCCTAAAACTTTTACACTCTGTTTTTTAAAACGATATACAAACAAAGAGGCTTGTGACATAACGGCAACGCCCCGCTCATGATGTCACGGCCACGCCCCCTCAATGCAAGTCTATGGGAGGGGGCGTGACTGCCGTCACGCCCTCTCCCATAGACTTGCATTGAGGGGACATGGCCGTGACATCACGAGCGGGGCATGACTGTGACGTCATGAGCCTCCGCATCGCCAGTGATCCGGCACGGAGCGAAGTTCCGCAGCCAAGATCGCAGGGGTGGGACCCCTTCGATCAGACATCTTATCCCCTATCCTTTGGATAGGGGATAAGATGTCTAGGGGTGGAGTACCCCTTTAAGCAGGATATGAATAAAACACTCTCCCCAGGATTGGTTTATAAAGATTGGGTTTATCCTGTTTATCTCAATGAGTTATTACTTCGGTGATTGTTTAATACGTAAAATAAGGCTGTATATTTTGTCATTTTACTTTGACCAACTATGAAAATATGATATAATATTTGATCGGGGGGAGGTTGTCACAGATATCAGTCAGTTTAAAGGATCTTTCTCCTCCCAGCATTGATCAGCTTGCCTTAGCAGTGCCAGAACTTGATAGAATAATGAATTTTACACCGCGTGACTCGTTCTGTCTTCATCAATTTTGCTGGATGTGTCTCTTTGTCTCCTTAGCTGGGTAATATAAAATGTTAAGTAAACAAGGTGCTTTGCCAAGTGAAGAGCACCGTGTCTGGAGAGTGCGCTGCATTAATGTGTGTTGACAAAAGCGAAGGTGTGTTGTGTGAGCAAATACAGTGATTTTCTTATGAACCTCCATTAACAGACCGACATAAAAAGGACAATACCTACCATATAAAGAAGATATAGTAATGGATCTACCGTGGTTGTAGGAACCAGGTGTTCTCTGGCTGTATTATGGCTCTTATACCTTGAAAATCCTGTAAGAGATTGGTATTCATAGATGACAAAAGCCTAGTCTGAGCGTATCCTCTCAAGATTTGGAAAACACATGGGCCTTCATTTACTATTGCAAACCTGACATGTTTTGTCGGGTTGTGCGCCAGATTCTGCTGCATTGCGCCAGAAATTATGTCTGTGCCAGAATTTGCGCCAGAATTGAAAAAACCTGACTAACTCTCCATTTTACTAAGAAAACCCCAAAAAAGGGACGTGGTTGTCTGGAAAAGGGGGCGTGGTCATGGAAAAGGGGCATGTTCCCGAAATTTTCACAAAAACCCAACCTATTTACTAAGGTTTCCACAGAAAATGTGGTGGATTTGAGCTGAGGAAAACCCGACAGATCAGGGCAGGTGTAAAAAAAGCAAAGTGTAGGGAAAGTGGAAAAATGTAGGGAAACCTTAGTAAACACTCTTAGTAAATCAGGGCTATGGTTTATACACAACAGAATAAAACTAGATATATACAAGGGCATATACACCAAAGAGGCAGCTATGGGGCTCTTCTCTGCTTTCATCCATTTTCTTTATTATTGGGTGGTAATTAACTGTACAGGACTTCACCTCCCCAGAAGAACTGAATTGTTTTCATAGAGTACCTGCCTCAAGGGTCATAAAAAGGAAAACAAACAACAGGGCCCTCTGTCCTAGGTGGCAAAAAGTAAATCATAATGGTACAGTGCACCAAAAAAAAAAAAAAAATCATAATGCAGGGCCCAATATGATTTCTTTTTGGGGCCTCTCTCTTCTCATAATTTTTTGGGACCCACCTCTTGATGATCGGTGTATGACGGTGTTTCATTTAGTCCTATTGCCACCTACCAATGCAGTCTGCCTTTCCTAACATTTGTGACAGAATGTTTTGTTCTAAAGAACTCTACTGAATTCCAGCATGGTACTATAATAGGCACCATCACTACAACAAGTCGGGTCATGAAATGTCTACCCTCCTAGATCTTCCATGATCAATTGTGAGTGGTATTATTAAGCCATAGAAGCATTTCGAAACCACAGTAATCCAGCCATGAAGTGGAGACCAAGCAAAATTACAAAGTGGGGGTCGCCAAGTTCTAAGGTGCATAGTGCATACATGTCACCAACTCTCTTCTGACTCTTTTTTTTTTTGAATTTAAATGAAATCTGATTCTTTTTATATGTAAATTCTTATTGAAGCATAAAACTTACAATAAACTAACAATATAAGCAGGGTTGGAGTCAGAGGCGTAGCTTGTAGCTTCTGGGCCCTGATGCATAATCTACATTTTTTTTTTTTTTTTCTCTGTTCCACCTCTAGGGGGAGGAGGAGTAGATTGGGCACAGGTGTATAAATCTTAGCTTGGGACTCTTATTGAGAGCTTGCTCTTCTGAGTGTTGCTGTGTAAGAGGGGGCGTGAAAGAGGAGTTACAAAAACAGGAGTTTGAAAGCAGGAGGTTGAGATCGCTGTGAGTGTTAATTTCTGAACCCACAAGGTCTACAAAAAATTTTAAGTGTCATTTTGACTGTCTGTTTTTTTCCTATACATTTGTGAAATCCCCATAACTAGATGGCCTCCATGTTGGAAAATGCAGTCCAATGTACATCCTGTTCAATGTATGCAATCCTTGAACAACAGTTTGAGGGTGCATATTGTTGTGCGAGATGTGTGCTAGTTGTCCGTTTGGAAGCCCAGATCCTGGATCTAGAGGGGCGACTGGCAACAATGAGAAGCATTAACAACATGGAGAGGAGTCTCGTGCTCACTGAGCAGGCACTCTCGGGAATAGAGGTGGGGGAGGACAGTGGGACGGAGTTGCAGGACAGTCAGGCAGTTAGCTGGGTTACAGTTAGAAAGAGGGGTAGGGGAAAAAGTGTCAGGGAGGCTAGTCCTGAACTGGCACACCCCAACAAGTTTGCCCGCTTGGCAGATGAGGGGGATGCCATTACAGAGCTAGCAGAACTGCAGCAGGATACCGCCTCTGACCGCCAGGGGGGTGTCTGCTCCAGTAAGGAGGGAGGGAGGAGTACAGGGCAGGCCAGACAGGTACTAGTGGTGGGGGACTCAATTATTAGGGGGACAGACAGGGCAATCTGTCACAAAGACCGGGATCGCCGAACAGTGTGTTGTCTGCCTGGCGCACGAGTTCGGCACATCGCGGATCGGGTTGACAGGTTGCTGGGCGGGGCTGGAGAGGACCCAGCAGTCATGGTACATATTGGCACCAATGACAAAGTAAGAGGTAGGTGGAGTGTCCTTAAAAATGATTTCAGGGACTTAGGCCGCAAGCTTAAGGCAAGGACCTCCAAGGTAGTATTTTCTGAAATACTACCAGTACCACGAGCCACACCAGAGAGGCAGCGGGAGATCAGGGAGGTAAACAAGTGGCTCAGAAGCTGGTGTAGGAAGGAAGGGTTTGGGTTCATGGAGAACTGGGCTGACTTCGCTGTCGGTTACCGGCTCTACTGTAGGGACGGGCTGCACCTCAATGGGGAGGGTGCAGCTTTGCTTGGGGAGAAGATGGCTAGAAGGGTGGAGGAGTGTTTAAACTAGGGACTTGGGGGGAGGGAACCTACAGCAAAGAGGGGGAAGATAGTGTAGATAGAGAGGTGGGAATTATAAATGTACCTGGGGGTGGACCGGAGGGAGGGGTTAGAATAGTTAATAGGAATAGGCTTCATAGGAAAATAAAACTTACACCCTTGAATCCCATTAACCCCAATAACATAAAGGATGGAAATGTAAAGTGTATGTTCACAAATGCCAGAAGCCTAGCAAATAAAATGGGGGAGCTTGAGGCCTTGATACTGGAGGAACATATTGATATAGTTGGGGTCACTGAGACATGGCTGGACTCCTCGCATGACTGGGCTGTCAATCTGCAGGGGTTTACATTGTTTCGCAAGGATAGAATGAACAGAAAAGGTGGTGGAGTCTGTCTGTATGTAAGAAGTGGTATGAAAGTCAGTGTGAACGATGCCATAGTGTGTGATGATTTTGAGGAGGTGGAATCACTGTGGGTAGAATTACAAAAGGGAAATACTGAAAAAATAATATTTGGGGTAATCTACAGACCCCCTAATATCACTGAAGAGATAGATGTTCGGCTTCATAAACAAATAGAGAGGGCCACCCGGGCAGGTACAGTGGTAATAATGGGAGATTTTAACTATCCAGATATAGATTGGGGTCCGGGGTTGGCTAAAACTACAAAGTGGCGACAATTCCTAAATTTATTGCAGGATAATTTTATGGGCCAGTTTGTGGAGGACCCAACAAGAAGTGATGCCTTGTTGGATCTGATCATTTCCAACAACGCAGAGCTGATTGGTAATGTAACTGTGCGGGAAAACCTTGGTAATAGCGACCACAATATAGTTACTTTTGACTTAAAATGTAGAAAACAAAGACAGGCGGGGAAGGCAAAAACATATAACTTTAAAAAGGCAAACTTCCCTGGGCTGAGGGCTGCACTACAGGACATAGACTGGGGGGAAGTGTTCTCAAATACTGATACAGAAGGTAAATGGGACATCTTTAAATCAACTCTAAATAATTATACAGCTAAATATATACCAAAGGGGAACAAATATAAACGATTAAAATTAAATCCTACATGGCTGACACATGATGTTAAAAGAGCAATAAACAACAAAAAAATTGCCTTCAAAAAATACAAATCTGATGGGTCAGCGATAACATTTAAACAGTACATAGAGCTTAATAAAATCTGTAAAAATGTAATAAAAACAGCAAAAATTCAAAATGAGAGACAGGTGGCCAAAGAAAGCAAAACTAATCCTAAATATTTTTTTAGATATATAAATGCAAAAAAAAAAAGGACAGAGCATGTAGGACCCCTTAATAATGATAATGGGGAGGTTGTCACAGGCGATCAAGAGAAGGCGGAGCTACTGAATGGGTTCTTTAGTTCTGTATATACTAGGGAAAAAGGAGCTGACATTGGCCAGGTCAGTGCTGGTAACACATCATGTAATGTACTGAACTGGCTTAATGTAGAGATGGTACAAGGTAAGTTAAGTGATATAAATGTAAGCAAATCCCCAGGGCCGGATGGACTACACCCAAGAGTTCTTAGAGAGGTAAGTTCAGTAATATCTGTACCCCTGTTCATGATATTTAGAGATTCTATGGTGTCTGGTATTGTGCCAAGGGACTGGCGCAAGGCGAATGTGGTGCCAATCTTCAAGAAGGGCTCTAGGTCTTCCCCAGGAAACTATAGACCGGTAAGTTTAACGTGCATTGTGGGTAAATTGTTTGAAGGACTTATAAGGGATTACATACAGGAATACATAGGGGATAATTGTATTATAAGTGATAGCCAGCATGGGTTTACTAAGGATAGAAGTTGTCAAACCAATCTAATTTGCTTTTATGAAGAGGTGAGTAGAAGCCTTGACAGAGGAATGGCTGTGGATATAGTGTTTCTGGATTTTGCCAAAGCATTTGATACTGTCCCTCACAGACGTCTGACAGGTAAGTTAAGGTCCTTGGGCTTGGAAACTTTAGTTTGTAACTGGATTGAACACTGGCTCATGGATCGTACCCAGAGAGTGGTGGTCAATGATTCGTACTCTGATTGGTCCCCGGTAATTAGTGGTGTACCCCAAGGTTCAGTACTGGGCCCGCTGTTGTTTAATTTATTTATCAATGATATAGAGGATGGTATTAACAGCTCTGTTTCTATCTTTGCAGATGACACCAAGCTTTGTAGCACGGTACAGTCTATAGAGGATGTGCATAAGTTACAGGATGACTTGGATAGACTAAGTGTCTGGGCATCCACTTGGCAAATGAGGTTCAATGTGGATAAATGTAAAGTTATGCATCTGGGTACTAATAACCTGCATGCATCGTATGTCTTAGGGGGGATTAAACTGGCAGAGTCACTGGTAGAGAAGGATCTGGGTGTACTTGTAGATCACAGACTACAGAATAGCATGCAATGTCAGGCTGCTGCTTCCAAAGCCGGCAGGATATTGTCATGTATAAAAAGAGGCATGGACTCAAGGGACAGGGACATAATACTCCCCCTTTATAAAGCATTGGTACGGCCTCACCTGGAATATGCTGTTCAGTTTTGGGCACCTGTCCATAAAAGGGACACTGCGGAGTTGGAAAGGGTGCAGAGACGCGCGACTAAACTAATATGGGGCATGGAACATCTTAGCTATGAGGAGCGATTAAAGGAGTTACAATTGTTTAGTCTTGAGAAGAGACGTTTAAGGGGGGATATGATAAACGTATATAAGTATATTAATGGCCCATACAAAAAATATGGAGAAAAGCTGTTCCAGGTTAAACCCCCCCAAAGGACGAGGGGACACTCCCTCCGTCTGGAGAAGAAAAAGTTTAGTCTCAAGGGGCGACACGCCTTCTTTACCGTGAGGACTGTGAATTTATGGAACGGTCTACCTCAGGAACTGGTCACAGTAGGAACAATTAACAGCTTTAAAACAGGATTAGATACATTTATGGAACAAAATAACATTAATGCTTATGAAGAAATATAAAATCCCATCCCTTCCCCAATATCGCGCCACACCCCTACCCCTTAATTCCCTGGTTGAACTTGATGGACATATGTCTTTTTTCGACCGTACTAACTATGTAACTATGTAACAACAGGGCCCCATATGCCAATTATAGTACTGGTCTGATATGGGGAAGATGTGCTTTGGGGCCCTTTAACGCACCAGAGTCTCGGTGCGGCTGCTTCCTCTGCTACCTCTATAGCTACGCCCTTGGTTGGACTGACTCAGCAGTCTGACCAGGGTCCACTGGTGGTTCCAGGTTCTGACACAATTATATGCTTCTATTACAACAGGACATTAGGTCCAACAGAAGCCACATTTGGGGTTGAGTTTTGGAACCAGGGTTTTTTTTTTTTTTTTTTACAGCGTGACTCACAAATAAGCATTAAAAGTTAAAGGGGTTCTCCACCATAAGGTGATTTTAGTACGTACCTGGCAGACAGTAATGGATATGCTTAGGAAGGATCTGCACTTGTCTTGGGGCTAAATGTCTATATTGTGAGATTACCTTAACACTGTGGCTAGCTTTTTGTGAACTGGTATTTCCTGTTTTAGTTTTCTTTTTTTGACTACAAATCCCATAATTCCATTTTCCTCCCTCCCACACATCAGCCACCCCACCCATTGAAACATAAATGAGCTGCATCCATTCAAAAGACCTGTGGTTTTCAATCAGGGTGCCTACAGCTGTTGCATTAGTTGCAGATTGATCTCTCTCCCACCAGGTGATCACTCCACCCATTGAAGCAGACAGGCTCCCTGTCATCAGCTGACTAGTGATGTCAGGTCTCTGCTGCATTGCAACCTGGGAAAAATCTGAGACAACAGTCATTTTTTATGCTGGTAAAAATAAATCTTGGGGTGAAAATCACAGAAGAATTGTGAGAAAACCGTCACACACAGGTACAGACAATATATTAAGAACTACACTAATGTTACAGCCCCTGTGTGTACAATGATAACAACAAAGATTACAATAGTTAGAAGTAGAGAGCACATTTTCTAAGAAAACCTGGTCAGATATTGTTAGTATTGCTAGCTTCGGCTCTTCTATGAATAAGAACATCTGTGTGATGACAGTACAGTGGTGGGACTTGAATTAATGGCTGCTTCTAAAGTACTATGTGAATTCAATGTCCTCCTGGTGTTTTCTTTCATGAGAATATTTTGTCAAGAAATGAGTCTTTCGATGTATCTTGTCTCAAAGTCATAAATAAAAACATAGTTTTCCTTTTTTAGATTTTTTTTTAATCTTTCTGTCGGATATTGCCTGACATACAGAATTATGTTAGAGGACATCTATAAACCATGTTCACACGTTTGACCTTACTGTAAAAAAAACATGTACATGGATATTCAGAATTGCTGCTGTACTTAACAACAATATGAGCAAGCTTAGAGATTCATGTATTTTTTCCGTCTATCTATGAAATTTAAAGAAGCTTTATTGGCATGACGAAATTCACATTAGAATTTGCAAAGCAGGTGGGAAATAGGGAGATGAGGGATAGGCGCAAATCCAAGGTCGTGGCAACAACAGCTCATAACATCCAATCATGTGCCAATCAGTCTACAAAATGGACTAATATGTTGTGCTGCTATGCCTACTGTGCTACCTAGCAGAATGTATAACTTCTCTTCCTCCTCTGTGACAAGCTTTATGACATTTGTTTGCCCTCCCCCCCCCATCAAAAAACAAAACAATATATGCTGAAGAAAATGTAGCTGTTCTTTTAAATTATTTTATCATGAAACTTGTACCCAATAATGCATAATTTTAAGAATTATTGGGGCCACTTTGGGAGCTTTCAATGTAGCAGAATTATTTTGTACCCTTCTGTTCCTCTACACAATCCTGTCCCTGAGCTCTACAGGCAGTTCTTTTCCCCTCATGGCTTGGTTCTTGCTCTAATATACATTATCATCTGTGAGTCGTTATATAGACGGGGCTGTGTCTTTCCAGGTCATGTCCAATCAATTTAATTTGCCACAGGTGACTCCAATCAATGTGTGTAGGGATCTTTTATTTTCCATCTAGCCTTCACAACCATTAAGACTTCTTACAGCCGAAACTTGTGTCTGCAGCATTTGCTGTATCTTTTGGGTGCATTCACAGCACGTTTCGTAGATCCGGCTGGGAAATTTTAAAACTGTCTGCTGCCGTATGCCAGCCAGATAGTGACTCCGGTTGGCTCATTTTTGCCCTGTATCCGGTTTTGTGGCCGGACTGAAAACCATGGTATGCCGCCATGAGCCAACCGGAGTCACTATCTTACTAGCGGCCCGTTTTGAACTCAGTATCAATGACCTCACCATTCCCTACTGTAGCCAAAAAATATATAGTACTAATATTCCCCTAGCCTTGCTCACGATGGATCTGCTCTGTCTCTTCAGGCCTGCCATCTATGAGATACTGGGACATGTGTGGTGATCCAGAAAAGGGAATCTGTGTCCGGATGTGATTTTTGCCTTGAGATCTACGGCAGTGGGCCTAAAATCTGGGGCTTGTGTCCTGGCTTTAGGTGCTGGCAGCACTACAGAGTGGGTGACAAGTCAAAACAATAATTTTAATGGCTGCACAAAAGATTCAGCAAACGAATAAGTGTTTGCTCATTAAACCTACCACAGAGGGACAAAGGTTTATGCGGTAATTATCAGGAAGTATTACTTTACTGAGAGAGTAGTGGATGCATGGAATAGTCTTCCTGTAGAAGTGGTCACTACAAATACAGTGAAGGAGTTTAAGCATGCATGGGATAGGCATAAGGCTATCCTTCATATAAGATAGGGCCAGGGACTATTGAAAGGATTCAGATTATTGGGCAGATTTTGATGGGCCAAATGGTTCTTATCTGCCGACACATTCTATGTTTCTATATTAGATACTGATCATGGTCCATTTACACAGGCGATTATCAGAAACAAATGTTCCTAGGAACGATCATGCACCCAATAATCGGCCTTATCTGTCATGTCAGAAACAATTTGCCATATCATAGAAACATGTCAAAAGTTTTCATCAGTGGGAGTTCAGACCCCCACCTATCACTAGGACATGGGGAGGAAGGTGCTTAACCTAGTGCTGTTTCTAACCACTGTCTCCGCACTTACTGAATATATGACTTCCATGGAGCCTGTCTTCAGCAGCGTGGACACCTCTGAGAGAAACAGTGCTTAGTTGAGCTTCTCCCTACTTATTCTCACGTGTATTTTCAGGAAGTAATCGCAGCGAGAGGAGACAAGTCTATACTGTGTGAAATAGATTGATAAGGATTAGTGATAAATTCTACTTCCCATGTATCAGCGCAGCTTAGAAAGGGACTTATAATGTGCAGATCAAGTAAGTAATTAATTGAAAATTGGATGTCTTGGAAGGAATTACCTGCAAGAAGATAAGAAAGGAGGCAAAACAGTGACCTACAGGTAGAAGGTCAGGTGGATATCACATTTAGATCTGTAGTAGAAGAATCACATTATAGTCAAATATTTTGAAGGTTTTTGGAAGTTAAAGGGTTAGACCAGGGCTGAAAAACGTATCCCCTATGGGGCCCCAGCGATCTCCTGTATGGGTCCCCCCGGCTCGCTGGCCAGATAGCAGGTGTCGACCACCGCACAAAGTGGCGGCCGACGCGCTCCAGCTCTGCCATAGAGTCGTATGGAGGGGTGTGTCAGCCACCACTTGGTGCGGTGGTCCACACGCCCCCTTCCTGCGGGCTGTTGGGGCCCCGTACAGGAGATCACGGGGGGCCCCAGCAGTCGGACTCCCCGCAATCTGAAACATATACCCTATCCTTAGGATAGGGGATACGTTTTTCAGCACTGGACTACCCCTTTAACCTTTAAAGCAAACAATGTCTCTGTTTTCTGAGATAAGATAAAAGGTCTTGAAGGGGTTTTTCCTAAAATCACTCTTAGAGTTGTAATGTTCCCTCTACTGGCTGACACACAGCTTTTCTAAAGAATTCTCCTGTTGGACAAAACAGTCTCTTTGGTCCCTTTGGTGGTACGTATTGGCATAACTTTGTCTATAGTGAATAACAAAGTGCAGGATATTATATGAAATCTATCCCAGTCCTATATCCTTATCTGCTGGTAATATTCTGTCCTGACGCTTCATTTCCATTTCAATCCCTAAAACAATCCCTCTCCAGGAAAGACATAGGACTATACATTATGTGATATTGTGATATTTGCTCAAAACCTATTGATTTTATTGGGAGACTAAAGAATAGAACAGTTCTCCCTGGGAAGCAAGAACTTGTATTCTAAAGCTTTCTATGTCATCAGAAGCACTTACTATAATATTGAATTATTGCTCTAATTCCACTGCCTCAGCACCGGGCTAGACTTTGGGACTTTTGGTTCATTCTAGTTGAAACTTACAATGAAAGGTGAAAAAAATAGTTACTTTTCCTTTTCCTGCAGCTTATGATCATTGTTGATACCTAGGGGGAAGTTTATCAGAAATTGTACAAAAGAGTAATGGAGCAGTTGCCCATAGCAACCAATATTTACTGAAGCCTTAAGGATTTTGTATTACTGTATTTTTCGCCGTATAAGACGCACTTTTTCTTCCCCAAAACTGGGGGGGGGGGAAAAGTCGGTGCGTCTTATACGGCGAATACACCCCTATCGCGGCGGTCCCTGCGGCCATCAACGGCCGGGACCCGCGGCTAATACAGGACATCACCGATCGCGGTGATGCCCTGTATTAACCCTTCAGACGCGGCGATCAAAGCTGACCGCCGCGTCTGAAGGGGAAGTGACACTAACCCGGCTGTTCAGTCGGGCTGTTCGGGACCGCCGCGATTTCACCACGGCGGTCCCGAACAGCCCGACTGAATAGCCGGGTTAGTGCTTACAGGACACCGGGGGGGGACCTTACCTGCCTCCTCGGTGTCTTCTCCGTTCAGGGATCCCCTGTATGGCCGGCGCTCTCCTTCCTCGTCATCACGTCGTCGCGTACGTGCGTCAGCGTGCGTAACGACGTGATGGCGGCGGCGGAGTGCGAGGATACCCGGCCGGCAGCAGAGACGTTCCGGAGCGACGGGGACACTGCGACAGCGATGGAGCGACATCCAGGGCAGGGGTGACGGGTCCGGAGCGGCGGGGACACGTGAGTATTACCTCCTCCTGCAGTGGTCTTCAATCTGCGGACCTCCAGATGTTGCAAAACTACAACTCCCAGCATGCCCGGACAGCCGTTGGCTGTCCGGGCATGCTGGGAGTTGTAGTTTTGCAACATCTGGAGATCCGCAGGCTGAAGACCACTATTGGGTTCAAAATCTTTTTTTTTTTTTAGATTCTGCCCCTAAAAATTGGGTGCAAGACTTTGTTTTCAAGACTAAAAAAGGCACCCTTTATTTTAAAATATATTATATTGAGAAATCCCTAAAATATTTGTGTGAAATGCAGGGGTGTTGCTAGGTACTAAAAAGATCAGGGGCGCAAGCACCAAGGCATATGTTTTGCTTTCCTCAAACAAAAAAATGGTAGATAGCATAACTTCATAGGCTTAAATACAGCAAGGTCAAAATCATCTCTCTACACCAGTGTTTCCCAAGTGCGGTCCTCAAGTACCCCAAACAGTCATGTTTTCAGGATTTTCTTAGTTTTTCACAGGCAATATAATTATAGTCATTGCATTAGCTGTCACCAAAATGATATCACCTGTGAAAGACTTAGGAAATCCTGAAAACATGACCTGTTGGGGGGACTTGAGGAAACACTGCCTGGCCTACACATATCTCTTCCACATGTACCGATATAACCAATACTTTCACTATACAGTGACCCCCCGACCTACGATGGCCCCGACATATGATGAAATCGACATACGATGGCCTCTCAGAGGCCATCGCATGTCGATGTCAGCATCGACATACAATGCTTTTTTATGTCGGGGCCATCGCAATAAGTGCTATCCGGCAGCGCCAAATGCTTAAGCGGCTGCCGGATAGCAGCTTAATGTTCCCCGTGTGGTGCGGTAAGTATTACTTACCCCTTCACGATGCTCCGGGGTGACCTCCGGGTCCAGCGCTGGTCTTCCGGTGTCTTCTCGGCCCTCTCCGATGACGTCAATACACTGCTGCGCACGCCATCCAATAGGAATGGCGTATGCAGCGGCGTAATGACGTCGCTACGCAGGCCCAGCAAGGCCTTGCGGAAGACAGAAGAGGACCGGAGAAGACAGAAGAGGACTGGAGAAGACAGAAGAGGACCGGAGAAGACAGAAGAGGACCGGAGAAGACAGCGGAGAGCCCAGCGGAGGCCCGGGATCACCATCGGGAGCGGCGGGGACAGGTGAGTACAGCTTCCTATACTTTACATTGCACGGATCCCTCAACATACGATGGATTCGACAAACGATGGCTCGTTTGGAACGAATTACCATCGTATGTTGAGGGACCACTGTACAGTGCCCATAAAGTGTTCACATGGCAGCACAATACTGGAATTCAGTAGAGTATAACCCCATTAGACACCTTATATGTGATTGCAGTTTTACCAAGGGATTCACATAAAACGTCTTTTTTGATTGAAGTTGTTCACTTTCCCATTGTTTCAGTCTGGACCAGACCGCCATGATGAGCTCTTCCAGCCTGAAACAATTTATGGTATATAGCACTATCATATTCTATAGTGTGAACTGTGTTCCATCATGCAGTACCTTCACGTAAGGATTGTGCTGGAGAAGACAAAATACCTAGTCAAGATCCATTAGACTGCAGGGAGGGCCCCTACTTGGGATTCCTACTTGGGACCCCACATCCGCAGCCATTCCACTTATACCCATTCCCTATATTTTGGTACATAATTGATCTTTCTTTCATTACCCTCATGACCACCAGAGATATTCTCTTGTGTGCCAATGATATGTTTTTCAGCCGTTTCATCTGTTCTGATGAAATACATAACATTAGTCATTTTTGGCTGATTCCATTATCTCCTTTTATCGTATGTAATGCTGACACTTTAAATGTCATTTCCCCAAATTAAGATAAATGACATAAAATTAGTCAATTGCAAACCTGTCATTGATTTAAAATGCTCAAGCAGTATGTAAGCGGTGACTATATCTAAAAAATTTAATAAATAAACATCTTAAATTTTTTTTAATTCATCTGTTAACCCTCTCCTGACACAGCAGTAACATCTGCGCTGAGTTAGAATTTTAGCGAAGCACATTTTATTTGATGCATCCCATGTTTACAATGCAAAAGCTGGTGCACGACTAATTAATTTTGATCGGATTGATTTTGGCATCAATCTCTCCGAGCGTGCACAGATGGGCACTTTGGTAAACAATACACACTCAAGTTTAATGTGGCATTAAGTTGTGTCATTTCAAATTTGTCATCTGATGACTTTAAGGGCATGAAAGACTGACCTATAAAATGTACACCCGAATATTGACGCAGCAGATGTGATGATGCAATGCAAAAGGCGGATAAAGTGACATTCAATCATCGGTTATGAAAAGATCTTGATAAGATGCAGTATGGCTTCGTTACTGCAATGTTTTATCTTACTGTTCAATACACGATCCTGCTTTATAGATAATGCTCTATGATTATATACAAATTTAGTTGTCAATAGTCTCATGACTCCGGTGATGCAAAATTGATATTACAGTCCTCCACATACTCATGGTACTGCTCTCACATTACAGACCTCCACATACTCATGGTACTGCTCGCACATTACAGACCTCCACATACTCATGGTACTGCTCGCACATTACAGACCTCCACATACTCATGGTACTGCTCGCACATTACAGACCTCCACATACTCATGGTACTGCTCTCACATTACAGACCTCCACATACTCATGGTACTGCTCTCACATTACAGACCTCCACATACTCATGGTACTGCTCGCACATTACAGACCTCCACATACTCATGGTACTGCTCGCACATTACAGACCTCCACATACTCATGGTACTGCTCTCACATTACAGACCACCACATACTCATGGTACTGCTCTCACATTACAGACCTCCACATACTCATGGTATTGCTCGCACATTACAGACCTCCACATACTCATGGTACTGCTCTCACATTACAGACCTCCACACACTCAAGGTACTGCTCTCACATTACAGACCTCCACATACTCATGGTTCTGCTCTCACATTACAGATCTCCACATACTCATGGTACTGCTCTCACTTTACAGACCACCATATACTCATGGTACTGCTCGCACATTACAGACCACCACATACTCATGGTACTGGTCTCACTTTACAGACCACCACATACTCATGGTACTGCTCTCACTTTACAGACCACCACATACTCAAGGTACTGCTCTCACATTACAGACCACCGCATACTCATGGTTCTGCTCTCACATTACAGACCTCCACATACTCATGGTACTGCTCTCACATTACAGACCTCCACATACTCATGGTACTGCTCTCACATTACAGACCACCACATACTCATGGTACTGCTCTCACATTACAGACCTCCACATACTCATGGTACTGCTCTCACATTACAGACCTCCACATACTCATGGTACTGCTCTCACATTACAGACCACCACATACTCATGGTACTGCTCTCACATTACAGACCACCACATACTCATGGTACTGCTCGCACATTACAGACCTCCACATACTCATGGTACTGCTCGCACATTACAGACCTCCACATACTCATGGTACTCCTCTCACATTACAGACCTCCACATACTCATGGTACTGCTCGCACATTACAGACCTCCACATACTCATGGTACTGCTCGCACATTACAGACCTCCACATACTCATGGTACTGCTCTCACATTACAGACCTCCACATACTCATGGTACTGCTCTCACATTACAGACCTCCACATACTCATGGTATTGCTCGCACATTACAGACCTCCACATACTCATGGTACTGCTCTCACATTACAGACCTCCACATACTCAAGGTACTGCTCTCACATTACAGACCACCACATACTCATGGTACTGCTCGCACATTACAGACCTCCACATACTCATGGTACTGCTCTCACATTACAGACCTCCACATACTCATGGTACTGCTCTCACATTACAGACCACCACATACTCATGGTACTGCTCTCACATTACAGACCTCCACATACTCATGGTACTGCTCTCACATTACAGACCACCACATACTCATGGTACTGCTCTCACATTACAGACCTCCACATACTCATGGTACTGCTCTCACATTACAGACCTCCACATACTCATGGTACTGCTCGCACATTACAGACCTCCACATACTCATGGTACTGCTCTCACATTACAGACCACCACATACTCATTGTACTGCTCTCACATTACAGACTACCACATACTCATGGTACTGCTCTCACATTACAGACCTCCACATACTCATGGTACTGCTCTCACATTACAGACCACCACATACTCATGGTACTGCTCTCACATTACAGACCTCCACATACTCATGGTACTGCTCGCACATTACAGACCTCCACATACTCATGGTACTGCTCTCACATTACAGACCTCCACATACTCATGGTACTGCTCTCACATTACAGACCACCACATACTCATGGTACTGCTCTCACATTACAGACTACCACATACTCATGGTACTGCTCTCACATTACAGACCTCCACATACTCATGGTACTGCTCTCACATTACAGACCACCACATACTCATGGTACTGCTCTCACATTACAGACCTCCACATACTCATGGTACTGCTCTCACATTACAGACCACCACATACTCATGGTACTGCTCTCACATTACAGACCTCCACATACTCATGGTACTGCTCTCACATTAAAGACCTCCACATACTCATGGTACTGCTCTCACATTACAGACCTCCGCATACTCATGGTACTGCTCTCACATTACAGACCTCCACATACTCATGGTATTGCTCTCACATTACAGACCTCCACATACTCATGGTACTGCTCTCACATTACAGACCTCCACATACGCATGGTACTGCTCTCACATTACAGACCTCCACATACTCATGGTACTGCTCTCACATTACAGACCACCACATACTCATGGTACTGCTCTCACATTACAGACCTCCACATACTCATGGTACTGCTCTCACATTACAGATGTCCAAATACTCATGGTACTGCTCTCACATTACAGATCACCACATACTCAAGGTACTACTCTCACATTACAGACCACCACATACTCATGGTACTGCTCTCACATTACAGACCACCACATACTCATGGTACTGCTCTCACATTACAGACCTCCACATACTCATGGTACTGCTCTCACATTACAGACCACCACATACTCATGGTACTGCTCTCACATTACAGACCTCCACATACTCATGGTACTGCTCTCACATTACAGACCTCCACATACTCATGGTACTGCTCTCACATTACAGACCTCCACATACTCATGGTACTGCTCTCACATTACAGACCACCACATACTCATGGTACTGCTCTCACATTACAGACCTCCACATACTCATGGTACTGCTCTCACATTACAGACCACCACATACTCATGGTACTGCTCTCACATTACAGACCTCCACATACTCATGGTACTGCTCTCACATTACAGACCACCACATACTCATGGTACTGCTCTCACATTACAGACCTCCACATACTCATGGTACTGCTCTCACATTACAGACCTCCACATACTCATGGTACTGCTCTCACATTACAGACCTCCACATACTCATGGTACTGCTCTCACATTACAGACCTCCACATACTCATGGTACTGCTCTCACATTACAGACCTCCACATACTCATGGTACTGCTCTCACATTACAGACCTCCACATACTCATGGTACTGCTCTCACATTACAGACCTCCACATACTCATGGTACTGCTCTCACATTACAGACCTCCACATACTCATGGTACTGCTCTCACATTACAGACCTCCACATACTCATGGTAACGCTCTCCTCTTTTTTAAAGGGAATTGGTCAAGTGATGTACTTAGAGGCAGATCACACAACTTCTAGAAAGTCTTAGGGCCCAGTACTAAACTATTTTCCTTGCCTCCTATCAGACATTTTGCCTGTACCCTCCACTAAGGCAAGGCCACTGTAAATAGGTGCTACCAATGGACATAGGGGCAGACCAATACACTGCTATAGTACCTATAGGGAGAGAAGTTAGCATTTAAGTACTTCCCTTTGTAACAAGACGGGTCCATGTACTGGACCCACTGGGTCACTAATGGATTTAACTAAGGAATAAACAAAACAAAAACGAATTTATGAAGGGAAATCTCTGCTCATTCCTGGCTAAGTAGTCATGTGAGCGGTCCTACTCAGTGATTGACAGCTATCTGTGTACATATGGAGAGAGTTGTCAATCATGGAGTATGACTGCCCACTAGGCCACTTAACTAAGAATGACCAGAGATTTATTGTATATTAATCTATTTAGTTACCTCTATTCAATAACATAATGTCTGCAGATTAGACTGTTAGGTTCCCTTTAACCTCTGTGGACTTTACTGCACTTAATTCCAGTTTGCTATCCACACAGTAGTCTCTGTTATTAATTACTAGCAGATAGATAAGGAGTAGACACCAAGATGCACTAACAAGGTGGTAGACAGAGCATAGTCCATCAATGCCAAGTCAAGGAAGGCAGAGTATGATCACAAATGGTAGTCAGACAAAGGTCAGGATGGACAGAATGTGGGTAGAGTTGGTCAAATATACCAAACATACAAGCAGGGTCAGTAACAGAAGAAGCAGGAGCAAACACCTTTGCAGACAACAAGAACCAAATGGACCTTATTGCTCAGGACTGGAGCTCTGTGGGAAAGGTCCTTAAAAGGCTGGAGCACAGGGCCATCTAAGCAGGGGTTCTCAACCGGTGGTACCCATACCCTTAGGGGTACGCCACTAGTTGTGCGAGGGTACACCGATGCGCTGACAAATACCGGCCATACATCATCCAGTATTTGTCAGCACACAGCGGAGAATCGCTGCGGCAGCTCCCTGTATAGTATCGCGGCCGCAGCTACTGTACAGGAGCTGCATGGTTGCTGAGGAGACATGTGACCTCCCCTGACGTTGCGTGGAGGTGCAGCACAGCACAGGAGGACGTCACATGTCTTTGCGGCCCCACCGAACGGGACTCTGAGACGCGCTGTATACCCCGACAAGCCACATGGGTCACTCTGTATACCGAACTGGCCGGGTAATATAAAAAAGAGAAATAATGGCACAAGGGCCTTAGGATGGAGGGGGGGGGGGGGGAGAGGGGTAATGGCACAGGGAGATTAATATGGGGGGGGGGGGGGGGGTGTGATGATTATCCCCTTGTGTCATTATTCTGCCCCTCTCTGATCCCCATTTGCCATATCCTATAATAATGGCGCAAGGGGATTAAGATGGGGGGGGGGGGGGGGGGTTGGGGGCGAGTAATGATTATCCCTCCCCCCTCCATTTTAATCCCCTCGTGCTTTTATCCCCCCCTCTGATCCCCTTTTGCCATTTTTCACCCCTCCCTCTAATCCCCTTTTGCCATACTGGATAATAATGGCACAAGGGGATTAAGATGGAGGGGGGGGGGGTATGGAAAAAGGAGAACAGAGGGAGGAGGGGGAATAATGGCACGAGGGGATTAAATATTGCATTAGTATAAGGGTAAGCACACGCCATTATGAAAATAGGTAATTTTCTGACTTATTTTGTCCGCGGGTACCCCTCGCGCGTAAGTTACGTGCAAATTTAGGCGCAAGGGTTACCCCCGCACATATTTTCACCTTTTGGGAGTACAGTCGCGAAAAAGGTTGAGAACCACTGATCTAGAGCACACTGTTCTTTAAGAGATGGGGAAACTGGTGCAGCCCATGAACAGAGCACTCACTGGGATGAGAACGCCGAACACTGCAGTGGGTCAGCGCAGCGTGAGACCCTGGTTCCTATCACACCATCATTTAGTGAGATAATTCCAGAATATATATTACCATTACCTGCAGCTTCCACTACTGGGATACTACTACTACTACTGAATTCAGATTTATACAGCTCCTATTGAGTTCAATACTAGCTGTATTGGTGACTGCATGCAGCCTAAATGACTGTTTGAGGGGAAGCAGGAGATTTTTTATGTAAGAAAAAGCAGATCTGTCAACTTTATTACAGAGAAAAGGTACATTTATTGGAGTTACTAGTGACTGGTGTGACCCATATTAAATGAGACCCCCAATTTTCTATTGACATGTCTCTAAGACGATGCTCATTTAAAGTACTCATAAGTATGTATAATAGCATTGAGGTTTATTGCAAGACTTTTAACTACAAAGTTTTACTAAGAAATGATATCCACAAACCAAGCAGAACGTTCACAGAACCATTTGATTATGCCCAGCACAGAATCTACCTGGACATACATTCTGTGAGCATCATCCTTCAGTTTGGATGTTTCCTCTTGGTCAAAAAGTTAAAGGGGTACTCCCATGGAAAACTTTTTTTTTTTTTTTTAAATCAACTGGTGCCAGAAAGTTAAACAGATTTGTTAATCACTTCTATTAAAAAATCTTAATCCTTCCAGTACTTTTTAGGGGCTGTATACTAAAGAGAAATCCAAAAACGAAATGCATTTCCTCTGATGTCATGACTACAGTGCTCTCTGCTGACCTCTGCTGTCCATTTTAGGAACTGTCCAGAGCAGGAGAAAATCCCCATAGCAAACATATGCTGCTCTGGACAGTTCCTTAAATGGACAGCAGAGGTCAGCAGAGAGCACTGAGGAAGCTCGATGGAGCGAAACATATGTAGGGGTCTGGCATTGACCTGGGTAAGGTTTCTATATCCCTTGGTACTGGTTCATTTATTTGTGTTCCCTATCTGACTACTTTATTGGTATTATACTTTACATGTCGGTGATAGGGAGTTCTCCATTACTTTGATGTTTACTATGTACGTGACTACCTTTCCCATGTCATGTCATCCATGTTGTTATCCTATTGTGCAAGTTCTATTTCGCGTATGTTTTTACTGATGTACCATTTCTAATAAAGATTTTGCATGACTTGGCATCTGTATTATTGAGCTTTTAAATACCCTATTTTCTTTGGCGTATACTATTATAATTGGGTATTAGTGTATTATGCACCTTGTAGTGGTGTTCCCTACAGGATGGTTCTTTTTGGAGTAAAACAATAATATTACCTAAATGGATTGCAAGGGTTTTGTACATAAAACAAACAAATAAACAAATCCCTAGAATGTGGCATGTCGTGTGATGTTCTCATAGTGACAAGTGAACCATTTGGCACATGACACCAGGTATATATAGATACAATGTCAATGATCCCTTATCCTCATATGGGATGTAAGAATTCCAAAGTATATATATCATAAAGTTTATCTATTTTAAGTAAGAGCCATAAACTTCAAAGCATGGGAGATTGTATGGCTGAGTTTGTCAATAATGAATGAAATATTCAGCTTTGCACATTTATAAGGGATGACTCCTGTTTCAATTAGTATTTCCTTTTATTATTAGTGTTGAGCGGCATAGGCCATATTCGAATTCGCGAATATTCGCGAATATATGGACGAATATTCGTCGGCACCAACATATTACGTAGCACTGTGCATAGCTTGTCATCACTCACACTGGTTCCTGTCCTCAATGGAGCTCACGATTTAAATTCCTATCAGTACGTATTTGGAGTGTGGGAGAAAACTATGCAAACATGGGGAGAACATACAAACTCATTGCATATGTTGAGACTAAGCCAAAAAAAAGGCCAGGACCATAGGGTCAGAGGCAGCGCAAGCAGAGCTGGCTGTATAGCTTGAGATATCTGGTTGGCATCATATAAGTGGGTGTGCTTATGAAAATAATGGGTGGTATTGTACAAACTGAAGACCCTCATTCATGCCTAATAGAGAAAGTTCCAAGCTTACTGGGGATTATTCTAAGGGTGAACAACCCCAGGATCAGCATGCAGATCAGCGTAAAAAATACAAACAGCTAATTGAGCATCAAGGCCTGAAGAGGGCCTCACAGAACATTGTATAAAAGACAAAGAAACAAGGTATCAGGGACATCTTTGGCTGCACAAAAGAAAGTGCCAGACAGCTGCCTTGACTCCATTACATCTCAGTTAATAACATAATGTCCAGTATATAATGCAAAGAAAGAAAGTGGGGAACCTTTTGACAGCCATTAAATTCTGATAAACTTTTCACATATCATAGAGAGATTTCGTAAGTAATTCTAATACAGATTGACACTCACTAGAAGGAAGGTGGTTAGTAAGTTATTTACTAAACTCAGTCTAAAGTGGTGATCACTTTGTAAAAGCTGAAAACCGGCACCTCTGCTAATCCGATGAGCCGCAGCATCTATTGAAATCTATTGAGCAAAGTTGCAGTAACATGTCACTGCCAGTACACAATGTATGAAGCCAAGGCTTCCAGGTTCGTAAACTATGTTTACATCTGGGCACTGCAGCTTGACTGGTAGGTAGTGACAGATGTTGGCATCCCGTCATTCAGCTATTGATGGCCTAATGTTCATGTCCCTGGATAGATAACCTCTTTACATTAGTTCAGTAAATCTGACTAGGTCTTTTGGGGTCTAGGTAATCTCCTACTCCTCTGGTGATTACATCTTCCCCTCTGCCCTAATATCCTCCAACATCATCCTCCTGTGCCTGGTCCAGCTCTGCCTCCATCCCTTTCTCCTTATCACACTGTCCAGTCTCTCATCATTTTGAAAATGAGTATTTTGAAGGGAAGTGAAGAAAAAACTGATCAGAAAGAAAAAGCATGAATATTGAATGCAGATGAGGAATAAAGCAGTGTAGAATGGGGGGGTCATATGGCTACAATGCTGGCACATCACCGGTGTTATGATTATATGACTGGATGATCACTATGGTAAATGGCCTGTTGGTGCCCTTGGCCATCTACAAGCTTGTGGAGGGTCATGGTCACTGACATTACAGTTTAAGAAAATAAAGAAAACAGAAGGTCTCTTTTGCCTACTACCTTTGCATCAATTAGCCCCTGCTGAGCTTATATTATTATGGATCACCAATACTGGAGAGGCATAAGTGGACTGTTGCATGTTAATGGGGTTTTCTGGCAGACGGACTCCCTGTTTTCTGTGTATGCCCATGTACATATCATATTTAGGGACTGGTTGGCCCCTTGCCCATGGATGACCTGAACCTGGACAGGGCTAACACCTGAAGGACCCATAAGACCTGCAGGTCTAAAAGGAGTCATCCAAGTTTACATTGAGTTTATTGCATTTTGTACTGGACTGCACTCAAGATCTGGATTGCTGTATCCCTATCTCAGCGCATGCAAACAAGATGATAATAAGCCGGCCAAGGATCAGTCTGCTCCTCTTTTTGCCCTTTCATCCTTGGGTTGTATTGATGTTGGAAGTGGCAGCAACCCCAAGATGAAGGCCACAAGCTATAAAAAAATCATTCTGACTAGTCCCATCTTCTCTCACTCAGCCACCTGTATACAATGTCTTGCTCTAGAGCATCAGTTGGTAGGTACATATCTGTACAGCAGTTGACAGTAAGGACATTCTGTTGGTAAACAGTTAACTGGTTGATCCTTTATCATTAAGAAGTCATGGACTTGTCCACAAGACTCATAATAGCATAGTTGGAGAAGGTCCAACATAAACCGCAGTCAAAACGTTTCCCAAAGGAAGATTTGACAGCATTCTCTTGAAGATGTTTTTTTTTTTTAGCTGTCTATAGATGAGATCTGTAACATAGATGTTTTGTCTCCTGTCAGCTAACTCTTGCCTTGCCGGCTCAGTGTACATAAATGCAAATATTAGCTTGAGTGTCTTGATGTGATTATTTCTGCATTATAAAGTTCACGATCGTAACACAACTAAAGCCGTTTTACTAAAGCCTCAAATTAACACTGCTGTCATTGCTGCTTATTTATTAAAGTGTGCTAAAAACATCAGAAGCTTTTCTGAAAACACAGGATATCGATTCGGTTTGGATCATGTTGGTGTACCTGCCGCCCAGTACAGCAATATTTATAAAGTACGCTCATAAATCAACACGGAGTGCAAAGCATCAATGGCAGACTTAATACTATAACTGCTGATATCGGCATGCTTAGATTAATGGTAACTTAACAAAGAGAGTCAATAATAGAATATGTAGGCCTTGTCATTCTGGAGATCTATACGTTCTGATGTTGCACTTTGAAAAAATGCTTGTTTTATATGTACAGAACATTATTGTGTCATAGACAGAGTGAATGCCCACCCTCAAACACCATTTTTGTAAAAAGGTCTTGAAATTCTGTACTGATTATTTCATGATGTATCTTATCTTTATCTTTTTGGAGCTGTTTTCCTGATGTTTAAAGCCCCCGCACAGGCATGGAGGATGTTTAGCATTTTACTGTATACAATTTGTACATTAAAGAAGCACTCCGACATAATAATTTTGGACATCTAAAGCTTAGCAATATTCCAGTAGTGTGATTTATTCAATCTTAGCTAAGTCATAAATGCATCTTGAACCTTTTGATTATTATTGTAGCTGGACCATATGATCACTCTTTAGACCACCAGTCAATTACATGTGTGCACAGGTGGTCAGTTTCTCTTATATGGCTGACTGCTTTTGAACTACAATATTACATCATCAGCTATCAAATCCCTTCTGGCAGCTCTCAATGATGAAGAAGCGATCCAGAAGAATCAGGAGAAGATGGATGCTTCTGTCAGCTCTTAGACCCCCTTCCCTCACTAAGTTTCATTATGTACAGAGTACCTTTAAAGATATTATTTCTGCTTTATGTAAAAGACCAGGAGTGCAGTGATATAGTAGGACCATACAGTGATTAGCTGTTGAGTTATTAACTCTACTGTCTGGTCTCTCTAGAATCTTTATTTTGTCCCGTGAGATGGAGCTTCACACTTCCGTCCTCTGCCTCCTACTTGAAAAAGTTGACAGAGAGAAAAAAAATCCCAATGAGACAGACTTAAGCTTCGTCTCATAGAATACATTGAGACTCTATAGACTGAGATGGGTGACAGATTTTCTATGTCACTAATCTATTTATTTCTATTTATTCTATGTCACTAATCTATTTATTTCTATTTATTCTATGTCACTGATCTATTTATCAATATTTCTATTTATATAGAGCAAGGACAGTGATGAGACTACATTCCTCTGTCTCTGCAAAACCTGAGGAATAATTACACACCAATTAAACTATTTATACATAAGGCACATAGGGGGGTATTTATGAAGCCTTTTACTCAGGTTTTCCTGGGTAAATTTGTCGCAATATTTTGGCTCAGTGCAATTTGTGCGACTTTTTGTGAGACTTTTAATTTATGTGTTTTTTTTTGCTGTGGTAGACATGTTTTAAGTTGAGTTTGAGTCAGGGATTTATGAAACTGCGACTTTTTGAAAAAGTCACATGCCTTGGTGAAAAGCACCATCAAATAAAAAACAGCATACAAACTAACTGTGGAGAGCTTTATTATAAAGTTGCATAATTGTCGCACTGGTTTCACCATACAAAGTGGAGTACGGATGTAAGAAATGTGATCAGCACCAGATTTATCACATGCCATGCACCGTGTAATAAGTTTGGTGTAGGTACACAGTTTCCACCACATGAATTAATGGAGTAAAAAGACTTTTCCTGAATACCCCTAATAAAGCCTCCAAATCATGCTCTGTGCTACACTATGGAATAAAAAAATTGACAGAGTGCTTCTTTAAACTCAGGAACACAGTATGCACTAAAAGTATTTCTCCCCCCTCAGTGGTACCTGCAGTAAGCCAGAATATATAATAAGATATAATTTAGCTCTGCATCATAAAAAATGTTGCACCTTCTGATTTCTCCAGTGATGCTCTGTCCTGGTCTCTTGTATTTATGCAGCAAGGTAAGTAGTCAAAAAACGTAGCAGGAAGATCTGGATATACAGGAATGGCAAAACAGGCACTGGGAACACTTTCCGGCAGGGAAGAGTGGGGGGTGCAGGGACTTATAGAATAGTGTCAGGTGCTTCACATAATTATGGGCGTACTGGCCCTTTAAATTTCAGAGCTCCGGCGCGCACGCGCCCTAGGAGACGGGGACGTGCATGCCGGAGCTGCGAGGCAAAAGCAGAAGCAGCAGAGGAGCGGGGTAAGTGATGGGCTGGGATTCGCATGCAGGCACATCCCACGATGCGAATACCAGCCCCGCCAGCAGCAGGAGAGAGGGGGACAGTGCGCTCACGGCCAGGGGAAGTGGCCGGAGCGCAAGATGTAACAGTACCCCCCCCTTTTGGTCTCCCCCTCATTTTGCGTCTAAAGAATTTCTTGAGAAGGTCTTTGTCCAGAATATTGTCCTGCGGCTCCCAAGACCTCTCCTCCGGACCGAAGGTACAGAGATGGGAGAAGATGTCCCTTTGAGAAAAACCGTTGAAGATGGCTGGTTTCAGGAGGGAAACATGGAAGGAATTCGGGAGCAGGAGAGAGGAGGGAAGATGAAGGGAATAAGCAACAGGATTGAGCTGTTTCTTGACTTTACAGGGACCCAAATAACGAGGACCTAGTTTATAACTAGGTATCTTGAAACGGATATATTTAGTAGATAGCCAGACTTTGTCGCCAGGAGAATATTCAGGAGGAAGACGTCTCTTCTTGTTTGCTTGAAATTTCATGCGAGAAGTAGCCTGTAGAAGTGAAAGACATGTCTTTTGCCAGATGGAGGAAAAATTCCGCACTTGTTCATCAAAGGCAGGAACTCCAGAGGGAGATGGCAAGGGATGAGGAGGACGAGGGTGAAGTCCATAGACCACAAAGAAGGTAGCAGATCGACCCATGGTAGCAGATTGACCCAGTCATCTTAACACACAGAAACAAAATGGCGTACATAGTCTCCCAAAACCTGATTCACTCTCTCGACCTGTCCACTGGATTGTGGATGATAAGCCGAGGAGAAATCCAACTTAATTTGTAGACATGAGCATAGGGCCCGCCAGAATTTAGAGACAAACTGAACCCCTCGGTCTGAAACAATATGGGAAGGGAGTCCATGCAAACGAAAGATATGAAGAAAAAGCTTGGCAAGCTGTGTTGCTGGAGGAGGGCCAGGTAGCGGTACAAAATTAGCCATTTTAGAAAATTGATCCACTACCACCCAGTATTACCATGGAAAGATGGAAGGTTTATAATGAAGTCCATGGCAATATCAGACCAAGGAAGCTCAGGAACTGGCAAGGGCTGAAGCAGACCGGCTGGCTTGGAACGGGGTGTCTTGCCCGGGCACAGACTGACCAGGACCGAACAAAATCAACGACATCCCTTTTCAAAGTTGGTCACCAATAATGTCTGGAGATGAGCTGTATAGACTTACGAATACCAGGATGACCGGCCAGAAGAGAAGAATGTTCCCATTTCAAGACTCGGAGTTTCATACGAGGAGATACATTAGTCTTTCCAGGAGGTAGATGTTGGAGAGTTGCTGGTGCTGTAGAAAGGAGATGGTCCGGCGGGATAATATGCTGTGGAAGAGATTCACCGTTGTGCACATCTGAGGACCTGGAAAGGGCGTCAGCTCGGACATTCTTTACTGCAGGACGGAAGTGGATGAAGAAGTTGAATCTGGAGAAAAATAAAGACCATCGGGCCTGTCGTGGATTGAGACGATGGTCTGAAGGAAGATAAAGCAAATTCTTGGGGTCAGAATGTACCGAGCCTTTCAAGAGGTGAAGCCACTCTTCTAAGGCCAGCTTAATGTCTAAGAGCTCACGATCTCCGATAGTATAATTTCTATCCGCAGGGGAGAAGGTTTTTGAGAAAAAGCCGCAGGTTAAAGTTTTTCCCTTAGTAGATTTTTGTGTTAATACTGCCCCAGCTCCAACAGAAGAAGCATCCACTTCCAAGGAAAATGGCTTGTTAGGATCAGGTCTAGAGAAAACAGGAGCAGAAGCAAAGGCGGACTTCAACTGTTTGAAAGCTTCTTCAGCCTCTGGTGTCCACACCTTTGGATTAGCCGTCTTTTTGGTAAGCGAGATGATGGGAGCTACCAGAGTAGAGTAGTGAGGTATAAATTGCCGATAGTAGTTGGCAAAACCAAGGAAGCGCTGGGTCGCTTTCAAACCAGAAGGTTGTGGCCAGTCCAGAATTAGTGACAACTTGTCGGGATCCATTTGGAGACCTTGACTTGTAACAATATAGCCCAAGAAAGGAAGACTGGTCTTTTGAAAAGGGCATTTTTCAAGTTTGGCATAGAGACGATTTTCACAGAGACGCTGTAAGACTTGGTGGAGGTGGGAGCGATGAGATTGAATATTGGGAGAATAGATGAGTATGTCATCCAAATAGACAATGACAAAGGAGTACAGAAGATCTCGAAAAATATTGTTGACAAACTCCTGAAAGACTGCTGGAGCATTACAGAGTCTAAATGGCATGACAAGATACTCGAAATGTCCATCACGGTTATTAAACACAGTCTTCCATTCGTCCCCTTTACGAATATGAATCAAATTGTAAGCCCCGAGTAGATCAAGTTTTGAGAAGATTCTGGCACCTCTCAGATCAAATAATTCTGAAATTAGAGGTAGTGGATAGCGGTTCTTTACAGTAATTTTATTCAAACCACGGTAGTCGATACAAGGTCGCAAAGAACCGTCTTTTTTCTCGACGAAGAAGAACCCGGCTCCGGCAGGAGAAGAGGACTTCCTGATGAACCCCTTTCGAAGGTTTTCTTGGATGTAGTCTGCCATGGCCTGAGTTTCTGGGACAGACAAGGGGTAAATTCTGCCCCTGGGAGGAGTGGTGCCGGTCAGTAAATCTATAGGGCAATCGTAGGGACGGTGTGGAGGCAATACTTCAGCTTGCTTTTTGCTGAAGACGTCAGCAAAGTCCTGGAGGAAAGAGGGCACACCAGGCAGTGGTCTAGAAGTTGGTTCCAACTTAATTACACGTAGATGGATACAATGGCTGTTGCAATGTGGACCCCATTGTAGGACTTCTCAAGTTTTCCAATCCAGCTGTGGGGTATGGAGCTGTAACCAAGGCAGACCAAGCAGGAGAGGAGAAGTATAGTGTAAGAGGACATAGAAGGACACGTTTTCCTTATGCAGGAATCCTACTTGCATGGACAGGGGTTCCGTGCGGTATAGCACGGTACAGTCCAGTTTTTCTCGATTGACCGTAGAGATGTACAGGGGTTTCAGGAGGCGGAACACTGGCAGACGATACTTATGCACAAGGGAGGCATCAATGAAGTTTCCCGCAGAGGCAGAGTCCAGGAAGGCACAAACGGAGATGATCTCTTTGGATGGAAGAAGAAGCTGGACTGTTACATTTAAGCCTGGAGAGGATGAATTCACACATAGGGAGGCCTCTCCTATGAACACTAGGCGCAAGTGTTTCCCTGTGGCTGAGGACACAGAGGACAATTCTAAAGGAAGTGGTCTGCACTGGCGCAGTAAAGACAAAGATTTTCGGGTTCATCGGTGAGTCCTTTCTTGCAGGGTCAAGCAAGACTGATCCACTTGCATAGCCTCCACTGCGGGAGGCAACGTAGAAGGTTGCCGTGGTTGGTGGAAGACTGGCGCCAGACAAGGGAAGCGCCGAGGTCGTGCAGACTCCCTTTCTTGTCGTAGTTCTTCTCGTCGCTCGGAGAAACGGATATCTCTCTGGGATGCCAATTGTTTAAGTTCGTTCAAGGTAGATGGCAATTCCCGGGCAGCGAGGACATCTTTAATTTGACTTGATAATCCTCTCTTGAAGGTAGCGCAGAGAGCTTCATTATTCCAGTACAACTCCGACGCCAGTGTTCGGAACCGGATGGCATACTCGCCAACAGTGGAGTTGCCCTGAGAAAGATTCAGCAGAGCAGTCTCTGCGGAGGAAGCTCGAGCAGGTTCCTCGAAGACTGTGCAAAATTCCGTCTGGAATGCCTGGAGATTAGTAGTGATGACATCACTGCGATCCCACAACGGGGTTGCCCAGGCCAAAGCGCGTCCAGAAAGGAGACTAATGATGAAGGCCACCTTTGGACGTTCCGTAGAGAACTGATCCGTCATGAGTTAAATGTGCATGGAGCACTGCGTCACAAAACCACGACAGGACTTGGGATCCCCCTCATATTTTTCTGGAAGTGACAAACGGAGCTTGGTTCCGGAGGAGATTGCAGCAGTGGGAGGCTGTACTGGAGCTGGAGGAGGAGGCTGAGGCTGTGGCAGTTGCTGCTGAGCAGAAAGCAACTGCTGCATCATGGTGGATAGCTGGTTAAGCTACTGTGCCTGCTGGGCCAACTGCTGTGACTGGAGCGCCACGATAGATGCAAGATCCGAGTTATCTGGCAGAGGAACCCCAGTTGGATCCATGGCCGGATCTTGCTGTCACACACCTGGATGTAGGCTGTCACGAAGCTGGAAGTGGATCCTCCACCTGTGTGGCAGATGACTCGGACCGTATCGGGGAGCGGAGTCTAAGGTGCCGCTGGTCTTCACCAGAGCCCGCCGCAAGGCTTGCTGCGGCAGGCGACACCCAGGTCGCTACCCCCGACATGGCTCGACCACACAGGTAACTGGGCAAGGCGAGGTACCGAAGGATAAGGCTGTAGCGTAGTCAATGTAGCAGTAGGTCTAGGCAGGCGGCAAAGATTTGTAGTCAAAAAATGTAGCAGGAAGGTCTAGATACACGGGAATGGCAAAACAGGCAATGGGAATGCTTTCACTCAGGCAAATGGTACTGAAGATCCGGCAGGGAAGAGTGGGAGGTGCAGGGACTTATCAAATAGTGTCAGGTGTTTCACACAATTATGGGTGTACTGGCCCTTTAAATTTCAGAGCTCTGGCGCGCGCGTGCCCTAAGAGACGGGGATGCACGCGCCGGAGCTGTGAGGCAGAAGCAGCAGAGGAGCGGGGTAAGTGACGGGCTGGGATTTGCATGCGGGCGTGTCCCGCGATGCGAATCCCAGCCCCGCCTGCAGCAGGAGAGAGGGGGACAGTGCGCTCACGGCCAGGGGAAGTGGCCAGAGCGCAAAATGTAACAGCAAACATGATACTATTTCAGTGTTACCGATGCTTCTTCGAATTACATAGTACCTGCCCTCTCCTTCTGTTCCTTCTTAGTGTAATAGTTATATTTCTGCATATGCATTAATGTTATTTTGTACCTCCATTGCTGTGACCAGTTTGTTAGGCTGTTTTATAAATTTTCATGTTTAGTGCAAACACTTTTCTATTACTGCATCAGAATAAAAAGTTAGAAAAATCGTGTAACGCATCAATAGTGAGTTTATACCATATTATTTATGTTTTATAGCAGGGACTTTGGTTGTTTATGCTGGAAGCTGTAGTTATGCAACAGCTGGAAAGCTACAGGTTTGGGGAACATTGTTTTATATGATAATACGTATATAGGAGATAGGAACAGATTACCATGTAAGAATTCCAACCAGAACCTCAATATCTCTCTTACAAATTGCCCAATTTACTTTTAAAAGACCCATAAGCTTCACAGATCCTCATAATATCCAAAATAAATTGATTTTATTATAAGTTATTGTGTAAAAGGTCATTGGAAGATCAAGAAGCTGTCTTGCGTCAAATGCAAGAAACACGTCTAATGGATGCAGAAAACCACCGGTCCATATGTTGACCATTAAAGGGACCACAGAGAACAGGATGCAGATGTTACATGCTTTTAATGACATTGTTGTGACTATGCAGCAGAGAAAGACCACCCCAAGGATGCTTAAAATGGTCTTGGCTTAATCGCCCAGATTCATGTCATTGCAAAATACCATCGTGGGAAACCAAAAGGCCAAAAAGTCCTCTTAGGATAGTATTCCAATTTCTCACATGCCAAGATGGCCATAAATAATAGCAGGGGGCAATGCACAGTTTTACATGATCCATAAGGAAAAAGGATTGTGCCAACTGTTACATATGCCATATAGTAATGTTCCCCAATCTCTGTCTCTCCAGCTGGTACAAAACTACAACTCACATTATGCAGGAAATGCTGGGTGCTGTAGTTTTGCAACAGCTGGAGAGCTATGGGTTAGAGAACACTGTCCTATAGAATCCCTATGGACTGCTTCTATTTTACATACTCTCTTCTTCTCATGTCCTATATACAAAGTATAAGGTCATCGCTATAGGGCTGAGGGCATGTTTACTGTGCATGCGATCGACTTTGAATCCCATCAATTCATTTCAGCTTTGACAAAAGGCATCTAGAAAGAAATATAAAAAAAAATCTCGACCTCTCCACATTATCCCTTTCAGGTGAATATTTCCCTATTTTATTCTCTTTTGTATTTACTAATAAATTCTGTTCAGGCTTCTATACAAATAGATGCTTGCATTCAAAAGCTACTTTGAAAGGAGTTATCCTTTTAAAGACTTGGCGTAAGTATCGCCAAGCAACCTACGTGATGAATATTTTAATAGTTTCAAGTCTCGGGGAAAAAGCATCTGGGTGATTTAATGTTATAAACAAAATGTTTTGTGGGATTTAATGTGTGAAGATGGACAGTGTTGGCTTCTAAACCCCTGAGAGGTATACTTTGCATGATATATCCACTCGATGCCTTTTACATAAAAATACTTTCCCAATAACCACAAATTCCTCCTGTGATTTGCCTTCTTGCTGGCAGCGGTGCTGAGATGAATGTTGTCTTCTGCGCTGTATCCTGCTCTCTATTCCTGTATTACACACATCACAGTTTATCAAGGCAATTAAATTCTATAAATCAACTTCAGTAATTTACGGGGGGAGGGAGGGGGGGGTATTTTATAGTGAGTTATTGTTTTTTCCCATTTCTTTCCATGATTTGACTAAACCAAGCTATACTGAGGCAGCAGACACTTGAATTAAAGGGTAAGTTCCCCTTTAGACTGGCTCAGGCCAAAAGCAATAAAATATATTTAGAAACATTTACCACCTTATAACGTGTCTTAATGGCTTATTCAGCCTCATTATCCCATAAATATCCCAAAATGCATTCTATGGCCTCCTTACATTCAAATTGACATAAGCTCCACCTCTTTGTAATCTCAGTAGTATGGGCCACAAGTTAGTTTGCTGTGGTGAAACAGTGATCTCACACAGTGGGGTTATGTTTGCAGCTCACCAAGTTTTCTGAACGAAGATGGGAAATACACCAATATTATTCGCGATCTCCTTCTTCATTAAATGGTGGTAGATAATAATTATTTATTTATGTAAATGTTCCAAAAATATTCTGCAGTGCCATACAAAGATTCCCATGACTTATATTGGTCCCTATTGAGCTAACTTATTCAGTATATTTATGGAATGTGAGAGAAACCCACACAAATAAAGGGAAAAACATGATATCTTCATGCAGATGTTGCCATTGGTCAAACTTGAACCCAAGACAGTGCTGCAAGGCAACAGTGCTAACCACTCAGCTGTGTAACCATAACTCCAGGAACCGATGCAGAATGGATAGAGCCTATGGAATGCAATGAAGCAATGCTATGACGTAGGGATTAAAGGTTGTCAGCTTTACCAGTTATCTTTCCATGGGCCATTTTTGGTAGGTACTAACCACTGTGTACTGGGAATAACCCTCAAGACCTGCCATCTTGGAAATGTTCTGACCCATTTATCTAGCCATCAAGATTTGGCTCGGATCCTTAGGCTTGGCCATTTTTCCTGCTTTCAACACATCAGCTTTAGAAACTGTTTAGAGACAGTTTTTTTTTTTTTTTTACTGTGTAATATATCTCACCCATGACAATATTTTAATGTTATGAATTGATCCTTGTATGGTCATGTAAACCTTTTTTTTTTTTTTTTTTTTTTTACCTGATTAGATTATAATCATTCTTTGTATGTTTTCCATAGTTGGTGGGAATTTACCCCTAACCTTATTAAGCTTATGGCCCACATAAGCTTAAAGGGGTTATACACCGTAAGGTGATTCTAGTACTTAGCTGCCAGAACTGGATATTTCCTGTTGGATTTTGTTCTCTAAACTACACATCCCACAGTTCCATGCTTGAAAGTTTGAGATCACTTTCCTTCCTCCCACACATCAACCACCACACCCATTGAAACACAGTGTTTGATAACCAGCGGGCCTACAGCTTTTGCAAAATTGAAGCAGGACTGGCTCCCTTTCTACAACTGACTAGTGATGTCAGGTCTCGACACACTGCAAGCTGGGAAATCCCAAGACATGAGCAATTTTGTATGCTGTTAAAAATAAATATTTGGGCGATAATCACAGAAGAATTGTGAGACGACCGTCATACACAGGTACAGACACTATGTTATGAATTACACTAACTTTACAGCCCCTGTAGCATAGTCAAATAAATAAAGATCCTGGAATACCCTTTTAATAATATTTAGGTCTGGTGACTGGGCTGGACAAGATAGAAGCGATAGAAGAGTAGTGTGGTTAGGAGCATGCCTCCTGCCTTATCTTGGAGGATTGCATCACCATCGGGAAAGAAAGTCTGGACCATGGGGTGGAGTTCAACGGGTAAAACATCAAAAAACTTCTAGGCTGTTTCACTTCACAAACCATACAGGAACCTCCACCATGCTTGATAATTTTATGCTTTTTCTGGTGATCTTCAGGAAAGTGGGAAAAATAGTGAAAGTTGGCTCATCAGACCATATCACGTTTTCATGTCTCCAGTGTCCAAGCTTTGTGGTCTTCGCACCACTGCACTGCTGTTGGACCTTTCATGGTTTGGCCATGGCAGCTATATCTGTCCGCAGATGTTTCCAAGCCTGAGATGTGATCAAAAAAAAACACAGACATCAACACAGCCATTAACTCAGCAACTCAGGTCACAAATGCCCCTACCAGGTGAGTACCAACAATTATTTCCTTATAGAGGTTTGTCTGGTCTGACATATAATGTCCCTAAAACAAACAGATGTTTAGAACAGTAATAAAGTTTACGAAAAGTGATAAAGCTACCTGAATGAGGAAAAAAATGGCCGCTACCAGCAGGTGTGTCAGGAGGAGTTCAAGTTGACTATGCTAACAAAAGCTGTTCTAGTTATTTTATTCAACCCCTTTACCTGTGTGATTATGAATCAGATATGAGAAAGGCCGGCGACTAAATGGTAACCGCCCATACAAGCGACCATATCCTTTGAAGGACTTCTGTTTTACATGTGAATGTTTGTATTTGAAGTGCTGTAGGCTTTTTATATGAATGCAGATAATTTAAAGGTAAAAATCCTTAAAGGGGTACTGCAGCAGAAAATATTTTTTTTATTTTTTAAATCAACTGGTGCCAGAAAGTTTTGTAAATTAAACCGATTTGTAAATTACTTCTATTTAAAAATCTTAATTCTTCCATTACTTCTCAGCTGCTGTATGCTCCACAGGAAGTCCTTTTATTTTTGAATTTATTTTCTGTCTGACCACAGTACTCTCTGCTGACACCTCTGCCCATGTCAGGTACAAATCCTGACATGGCTCTGGACAGTTCCTGACATGGAAAGAGGTATCAGCTGAGAGCACTATGGTCAGACAAAAAAAAAAAAGAAATTTAAAAAGAGCATACAGCAGCTAAGTACTGGAAGAATTAAGATGTTTAAATAGAAGTAATTTACAAATCTGTTTAACTTTCTGGCACCAGTTAATTTAAAAAAAAAAAAAAATGTTTTCCACCGCTTTAACCCCTTTAACCTTAAGGAAGTCATACATCAGAATTCTAGATGAGTATATTTTTCAGCTATTACTCTTCCCATTAGAAGTTGACAAAAAATACAGTGACCTTCAGAGTTTAGGAAGTTTACTTGTTGTAATATTCTGTAATGGGCCATTAAAAGGTTCGACAACCCACATGGTAATTACCACATAATTGACACAAAGCCATTACCATAATAACACCATGGATTTAATGTTCCAATTGTATTTTCTGTAATAGGTACTTGAATATATATATATATATATATATATATATATATATATATATTGTTCATTGCCATATTCTTTCTGGGAAATGTCATGGTAACCATACTTATCCTGTGTCCTTCAACAATGTTTTTTACCATGGAACTGAAGGTCAGCATGGCACCACAGGGTGAAATATCACTTGGGAAATTGTAGCTATGGCATGAAAAAGAATAGGAAACCATTCAAATGCTGAATGATAGTGGTGTGAACAAATCCTTTATCTCTGAGGTATATTAGGTTTACACATAGTCCCATATGAAGCTACATCAGTAGTGTTGTGAATATCACCTTTAAGTTGGAAAAAAAGAAAGTTTACAATTATTGAAGAAATGCAAACACGCAAATATATACTACAAAAAATCAGAATGCCAATAATAAATTGGGCACAACCATCATAAGCTGTTTAGCTGTGCCACTGTGATGCACTTCCTTTCTATGGCACCAATCCTTATCTATTTTGAGTTGTTATAATGGGAGAGATTTATCGTCCCTATGCCTGGCGTATTTTTTCCAAAAGTTGCAAAATTTTGAGCTGTGTATCTCTACATCAATCCAGCCTGCCTGTTCGCTGGTGAATGATTACTGATAGGGGAGAGCACTGAGGAGTCCTATCAGACAGGAGAGAGCACAGAGAAGTGCTATCAGACAGGATCCTCTGTACTCTATGCTGCCTGATAGGACTCCACTGTGCTCTGTCTGATAGGACAGGAGAGAGCACAGAGGAGTACTATCTGACAGGAGAGAGCACAGAGGAGAACTATCAGACAGGAGAGAGCAGAGAGAAGTACTTACAGACAGGAGAGAGCACAGAGGAGCACTATCAGACAGGAGAGAGCACAGAGGAGTACTATCAGACAGGAGAGAGCACAGAGGAGTCCTATCAGACAGGAGAGAGCAGAGGAGAACTATCAGACAGGAGAGAGCACAGAGGAGTCCTATCAGACAAGAGAGAGCACAAAGAGTCCTCTCAGACAGGAGAGAGCACAGAGGAGTCCTATCAGACAGGAGAGTACACAGAGGAGTCCTATGGGACAGGAGAGAGCACAGAGAAGTATAATCAGATAGGAGAGAACAAAGAGTAGTACTATCAGACAGGAGAGAGCACAGAGGAGTTCTATCAGAAAGGAGAGAGCACAAATGAGTACTGTCAGACAGGAGAGAGCACAAAGGAGTACTATCAGACAGGAGAGAGCACAGAGGAGTCCTATTAGACAGGAGAGAGCACAGAGGAGTCCTATCAGACAGGAGAGAGCACAGAGGAGAACTATCAGACAGGAGAGAGCACAGAGGAGTACTATTAGACAGGAGAGAGCACCGAGGAGTACTATAAGACAGGAAAGAGCACAGAGGAGTCCTATTAGACAGGAGAGAGAGTAGAGGAGAACTATCAGACAGGAGAGAGCACAGAGGAGTACTATCAGACAGGAGAGAGCACAAAGGAGTACTGTCAGACAGGAGAGAGCACAAAGGAGTCCTATCAGACAGGAGAGAGCACAGAGGAGTCCTACTAGACAGGAGAGAGCACAAGAGGAGTCCTTACAGACAGGAGAGAGCACAGAGGAGAACTATCAGACAGGAGAGAGCACAGAGGGGTAATATTAGACAGGAGAGAGCAAAGAGGAGTACTATAAGACAGGAGAGAGCACAGAGGAGTCCTATTAGACAGGAGAGAGCACAGAACAGAACTATCAGACAGGAGAGAGCACAGAGGAGTACTATCAGACAGGAGAGAGCACAGAGGAGAACTATCAGACAGGAGAGAGCACAGAGGAGTACTATTAGACAGGAGAGAGCACCAAGGAGTACTATAAGACAGGAGAGAGCACAGAGGAGTCCTATTAGACAGGAGAGAGCACAGAGGAGAACTATCAGACAGGAGAGAGCACAGAGGAGTTCTATCAGACAGGATACTCTGTGCTACATTCTGCCTGATTGGACTCCACTGTGCTCTCTCCTGTCTGACAGTACTCCTCTGTGCTCTGTCTGATAGGACAGGAGAGAGCACAGAGGAGTCCTATTAGACAGTAGAGAGCACAGAGGGAGAACTATCAGACAAGAGAGAGCACAGAGGAGTACTATCAGACAGGATACTTTGTGCTATATTCTGCCTGATAGGACTCCACTGTGCTCTCTCCTGTCTGACAGTATACCTCTGTGCTCTGTCTGATAGGACAGGAGAGAGCACAGAGGATTACTATCAAACAGGAGAGAGAGCAGAGGAGAACTATCAGACAGGAGAGAGCACAGAGGAGTACTATCAGACAGGAGAGAGCACAAAGGAGTACTGTCAGACAGGAGAGAGCACAAAGGAGTCCTATCAGACAGGAAAGAGCAGAGAGGAGTCCTATTAGACAGGAGAGAGCACAAGAGGAGTCCTTACAGACAGGAGAGAGCACAGAGGAGAACTATCAGACAGGAGAGAGAGCAGAGGATCAATATTAGACAGGAGAAAGCAAAGAGGAGTACTTTAAGACAGGAGAGAGCACAGAGGAGTCCTATTAGACAGGAGAGAGCACAGAACAGAACTATCAGACAGGAGAGAGCACAGAGGAGTACTATCAGACAGGAGAGAACACAGAGGAGTCCTATCAGACAGGAGAGGGCACAGAGGAGTCCTATCAGACAGTAGAGAGCAGAGAGGAGTCCTATCAGACAGGAGAGAGCACAGAGGAGTCCTATCAGATCGGAGAGAGCACAGAGGAGTACTGTGAGACAGGAGAAAGCACAAAGGAGTGCTATCAGACAGGAGAGAGCACAGAGGAGTGCAATCAGACAGGAGAGAGCACAGAGGAGTCCTATCAGACAGGAGAGAGCACAGAGGAGTCCTATCAGACAGGAGAGAGCACAGAGGAGTACTATCAGACAGGAGAGAGCACAGAGGAGTACTGTCAGACAGGAGAGAGCACAAAGGAGTACTATCAGACAGGAGAAAGCACAGAGGAGTGCTTTCAGACAGGAGAGAGCACAGAGGAGTGCTATCAGACAGGAGAGAGCACAGAGGAGCACTATCAGACAGGAGAGAGCACAGAGGAGTGCTATCAGACAGGAGAGAGCACAGAGGAGTGCTATCAGACAGGAGAGAGCACAGAGGAGTCCAATCAGACAGGAGAGAGCACAGAGGAGTCCTATCAGACAGGATAGAGCACAGAGGAGTACTATCAGACAGGAGAGAGCACAGAGGAGTCCTATCAGACAGTGGAGAGCATAAAGGAGTCCTATCAGACAGGAGAGAGCACAGAGGAGTCCTATCAGACAGGAGAGAGTACAGAGGAGTCCTATAAGACAGGAGAGAGAATAGAGGAGTCCTGTCAGACAGGAGAGATCATCGAGGAGTCATATTAGACAGGACAGAGCACATAGGAGAACTATCAGACAGGAGAGAGCAGAGAGGAGTACTATTAGACAGGAGAGAGCATAAAGAAGTCCTATCAGACAGGAGAGAGCACAGAGGAGTCCCATTAGACAGGAGAGAGCACAGAGGAGAACTATCAGACAGGAGAGAGCACAGAGGAGTACTATCAGACAGGATCCTCTTTGCTCTATTCTGCCTGATAGGACTCAACTGTGCTCTCTCCTGTCTGACAGTACTCCTTTGTCCTCTGTCTGATAGGACAGGAGAGAGCACAGAGGAGTACTATCAGATAGGAAAGAGTGCAGAGGAGAACTATCAGACAGGAGAGAGCACAGAAGAGTACTATCAGACAGAAGAGAGCACAGAGGAGTTCTATCAGACAGGAGAGAGCACAAAGGAGTACTGTCAGACAGGAGAGAGCACAAAGGAGTCCTATCAGACCGGAGAGAGCACAGAGGAGTCCTATTAGACAGGAGAGAGCACAGAGGAGTCCTATCAGACAGGAGAGAGCACCGAGGAGAACTATCAGACAGGAGAGAGCACAGAGGAGTACTATTAGACAGGAGAGAGGACAGAGGAGTGCTATCAGACCGGAGAGAGCATAGAGGAGTCCTATTAGACAGTAGAGAGCACAGAGGAGTCCTATCAGACAGTAGAGAGCACAGAGGAGTCCTATAAGACAGGAAAGAGCAAAGAGGAGTCCTATCAGACAGGAGAGAGCACAGAGGAGTCCTATCAGACAGGAGAGAGCACAGAGGAGTATTATCAGATAGTAGAGAACACAGAGGAGTACTATCAGACAGGAGAGAGCACAGAGGAGACCTATTAGACAGGAGAGAGCACAGATGAGTACTATCAGACAGGAGAGAGCACAGAGGAGTACTATCAGACAGGAGAAAGCACAAAGGAGTACTGTCAGACAGGAGAGAGCACAAAGGAGTCCTATCAGACAGGAGAGAGCACAGAGGAGTCCTATCAGACGGAAGAGAGCACAGAGGAGTACTATCAGACAGGAGAAAGCACAGAGGAGTGCTATCAGACAGGAGAGAGCACAGAGGAGTGCTATCAGACAGGAGAGAGCAGAGAGGAGTACTATCAGACAGGAGAGAGCACAGAGGAGTCCTATCAGACAGGATAGAGCACAGAGGAGTACTATCAGACAGGAGAGAGCACAGAGGAGACCTATTAGACAGGAGAGAGCACAGATGAATACTATCAGACAGGAGAGAGCACAGAGGAGTACTATCATACAGGAGAAAGCACAAAGGAGTACTGTCAGACAGGAGAGAGCACAAAGGAGTCCTATCAGACAGGAGAGAGCACAGAGGAGTCCTATCAGACAGAAGAGAGCACAGAGGAGTACTATCAGACAGGAGAGAGCACAGAGGAGTACTATTAGACAGGAGAGAGGACAGAGGAGTGCTATCAGACCGGAGAGAGCACAGAGGAGTCCTATTAGACAGTAGAGAGCACAGAGGAGTCCTATCAGACAGTAGAGAGCACAGAGGAGTCCTATAAGACAGGAAAGAGCAAAGAGGAGTCCTATCAGACAGGAGAGAGCACAGAGGAGTATTATCAGATAGTAGAGAACACAGAGGAGTACTATCAGACAGGAGAGAGCACAGAGGAGACCTATTAGACAGGAGAGAGCACAGATGAGTACTATCAGACAGGAGAGAGCACAGAGGAGTACTATCAGACAGGAGAAAGCACAAAGGAGTACTGTCAGACAGGAGAGAGCACAAAGGAGTCCTATCAGACAGGAGAGAGCACAGAGGAGTCCTATCAGACAGAAGAGAGCACAGAGGAGTACTATCAGACAGGAGAAAGCACAGAGGAGTGCTATCAGACAGAAGAGAGCACAGAGGAGTGCTATCAGACAGGAGAGAGCACAGAGGAGTACTATCAGACAGGAGAGAGCACAGAGGAGTCCTATCAGACAGGATAGAGCACAGAGGAGTACTATCAGACAGGAGAGAGCACAGAGGAGACCTATTAGACAGGAGAGAGCACAGATGAGTACTATCAGACAGGAGAGAGCACAGAGGAGTACTATCAGACAGGAGAAAGCACAAAGGAGTACTGTCAGACAGGATAGAGCACAAAGGAGTCCTATCAGACAGGAGAGAGCACAGAGGAGTCCTATCAGACAGAAGAGAGCACAGAGGAGTACTATCAGACAGGAGAAAGCACAGAGGAGTGCTATCAGACAGGAGAGAGCACAGAGGAGTGCTATCAGACAGGAGAGAGCACAGATGAGTACTATCAGACAGGAGAGAGCACAGAGGAGTCCTATCAGACAGGATAGAGCACAGAGGAGTACTATCAGACAGGAGAGAGCACAGAGGAGTCCTATCAGACAGTGGAGAGCATAGATGAGTCCTATCAGACAGGAGAGAGCACAGAGGAGTCCTATCAGACAGGAGAGAGTACAGAGGAGTCCTATAAGACAGGAGAGAGAATAGAGGAGTCCTGTCAGACAGGAGAGATCACCGAGGAGACCTATGAGACAGGACAGAGCACATAGGAGAACTATCAGACAGGAGAGAGCAGAGAGGAGTACTATTAGACAGGAGAGAGCATAAAGAAGTACTATCAGACAGGAGAGAGCACAGAGGAGTCCTATTAGACAGGAGAGAGCACAGAGGAGTCCTATTAGACAGGAGAGAGCACAGAGGAGTACTATCAGATAGGAGAGAGCGCAGAGAAGAACTATCAGACAGGAGAGAGCACAGAAGAGTACTATCAGACAGAAGAGAGCACAGAGGAGTTCTATCAGACAGGAGAGAGCACAAAGGAGTACTGTCAGACAGGGGAGAGCACAAAGGAGTCCTATCAGACCGGAGAGAGCACAGAGGAGTCCTATTAGACAGGAGAGAGCACAGAGGAGTCCTATCAGACAGAAGAGAGCACAGAGGAGAACTATCAGACAGGAGAGAGCACAGAGGAGTACTATTAGACAGGAGAGAGGACAGAGGAGTGCTATCAGACAGGAGAGAGCACAGAGGAGTCCTATTAGACAGTAGAGAGCACAGAGGAGTCCTATCAGACAGTAGAGAGCACAGAGGAGTCCTATCAGACAGGAAAGAGCACAGAGGAGTCCTATCAGACCGGAGAGAGAACAGAGGAGTCCTATCGGACAGGAGAGAGCACAGAGGAGTATTATCAGATAGTAGAGAACACAGAGGAGTACTATCAGACAGGAGAGAGCACAGAGGAGACCTATTAGACAGGAGAGAGTACAGATGAGTACTATCAGACAGGAGATAGCACAGAGGAGTACTATCAGACAGGAGAGAGCACAAAGGAGTACTGTCAGACAGGAGAGAGCACAAAGGAGTCCTATCAGACAGGAGAGAGCACAGAGGAGTCCTATCAGACAGAAGAGAGCACAGAGGAGTACTATCAGACAGGAGAAAGCACAGAGGAGTGCTATCAGACAGGAGAGAGCACAGAGGAGTGCTATCAGACAGGAGAGAGCACAGAGGAGTACTATCAGACAGGAGAGAGCACAAAGGAGTCCTATCAGACAGGATAGAGCACAGAGGAGTACTATCAGACAGGAGAGAGCACAGAGGAGTCCTATCAGACAGTGGAGAGCATAGATGAGTCCTATCAGACAGGAGAGAGCACAGAGGAGTCCTATCAGACAGGAGAGAGTACAGAGGAGTCCTATAAGACAGGAGAGAGAATAGAGGAGTCCTGTCAGACAGGAGAGATCACCGAGGAGACCTATCAGACAGGACAGAGCACATAGGAGAACTATCAGACAGGAGAGAGCAGAGAGGAGTACTATTAGACAGGAGAGAGCATAAAGAAGTACTATCAGACAGGAGAGAGCACAGAGGAGTCCTATTAGACAGGAGAGAGCACAGAGGAGTCCTATTAGACAGGAGAGAACACAGAGGAGTACTATCAGATAGGAAAGAGCGCAGAGGAGAACTATCAGACAGGTGAGAGCACAGAAGAGTACTATCAGACAGAAGAGAGCACATAGGAGTTCTATCAGACAGGAGAGAGCACAAAGGAGTACTGTCAGACAGGAGAGAGCACAAAGGAGTCCTATCAGACCGGAGAGAGCCCAGAGGAGTCCTATTAGACAGGAGAGAGCACAGAGGAGTCCTATCAGACAGGAGAGAGCACAGAGGAGAACTATCAGACAGGAGAGAGCACAGAGGAGTACTATTAGACAGGAGAGAGGACAAGGGAGTGCTATCAGACAGGAGAGAGCACAGAGGAGTCCTATTAGACAGTAGAGAGCACAGAGGAGTCCTATCAGACAGTAGAGAGCACAGAGGAGTCCTATCAGACAGGAAAGAGCACAGAGGAGTCCTATCAGACCGGAGAGAGCACAGAGGAGTCCTATCGGACAGGAGAGAGCACAGAGGAGTATTATCAGATAGTAGAGAACACAGAGGAGTACTATCAGACAGGAGAGAGCACAGAGGAAACCTATCAGACAGGAGAGAGCACAGATGAGTACTATCAGACAGGAGAGAGCACAGAGGAGTACTATCAGACAGGAGAGAGCACAAAGGAGTACTGTCAGACAGGAGAGAGCACAAAGGAGTCCTATCAGACAGGAAAGAGCACAGAGGAGTCCTATCAGACAGAATAGAGCACAGAGGAGTACTATCAGACAGGAGAAAGCGCAGAGGAGTGCTATCAGACAGGAGAGAGCACAGAGGAGTGCTATCAGACAGGAGAGAGCACAGAGGAGTACTATCAGACAGGAGAGAGCACAGAGGAGTCCTATCAGACAGGATAGAGCACAGAGGAGTACTATCAGACAGGAGAGAGCACAGAGGAGTGCTATCAGACAGGAGAGAGCACAGAGGAGTACTATCAGACAGGAGAAAGCACAGAGGAGTGCTATCAGACAGGAGAGAGCACAGAGGAGTGCTATCAGACAGGAGAGAGCACAAAGGAGTACTATCAGACAGAAGAGAGCACAGAGGAGTATTATCAGATAGGAGAGAACACAGAGGAGTACTATCAGACAGGAGAGAGCACAGAGGAGACCTATCAGACAGGAGAGAGCACAGATGAGTACTATCAGACAGGAGAGAGCACAGAGGAGTACTATCAGACAGGAGAGAGCACAAAGGAGTACTGTCAGACAGGAGAGAGCACAATGAAGTCCTATCAGACAGGAGAGAGCACAGAGGAGTCCTATCAGACAGAAGAGAGCACAGAAGAGTACTATCAGACAGGAGAAAGCACAGAGGAGTGCTATCAGACAGGAGAGAGCACAGAGGAGTGCTATCAGACAGGAGGGAGCACAGAGGAGTACTATCAGACAGGAGAGAGCACAGAGGAGTCCTATCAGACAGGATAGAGCACAGAGGAGTACTATCAGACAGGAGAGAACACAGAGGAGTCCTATCAGACAGAAGAGAGCACAGAAGAGTACTATCAGACAGGAGAAAGCACAGAGGAGTGCTATCAGACAGGAGAGAGCACAGAGGAGTGCTATCAGACAGGAGAGAGCACAGAGGAGTACTATCAGACAGGAGAGAGCACAGAACAGAACTATCAGACAGGAGAGAGCACAGAGGAGTACTATCAGACAGGAGAGAACACAGAGGAGTCCTATCAGACAGGAGAGGGCACAGAGGAGTCCTATCAGACAGTAGAGAGCAGAGAGGAGTCCTATCAGACAGGAGAGAGCACAGAGGAGTCCTATCAGATCGGAGAGAGCACAGAGGAGTACTGTCAGACAGGAGAAAGCACAAAGGAGTGCTATCAGACAGGAGAGAGCACAGAGGAGTGCTATCAGACAGGAGAGAGCACAGAGGAGTCCTATCAGACAGGAGAGAGCACAGAGGAGTCCCATCAGACAGGAGAGAGCACAGAGGAGTACTATCAGACAGGAGAGAGCACAGAGGAGTACTGTCAGACATGAAAGAGCACAAAGGAGTACTATCAGACAGGAGAAAGCACAGAGGAGTGCTTTCAGACAGGAGAGAGCACAGAGGAGTACTATCAGACAGGAGAGAGCACAGAGGAGCACTATCAGACAGGAGAGAGCACAGAGGAGTGCTATCAGACAGGAGAGAGCACAGAGGAGTGCTATCAGACAGTGGAGAGCATAAAGGAGTCCTATCAGACAGGAGAGAGCACAGAGGAGTCCTATCAGACAGGAGAGAGTACAGAGGAGTCCTATAAGACAGGAGAGAGAATAGAGGAGTCCTGTCAGACAGGAGAGATCATCGAGGAGTCATATCAGACAGGACAGAGCACATAGGAGAACTATCAGACAGGAGAGAGCAGAGAGGAGTACTATTAGACAGGAGAGAGCATAAAGAAGTACTATCAGACAGGAGAGAGCACAGAGGAGTCCCATTAGACAGGAGAGAGCACAGAGGAGAACTATCAGACAGGAGAGAGCACAGAGGAGTACTATCAGACTGGATCCTCTTTGCTCTATTCTGCCTGATAGGACTCAACTGTGCTCTCTCCTGTCTGACAGTACTCCTTTGTCCTCTGTCTGATAGGACAGGAGAGAGCACAGAGGAGTACTATCAGATAGGAAAAAGTGCAGAGGAGAACTATCAGACAGGAGAGAGCACAGAAGAGTACTATCAGACAGAAGAGAGCACAGAGGAGTTCTATCAGACAGGAGAGAGCACAAAGGAGTACTGTCAGACAGGAGAGAGCACAAAGGAGTCCTATCAGACCGGAGAGAGCCCAGAGGAGTCCTATTAGACAGGAGAGAGCACAGAGGAGTCCTATCAGACAGGAGAGAGCACAGAGGAGAACTATCAGACAGGAGAGAGCACAGAGGAGTACTATTAGACAGGAGAGAGGACAGAGGAGTGCTATCAGACAGGAGAGAGCACAGAGGAGTCCTATTAGACAGTAGAGAGCACAGAGGAGTCCTATCAGACAGTAGAGAGCACAGAGGAGTCCTATAAGACAGGAAAGAGCAAAGAGGAGTCCTATCAGACAGGAGAGAGCACAGAGGAGTCCTATCAGACAGGAGAGAGCACAGAGGAGTATTATCAGATAGTAGAGAACACAGAGGAGTACTATCAGACAGGAGAGAGCACAGAGGAGACCTATTAGACAGGAGAGAGCACAGATGAGTACAATCAGACAGGAGAGAGCACAGAGGAGTACTATCAGACAGGAGAAAGCACAAAGGAGTACTGTCAGACAGGAGAGAGCACAAAGGAGTCCTATCAGACAGGAGAGAGCACAGAGGAGTCCTATCAGACAGAAGAGAGCACAGAGGAGTACTATCAGACAGGAGAAAGCACAGAGGAGTGCTATCAGACAGGAGAGAGCACAGAGTAGTGCTATCAGACAGGAGAGAGCACAGAGGAGTACTATCAGACAGGAGAGAGCACAGAGGAGTCCTATCAGACAGGATAGAGCACAGAGGAGTACTATCAGACAGGAGAGAGCACAGAGGAGTCCTATCAGACAGTGGAGAGCATAGATGAGTCCTATCAGACAGGAGAGAGCACAGAGGAGTCCTATCAGACAGGAGAGAGTACAGAGGAGTCCTATAAGACAGGAGAGAGAATAGAGGAGTCCTGTCAGACAGGAGAGATCACCGAGGAGACCTATGAGACAGGACAGAGCACATAGGAGATCTATCAGACAGGAGAGAGCAGAGAGGAGTACTATTAGACAGGAGAGAGCATAAAGAAGTACTATCAGACAGGAGAGAGCACAGAGGAGTCCTATTAGACAGGAGAGAGCACAGAGGAGTGCTATCAGACAGGAGAGAGCACAGAGGAGTGCTATCAGACAGGAGAGAGCACAGAGGAGTACTATCAGACAGGAGAGAGCACAGAGGAGTCCTATCAGACAGGATAGAGCACAGAGGAGTACTATCAGACAGGAGAGAGCACAGAGGAGTGCTATCAGACAGGAGAGAGCACAGAGGAGTACTATCAGACAGGAGAGAGCACAAAGGAGTACTGTCAGACAGGAGAGAGCACAAAGGAGTCCTATCAGACAGGAGAGAGCACAGAGGAGTCCTATTAGACAGGAGAGAGCACAAGAGAAGTCCTTACAGACAGGAGAGAGCACAGAGGAGAACTATCAGACAGGAGAGAGAGCAGAGGAGCAATATTAGACAGGAGAAAGCAAAGAGGAGTACTATAAGACAGGAGAGAGCACAGAGGAGTCCTATTAGACAGGAGAGAGCACAGAACAGAACTATCAGACAGGAGAGAGCACAGAGGAGTACTATCAGACAGGAGAGAACACAGAGGAGTCCTATCAGACAGGAGAGGACACAGAGGAGTCCTATCAGACAGGAGAGAGCACAGAGGAGTGCTATCAGACAGGAGAGAGCACAGAGGAGTCCTATCAGACAGGAGAGAGCACAGAGAAGTCCTATCAGACAGGAGAGAGCACAGAGGAGTACTATCAGACAGGAGAGAGCACAGAGGAGTACTGTCAGACAGGAGAGAGCACAAAGGAGTACTATCAGACAGGAGAAAGCACAGAGGAGTGCTTTCAGACAGGAGAGAGCACAGAGGAGTGCTATCAGACAGGAGAGAGCACAGAGGAGCACTATCAGACAGGAGAGAGCACAGAGGAGTGCTATCAGACAGGAGAGAGCACAGAGGAGTGCTATCAGACAGGAGAGAGCACAGAGGAGTCCAATCAGACAGGAGAGAGCACAGAGGAGTCCTATCAGACACGAGAGAGCACAGAGGAGTACTATCAGACAGGAGAGAGCACAGAGGAGTCCTATCAGACAGTGGAGAGCATAAAGGAGTCCTATCAGACAGGAGAGAGCACAGAGGAGTCCTATCAGACAGGAGAGAGTACAGAGGAGTCCTATAAGACAGGAGAGAGAATAGAGGAGTCCTGTCAGACAGGAGAGATCATCGAGGAGTCATATCAGACAGGACAGAGCACATAGGAGAACTATGAGACAGGAGAGAGCAGAGAGGAGTACTATTAGACAGGAGAGAGCATAAAGAAGTACTATCAGACAGGAGAGAGCACAGAGGAGTACTATCAGACAGGATCCTCTTTGCTCTATTCTGCCTGATAGGACTCAACTGTGCTCTCTCCTGTCTGACAGTACTCCTTTGTCCTCTGTCTGATAGGACAGGAGAGAGCACAGAGGAGTACTATCAGATAGGAAAGAGTGCAGAGGAGAACTATCAGACAGGAGAGAGCACAGAAGAGTACTATCAGACAGAAGAGATCACAGAGGAGTTCTATCAGACAGGAGAGAGCACAAAGGAGTACTGTCAGACAGGAGAGAGCACAAAGGAGTCCTATCAGACCGGAGAGAACCCAGAGGAGTCCTATTAGACAGGAGAGAGCACAGAGGAGTCCTATCAGACAGGAGAGAGCACAGAGGAGAACTATCAGACAGGAGAGAGCACAGAGGAGTACTATTAGACAGGAGAGAGGACAGAGGAGTGCTATCAGACAGGAGAGAGCACAGAGGAGTCCTATTAGACAGTAGAGAGCACAGAGGAGTCCTATCAGACAGTAGAGAGCACAGAGGAGTCCTATAAGACAGGAAAGAGCAAAGAGGAGTCCTATCAGACAGGAGAGAGCACAGAGGAGTCCTATCAGACAGGAGAGAGCACAGAGGAGTATTATCAGATAGTAGAGAACACAGAGGAGTACTATCAGACAGGAGAGAGCACAGAGGAGACCTATTAGACAGGAGAGAGCACAGATGAGTACTATCAGACAGGAGAGAGCACAGAGGAGTACTCTCAGACAGGAGAAAGCACAAAGGAGTACTGTCAGACAGGAGAGAGCACAAAGGAGTCCTATCAGACAGGAGAGAGCACAGAGGAGTCCTATCAGACAGAAGAGAGCACAGAGGAGTACTATCAGACAGGAGAAAGCACAGAGGAGTGCTTTCAGACAGGAGAGAGCACAGAGGAGTGCTATCAGACAGGAGAGAGCACAGAGGAGTACTATCAGACAGGAGAGAGCACAGAGGAATCCTATCAGACAGGATAGAGCACAGAGGAGTACTATCAGACAGGAGAGAGCACAGAGGAGTCCTATCAGACAGTGGAGAGCATAGATGAGTCCTATCAGACAGGAGAGAGCACAGAGGAGTCCTATCAGACAGGAGAGAGTACAGAGGAGTCCTATAAGACAGGAGAGAGAATAGAGGAGTCCTGTCAGACAGGAGAGATCACCGAGGAGACCTATGAGATAGGACAGAGCACATAGGAGAACTATCAGACAGGAGAGAGCAGAGAGGAGTACTATTAGACAGGAGAGAGCATAAAGAAGTACTATCAGACAGGAGAGAGCACAGAGGAGTCCTATTAGACAGGAGAGAGCACAGAGGAGTCCTATTAGACAGTAGAGAGCACAGAGGAGTACTATCAGATAGGAAAGAGCGCAGAGAAGAACTATCAGACAGGAGAGAGCACAGAAGAGTACTATCAGACAGAAGAGAGCACAGAGGAGTTCTATCAGACAGGAGAGAGCACAAAGGAGTACTGTCAGACAGGGGAGAGCACAAAGGAGTCCTATCAGACCGGAGAGAGCACAGAGGAGTCCTATTAGACAGGAGAGAGCACAGAGGAGTCCTATCAGACAGGAGAGAGCACAGAGGAGAACTATCAGACAGGAGAGAGCACAGAGGAGTACTATTAGACAGGAGAGAGGACAGAGGAGTGCTATCAGACAGGAGAGAGCACAGAGGAGTCCTATTAGACAGTAGAGAGCACAGAGGAGTCCTATCAGACAGTAGAGAGCACAGAGGAGTCCTATCAGACAGGAAAGAGCACAGAGGAGTCCTATCAGACCGGAGAGAGCACAGAGGAGTCCTATCGGACAGGAGAGAGCACAGAGGAGTATTATCAGATAGTAGAGAACACAGAGGAGTACTATCAGACAGGAGAGAGCACAGAGGAGACCTATCAGACAGGAGAGAGCACAGATGAGTACTATCAGACAGGAGAGAGCACAGAGGAGTACTATCAGACAGGAGAGAGCACAAAGGAGTACTGTCAGACAGGAGAGAGCACAAAGGAGTCCTATCAGAACGGAGAGAGCACAGAGGAGTCCTATTAGACAGGAGAGAGCACAGAGGAGTCCTATCAGACAGGAGAGAGCACAGAGGAGAACTATCAGACAGGAGAGAGCACAGAGGAGTACTATTAGACAGGAGAGAGGACAGAGGAGTGCTATCAGACCGGAGAGAGCACAGAGAAGTCCTATTATACAGTAGAGAGCACAGAGGAGTCCTATTAGACAGTAGAGAGCACAGAGGAGTCCTATAAGACAGGAAAGAGCAAAGAGGAGTCCTATCAGACAGGAGAGAGCACAGAGGAGTCCTATCGGACAGGAGAGAGCACAGAGGAGTATTATCAGATAGTAGAGAACACAGAGGAGTACTATCAGACAGGAGAGAGCACAGAGGAGACCTATTAGACAGGAGAGAGCACAGATGAGTACTATCAGACAGGAGAGAGCACAGAGGAGTACTATCAGACAGGAGAGAGCACAAAGGAGTACTGTCAGATAGTGTTGCTCGCGAATATTCGCAATTCGAATATTATTCGCGAATATCGCATATTCGCGAATTCGCGAATTTCGCGAATATAGCGCTATATATTCGTAATTACGAATTTTTTTTTTTTTTTTTTTTTTCTTCACAGTACACATCACAGTGATCACCCCTCTCTGCTTCCAGCTTGTGTGGTGTAAAGAAGGCTCTAATACTACTGTGTGAGACTGGCGTGCGAAAATTCGCATATGCGAAGATTAGTGTATGCTAATTTTCACATATGCGAATTTTCGAGTATGCGAATTTCCTATATGCTAATTTTCACATATGTTAATTTTCGCATACGCGAAATTTCGCATATGCGAAAATAAAACGAGAATATAACGAATATGCGAATATTCGCGAATATATGACGAATATTCGTCCATATATTCGCGAATCTTCGCGAATTCGAATATGGCCTATGCCGCTCAACACTACTGTCAGACAGGAGAGAGCACAAAGGAGTCCTATCAGACAGAATAGAGCACAGAGGAGTACTATCAGACAGGAGAAAGCGCAGAGGAGTGCTATCAAACAGGAGAGAGCACAGAGGAGTGCTATCAGACAGGAGAGAGCACAGAGGAGTACTATCAGACAGGAGAGAGCACAGAGGAGTCCTATCAGACAGGATAGAGCACAGAGGAGTACTATCAGACAGGAGAGAGCACAGAGGAGTGCTATCAGACAGGAGAGAGCACAGAGGAGTACTATCAGACAGGAGAAAGCACAGAGGAGTGCTATCAGACAGGAGAGAACACAGAGGAGTACTATCAGATAGGAAAGAGCGCAGAGGAGAACTATCAGACAGGAGAGAGCACAGAAGAGTACTATCAGACAGAAGAGAGCACAGAGGAGTTCTATCAGACAGGAGAGAGCACAAAGGAGTACTGTCAGACAGGAGAGAGCACAAAGGAGTCCTATCAGACCGGAGAGAGCCCAGAGGAGTCCTATTAGACAGGAGAGAGCACAGAGGAGTCCTATCAGACAGGAGAGAGCACAGAGGAGAACTATCAGACAGGAGAGAGCACAGAGGAGTACTATTAGACAGGAGAGAGGACAGAGGAGTGCTATCAGACAGGAGAGAGCACAGAGGAGTCCTATTTGACAGTAGAGAGCACAGAGGAGTCCTATCAGACAGTAGAGAGCACAGAGGAGTCCTATCAGACAGGAAAGAGCACAGAGGAGTCCTATCAGACCGGAGAGAGCACAGAGGAGTCCTATCGGACAGGAGAGAGCACAGAGGAGTATTATCAGATAGTAGAGAACACAGAGGAGTACTATCAGACAGGAGAGAGCACAGAGGAAACCTATCAGACAGGAGAGAGCACAGATGAGTACTATCAGACAGGAGAGAGCACAGAGGAGTACTATCAGACAGGAGAGAGCACAAAGGAGTACTGTCAGACAGGAGAGAGCACAAAGGAGTCCTATCAGACAGGAGAGAGCACAGAGGAGTCCTATCAGACAGAATAGAGCACAGAGGAGTACTATCAGACAGGAGAAAGCGCAGAGGAGTGCTATCAGACAGGAGAGAGCACAGAGGAGTGCTATCAGACAGGAGAGAGCACAGAGGAGTACTATCAGACAGGAGAGAGCACAGAGGAGTCCTATCAGACAGGATAGAGCACAGAGGAGTACTATCAGACAGGAGAGAGCACAGAGGAGTGCTATCAGACAGGAGAGAGCACAGAGGAGTACTATCAGACAGGAGAAAGCACAGAGGAGTGCTATCAGACAGGAGAGAGCACAGAGGAGTGCTATCAGACAGGAGAGAGCACAGAGGAGTCCTATCAGACAGGAGAGTGTACAGAGAAGTCCTATCAGACAGGAGAGAGCACAGAGGAGTCCTATCAGACAGGAGAGAGCACAGAGGAGTCCTATCAGACAGGAGAGAGCACAGAGGAGTCCTATCAGACAGGAGAGTGCACAGAGAAGTCCTATCAGACAGGAGAGAGCACAGAGGAGTCCTATCAGACAGGAGAGAGCACAGAGGAGTCCTATCAGACAGAAGAGAGCACAGAGGAGTTCTATCAGACAGGAGAGAGCACAAAGGAGTACTGTCAGACAGGAGAGAGCACAAAAGAGTCCTATCAGACCGGAGAGAGCACAGAGGAGTCCTATTAGACAGGAGAGAGCACAGAGGAGTCCTATCAGACAGGAGAGAGCACAGAGGAGAACTATCAGACAGGAGAGAGCACAGAGGAGTACTATTAGACAGGAGAGAGGACAGAGGAGTGCTATCAGACAGGAGAGAGCACAGAGGAGTCCTATTAGACAGTAGAGAGCACAGAGGAGTCCTATCAGACAGTAGAGAGCACAGAGGAGTCCTATCAGACAGGAAAGAGCACAGAGGAGTCCTATCAGACCGGAGAGAGCACAGAGGAGTCCTATCAGACAGGAGAGAGCACAGAGGAGTATTATCAAATAGTAGAGAACACAGAGGAGTACTATCAGACAGGAGAGAGCACAGAGGAGACCTATCAGACAGGAGAGAGCACAGAGGAGTACTATCAGACAGGAGAGAGCACAAAGGAGTACTGTCAGACAGGAGAGAGCACAAAGGAGTCCTATCAGACAGGAGAGAGCACAGAGGAGTCCTATCAGACAGAATAGAGCACAGAGGAGTACTATCAGACAGGAGAAAGCGCAGAGGAGTGCTATCAGACAGGAGAGAGCACAGAGGAGTGCTATCAGACAGGAGAGAGCACAGAGGAGTACTATCAGACAGGAGAGAGCACAGAGGAGTCCTATCAGACAGGATAGAGCACAGAGGAGTACTATCAGACAGGAGAGAGCACAGAGGAGTGCTATCAGACAGGAGAGAGCACAGAGGAGTACTATCAGACAGGAGAAAGCACAGAGGAGTGCTATCAGACAGGAGAGAGCACAGAGGAGTGCTATCAGACAGGAGAGAGCACAAAGGAGTACTATCAGACAGAAGAGAGCACAGAGGAGTATTATCAGACAGGAGAGAACACAGAGGAGTACTATCAGACAGGAGAGAGCACAGAGGAGACCTATCAGACAGGAGAGAGCACAGATGAGTACTATCAGACAGGAGAGAGCACAGAGGAGTACTATCAGACAGGAGAGAGCACAAAGGAGTACTGTCAGACAGGAGAGAGCACAATGAAGTCCTATCAGACAGGAGAGAGCACAGAGGAGTCCTATCAGACAGAAGAGAGCACAGAAGAGTACTATCAGACAGGAGAAAGCACAGAGGAGTGCTATCAGATAGGAGAGAGCACAGAGGAGTGCTATCAGACAGGAGAGAGCACAGAGGAGTACTATCAGACAGGAGAGAGCACAGAGGAGTCCTATCAGACAGGATAGAGCACAGAGGAGTACTATCAGACAGGAGAGAGCACAGAGGAGTGCTATCAGACAGGAGAGAGCACAGAGGAGTACTATCAGACAGGAGAAAGCACAGAGGAGTGCTATCAGACAGGAGAGAGCACAGAGGAGTGCTATCAGACAGGAGAGAGCACAGAGGAGTCCTATCAGACAGGAGAGTGCACAGAGAAGTCCTATCAGACAGGAGAGAGCACAGAGGAGTCCTATCAGACAGGAGAGAGCACAGAGGAGTCCTATCAGACAGGAGAGAGCACAGAGGAGTCCTATCAGACAGGAGAGTGCACAGAGAAGTCCTATCAGACAGGAGAGAGCACAGAGGAGTCCTATCAGACAGGAGAGAGCACAGATGAGTCCTATCAGACAGGAGAGAGCACAGAGGAGTGCTATCAGACAGGAGAGAGCACAGAGGAGTGCTATCAGACAGGAGAGAGCACAGAGGAGTCCTATCAGACAGGAGAGTGCACAGAGAAGTCCTATCAGACAGGAGAGAGCACAGAGGAGTGCTAGCCCACCCTCACTTACTGGACCTTGTCCATGCCTTTGCTTTGTGCTTTGGCTTGTACAAGCCATGATTTTATAAGCCATGATTTCTATAAAAAGGAAATTGAATTTTCCTATGAAGTATATTAGATACTATTTTAGATAATTAGATAATATTTTGCCAAGATGCACAACATATATAAAGCATTTGAATCTGACAGTGCCCATGTAAGACTGGTGTGTGACACCATCCCCCCCCCCCCCCCCAATTTGTTTTGTGTTTTTCCATATCTTTGCAGATCGAATAGCGCAGTTAGTAATACTAAAAGAAGAAATCAATAGAAAACACCACAAGCACATTAAAAATGTACATATCATTCTATGAAAAATAAAGATCATTATTTTTGTGATTTAAAATAGTCACAGATAAAAAGACAGAATTGGGTCCCCTAGAAAAACTCAGCATTGCTTTAAAAAGAGACACATGTTAAAAGTCATATGAAATTGGATCAACTTATGCTGCCCAGCAGGGAAGTGACTTGATATTCAACAGTATTTCCCAGGTGCAGTGGCAGCATCCATGGTGTTAATGAAAGGAGACATTTTCTTCACAAGATAACATTGGATAGTATCTTAATAGTGTTATAAACCATTTACTGCATTTTTAAAGACTATAGGATGCACTCATGTTTTTGGCAATAGAAAATCAATATTTCATAATAATTTAACCTTCCCTGGTGGTCTCCGGATGAGAATAGGTTAGGCTGGATTCAGGTGTAGGTTTAATGGGGTATTCCAAGATTTTTTTTTTATTTGTCTATGCTACAGGGGCTGTAAAGTTAGTGTAATTCATAATATGGTGTCTGTACCTGTGTGTGACGGTTTTCTCACAATTCTTATGTGATTTTTCACTCCAATATTTATTTTTAACACCATACAAAATTGCTCATGTCTCAGGATTTCCCAGCTTGCAGTGCGTTGAGACTTGACATCACCAGTCAGTTGTGCAAAGGGAGCCTGTCTGCATCAATGAGTGGAGTGACCGCTGGGTGGGAGAGAGATCATTTTGCAACAGCTGTGGGCACCCTGATTAGAAAACACTGATGTATTGAATTGAAGGGATCACAGGTGCATTTCAATGGGTTTGGTGGCTGATGTGTGGGAAGGAGGAAAGTGACCTCATACTTACAAAATATGAAACTATGGGATGTGTAATTTAGAGAACGAAATTCAGGAAATACCCAGTTCTGGTAGGTACTTACTACTAAAATCACCTTATGGTGGATAACCCCTTTTAAGTCAGTATTTGGTCCTCATATTGTATCCAGAGTAGGTAGAGAGTAAGACTAAGTACTAAGCTCTGTTCTATAGACAGGACCCACAAATAACAGGTGATCCTGCTTCCCTATCTCTTTATAACACAACCTCAGAAGTAGCAGCAGCATGAAGGACACTACAGAGCTAGACTGAGCAGTGCAAACTCTGAACCCAGCACTAGGGTAAGACAGTAAGCCAGCAGTTTTTTCTTCTTTCTGTGCTTCTGTCTCTTTGATTGCACTTCATTCCCTCTCCCATCTCAATAGAAATTTAAAAGCAGTATAACCCAATCTCTTAGTGAAACTAAAAGTCCTATACTTTCTGCCCTATATATTCTCTATAGATTAATGAGTGAGTGAACAGATAGGAAAGTGGGGGTAAAGGAGCCTAATAAGTAAATAATGAAGCATTTTTCTCTAATGAGTTATATTATGGTCGACAAATACAGTAAATAGAATATATTTATGCTATAAATTAATTAGATGAATTCTCAGCTTAACCCCTTAAGGACCAGGCCATTTTACACCTTAGGACCAGAGCGTTTTTTGCACATCTGACCACTGTCACTTTAAACATTAATAACTCTGGAATGCTTTTAGTTATCAATCTGATTCCGAGATTGTTTTTTCGTGACATATTCTACTTTAACATAGTGGTAAAATTTTGTGGTAACTTGCATCCTTTCTTGGTGAAAAATCCCAAAATTTGATGAAAAATTTGAAAATTTAGCATTTTTCTAACTTTGAAGCTCTCTGCTTGTAAGGAAAATGGATATTCAAAATATTTTTTTATTTTATTCACATTTCCAATATGTCTACTTTATGTTTGCATCATAAAATTGACGTGTTTTTACTTTTGGAAGACACCAGAGGGCTTCAAAGTTCAGCAGCAATTTTCCAATTTTTCACAAAATTTTGAACCTCGCTTTTTTTCAGAGACCAGTTCAGGTTTGAAGTGGATTTGAAGGGTCTTCCCATTAGAAATACCCCACAAATGACCCCATTATAAAAACTACACCCCCCAAAGTATTCAAAATGACAATCAATAAGTGTTTTAACCCTTTAGGTGTTTCAGAGGAATAGCAGCAAAGTGAAGGAGAAAATTCACAATCTTTATTTTTTACACTCACATGTTCTTGTAAACCCAATTTTTGAATTTTTACAAGGGGTAAAAGGAGAAAATGTATACTTATATTTGTAGCCCAATTTCTCTCGAGTAAGCACATACCTCATATGTCTATGTAAATTGTTCGGCGGGCGCAGTAGAGGGCTCAGAAGCGAAGGAGCGACAAGGGGATTTTGGAGAGTACGTTTTTCAGAAATGGTTTTTGGGGGGCATGTTGCATTTAGGAAGCCCCTATGGTGCCAGAACAGCAAAAATAACCCACATGGCATACCATTTTGGAAACTAGACCCCTTGGGGAACGTAACAAGGAATAAAGTGAGCCTTAATACCCCACAGGTGTTTCACGACTTTTGCATATGTAAAAAAAATATTTTTTTTTTCCACTAAAATGTGTGTTTCCCCCCAAATTTCACATTTTTGCAAGGGTTAATAGCAGAAAATACCCCCCAAAATTTGTAACCCCATCTCTTCTGAGTATGGAGGTACCCCATAAGTTGGCATGAAGTGCATTACGGGCGAACTACAATGCTCCGAAGAGAAGGAGTGATATTTGACTTTTTGAGAGCAAATTTTGCTCAGGGGGCATGTCGCATTTAGGAAGCCCCTATGGTGCCAGAACAGCAAAAAAAAAACACATGGCATACCATTTTGGAAACTAGACCCCTTGAGGAACGTAACAAGGAATAAAGTGAGCCTTAATACCCCACACGGGTTTCACGACTTTTGCATATGTAAAAAAAAATATATATTTTTTTCACTAAAATATGCGTTTCCCCCCAAATTTAAAATTTTTGCAAGGGTTAATAGCAGAAAATACCCCCCAAAATTTGTAACCCCATCTCTTCTGAGTATGGAGGTACCCCATAAGTGGACCTGAAGTGCACTACGTGCGAACTACAATGCTCAGAAGAGGAGGAGCACCATTGAGCTTTTGGAAAGAGAATTCGTTTGGAATGGTAGTCAGGGGCCATGTGCATTTACAAAGCCCCCCATGGTGCCAGAACAGTGGACCCCCCCCACATGTGACCCCATTTTGGAAACTACACCCCTCACAGAATTTAATAAGTGGTGCAGTGAGCATTTACACCCCACTGGCATTTGACAGATCTTTGGGACAGTGGGCTGTGCAAATGGAAAATTACATTTTTCATTTTCACGGATCACTGTTCCAAAAATCTGTCAGACACCTGTGGGGCGTAAATGCTCACTGCACCCCTTATTACATTACATGAGGGGTGTAGTTTCCAAAATGGGGTCACATATGGGGGGGTCCATTGTTCTGGTACCATGGGGGCTTTGTAAACACAAGTGGCCTTCAATTCCGGACAAATTTTCTCTTCAAAATCCCAATGGCGCTCCTTCTCTTCTGAGCATTGTAGTGCACCCATACAGCACTTTACATCCACATATGGGGTATGCTCTTACTCAGAAGAAATTGGGTTACAAATTTTGGGGGGCTTTTTTTTATTTTCCCTTGTGAAAATGAAAAATTTAGGGTGACACCAGCATTTTAGTGAAAAAAAAAATTTTTTTTTCACTTTCCCATCCAACTTTAATGAAAATTTGTGGGGTGTTCAGGCTCACTATACCCCTTGTTACGTTCCGTGAGGGGTGTCGTTTCCAAAATGGGGTCACATGTCTGTATTTATTGTTTTGTGTTTATGTCAGAACCACTGTAAAATCAGCCACCCCTGTGCAAATCACCAATTTAGGCCTCAAATGTACATGGTGCGCTCTCACTCCTGAGCCTTGTTGTGCGTCCGCAGAGCATTTTACGCCCACATATGGGGTATTTCTGTACTCAATTGCGTTACAAATTTTGGTGGTCTTTTTTTCCTTTTACCTCCCGTGAAAATAAAAAGTAAAGGACAACACCAGCATGTTAGTGTAAAAAAAAATTTTTTTTTACACTAACAGGCTGGTGTAGACCCCAACTTTTCTTTTTCATAAGGGGTAAAAGGAAAAAAAGCCCCCAAAATTAGTAACGCAATTTCTCCCGAGTACGGAGATACCACATATGTGGCACTAAACTGTTTCCTTGAAATACGACAGGGCTCCGAAGTGAGAGAGCGCCATGCGCATTTGAGGACTAAATTAGGGATTGCACAGGGGTGGACATAGGGGTATTCTACGCCAGTGATTCCCAAACAGGGTGCCTCCAGCTGTTGCTAAACTCCCAGCATGCCTGGACAGTCAGTGGCTGTCCGGAAATGCTGGGAGTTGTTGTTTTGCAACAGCTGGAGGCCCTGTTTTGGAAACACTGCCGTACAATACGTTTTTTATTTTTTATTAGGGGGACAGTGTAAGGGGGTGTATATGTTGTGTTTTACTCTTTATTATGTGTAGTGTAGTGTTTTTAGGGTACATTCACACTGGCGGGCGTTTACAGTGAATTTACCGCTAGGAGTTTGCGCTGCGGTGAAAAATTTGCCACAGCCCAAACTTGAAGCAGAAAACTTACTGTAAACCCGCCAGTGTGAATGTACCCTGTACGTTCACATGGGGGGGGGGGGGGGCAAACCTCCAGCTGTTTCAAAACTACAACTCCCAGCATGTACTGACAGACCGTGCATGCTGGGAGTTGTACTTTTGCAACAGCTGGAGGTACACTGGTTGGAAAACCTTCAGTTAGGTTCTGTTACCTAACTCAGTATTTTCCAACCAGTGTGCCTCCAGCTGTTGCAAAACTTCAACTCCCAGCATGTACTGATCGCCGAAAGGCATGCTGGGAGATGTAGTTATGCAACAGCTGGAGGGATCGCAACTACAACTCCCAGCATGCAGAGACAGCTGTTTGCTGTTTAGGCTTGCTGGGAGTTGCAGTTTTGCAACATCTGTACAGCTATAGTTTAGAGACCACTGCATAGTGGTCTCCAAACTGTGGACCTCCAGATGTTGCAAAACTACAACTCCCAGCAAGCCTAAACAGCAAACAGCTGTCTCTGCATGCTGGGAGTTGTAGTTTTGCAAGATCTGGAGGTGCACAGTATAGAGATCACTTTGCAGTGGTCTCAAACTGTAGACCTCCAGCTGTTGCAAAACTGCAACTCCCAGCAAGCCTAAACAGCTCTCTGGGCATGCTGGGAGTTGTAGTTTTGCAACATCTGGAGGGTTACAGTTTAGAGACCACTATAGTGGTCTCAGACTGTAGCCCTCCAGATGTTGCTAAGTAACTCACCGGCTTCCGTTGGATCCAGGGAGCTGCGTCGCGGTCCTCTTCTTCCGCCGATCGTCGCCCGCTGCCACCGCTGATCGTCGCCGCTGCCGTCGCCGATGGGTAAGTGGATCTTCGCCGCCTCTCCCTGTCGGTTTCCCCGTTCTGCCCCGCCTATTGTGGGTGGGCAGGACGGGGAAACCGAAAGTAAACCCCTCCGCCCCCGATCTGCTATTGGTGGTCGCGTCTAGACCACCAATAGCAGAGATAGGAGGGGTGGCAACTCTGCCACCTCACTCCTATCGCTACAGGGGGATCGTGGGTGTCTAGGACACCCGCGTTCCCCCTTCTATTCCGGGTCACCGGGTCACCATAGACCCGTATGACCCGGAATCGGCGCAAATCGCAAGTGTGAATTCACTTGCGATTTGCGCCGATCGCCGACATGGGGGGGTCTAATGACCCCCCTGGGCATTTGCGCGGGGTGCCTGCTGATAGATATCAGCAGTCACCCCGGCGCGATCCCCGCCCGGCGCGCTGCGGGGACCGAAATTCCCACGGGCGTACAGGTACGCCCTTGGTCCTTAAGTACCAGGGAGCGAAGGCGTACCTGTACGCCCTTGGTCCTTAAGGGGTTAAAGAATGTGAAAAAGCATATTTCAAATCCATATGTACTTGGTGAGTATCTCATTCTAAACCTTTAAGAGTTAAAGGAGCATTCTGTGTAAGGCTGGGTTCACATCACGTTTTCTCCCATAGGAGAGCGCATACGGCAGGGGGGAGCTAAAACCTCGCGCTCCCGTATGCCTTTCTATGCGCTCCCGTATGTAATTAATTTCAATCCCAAAGGATAGGGGATAAGATGTCTGATCACAGGGGTCCCGCCACTGGGGATCCCTACGATCTCAGGCTGCGACACCCCAGACATCCGGTACACGGAGTGAACTCCGCTCCGTGTCGGATGACTGGCGATGCGGGGCGGAGGCTCCTGAAATCCCTGTCCCGCCTGCTCATGACCTCAAGGCCACGCCCCATCAATGCAAGTCTATGGGACTAAGTCTTTCATAGACTTGCATTGAAGGGCCGTGGCCGTGACGTCACGAGTGGGGTGTGGTCATGACGTCACGAGCTTCCGGCGCTGCACCCAACACTCTAAATGAACTCCAGGTGCAGCAGGGAGATCACGGGGGTCCCCAGTGGTGATATACTTTGGATAGGGCATAAGATGTCTAAGGGCAGAGTACCCCTTTAAGTGGTCCTTAAAATTTATCTGTCATCGGTATCATCAGCACTAAATTATTGGTACAGTCTTGTAGTATGGGTGACATTGATAAAAAATGATACTACCCTGTGCTCAGTCTCTGCAGGGTGGAGCTCCATTCTTCCGCAGAGGAGAATGAGTACAGGGGAGGCGGTGTTACTATGATGTTGCTGGCCGGACGTCACCTGCACCCGGGGTGTGGGAAGCACTGTGCACCAAACTCCATCATTTGCATTTCCAAAAAAACAAGGGTTACTGAAGAACAAAGGCGCAGAACAAAGAATGACATCAGTGGCACTCGCACTACAAGCATTTAGCAGGTCTGTGTGGGTGATGCTAATAACAGATTCCAATATAAAATATGGTTGGTCCTCCATTTGTAAAAGCACTGGGGAAACACATGTTATGTTATGTTATGTTATGTCATCTGTACTCTGTATACTATGCATTTGCTTTTTTTGGGTTAATGCTGGATGGTTGCAATAGGTTATACTTACTGGCACTATGGACTTTTCCAGGAATATTTATATTAACACTGGCCATTGATCAAGCCTTATGCAATGCAGTGTGATATAAACTATAGGGATTAGTGATGTAATATATCTTGTACTGCCCTGTACTGACTGCAAGCCCCTGTTGTATAACAGATATTTACCTATGACTGCGTATTTGGTATATAATCCTATCCTGTGGGTCTGTTTTTTCATTTATTGGATCATGCTACAGAGTCCTACAGGGAACCCTGCAGTGCCTGAGGTTGGATGTTATTTGTTATACTACATTCCATATCTTTCTTTCAGAATTGTAATGTTTTATACTGATTAGTATTGTTTTCGCCAGTTTCATTAGCATGAGTTATGCCATTGAAACTGTAATTTTTTGCACCAGGCAAACCAAAGAGCACTGTGAAGATTGACCTACAGAGAAACAGCTAGGCCAGCCTCTCTGAAGAGAGGATGTCTAGAGCAGCTCCTCTGCTAAGAGAAGTACAGTCTAGCCTCTCTCAAGGGAAAAAGCAAAAGGACCAGAGAACAATGGTTAGAGTAAAGAAGGACCACCTTCTGAGACCCTAAAAAATAACACACACACATACACCTTGGGTAACCCCACCGCAGCCAAACCTTAAGCCTGACTGAATTCCTGAACAAAAACTGTTCCTCTATTATTGTATGATTTTTTTCTGACTACGACTAAAGTGAACTGTAAATTGAAAGTTACATTTGTGTCTGGCTTTCCTTTTACACATGACCATCAATTACACCCTAAACACCATCATTTAAGACACATACAAAGGGAGTCCCCTGAGGTAACTACAAACACCATCATCTTCCGTGCCTCCTCCCTTTCCCTGCATCAGCTCAATGAGGGTGAGAAGTTCTTGTGGAATCCCTCTAACCACTGTGACTATTGCGAAGACCAAACTATGTGACTACTGTGATTCAGACTATGACCAAAAACAAATACCCTCAGCATTGTCATAGGTCACCCTTCATTGTTCCACCTGCACATCCCCTGGGGTTCTTCATTAGTCCTTTCCCATATCTTTCTATTGTATTTTTCACATGAAACATTATGAATAAAGACCGATTGGATACAGCAGTCCATTTTTTTGTAGGTTGTATTAGGGTATACAAAGCAGGCAACCCTTTTTCTATAAGTCTTGCATTTTGGACCTTGATCTACTTACCTGCCAAGCTATCCCCAGCTCTGCTGATTTTATACAGCACTTGCTGAGTACCAAGTGCTGCCTGTTCTTCCTACTACATAAATTTAGGTGCACTACTGTGGTAGATGTATACAATGACATTGGCTAACCCTCAAACTGATGTTAAAATTGAGACATTCGCCAGTATATCCTTATATGAAGGACATGCCTGAGCCCGCACACCAACGCCAAGGTTTCTCAAGTGGCACGGGACCTAACACTAACCTACCTATGCCGTATGGGCAATACCAGGGGCCAGAGGGCAATTACAGCAGCATTAACTCACAGCGTTCTCCCAGTTCCCTCCAGTGTGGATGAGCACACATACAATGGGAGGATGGAGGCAGATTATAAGCCCCACCCAAATTGGCTGATATAGGTGCATGGCCACACAGATGAACCTTAATGCTGCCTATAATAGTGATCAAGGCGCATTAAATGTGGAGTTTATACACCTCAAAATATAAGATTTAAACAAGAAGAAGAAGAAAAAAAAAACATTGTCTCAAGCACCACCTGCTTTTTGAGACCACTTTTTTTGTGTGCTTCATGTTGTTTATTTCTGGTCTTCCTACCACAACCTTGTGGGAAAGAAAAAGCAAAAATGATGCTCTTGTCCGACTTTATATTGTGTCCTCATATCCTGTCTTAATATCCTGTGCTCATTTTCTGACCTTATATCCCTTCTTAATTTGCTGAACTTATATCCCCACCTCATGTCTCGTCCTCATATCCCGAACTCATATCCTATCTTCATAGCCCTACATCATATCCCGCTCTCATATCTCATCCTCATATGCAGACCTCATATCCTAACCTCATATCTCATCCCTATATGATGACCTTAAATCCAGTCCGTAAATTCCGACCTCATATCCTGACATTATATCCCTTTGCCCACATGAACTATTTTCTGCCCCAGCCTGCCGAACAGTTTGCAGGATGTCCTGGGCGATCTTTGCAGCTTGAGAGTATCCCGATCAGGAGATGTACTGGAAATAACATAGACTTGCATGGGACAACCAGGCTTGTGTGCTGGCCCTACCTTGTATACAGTGCCAACCCCGGGGGTTACAGCCAATACCCCAGTAAGGGGCCAAGGCTCCCCAGGACCCTGTGTCACCCCACTGCAGAAGCCCCAGCACAGAAGCAGAAGACTACTATTTAAACAGCGGTCTCCTGCTTCTGTACTTCCGATGGCGACAACATTCACCCCCCCCTCCTTCCCTGATCCCCCCTGTGCCACTTTATTTTCCCTATGCCAACTCATCCCCCCCTTTATTACCCCCTGTACCACATCATTTCCTCTTGAACCCTCCCTGTGCTATTTCATTCCCCTTGATTACCTTCTGCGCAAATTCATAACTCCCTCTTTACAACCCCCTGTGCCATTTCTCTCCCCCCCCCCCATGCCATTTCCTTCCCCCTTTATCCCCCTGTGCCCCGCCATAAAGAGGGGGGTGATGAATTTACACAGAGGATAATAAAGAATGATGTGGCACATGGGGTAAGGGGGAGGATGAAATGGTACAGGGGGTGATAAGGGGTGATTAAACAACTGTAATATTGCTTTTTATCATGTTTTTTTTTGAGTAATTACACTCTGGAGTGAGTACAGTACAGTATTTGCTCATTTAGAAAGATTTTTGAGCCTTGTTTCCCAATAAGGGACATTGAGAGATTCTACTGTAAAGACTTTGACACTGCTTATAATGTATTAGAAATAGCAAAATACTGGCTTAGACTAGATCCTAGGTCTTCAAACTGTGGACCTCAAGCGGTTGCAAAACTACAACTCCCAGCTTGTGGGCATGCTGGGGGTAGTAGTTTTGCAACATCTGAAGGTCCATAGTTTGGAACCCACTGATAAAGATGATTGCCCATTGTGAGGGATTCAGTCTGTAGGGTAGATATTTCATCCTCATGGCTGCGATTTGGCATAAGGAGCTTGCAAAGGGTTAACTTGTACATCTTGTACAATTTAGGATAACATGCAATATTATCAGCCAGACATTTGTTATGAAAGCTGAAAAAATACAGCAGAATAAAGGAGAACAAGAAATAATATAGGTAGGGTGCACTTGTTAATTACGGTATTCAGCGAAAGGTCACATTGAAAGCATTGTGCAATTATCACATCCACCTTCCTATGTTTTTCCAAGCAGGATCCCCGCTGTGAGTTCAGAGCTGCAGACTGGCCTGAAACTCCGCTCTCCTGTACTTCTGCCCCACATAATCTAATTCATCATGAAAAAAGTTTCTGTCAACAAATGACCTTTATGTTTTATAATGATTCATCATATTTCCTTCTGACAATAATGGATGCCGTGTGCATTAATTGGTGTAAATGCCTTGTTAGGAGAAACCTTTTGACAAATTGTGGGCTGTTCCTGAGGCTTGCCATTGAGTCGACAATGCTTGAATTGTAGTGTATGCCTGGAACCACCTTTAAGGGGAAAGTACATCTTTGTATAAATTGTAACTGTAGCTCATATAAGCCATTTAAAGAAAGAAAGAAATGTAAATGAGTCTGTTCTGGACGACTTTGGAGGAGATTAACGATGAAATTGCTGCTGGCCGGTGATGTCACTTAAAGGGATAGATCAGGATTAGAAAAATGTGTTTACCTTTTGTCCATATAGAGAACCACTTAGGTTGTGTTTGGTTTTACAGGTCACCGTTCATCAGACATAGTGTATGAACAAGAGTTTGTGGCTTCTAGATATAAGGAAATGCCACTTTTCCTGGGAAATCCCTTTAAGGCCGCAAGAGTTGAGCAGAAATAGGCCATGGATGGAACTATAGTTGTAGCAGCCATAACAGTCATAATAGTATTTTCTATTGTACTTCATTCTGTTCTTATGTACCATGTTTGATATGATTACACTCTAGGAGAGGATATGTTGGGAAGTTGCATTGTTCTAGACAGGGCTGGTACTAACTGTAGCTAAAGGAGTGGCTAAAGTTAAATGGGTACTGTTAAATGGCTGCTGTATACTCCACATGAAGTTCTTTTCTTTTTTAATTTCTTTTCTGTCTGAGCACAGTGCTCTCTGCTGACACCTCTGTCCATGTCAGGTACTGTCCAGAACAGGATAAGTTTGCTATGGGGATTTGCTTCTGCTCTGGACAGTTCCTGACATGGACAGAGGTGTCAGCAGAGAGCACTGTGGTCAGACAGAAAATAAATTAACCAGTTAAGGACACAGGGTATACAGGTACACCCTGAAGTTCTGGTACTTAATGTGGGAATTCCAGTCCCAGTCGCAGGACTGGACCGGGATGTCTGCTAAAATCATTCAGCAGGCATCCTGTGACAACGCCTGGGGGGTCCTGAGACCCCCCCCATGTCAGCACCGAAGATCGCTGGTGAATTCACACTGGCGATCTGCGACGATTCTGGTCATACGGGTCACGTGTGACCCAATGACCCATAATTAGAAGGTGATCGGTGGTCTACTAAACACAGCCAATCACCCCCTGTTGCTGGGGGGAGGTGGCGATTACATCACCTCCCCAGAATAGCTGCTATTGGTCAGATGATTGTGCGACCAATAGCTACTGGCAGAGGAGGGGTTAATGTCCCCTTCTGGCAACTCTGCCAGCCCACCGAGCTCAGTCAGCGGGCAGAGCTGAGAGAAGGAGCCAGATCTGTGCCCTAGAAGAAGGAGCCTCCTGCCACTCTTAGTGCAAGGTGAGTTTGTGTGGAGGGAAAGGTGGAAGTTTAAAAAAAAAACAAAAAACATATTAGGACCCCCTAATAGGTCCTCAAGGGTCTGCCACACATTTTGCAGCGTGATCTGGGCCCTATTAGGGCTTCAGGGCACTGCATTTGGCCACCTTTTTCTTTTTTTTTGCTGCAGCGGGTTTTTTATTTTATCACACACTATTATAGAGAATTTGCACCAAACGCATACATACATACATACAAAATGTAATGACCCACCGGACATATCGGTGGAGGAGGCACATGCCTTACTTGATTCCGACACTGAATCTGCCAATGAGGACAAGGAAGATCCTACTTTTCTGTTTTCTTCCTCATCATCATCTAGTTCTGATAATAAACCTCCTGAAGGGCGTCCGAGATGCCGTCAGATGAGGCCACACACCAGCCCATGATAGTAACCCAATGCCTGACACTAGTACGAGCGTACATGTCGCTCGTAATTGGAGAATCTGGTGAACCTGTCTGGAAACCCCCGGAGGGATGTAAGCCACGGATTCCTGAGTTTGTTGGCGAATCAGGAATCAGGATTGACACGGCCGGATACACTGAAGTAGACTTTTTTAGTTATTATTTCAGTGACAACTTTGTGAATCTAATGTGGAGAAAATGAACTTGTATGCCCAACAGTTCATCGACCACCACCCAGATTCGTTTTTTGGCTAGGCTCAATGGATGGTACGCCATCAATGCAGCCGAAATGAGGACATTTTGGCACCTCGTGCTACATGTGGGCCTAGTAAAAAAAAAGTGTCAGGGAGTACTGGAATGGGGACATCCTCTACCAGACCCCACTCTAAAGTATAGAAAAAGTAGAAGAAAAAAACAGGGATATGCGCCCCTAGTGAAGGATGTTTATAGGTGAGTTGAAAACAAGTTAAGTTGTAACACTCACCTATTTTCGTTGTGCTGAGAGCACAACATCTGTGATAGCCTTAGGTGATGTCTCAGGTCTGCAGCCACGGTCCTCTGGAGCAAAGGTGATGTCCCAGCAGTGTAAATAACAAGAAAAAGGCAAAGTTGGGCCGTTGGTGGCGCTGGTCCTGATGGAAAGAAAGCTCCGTAGACCCTTCTCAGTGTCTAAATGTGGTTTTATTAGCACAGAAAGCAACGCGTTTCTGGTCCGAACTGGACCCTTCGTCTGGCAGTGTGCACACTGCCAGACGAAGTGTCCAGTTCGGACCAGAAACGCGTTGCTTTCTGTGCTAATAAAACCACATTTAGACACTGAGAAGGGTCTACAGAGCTTTCTTTCCATCAGGACCAGCGCCACCAACGGCCCAACTTTGCCTTTTTCTTGTTATTTCCACTCTAAAGTATGGCCATGACACAGGGACGGTTTGAGGCCATATGGAAATGCCTGCATTACGTTGATAATGCGGCATGTGTCCCCCCCCCCCCCCCCCCCCCCCCGAAGTGACCCTGCCTATAACCAGCTTTACAAAGTGAGGCCAGTCATAGGTCACTTTTGGGGCAAAATTTTGGGTGGCCTACGTAGTAGATGAATCTCTCTTTGGGTATTTTTTCCAAAAATGGGTCATGGGTCACTGAGTCACTAGCATCGGGGTCTTTTTTATGTTGTCTCAAATGCACAGCGCTCTCTCTCCACCTGAGCGGGGTGTGCATTTGAGGCAACAGGTTAAGGACAGCCACAAACATCACATTCCCAGAATGATGATTCAGAGCATAGGGTTTGGAGCGGGCATATTTTTTTTTGCTTTTTGCTATGCTCTGGGTCATCATTCTGGGAACATAATTGGCATATCAGTAGTAAAATTGTAATTTTCATTACAATCATTACACTTCATCAATTCCTGGAAAATAAATTTAGGGAACACCCGTCCGTTCCAAATGTCCAGTTTCCCCCCATACACTTTCCCCAGGGGCTGTACTGTGTGGAATGGAGTCACATGGGGGTGCTCCTTTCTTTATTTTGCGCTGAATGTAACTGTCAGCTACTGATATGCCATAGGCCTCAAATGCACACATAGCTCTATGACTCATGAGCATTGTAGTGCGCCTGCACAGCATGTTACGTACACATATGGGGTATTTCCATACTCAAAGGAAATTGGGTTACACAATTTGGGGGGCATTTTCTCCTTTTGGGAGGTATTTTATCAAATTTGGGGTAACATCGGCATTTTGTGAAAAAAAACAACAACTATTTTGTCATTTTACAGCCCACTGTTCAAAAAACCAGTGAAGTTTAAATATTCACTGTACCCCTTATTATGTTCCTTAAGGAGTGTAGTTTCAAAAATTAGGGCACTTGAGGGGGGTCCCGCTGTTCTGGCTCCATGGTAGCTCTGTAAACGCTCAAGGTCCCTGACAAAGTTCTCCAAGAGCCGAATGGCGCTCCTGCTCTTCTGAGACCTGGTGTGCACCCACAGAGCGGTTTACGTCCAAATATGAGGTATGTCCTTACTCCGAAGACATGTATTTCCAAATTTAAGGGGACATTTTCTCCTATTACCACTTGTGAAAATGAAAAATTTGGGGTAACCCCAACATTCTAGTGTAAAAAATCAAATTTTTCCTTTTCACATCACACTTTAATGAACATTTATCAAACACCTGTGAGGTGTTAAGGCTCACTGTACCCCTTGTTACGTTCATTAAGGGGTGTAGTTTCCAAAATAGTATGCCATATGTTTTTATTTATTTTTGGCTGTTCTGGCACCATAGGCGTTTCCTCAATGTGACATGCCCCCCAAAAGACCATTTCAGCAAAATTTGCATTCCAAAAGCCAAATGTAGCTCCTTCTCTTCTGAGCATTGTAGTGCGCCCGCAGAGCACTTGACGTCCACACATGGGGTATTTCCATAGTCAGAAGACATGGGGTGACAAATTTTGGGGGGCATTTTCTCCTATTAACCCTTGCAAAAATGTTAAATTTGAGCAAAAAACTGCATTTTAGTGAAAAAAAAAAGATAAGATGTTATGTACGAAAGTTCCCACTTAAAAATCCCATACAGTCACAATTTGTAAATTAGATAGTAAATCTTGCAGAAATATTTAGCTTACAAAGCGGAGTGACGCTGAGCCACATTAATATCATTGTATTAAATATAAGTATAAACAGATTCTGTGATTCTTTTCATTACAGTGATTAGAAACTGCTTTTAATCAGATATAATCACCCTGTTTAGGGACTTCCAATACTCTGTGCTCCAAATGCGATCCAACAGATAAAAATCTCCTAATCCTTGGTTAACACAGAAAGAAATGAAGAGACAACAGATGGAACTTGATTAGTCGTTCCTCTACAGGGGTGAGGGGCGGCTGCTGCGGCTGAGATACATAGTGGTGGAGATGATGGCGAAGGGAGGGTCTGTCATCTCTTATAAGACCATGGAAGGCTTAGGCTTAAAATTGGTTACAGTTGCAGATATGGAATACTTAGACCCCTGATACAGGAATGGTATTGCATAGACCTTTATCTCTAGAAGTGTTTTCCAAACTGTATGTCTCCAGCTGTTGCAAAACTACAATGCCCAGCATGCCTGGACAGCCCAAGGTTGTCCGGGCATGCTGGGAGTTATAGTTTTGCAACCACTGGAGACACACTGTTTGGAAAACATGGATTTATCTATTCATTTCAGCAAAACCTCCAGACTCTAGCGCTCCAGAGATCAAGACCATAAGTCAAACCTTTGGCTAAGATTCTACTTGTTTTTTTGTCCTGCGTTTTTTGGTTGGAAAAAAATTCAAGAAAAAACGCCTGAAAAAATGCCTGAAAGAACGCCAGTGTAATTTCCTGCGTCTGGCGTTTTTTCATTTGTGTGCAAATTGCATTTTTGGCCCCTTTGGCATTTTTTTGGCACCCAAAATTTGTTGCGTACCAAAAAAATAAAAAAATAAAATGGATGCAGTGGTGATGGAAAAAAATGTATTGAACGAAATTTATACTTTTTATAACAAAATTTTAATACATTTTTTTCCTCTCATTTTTGAAATTTTTTAGCTAGCACTACTACTCCCAGCATGGAACACACTGTTCCATGATGGGAGTAGTAGTAGCTGTACTAATAGACATATCGCCCGATGCGATCGTCCATAATATAGCAGAGATGCGGAGCGGCTCTATACAGCGCTCACATCTCTGCTCTGTACTCCGGCCAGTGATATGAATAGAGCATCACTCATTCAAAAAATGTTACTACCATAGACTTCTATGGGAGAAAACGTAACGATTTCAGGGGAAAAAAAACGCCAAAGAGCTGAAAAGTGCCAAAAAGGAGTGAAAAAATGCCAAACTGAAAAACGCCAAGTGGAAAAAGAATTTTGCTATTTCTCATTCATTTACAGCTAACATCTGTAGCTGTAAGCCGAAAAAACGCCATGCAGCAGAATTGGCATTTTTCTTGACGTTTTCCCCCCCCAAAAAACAAGTAGAAACTTAGCCTTTCACTGTTCACCTGGTCCTATATAGCTAGAAGCACTGATAGGGAAGGGAGAGAGATTAAGTGTACTTAATGTGTACTACACAGTGACTGTGTGCTGCAGCACTGATGTGTACAACAACTGAAAAGCTAATAGTAGCCAGACAGTTAGGGTGACCAGAGCACTAAAAGCCATAATCACCTGCTATTAGTGCCTAATACAGGCTGCGTAGCGAGCTTATTGTCCTCTATTAAGTGTAACCTATGCTTACATAGGTGGTGTATGATTTTGTTCCTGTTAGGCTGCTTTCACACTATGAATTTCTCCGTTTAGGAACTTCCGTCAGAAGTTCCGTCACTACAGCTGCGAATCAGATATAATCACCCTGCATGCAGTAATTTTTCCGCCACGATGTCCCGTCACTGTATAACGCCTGTAATGAATTACGGGCATATACGGGTGCAAACAGGCAGTTACAAAACCCCATAGGCTGCAATGCAATTTAGTCACGGCCGTCAGGGGTTTTGTAACGGCCGGATTTCACAGCTGTAGTGACGGAACTTCTGACGGAAGTTCCTAAACGGAGAAATTCATAGTGTGAAAGCAGCCTTAAAGTCTTAAGGGCCTAGTTACTGTGAAGGGACAGCCAAAAGTACACACCTGCTGCTGTTCTAGACAAATACTGTTTTAAGTGTAGTGGAGCATATTGTATTCCCCTCATAAGTGCATACCACGTACACACATCCACGTGGCGTACCATTTTGTTTCTGTTATAGTGGTAAGGGCCTAGTTACTGTGAAAGGCCAATCAAAAGTACGCACCTGCTCGTGTTGTAGACGAATACTGTTTTAAGCATAGTTGAGAGTATTGTACTCCCCTCATAAGTGCATACCACGTATGTACATCTACGTGGTGTACCATTTGGTTCCTGTTAAAGTCTTAAGGGCCGAAAAATGTGGAGATGCGAATCGCATCCCGGCTGGAGGCGGAATCGCAGCGCACCGGGTCAGTGGATCTGACCGGAGCGCTGCAGTAGCGAGAGTGTAGCGAGTGCTCCGGGGAGGAGCGGGGACCCGGAGCGCTCGGCGTAACAGTACCCCCCCCTTGGGTCTCCCCCTCTTCTTAGAGCCTGAGAACCTGAGGAGCAGACTTTTGTCTAGGATATTGTCCTCAGGTTCCCAGGATCTCTCTTCAGGACCACAGCCCTCCCAATCGACCAAAAAAAAGGTTTTCCCTCTGACCTTCTTGGAGGCCAGTATCTCCTTTACTGAGAAGATGTCCGAGGAGCCGGAAACAGGAGTGGGAGAAACAAGTTTGGGAGAGAAACGGTTGATGATGAGTGGTTTAAGAAGAGAAACGTGAAAGGCATTAGGAATACGAAGAGAAGGAGGAAGAAGAAGTTTGTAAGAGACAGGATTAATCTGGCACAAAATTTTGAAAGGACCAAGATAGCGTGGTCCCAATTTGTAGCTAGGAACACGGAAGCGGACATATTTAGCGGAGAGCCATACCTTGTCTCCTGGAGAAAAAATGGGGGGAGCTCTTCTTTTCTTATCAGCAAACTTCTTCATGCGTGATGAAGCCTGTAAGAGAGAATTTTGGGTCTCTTTCCATATGGTGGAAAGATCACGAGTTATTTCATCCACAGCGGGCAAACCAGAGGGCAAGGGAGTAGGGAGGGGGGGAAGAGGGTGACGGCCGTACACCACGAAAAATGGAGATTTGGAAGAAGATTCAGAAACTCTGAAGTTATACGAGAATTCGGCCCATGGTAGAAGATCTGCCCAGTCATCCTGGCGGGAGGAAACAAAATGCCGTAAATAATCACCCAGGACCTGGTTAATTCTTTCTACTTGCCCATTGGATTGAGGATGATAAGCAGAAGAAAAGTTTAATTTAATCTTGAGTTGTTTACAGAGAGCCCTCCAGAATTTTGACACGAATTGGACGCCTCTATCCGAGACGATCTGCGTGGGCAACCCGTGAAGACGAAAAATGTGTACAAAAAATTGTTTTGCCAACTGAGGCGCAGAAGGAAGACCAGGAAGAGGGATGAAATGTGCCATCTTGGAGAATCGATCAACGACCACCCAAACAACAGTGTTGCCACGGGATGGGGGTAAGTCTGTAATAAAGTCCATACCAATCAGAGACCAAGGCTGTTCGGGGACAGGCAGAGGATGAAGAAGACCAGCGGGCTTCTGGCGAGGAGTCTTATCCCGGGCACAGACAGTGCAGGCCCGCACAAAATCAACAACATCCGTCTCCAGAGTCGGCCACCAATAGAAACGAGAGATGAGTTGCACGGATTTCTTGATGCCCGCATGGCCTGCGAGATGGGAGGAGTGACCCCATTTGAGGATTCCGAGGCGTTGGCGTGGAGTGACGAAGGTCTTCCCTGGAGGAGTTTGCCTGATGGAGGCTGGAGAAGTGGAGATCAGGCAGTCAGGAGGAATGATGTGTTGCGGAGAGAGCTCTACTTCCGAGGCATCCGAGGAATGAGAGAGAGCATCGGCCCTAATGTTCTTATCGGCAGGCCGAAAGTGAATTTCAAAATTAAATCGGGCAAAGAACAGAGACCACCTGGCCTGGCGAGGATTCAGCCGTTGGGCAGACTGGAGATAGGAGAGATTCTTGTGATCGGTGTAAATAATAACTGGAAATCTTGATCCCTCCAGCAGATGCCTCCATTCCTCAAGTGCTAATTTAATGGCTAGTAGCTCTCGATCCCCGATGGAGTAGTTCCTCTCCGCCGGAGAGAAGGTCCTAGAAAAAAAACCACAAGTAACAGCATGCCCGGAAGAATTTTTTTGTAGAAGGACCGCTCCCGCTCCTACTGAGGAGGCATCTACCTCCAATAGGAAGGGTTTAGATGGGTCAGGTCTGGAGAGCACGGGAGCAGAAGAAAAGGCAGACTTGAGCTGTTTAAAGGCGTCTTCCGCTTGAGGAGGCCATGACTTAGGATTGGCATTCTTTTTGGTTAAAGCCACGATAGGAGCCACAATGGTGGAAAAATGTGGAATAAATTGTCTGTAATAATTGGCGAACCCCAAAAAACGTTGGATAGCACGGAGTCCGGAGGGGCGTGGCCAATCTAAGACGGCAGAGAGTTTGTCTGGATCCATTTGTAGTCCCTGGCCAGAGACCAAGTATCCTAGGAAAGGAAGAGATTGACATTCAAATAGACATTTCTCCATCTTGGCATAAAGTTGATTGTCACGAAGTCTCTGAAGAACCATGCGGACATGCTGGCGGTGTTCTTCTAGGTTGGCAGAAAAAATCTGGATATCGTCCAGATACACAACAACACAGGAATATAAGAGATCACGAAAAATTTCATTAACAAAGTCTTGGAAGACGGCAGGGGCGTTGCACAGGCCAAAGGGCATGACCAGATACTCAAAGTGTCCATCTCTAGTGTTAAATGCCGTTTTCCATTCATCCCCCTCTCTGATGCGGATGAGATTATAAGCACCTCTTAAGTCCAGTTTGGTAAAGATGTGGGCACCTTGGAGGCGATCAAAGAGTTCAGAGATAAGAGGTAGAGGGTAGCGGTTCTTTACCGTGATTTTATTAAGACCGCGGTAGTCAATGCAAGGACGTAGGGAGCCATCTTTTTTGGACACAAAGAAAAATCCGGCTCCGGCAGGAGAGGAGGATTTGCGGATAAAGCCCTTTTTTAAATTTTCCTGGATGTACTCAGACATAGCAAGAGTCTCTGGGGCGGAGAGAGGATAAATTCTGCCCCGGGGTGGAGTAGTGCCCGGGAGGAGGTCAATAGGACAGTCATAAGGCCTGTGAGGAGGTAGAGTCTCAGCTTGTTTTTTGCAAAATACATCCGCAAAGTCCATATAGGCCTTAGGGAGACCGGTTACAGGGGAAACCACAGGGTCACGGCAAGGAGTACTGGGAACCGGTTTAAGGCAGTCCTTGAAACAAGAGGAACCCCAACTCTTGATCTCCCCAGTGGACCAATCCAGGGTTGGGGAATGGTGTTGAAGCCAGGGTAGTCCAAGGAGAATTTCGGAAGTACAATTGGGGAGGACCAAAAACTCAATTTTTTCGTGATGAGTTCCGATGCACATTAGGAGAGGCTCTGTGCGGAAACGTATGGTACAGTCCAATTTTTCATTGTTAACACAATTGATGTAGAGGGGTCTGGCGAGACTGGTCACCGGGATGTTGAACCTGTTGATGAGAGAGGCCAAAATAAAATTTCCTGCAGATCCGGAATCCAAGAAGGCCATAGTAGAGAAGGAGAAGGTAGAGGCAGATATCCGCACAGGCACAGTAAGACGTGGAGAAGCAGAGTTGACATCAAGGACTGTTTCACCTTTGTGCGGAGTCAGCGTACGTCTTTCCAGGCGGGGAGGACGGATAGGACAATCCTTCAGGAAGTGTTCGGTACCGGCACAGTACAGGCAGAGATTCTCCATGCGGCGTCGTGTCCTCTCTTGAGGTGTCACGCGAGACCGGTCGACCTGCATAGCCTCCACGGCGGAAGGCACAGGAACGGATTGCAGGGGACCAGAGGAGAGAGGAGCCGGGGAGAAAAAACGCCTCGTGCGAACAAAGTCCATATCCTGGCGGAGCTCCTGACGGCTTTCGGAAAAACGCATGTCAATGCGAGTGGCTAGATGAATGAGTTCATGTAGGTTAGCAGGGATTTCTCGTGCGGCCAGAACATCTTTAATGTTGCTGGATAGGCCTTTTTTAAAGGTCGCGCAGAGGGCCTCATTATTCCAGGATAGTTCTGAAGCAAGAGTACGGAATTGTACGGCGTACTCGCCAACGGAAGAATTACCCTGGACCAGGTTCAACAGGGCAGTCTCAGCAGAAGAGGCTCGGGCAGGTTCCTCAAAGACACTTCGAATTTCCGAGAAGAAGGAGTGTACAGAGGCAGTGACGGGGTCATTGCGGTCCCAGAGCGGTGTGGCCCATGACAGAGCTTTTCCAGACAGAAGGCTGACTACGAAAGCCACCTTAGACCTTTCAGTAGGAAACTGGTCCGACATCATCTCCAAGTGCAGGGAACATTGAGAAAGAAAGCCACGGCAAAATTTAGAGTCCCCATCAAATTTATCCGGCAAGGATAGTCGTAGGCCTGAAGCGGCCACTCGCTGCGGAGGAGGTGCAGGAGCTGGCGGAGGAGATGATTGCTGAAGCTGTGGTAGTAGCTGCTGTAGCATCACGGTCAGTTGAGACAGCTGGTGGCCTTGTTGCGCTATCTGTTGTGACTGCTGGGCGACCACCGTGGTGAGGTCGGCGACAACTGGCAGAGGAACTTCAGCGGGATCCATGGCCGGATCTACTGTCACGATGCCGGCTGGCAGGAGGTGGATCCTCTGTGCCAGAGAGGGATTGGCGTGGACCGTGCTAGTGGACCGGTTCTAAGTCACTACTGGTATTCACCAGAGCCCGCCGCAAAGCGGGATGGTCTTGCTGCGGCGGTAGTGACCAGGTCGTATCCACTAGCAACGGCTCAACCTCTCTGACTGCTGAAGATAGGCGCGGTACAAGGGAGTAGACAGAAGCAAGGTCGGATGTAGCAGAAGGTCGGGGCAGGCAGCAAGGATCGTAGTCAGGGGCAACGGCAGGAGGTCTGGAACACAGGCTAGGAACACACAAGGAAACGCTTTCACTGGCACAATGGCAACAAGATCCGGCGAGGGAGTGCAGGGGAAGTGAGGTATACATAGGGAGTGCACAGGTGAACACACTAATTAGAACCACTTGCGCCAATCAGCGGCGCAGTGGCCCTTTAAATCGCAGAGACCCGGCGCGCGCGCGCCCTAGGGAGCGGGGCCGCGCGCGCCGGGACAGGACCGACGGAGAGCGAGTCAGGTACGGGAGCCGGGGTGCGCATCGCGAGCGGGCGCCACCCGCATCGCGAATCGCATCCCGGCTGGAGGCGGAATCGCAGCGCACCGGGTCAGTGGATCTGACCGGAGCGCTGCAGTAGCGAGAGTGTAGCGAGCGCTCCGGGGAGGAGCGGGGACCCGGAGCGCTCGGCGTAACACTCACACAGGAACCTCTCCCTATTTCCACCTACAAACACTGCCATTTCCCAGGGTTTTAGGTGGAAATAGGGAGAGTTTCCTGTGTGGGGCCGCCCTTTTTAGGGCGAGTTAACACTTGCCAAGAAAGGAATTAATAGGGTGAGAGTAGGGCCTTACAGGGGAAGTTTTTACCCCCACCTGCTACAATGGACAATACGTTGTTCCCTTCCACCTTTTTAATGAAAGTGTTACTCAACTTAAAAAAGGCGGCCCCACACAGGACCTTTACCCATTTCCACCTAAAAACCCTGGGAAATGGCAGTGTTTGTAGGTGGAAATAGGGAGAGGTTCCTGTGTGGGATCGCCTTTTTTAGGGCGAGTAACACTTGCCAAGAAGGGAATTAATGGTGCGAGAGTAGGGCCTTACAGGGGAAGTTTTTACCCCCACTGGTTACAATGGGCCATACATTGTTCCCTTCCATCTTTTAGAGGTCTTAGCATCACATCAATACTTGGTGGTGTAGGTGGCACATGATGTTTTTTGCACACATTTACTTTTGTTAAATAAAAATAAAAATTTTGGGTACATATATTTTATCTTGAGAATATTAATAAAAGTTACATTTTACGTAATGCATATCCTCAATACTTACTTGTGCACACTAACACTTTTACAAAAGAGACCGTTTTCATCTACCTACATGCCTCAGCTACTATTCTGATCCTGCCATCCGCCTGATGCCACACATTTGATGCCAAGTTCTCCTTTTTTCACCCACCGTCGTCACCAGGTACTGGTATTGCCACCCACCACCCCACTCTGTCACCGGGTCACATTCAGGACTCCTGATACTGCTGATGCCACCTCCAGGCTGTCTCATTCTGCCACAATATGTTCTCCTCATGATGATGCTACCTCCAGGCTGTCTCATTCTACCACCATATGTTCTCCTCATATAGATGCCAGCTCCAGGCTGTCTCATACTACCACCATATGTTCTCCTCATGCTGATGCCAGCTCCAGGCTGTTTCATACTGCCACCATATGTTCTCCTCATGCTGATGCCACCTCTAGGCTGTGTCAATCAGTCACTATATGGTCTCCTCTTGCTGCCGCCAACTCCAGGCTCTGCCATTCAGCCACGATATGATCTACTCATGCTTCAGACACCTCCAGGTTGTGTCATTCAGCCACTATATGGTCTCCTCATGCTCCGCCACCTCCAGGCTGTGTCATTTAGCCACTATATGTTCTCCTCATACTGTCGCCATCTCCAGGCTTTGTCATTCAACCACTATATCTTCTCCTCTTGCTGCATTCGACTCCAGGCTGTCTCACTCAGCCACTATATGGTCTTCTCTTGCTGCCGCCAACTCAAGGCTGTGTCATTCTGCCAGATTATGGTCTCCTCATGCTGTTGCCGCATGTGCCGCCATGTGGTCTCCTCATACTGCTGGCACTTTAAATAAAACTTTTAGCTTCATCTATTTCAAATCTTTCAATTGTGAGGCCCCATGGTCTCGTCAGGCTGTTGCCACCTCCAGGCTGGGTCATTCAGCCACCATATGGTCTCCTCATGCTTCCGCCACCTCCAGGCTGTGTCATTCAGCCTCTATATGGTATCCTCATGCTGCCGCCAACTCCAAGTTGTGTCATTCAGCCACTATATGGTCTCCTATTGATGCTGCCAACTCCAGGATGTGTCATTCATCCACTATATGGTCTCCTTTTGCTGCCGCCAACTCCAGGCTGTGTCATTCAGCCAGATTATGGTCTCCTAATGCTGCTGCCACCTCCACTCTGTGTCACTGTGCCGCCATGTTCTCTTCTCATGCTGCTGGCACATTAAATAAAACTTTTTAGGTTCATCTATTTGAAATCTTTAATTTAAATGTTAAAAAATATCTTTAATCTTTTTAATTGTGAGGCCCTATAGTCTAGTCAGGCTGTTGCCACCTCCTGGCTGGGTAATTCAGAAACTATATGGTCTCCTCATGCTTCTGCCACGTCCAGGCTGTGTCATTCAGCCACTATATGGTCTCCTCATGCTGCCGCCACCTCCGCGCTGTGTCATTCAGTTACTATATGGACTCCTCATACTGATGCCACCTCCAGGCTCTGTCATTGTGCCACTCTGTGACAGTGATTCTAATAGGGATGCCTCTAATCTGCATGTCATACTGAATAACAGTATTATTTCACTAAAACAGCACAGTCCCTATGTGTGGTAAGGCAAGGCAAAGTGTTCTACAACCATTTTGAGGCTTTTTGTAGGCCAGAAATAGCTGTTTTTAATAGCGATTCTCTTAGAGTAAATTCGGACCAAACCAACTCCCTCCAAAGGTTTTCTACGGGATTGAGATCTGGAGACTGGCTTGGCCGCTCCAGAATCATGAAATGCTTCTTACTAAGCTACTCCTTTGTTTCCCGGGCAGTGTGTTTGGGATCATTGTCATGCTGAAAGACCTAGCCACGTTTCATCTTCAATGCCCTTGCTGATGGAAGAAAGTTTTTACTTAAAATCTCATGATACATGGCCCCATTCATTCTTTCCTTTACACGGTTCAGTCGACCTGGTCCCTTAGCAGAAAAACAGCCCCAAAGCATGATGTTTCCACTCCTATGCTTCACCGTAGGTATGGTTTTCTTTGGATGCAACTCAGCATTCTTTCTCCTCCAAACACGACGAGTTGAGTTTTTGCCAAAAGGTTCTACTTTGGTTTTATCCATATGATATTCTCCCAATACTCTTCTGGATCATCCAAATGCTCTATTGTACAATTTATGGCTGACTAAATACTTTTTTGCCCCACTGCAGATATATAGTGTAGATAGATAGATAATATTTATAATAATCTTTGTTTATATGGCACTAACATTTTCTGCAGCACTTTACAATGCAAAACAAGCAATAGAATAAATTAAACGGGTATTCCATTTTTTTTTTTATTTGACAGTGGTACAGGGTCTGTAAAATTAGTGCAATTCATAATTGAGTATCTGCACCTGTGTTTGATGGTTGGTCTCGCAATCCTTATGTGATCTTTGCCCTGTTGTTCATTTTTAGCAGCATATAAAATGAGTGTTGTCTCAGCTTCTCCCAGGTTGCAGTGTGGCCCAAGACATTACATCACTAGTCAGATGTTGAAAGGGAGCATGACAGTGCTTTAATGGGTGGAGCGACCGCAGGGTGGAAAGGAGATCATTCTCCACAGGGCTGCAGGGAATTGTAGTTTCAAGCACAGCACAGCATACAAGGCAGCTTAGCTGTGATGCAATGGGTGAAGTGACTGATGTCTGAAGGGGGGAAGTGACCACACACTTACAAATAAGGAATCCTGGGACTTGTAGTTGGAGGAAATGAACTCCAAAAGGAAATAGCCTTTTCACAAAAAGATAGCAGCATTATGGTGGACTCACAAAATAGCCATTTAGCCCAAGACAAACACGGATCCTTTCTAAGCATGTCCATTACTGTCTGGCAGGTAAGAATTAAAATCACCTTATGTTGGATAACGACTTTAAAGGAGAACTCCAGAATATAAAAATTGTCCTCCATACTGCCAGCAGAAAAAAATAAAGTTGTACATGCCTTCCTTCGCTCTCCCGGGGCCTCCAGTAACCGGCTCTGGTCTCTGCCGCGATCCTCTTCCTGGTTGCCAGTGGTCGGTGAGTCATACTGCGCTCAGCCAATCACCGGCCACAGGGAAGTCCCGCCTCGGCCGGCGATAGGCTGAGCGGCAGTGTGAGAACGCTTCAGGACACAAAATCCTTCACTACATCGGCACCTGCTGCCGGGGCCGAAAACGTCACACTGCCGTTCAGCCTATCACCGGCCGAGCCGGGACTTCGCTGCGGCCGGTGATTGGCTGAGGACAGTATGAATCGCCGACCACCAGCAACCAGGAAGAGGATCGCGGCGGAGATCGGAGCCGGTTACCGGAGGCCCCGGGGAGCGAAGGAAGGTATGTACCTCTTTATTTTTTTTTACTGCTGGCAGTATGGGGGACAATTTTTGTATTCTGGAGTTCTCCTTTCATTAACAATTTAAAAAGAGTCCTACCCTCAATAACTCAAAGTCTAAAGGTAAACAGAAGATTGATAGATACAAAACACATAAAAAAAAAAAAATAACTAACTAAATAAAACCAGTTACTTGACAGTTTGTCTCATACATGAAGTGCTCTCAAACACTCCACATTAATAATCCATGGGAAAATGTTTTTCTAAATAAAATCACCAAAGTCACCTACTCAGTCACTTCAGATCTTATAGAACATATGTGTTTAGATTATTTAGGAATCTAAATTGTGTCTCTGGAGCTGGAGGCGCAGATTTGTGAACCTGCGGGCGATGGAGTGACAGAAGCATACATCTCCTTCTCTGAAGTAATTGTAATCATGTAGTCACCTAATCTTCTCTTTGTACGTCCACTGCACTCATGTCTAATCTGACTGACTTAGCTGTCTCACTCTGTGAGTACTTTCATTCTATGCTAGACAAACAGATTTTGGATATTAGATGGAGAAATAAAAAGATCGATCTACAGTATTATATGTCTAAAGCTACATGGACAAAGCAGTGTTAGCAAAACATTTCCTATATAATCACCTATTGTGTTTACCTATTATCTATGGAAAGATAAGAAGATGGTAGGCAGTCGCTGAATATAGATTGTTCCTGTGGAACAACTTTTTTAGTTGCAGTTCATGAAACTTACAAGCGAGAATTCCAGACTATTAGACAGAGGTTTCACGCCTGTCCAAGCTCTTCTTCTGACTGCTCCAGAAGTGTCTGGACAGACATAAAACAGCTGTATCTGCACCTATGTCTGCTAGTCTGACATCCCAGCTTGTAAGCTTTATGCACCGCAAATAAAGAAATTGTTCTATGAGAAGGATCTATATGATGTAAGTGCCTCCTATCTTTTTACCTTTCTATTAATGGACTATGCTGTGTTTTATCTAGGGTATGAGCACCATGGTAATCAGATCAGTGATTTCAATATGATGTCAGGAATGCTACATAGTAGCTAGCGCTAGACATGCAGTACCGTTTGTAGCAGCGCTGACTGATTTTCGATAAATATGTATCTATCTATCATATCTATCTACCGATCTCATATCTATCTATCTATCTATCTATCCATCTTTTATTTCTTATCTATTTACAGTGGGGATCAAAAGTTTGGGCACCCCAGATAAAAATTTGTATTAATGTGCATAAAGAAGCCAAGGAAAAATGGAATAATCTCCAAAAGGCATCAAATTACAGATTAGACATTCTTATAATATGTCAACAAAAGTTAGATTTTATTTACATCATTTACACTTTCAAAATAACAGAAAACAAAAAAATGGAGTCTGCAAAAGTTTGGGCACCCTGCAGAGTTAATATCTTGTACTGCCCCCTTTGGCAAGTATCACAGCTTGTAAACGCTTTTTGTAGCAAGCCAAGAGTCTTTCAATTCTTGTTTGAGGTATCTTTGCCCATTCTTCCTTACAAAAGTCTTCCAGTTCTTTGAGATTTCTGGGCTGTCTGTCACGCACTGCTCTTTTAAGGTCTATCCATAGATTTTCAATTATGTTGAGGTCAGGAGATTGTGAAGGACATGGCAAAACCTTCAGTTTACGCCTCTTGATGTAATCCCCCGTGGATTTCGAGGTGTGTTTAGGATCATTATCCATTTGTAGAAGCCATCCTCTCTTTAACTTCAGCTTTTGTCACAGATGGCATCAAGTTAGCATCCAAAATTTGCTGAAATTTTATTGAATCCATTTTTTCTTCAACTCTTGAGATGTACCCTGTGCCACTGGCTGCAATACAACCCCCAAGCTTGATTGATCCACCCCAATGCTTAACAGTTGGACAGAGGTTCTTTTCATTAAATTCTGTTCCCCTTCTTCTCCAAATGTACCTATGCTCATTCCGGCCAAAAAGTTAAATTTTAACCTCATCGGTCCACAGAACTTGTTTCCAAAATGCATCAGGCTTGTCTATATGTTCATTTGCAAAGTTCAAACGCTGATTTTTGTGGTGAGGATGTAGAAGAGGTTTTCTTCTGATGACTCTTCCATGAAGACCATATTTGTACAGGTATCTCTTTATAGTGGAATAGTGTACCACAACTCCAGTATCTGCCAGATCTTTCTGGAGGGATTGTGCAGTTAAACATGGGTTTTGAATTGTTTTTCTCACAATCCTGTGAGCTTTTCTGTCTGATATTTTTCTTGGTCTTCCAGATCTTGCTTTAACTTCCACTGTTCCTGATGACTGCCATTTCTAAATTACATTCCAAACAGAGGATATTGACATCTGAAACCATTTTGCTATCTTCTAATAGCCTTCTCCAGCTTTGTGAGCGTCAACTATTTTCAGTTTCAGATTTCTAGACAACTGCTTAGAAGAACCTATGGTGCTGATTGTTGTGGCAAGGTCAGATGAGTCTGGGCATTTAAAACCTTTGAGACTGACATCAACTGGTCTTCCCAGATGATGATTGAGAACAATCCATGACACTGGCAGGTCTCAGATTTGCAAAGGGGCAGTGCATGCTCTAAATTCTGCAGGGTGCCCAAACTTTTGCAGATGCTATTTTTTTTGTTTCTGTTATTTTGGAAATGTAAATGATGGAAATAAAATCTAACTTTTGTTGACATATTATAAGAATGTCTAATCTGTAATTTGATGCCTTTTGGAGATTTTTCCATCTTTCCTTGGCTTCTTTATGCACATTAATACAAATTTTTACCTGGGATGCCAAAACTTTTGATCCCCACTGTATCTATTAATCAATCTTTCTCATATCGATCTATCTATCTACTATCCATCCATCCATATCCTATCTATTTATCTTTCTATTTCTCTTTATCCATCTAAGGCTGGGTTCACACTACGTTTTTGCCATACTGTTCTCAATCCGTTTTTCGTAAGAAAACCGTATGGCAAAAAAACGGATGGAACAGTGTGGAAAAAAGTAAACCGTATGCGTTTTTAAACAGTATACTGTTTTTAAAAGTGCATACAGTTCCGTCAGTTTTTATAAAAAAAAAAAAACATACGTTTTTTAAAATTTTGTCCATTTTTAATGGGAGGGGTCTTGGGTGGGGACTTTAGGATTCAAATGCGCATGTGCAAAGTAAAAACGTATACGTTTTTCCCGTATGGAACCGTATACATGTGCGTTTCCCATTGACGTCATTGTTAAAAAAAACGTATGCGGTTTTTAAACCGGAGTCAAAACCGTTTTTGACCACAATTTTGTCTCCGGTTTAAAAACCGTACTGCAACCGCATACTGCAACAGTGTGGCAAAAACGTAGTGTGAACCCAGCCTAAATATGTTGTAGGCATAGTGAAATGCATATCTAGACAAAGAAGTGATATTTCTACAGCCTAGCTGTATAGTAAGCAGTGTAACCTCTCCCCTCATGTCTACTCTATTTGAAATCGGTTGTAATAGAGTCATAACACCTGACTGGCCATGGAGGAGGTCGTGATCACTTTATATTGCAATGTGGATGTAAAACAGTAGACCTCACTGAACACAACACGCACCCTGCGCACAGAGGTTAGGGCTGTATTTGTTAAGTGCTGAAATCCGATTTGCCCTCTGAAATGAGATACACTACGTTCAACATAAAAAATAAATGCATGGCTCTCATGGAGGTAAAATCTGACTCCTGTTACATTGTGGCTGAATGTAACACTGGTAACTGAGGATGACTGAAATGGACAGAACCTGATACAATAATAACAAGTGACCAAGTCTACAGCTAAAAACCACAAAACCATCTGAAGTTTTAATAAAGCAGTAACCATCAATAAGATATATTTTACATGGTCAAATATAAATTATTTTCTATTTCCATTATATGATATCATAGTAATTATCTTCTTGTAAATATGGGGGCAGTATTATAGTAGTTATAGTAGTTCCAGAGAGCAGTATTATGGTAGTTATATTCTAGTAGTAGTAGTAGTAGTATTGTAGTAGTTATATATTATCAATAGGGTTAGTTTTATAGTAATTATTTTCTTGAACTTAGGGAACAGTATTACTGTGGTTATATTCTTGTACTTTTGCCCAAAGGGCATAATATTATAATAGTTTTATTACTATATATGGAAGCAGCAGTTATGTTCTTGTCTATAGATGGCATTGTTATTGTTGCCCATTTCATGTATTTAAGGGCATGTAGTAATGCATTATAAATTAAAAATACATTATTTAAAATCTTGACACATGGGGTAGTATTGCAGTCTTACAATATTACTAACCTAAGGAAAAACTAAGCAACTGCACAGGAACCCCATCACCAAATGGAATCTTGTAGTCCACATAGGCTGATGAAGAAAGGATGTCTATCCTGAAACGCGTCCAGCCAATTGATCTATTTTAAACCTACATTGCTGCCTTTTACTACTATTAGTATTTCAGTTCTAACTGCCTTTCCTACATCTGATATGCAAAAACACCAACATCCTGCCAGGCATCCACGAGGACGATGTCCCACCTGGCCCATTTCCTATCACTTATCATTCTACCTATTGGAGCAGCGCAGTCTGCGATTCTGCCAACGGAGCGACGTAGATCGCTAATCTCCAGGAAGCGGTGCAATCATTTCCATCTTCCAGATCTCCATGAACCTGCTACCAGCTAGTGCTGCATGCGCAAACTAGTGAATCCCCATCGGACAGTTACATTGCGGGGAGAGGACTCACACAGGAGTGGTAAGATCTATCTTGTTTTCTACCTTCGTATTATCAGTCTATTTGTTCGAAGGCTAATTGAGGAGCCTGCCAGTAGTGCACAACGGGCATTAACTGTTGCTATTTTTAGTTTGTTATCCACTATACCGTCAACAATCTCACTTGCAGAGACTATAAATCCCAGCATCCCCTACAAATAGCGGGAATAACAGTCACTACCCACATTTGTTATCTACTATACCACCAACGAATATATCAAGTGGGTATATATAATTTATGGATATTTGCTAAAGACTTTACCCATGGAGACTGCAAATCTCATCTTGCCCTAAAAAGTACTGTCCAAGCTGTATCACACAAAAGGCACTAACCGTTCTAGGGCTGGCTATATTCTAGATCCCAGCGCATTCTAAACAAAGTAGATTTATACTAGCAGCATTTTATTTATTTATTTTTATTTATTGTTTTATGATTGCATTTTATACAAATTAATATATGTATTGGTTGTGAGTCACAAGGGCCCTGTGACTACACCGCCTAGTTCACCAATATCTTAATAAATGTAACAGACACAGAAAAAAACTAGTGGCACCAGTTCCTTGTTATGCAGCTCCACGAGATGGACCATATAGAAATAGTCAGAAAACGGTGGTGCTAGGACAATGAGAACGTAGTAAATACAATGCAGTAATAAGAAAAACCGGTGTCCTGCACTCACCGTATAGACTCTGGATCTTCAGCTCCCATCTCGGGCTGCTAATCCGGCATCGGAGACAAAGTGGCGTGGGGCGCTCAGAGGCCTCTGAGCGCCCCACGCCACTTTGTCTCCAATGCCGGATTAGCAGCCCGAGATGGCAGCTGAAGATCGAGAGTCTATACGGTGAGTGCAGGACACTGGTTTTTCTTATTACTGCATCTTAATAAATGTATTTATATTGAATCCATTTATGTTACTTATTTGCATAGAATAACATCCAATTTGCTTACCATATACCTGGTTCCTAATATCATATATTTATTTTTTTATTTTTTTATTTTTACACTTTTTTTTCTCCACTAATTTCACTCATATAACCTAGGGGACTGAGATATCTTTTGTTTTCTAGCTTTGTTGTCTATACACTCCTTGGACGTGGGAGTTCATCTCAGTAACCTCGGTCATATTTAGATTAAGTGAGCTGCACCCACCCCATACCTACATTGGAGCCTAACATTTATTGTGTCTGTTAGGGGGAGATCCTGCACTTCTCTGTCTCTACAAACAGCCTTAAAAGCAGCAGCAGCATGGAAAGCATGATAAAGCTGCAATTTAGTCTTTCCCTCCATAAACTTGTGTGGGCAGTAGTGTTGCTCGCGAATATTCGCAATTCGAATATTATTCGCGAATATCGCATATTCGCAAATTTCGCGAATATAGCGCTATATATTCGTAATTACGAATATTCGTTTTTTATTTATTTTTTTCTTCACAGTACACATCACAGTGATCACCCCTCTCTGCTTCCAGCTTGTGTGGTGTAAAGAAGGCTGTAATACTACTGTGTGAGACTGGCGTGCGAAAATTCGCATATACGAAAATTAACATATGCTAATTTTCGCATATGCGAATGTTCGCATATGTTAATTTCCACATATGCGTATTTTCGCATATGCGAAAATAAAATGGGAATATAACGAATATGCGAATATTCACGAATATATGACGAATATTCGAATATGGCCTATGCCGCTCAACACTAGTGGGCAGCTGTAATTTGAACTCTCAGTAAGTTGCAGGACTGCCTTTAATCTGCGCAGTTTATTGAAAGAACAGTGGCTGTTTTACCATAATATATTGGCAATATTTAGCCATAGTATACTCATATACTGTATATGTTTATTATTATTATTATTATTATGTATATAATACATAGAAGGAAGTATTTTAATTGTTATAGTCTATAGTACATTGGAAGCATTATTATAGTGGTTATATGCGTGTGTATGATGATAGCATTATAGTAGTAATATTCTTGCCCATTGGCTAGTTTTGTAGTAGTTATATGTTTGCCTAAGACATAGGCAGTATTTTAGTAGGTATATCAAAATAGAAGACAGGTGGCACAGCTAGCAGATAAGATACTTGTATAATGTGAAGCAGAGTTTCGAGGGAAGCATTAAAACACAGATGCAATACCAGGGGGTGCAGATTGTATGCAGAAAATGCAGAAATGAATATGTAGTGGAAGATTGTAGACAAATCACACTCACCCTCTGTAGTTGCAGTGAAAAAAGAAACTTTATTCCAAAGATAGACATTTGGAAGCAGCAGGCATTGGACGTGGAGGAATCCCAGGACAAACAACTAGTTTCACGCCTGACGGTGCTTCCTCTGGCCTGTGGACAACGTCAGGGAGAAAGGGGCAGGCTTTGTATTCCCCACATTGAATGACGTAACCAGCTTAGACTGACGGGACTGTGATAGGTACAGAAAGCTACAATCAAGAATTAGTAATATATTTCAAATAATAACATTAGGGAAGCATTACGTAGGGGAAGAAGAAGAAAAAGAAAAATTAGAGAAAAATTAATTAGTTCAGAAAATGAGGAAAACTGAATAAGAAAAAAAAAGGGAAATGAAAGGGAGCAAGTAGTGAAAAAGGAAGAGAAGAAATGGATTAAGACCGTAATCATAGAAATATGCTCTAATCTTGTCAGTCGCTCAGACCCAGTCCATCCATGGCTCTAGTGCGCATTATCCATTTTTCTTCGCACCGGAGAAGTGTTTTGTGACAGTCAATCCCCGGTGAAGGTTCTTTTATTCTTTGAATTCCATAGAAGGTGAGAGTCTCTCCTTTCCCTTCGTGTGCAGATCTAACATGTTCTATTAGACGAACGCAGCCATGTCCAGTGTGAATAGATCTTTGATGTTCTGGGAATCTGACTCGCAGGGGTCTTATGGTGGGGCCAATAGAGAATCTTCTGCACCGGCATACACAACCGATTCGGTTCGGCAACAGTTGAAATCTCTGACAATTATATCTATACCTCCAAGTTGGAAATTCTTCCCTGGGGTGAAAAATATACAGTGTGGACAATTCCCGCATTTGTGATTCCCAGCCGGACTAGTGGTAAGCAACCAGTTTTTTTCTTCGTCGTTTTTGGGGGTAGGGGGAAGAGTACTACGTACTAGTAAATTACTGATACTTTTGCTTTTCTAAAAGAGACCATGGGTTTTTCTACCCCTGCAGCTTTGGAAAAGGGGTTGTTTTCAATAATGAACATACTGTATTGTTCTTTATAACTTGTTTCACTGTATCAGCCATTGCGTTGTATTGAAAGGAAAATATGAAGGGTCCTCCTTCTAAAGGGACCGGCTGTATCTGACTATGGGCAGGACTGCTTGATGTATGTTCATCTGTGGTGCTGGTTTTATGGTGCGGTTTATAGTTTTTCTTTGCGTTTTTTTCTGAGTGATCATCAGAGTTGCTAGATTCTGAATCTATAGTCCAGTAATCATTATTTCTCTTTTGCCGAGGGTGAGTGCGTTTTTCTGCTGGTATTTTTTTAATGTTGTTCAAAGGGTTTTTATTCCATGTGTAGACTCTATTCTCATCATAATCTTGCTTGTCTCGAATGAATTTGTCTTTTCTTTCTTTCAGTTCACATTGGATAGGTACTGAGCATTTTTCTAATTTTTTTATGAATGATGTGAATTGGTTTATAAGTGAGTCTGGTTCTGAGTTCTGTTCGAGCATGACATAGATCCATGGTGACTTTTTCATATTTTTCTTTGTTCCTTTTTAAAGTTAGTGTTAACAGTGTTAGCGAATGATTTTGATTAGCTTGCTCCCATTCTTTAAAAAATTCTGTGTCTAACAAAAATTGTGAGGGCTCTTTAAAAACTCTTAAACTCCTTGGTACTCTGTTACTCCTTTTATAGGATTTTAGGGATTGTACCGACCAAAATAATTTGGTCTCTTTTTCTGCTAGTTGTGACACCTTGTATTCCAAGGATTTAGTGCTCAAAGATTGTGTGCAGTCTTTCAGATTAAATTTTTCAAAGAAATCCTCCACGCCTTCTCTGCCTGATTTTAGAAAATTAGCTGCAGCTCCCTCGTCTGCAAACAATCGTTTTACTTTTCAGAAAAAATGGTATGCTCAATGCACGGGTACTGCCATGGGCACTCCTGTGGCATGTTCTTTTGCTATAATTTTTTTGGCAGTTTTTGAAAAAATTTATATTCTGAATTTAAGAAATCCGTTCTCTGCATATATCATCCAATATTATCATTATGTGGACGATATTCCAATTATCTGGAACAATACACCTGAAAAATTTGATGAATTAGTAGAATTAATAGAAGTCACAATGACATGAATATGAACTTCCTTGATGTCCTGCTGGTAATAGAAAATTGAAAATTTTTCACAAAAGGTTACCGCAAACCGACCGCATCAAGTAATTTATTACATCACTACAGCTTTCATCCACATCACACAAAATAAGCCCTTCCTAAGAAAAATTTATAAAAAGGACACTGATTTTGAAATTCAAGCCAATGAATTGATACAGCATTTCTGCAAGAGAGGCTACCCTGTAAATGAATTAAATTTGGCCCTGGAAAAAGCAAGAAAAATTCCCAGGCATGATCTCATCACAAAAGAATGCAAAAAAAGAAATATAAAAAGAAAACTCAATGAAAATAACCCTCGCTCCATATTTTCCTTTCAATACAACGTGATGGCTGATACAGTGAAACAAGTTATAAAGAACAATTGGTTCATTATTGAAAATGACCCCTTTTTTCAAATCTGCAGGGGTAGAAAAACCCATGGTCTCTTTTAGAAAAAGCAAAAGTATCAGTAATTTCCCCCTACCCCCAAAAACAATAAAGAAAAAACTGGTTGCTTACCACTAGTCCGGCTGGGAATCACAAATGCGGGAATTGTTTCACCCCAGGGAAGAATTTCCAACTTGGAGGTATAGATATAATTGTCAGAGATTTAATCTGTTGCCAAACCGAATCGGTTGTGTATGCCGTGGTTTGCCCGTGCTGAAGATTCTATATTGGCTCCACCATAAGACCACTGCGAGTCAGATTCTGAGAACATCAAAGATCTTTTCACGTTGGACATGGCTTCTTCGTTCGTCTAATAGAACATGTTAGATCTGCACACGAAGGTAAAGGAGAGACTCTCACCTTCTATGGAATTCAAAGAATAAAAGAACCTTCACCAGGGATTGACTGTCACAAAACACTTCTCCAGTGCGAAGAAAAATGGATAATGCGCACTAGAGCCATGGATGGACTTGGTCTGAGCGACCGACAAGATTTGAGCATATTTCTATGACTACGGTCTGAATTAATTTCTTCTCTTCCTTTTTCAATACTTGTGTTACGCCGAGCGCTCCGGGTCCCTGCTCCTCCCCGAAGCGCTCGCGGCGTTTCTCTCCCTGCAGCGCCCCGGTCAGACCCGCTGACCGGGAGCGCTGCACTGACATGGCCGGCGGGGATGCGATTCGCATAGCGGGACGCGCCCGCCCGCGAATCGCACCCCAGGTCACTTACCTGTCCTGGTCCCCGGCTGTCATGCTCTGGCGCGCGCGGCTCCGCTCTCTAGGGCGCGCGCGCGCCAGCGCTCTGAGATTTAAAGGGCCAGTGCACCAATGATGGTGCCTGGCCCAATCACCCTGATTTGCTTGCACCTGTTCCTTGCCTACTTATACCTCACTTCCCCTGCACTCCCTTGCCGGATCTTGTTGCCTAGTGCCTTGAGAAAGCTTTACTGTGTTACCCATACTGTGTTCCAGACCTCCTGCTATCCCACCTTGACTACGAACCTTGCCGCCTGTCCCGACCTTCTGCTACGTCTGACCTTGCTCTTGTCTACTCCCTGGTACCGCGCTTATCTCAGCAGTCAGAGAGGTTGAGCCGTTGTCGGTGGATACTACCTGGTTGCTACCGCCGCTGCAAGACCATCCCGCTTTGCGGCGGGCTCTGGTGAATACCAGTAGCAACTTAGAACCGGTCCACCGACACGGTCCACGCCAATCCCTCTCTGGCACAGAGGATCCACCTTCAGCCAGCCGAATCGTGACAACTTGCTCCCTTTCATTTCCCTTTTTTTTTTCTTATTCAGTTTTCCTCATTTTTTCAACTAATTAATTTTTCTCAAGTTTTTCTTTTTCTTCTTCTTCCCCTACGTAATGCTTCTCTAGTGTTATTATTTGAAATATATTACTAATTCTTGAATGTAGCTTTCTGTACCTATCACAGTCCTGTCAGTCTAAGCTGGTTACGTCATTCAACGCGGGAAAACAAATCCTGCCCCTTTCTCCCTGACATTGTCCACAAGCCAGAGGAATCACCGTCAGGCGTGAAACTAGTTGTTTGTCCTGGGATTCCTCCACTTCCAATGCCTGCTGCTTCCAAACGTCTATCTTTGGAATAAAGTTAATTTTTTTCACTGCAACTACAGAGGGTGAGTGCGATTTGTCTACAATCTTCCACTATATCATAGTAGGTATATTCCCGCCCTTAGGTGGCAGTATTACAGTATTTATAGTCTTGCCACTAGGGGAGCTATTAAATTAATTATACTCTAGGTAGGAGGCAGTAGAAGCTATACTCTAACAATTATTTTTTTGTTGTATAGGTTTTAATAGTTACAACTATTGTTGCAGAAATGTCCACAGAGCAGCCATCCCCTTCTCTTATTGGAAGTTGATATGTATATATATATATATATATATATATATATATATATATAGTGCATTACTCAGCAGGGGGCAGCAATGTGCAAAGTAATAAGCTCTTGGCAGGAGAAAAGTGTCTATATAAGGACCATCAAAGCTGTCGTAATCCTGTAAAATACAGCATTCATGTGATATACAGCAAAAAGAGCAATGAAAGGGGTGTCCTGTGACACAGAAGTGCCAAATCATTCATACAGCGCTCTGAGCAATGTGGATCTCTGGAGTCAACTTATCTTTACGTGACGGTAATGAGTTCAAATCCCAGAAAGGTGAATTGATTTTAAAATGCTGAAATTAATTAAAACAGCGGCTGCTTATTAATATTGCATGAATAATTGAATTATTGGAGGCGTTTACACCTGTTTCCTGGTAAATGGTGACATTTGTAAGGTTTAATGGCCGACCTATCACCAAGAATGAGTATTCTTATTCATCATTGCATCATCACAAAGAAAAATAATGACTGTATTTAGCTAGCATTGGCCTATTATTAAAGATGTCCTTTTGAAGTTAGATGCAATATATTGCTCCATATTATCACCTGTTTGAGGATATGGGGAGACTGTAATGTTCTTCTATGAACAATGAACACACACAGACACACAGACAGACACACACACAGACACACACACACACACACACACACACACACAGACACACACACACAAACAGACACACACACAGACACACACACACACACAGACACACACACAGACACACACACAGACACACAGACAGACACACACACAGACACACACACACACACACACACAGACACACACACAGACACACACACAGACACACACACAGACACACACATAGACACACACACACACACACACACACACACACAGACACACACACACACACACAGACACACAGACACACACACACACACACAGACACACACACACCACCATTACCATTATCACCACTTTATTTCACAGTTCTTCAGTGCTGAGAGCATCAGGAAACATTTACATACATAATACATCATCTTTTTATAACCTGCACTTTTATATGCTGATGGCACAAACTGCACCAAGAACTACACACGATGTCCATGAGGCACCACACAGCATCTATCTTCTGTCTATCTATCTATCTATTCCCTATCTATCTATCATCAAAACTAATATCTATCCATATTCTATCTATCTATCTATCTATCTATCATCTATATAATCTAATATAACCTTTTATTTGTATATCTATCTAAAATATATCTATATCATATGTTAACTATCTGTATAACATATATCTATCATCCAGTCTTATAGCTGTCTATATTATATATAATATACCTATTTATTTGTGTCTATCGTTTACCCACTCTAATGTCTGTCATATCTAACCCTTCTAATATCTGCTATATGTAATCTATCTGTCTAATATCTATCTATCTATCTATCTATCTATCTATCTATCTATCTATCTATCATCTTCCACTAAATATGTCTAATATCTATCTATACCATATGTAATCTTACCTATCAATCTATTTTAAAACCATCTATTTATCTGTCTGTCTGCCTATCTATCTATCTATCTATCTATCTGTCTCATATCTATCTATATATCCATCTATCTTCTATCTATCTCATATCTATCTCTCTATCTATCTCATATCTATCTATCTTTCTATCTATCTATCTATCTCATATCTATCTATCTCATATCTATCTATCTATCTCATATCTATCTATCTAATATCTATCTATCTATCTACCTATCTCATATCTATCTATCTCATATCTATCTATCTCATATCTATCTATCTATCTATCTCATATCTATCTCATATCTATCTCTCTATCTATCTATCTCATATCTATCTATCTATCTCATATCTATCTATCTATCTATCTATCTATCTATCTATCTATCTCATATCTATCTATTTGTCTATCTATCTATCTATCTATCTATCTATCTATCATCTTTCTTTACAGTAGAGAATATAGAAAGGAACCCAATTAAAAAACTAGTAACTAAGAAGCATTTGAGCCTTGTCAGTGTTTTATCTACAGAGCCATGACTGCTCAGGTCTGAATTCCTCATTTTCTCATCTTAGGCCAATTTTGAGATCCATAACCTACAAGTACAACATAGTTTAATGAGCCTCCAAGTTTCTCCATGTGTGATGTCCTGGAGATCCCTAATAAATGAATGTAGAGTTCCAAGTGTGTAAGATGACTGCAGCCAGCAGTAGAGCACCCTACATGGAGTCTGTAATAGTGAGAAGGCAACATGACACAGTGGTGAAGAGGAGGATGTGAGGGAGGAGCTGCAGGAGAAGGATCCTTGTCTGCTCCAATCAGTTCTGTGAGCACACCAGGCTTGTTAGTGTCACTCTGGATTCAAAGCAAAGCATCTGTCCAGGGCTCACTCTGCTGGTCCAGGAGCCAAGGGGCAGCACAGGCAGCAGGCACTGCCCTATACAAGGACCACAGGACTGCTCCTCACACTGCCAACTGCAGAGCTGAAAGTGCTCCTCACCTGTCCACTGTATGCTCCTCACTGGCCATTTACCCTATTACCACCCTACATTGGCATTGCTTTAATGCATCCAGCCTGGATTTAGTACTGGCACCTTAAGCCTGGATGCTGACATCTGCTCTTGACATTTGACTCTGATCAGTTGAGGATGAGACTATCAAGACTATTGGATCTGTGTGGATGATAGTAACTTTGTCTTACACCTACAAAGATGCCAGCCTAGGCAAAGTGCTGAGACTCTACCCACTATGTAATCCTCAGTCACCTTGGGCAGGATCATGGCACACAGCTCTTGCAATCTCTGGCTTGGTTGCAGATGAAGAGTAACTGACCCTTCTCATTTCAGTAAGTTCTTGTGCACTTTGTGACTTCTTCCTAATATTTGGCTGCACCCTCTGGCCACTTAGTTCTGCATTTATGAATTATTACTTTATTGTCCCTCCTCTATGGCATTTCATTTATGAGTATGGCACAGATAGAGTTAAGGGGTCAGTCAAGTATAGTGAATACAGGAGCCTGTGTATACAAGGTGTCACATGTTGGTGTATGTTGTTACTGATCCCAGGTGGGTATTATCCATGATAGGTCTCATACATTTGCGCAATCCTCATATTGGCACTAAACTTCTCCCATGCTTAGTTTTATAGCTATTGGGTCAATAAGTGCAGGGATCTGTGCTCACATTCTGCATAGTCCATGCAACCCTAAAAGACTAGAGATAATGAGGAACCATAACCCATTCATTTGTTCTGTTAAATTAATGAAAATAATTGCATAGCGCCAACATATTCTGCAGCGCTGTACAGAGCTTGTCATCACTCAAACATTTATAATAATTCCTTTATTCATAGAGGGACAATACCTTTCACAGCGATGTACAGAGCTTGTCATCACTCACACTGGTTCCGGTCCCCAATGGGGCCTCATTATCTATATTTCAAATGAACCGTCAGTATGTTTTGGAGTTAATGCAGCAAAGTTAAACAGATGTAGCAGAGCTGAATATGTTTCATTCTTTGTATTCCTTCTGTGTGGACATCTAGCTGTTGCAAAACTAGCAGAGCAGACTTTATCATTCATTCTGTGCACCTCCAGCTGTTGCAAAACTACACCTCCCAGCATGCCCGGACAGCCGGGCACGCTGGGAGTTGTAGTTTTGCAACATCTGAAGGTCTGCAGTTTAGAGATCACTGCTCTACATAATACTTTGATTATCTCAGTGATACAGACCCAAGGCATTAAATGAGAAATTCATCTCTACTACATTAGTAGTCTCCTAACCGTAAACCTTCAGCTGTTGCAAAACTACAACTCCCAGCATGCCCGGACAGACGATTATCCCAGTGGTACAGCACCAAGGCATTAAATGACAAATTCATCTCTACTACATTAGAAGTCTCCTGACTGTCAACCTTTAGCTGTTGCAAAACTACAACTCCCAGCATGCCCGGACAGACGATTATCCCAGTGGTACAGCACCAAGGCATTAAATGACAAATTCATCTCTACTACATTAGAAGTCTCCTGACTGTCAACCTTTAGCTGTTGCAAAACTACAACTCCCAGCATGCCCGGACAGACGATTATCCCAGTTATACAGACCCAAGGCATTAAATTACAAATTCATCTTTACTAGATTAGTAGTCTCCGAACTGTAAATCTTCAGCTGTTGCAAAACTACAACTCCCAGCATGCCCGGACAGACGATTATCCCAGTGATACAGACCCAAGGCATTAAATGACAAATTCATCTCTACTACATTAGTAGTCTTCTAACCGTAAACCTTCAGCTGTTGCAAAACTACAACTCCCAGCATGCCTGGACAGCCGATTATCCCAGTGATACAGCACTAAGGCATTAAATGACAAATTCATCTTTACTAGATTAGTAAGTCTCCAGACTGTAAACCTTCAGCTGTTGCAAAACTACATCTCCCAGCATGCATGGACAGCCGGGCATGCTGGGAGTTGTAGTTTTGCAACATCTGAAGGTCTGCAGTTTAGAGATCACTGCTCTACATAATACTTTGATTATCCCAGTGATACAGACCCAAGGCATTAAATGACAAATTCATCTGTACTACATTAGTAGTCTCCGAACTGTAAATCTTCAGCTGTTGCAAAACTACAACTCCCAGCATGCCCGGTCAGCCGATTATCCTAGTGATACAGCACTAAGGCATTAAATGACAAATTCATCTCTACTACATTAGTAGTCTCCTAACTGTAAGCCTTCAGCTGTTGCAAAACTACAACTCCCAGCATGCCCAGTAAACCGATTATCCCAGTGATACAGCACTAAGGCATTAAATGACAAATTCATCTTTGCTACATTAGTAGTCTCCTAACTGTAAGCCTTCAGCTGTTGCAAAACTACAACTCCCAGCATGCCCGGTCAGCCGATTATCCTAGTGATACAGCACTAAGGCATTAAATGACAAATTCATCTCTACTACATTAGTAGTCTCCTAACTGTAAGCCTTCAGCTGTTGCAAAACTACAACTCCCAGCATGCCTGGACTGCTGATTATCCTAGTGATACAGCACTAAGGCATTAAATGACAAATTCATCTTTACTACATTAGTAGTCTCCTAACTGTAAGCCTTCAGCTGTTGCAAAACTACAACTCCCAGCATGCCTGGACTGCTGATTATCCTAGTGATACAGCACTAATGCATTAAATGACAAATTCATCTTTACTACATTAGTAGTCTCCTAACTGTAAGCCTTCAGCTGTTGCAAAACTACAACTCCCAGCATGCCTGGACTGCTGATTATCCTAGTGATACAGCACTAAGGCATTAAATGACAAATTCATCTCTACTACATCAGTAGTCTCCTAACTGTAAGCCTTCAGCTGTTGCAAAACTACAACTCTCAGCATGCCCGGACAGCCGTTGGCTGTCCGGGCTTGCTGGGAGTTGTAGTTTTGCAACATCTGCTCTACATCATATGCAGATTATCCCAATGGTACAGCACCAAAGCCTTAAATGACAGATTCAGCACTACTATATCAGCGGTCTGCAAACTGTAAGCCTCCAGCTGTTGCAAAACTACAACTCTGGGCATGCTGGGAGTTGTAGTTTTGCAACATCTAAGGGTCCGCAGTTTGGCGACCACTGCTCTTCATAATATTCTGATTATCCCAGTGATTCGGCACTAAAGAGTTAAATGACAAATTCAGCTCTACTACACTATAAGAATGCTCTGCCTGTATTACCACCCCATCCCTTCCCCAATGATTCATGCTGGAAGGCATAGAAGAAAAGTCAGGTGCTGGAACCAGCTGTTCCTTCCACAGTCTGATCAAATGGACAAGCTGCTTCCCGGACAGATGACCTCCCACCGCCTCTTCTCTGTGCCCACAAGGAAAGTGCCTCCAGGATCCCTTTCATTATCCCTTTATAGATCTGTCTGCGCCTCTGGTGTAAGAAGCAGAGGTGTGAACATCCATTGACTCAGCTGGATGAGAGGAGCCGGATGGTGCAGGGTGCAGGGGCACTCACACTTGAAAGCTGATGCACTCTTATGGGTGTATTGAGTGTGCTTGTACTGGTGCCTATGGAGCCAGGTGGAGTGCTCAGGGGGTGTTCAGTACTTATCTCTCGTCTTCGATATTTGATGTAGACACGCTACATCTGTGCAGAGTTTCTCCAGATGCTTGCGTGGATTTCTTCTGAGTACTCTGGCTTTTTCCCCTGACGTATTAATGGGTCAATGGGCTTTCTGTGTAATTGGTGTTAGTGGGCGTCTAAAATGTAGAAATTAGATTATGAGCCCCACTGGGGACAGGGACTGATGTCAGCGATTACCTATGTGTACTGCGCAGTAGAGTATGTTGGTGCTATAGAAAATATTTCTCTCTATCTCAAATTTATGTACAAAATGATTTATCTATCTATCTATATTCCTATCCATCTCATATCTATCTATCTAATCATTCTACGTTTATCCATCCATCTATCATCTATCTATCTATCTATCTATCATCTATCTATCTATCTATCTATTTATCTAATCATTCTATCTATGATCTATCTCTTCTCTTCCTCTCTCTGTCTCTCTCTCTGTCTGTCTGTCTCTCTCTGT